>NC_134176.1:50281738-51481738 GCF_964188355.1 Buteo buteo | reverse complement strand
GTTGGTGCATCAAGCTGATAGCTGGCCAAAAATAAATTACAACAAAATAAAAATGTACTGATCTTAAAAGAAGAAAAAAGCCCTTCACACATGCCCCCCACCACACACAATATATATGTAAGGGAGAAAGAGGTGCAAAATCAGAAGTGGAACTCAGACAGAAAGGGAATAAAAACAATACTAAAATCTGTCATATGCCTTCTCCCACCTTTGCACTTTCCATTGTTTCTTGTTCCACTCCAGTCAGACACAGCTCTTCTCAATTAATACCAAGCTCATTTGCTCCCCTCAGAGGACCTTGTTTTCTACATCACCTAGGGGGCATTAAGATTTTTTTCTTTTTTCCTGGAATGCTATATGAAGCTGCAGGGAGCTGCAGAAGATATATTAATCACATCACAGCTGTTTCTTATAGCCTGTGGAATGGAAAGTTGTTTGTGGTTGGTTTTTTTGTTTGTTTATTTGTGGGGGTTATTTTGGAACAAAGCCATTCACTCTGAAGCATCATAAAAAATTTGAAAGATTTGCAAGACCATGTTCAGCAGCAGCAGTATTTTATTACACAATTATTTCAAGAAGTTCTAATGATTTCACAATTAGGGAAATGGTCTCTTGATTTCTATTCCTACCTCTTATTAGAGATGCCCCAAATATAGAATTTAACAAAAAGCCTAATTAATTGACCTTTGCAGTACCTAAATTTTGCCAATTTATTAAAAAGTTAAAATAATTTTATCTACATTTTTAGGCAGTTTTAAGATTTGACTAATTGATTACTTTTGTTGAACAAATATTTGAGGTACTTAGCTATACATTTTTTAAAACTTTAAGGAAAACAGTATATATTCAACAGGTATGAAGACCAAACTTTCAAAATCATTTAAATGCTGCTGTCGAGCAGTTCTAAACATCCTTCAGCTCACCTATTTTATAATCTATTAATACACTATTATGCATTATTTATTAATACGCTATTACAATCCATTAATACACTATTACGCATGTCTGCCAAGCAATACTAATGGACCCCAAGGTCCATTAGCAAGTAACATAGTCCCTAGTAAGTCCATAACAAGTGCAGTTGTTATTCAGCACTTGGGTTAACTAACCAGGTCAAAATTCTTCGGAGGATGAATTTTTGTTTATTCTCAAAACAGCATCTATTATCAAAACAGCAGGTAAACTGAGTGTATACTCCCAAACGATCTGAACTGAATGGTTAAAAGATCTCAAAGGCTATATTCTGGTTATATTTCTAGTAGAAGAGAATATTAAAGAAAAAAAAATAACCTCAAATCTAATGAATCAGACTTTGCACAGATTAGGCTGCAATTCTAGAAAAGGTGAACAGAATGAACCTGACTTTAGAAGTTGCTGACTTGTAGTGTTCATTGTAAACTCCTCACATGTGAAGGACTAAGTTAAACAAATGTGGACATCAATTACTAATAACTAATGCTGTGCATGTATAATCACTGGACTTATTAGGTTTTGCAAAAGACTGTCTTTAGCACCAAAAAAAAATAGTAAGACAGTAATAAGAAACACGCCTAAAACATTTCAAAGAAAGAGGAAATTACTTTTTTTACTCTCTTCCCCAAACTTAGTATTATAAATTTGAAGGTAAAAGATAGATATCTAAAAGGACAAACAAGATTTCCCCCACCCAAAATGAACAACAACAACAAATTTCTTTGCCTAAGGTTACAAATCATCTTCAGGAGAGAAGTTGTATGCCATGATAGTTTTATACATAAGCTCTTGGTAGTGAAAGTGTGAAAGCATAAACCTACGAACTGCAGAAATACAAACATAAGCCATAGCTAGCTTGCACCCTCCATCACCGATACTTAAGGGGAACTCCACCAAGAAGTGGAAAGTCAAAACATCCAGAAACAGATGACCATTCTAAGGCAATAGATTTCATACTCGTAAAAAGTACAATTTGATGAATGTTGTTTGTTCTGGGAGGTTCTTCAGAGAATTTTAGTGGTTTAGATGTCACTTAATTCAGAACTGACGCGTTTTTACTATCCAATGGTTGTTCAGCAGCTTTTGAGAAATAAGGTCATTATTTTCCTCTGCTTACACGTTTTTCTGTGGTTCCTGTGACAATATTTTCTAAAGCCATGATAAAGACAAGTGGATTTATCTTATTCCTTTGGTGCAGAAAAGTTTATTACTGCTAGCTCACACAGAGGGAAGTCAAGAAAAGAGAATGTGTGAAGACTCCTCACCCATTTATGTCAGTTATTTTTGCAAGTGAGATAGGAAAGATCATTTTGGCTAACCAGGCTGACTTTGTGCTGTAGCATTTTGTTTGAAGTACTTAACATGCTGCTTTTTCTATTTTCTCTATCACGCTCATTTTTTCCACCTGGTGGAAAAGCATGGAGAAAAGCAGCTGGATGCTTTAATGCTTTCCACAGCTGCTGGACTTTTGTCCATGCCACAAAACCAGTAGTCTATGGACAATATTTTAGAAGTAGAACATAAGATATTACTTTTAAAACATAAGAAGCGAGAAAACTGCAAAATTTTCCTCTAGACTTTGAGTCCTCTGCTTAAAGATAATTTATCTAAATATTCACTTTGCAACAAACAGGAATAGCTGATAGGGCTGCTTGTTCTGGAAGTCTATTTAGATTCTCTTGCAAGAAAACTTGCTGGTTTATGATAGCTACTGAAAACTTCCTCTTTCACTAAGATAGAAACGATCACAGGCAGAAATAATAAAGTTGTTAACTAGAATAAGGTATTGTACTTCAAACTTGTTTCCAATACTGTATAAGAAACATAAATAGACTTTGGTTTTAACACAGAACAATTCCATACTTCCATGTGTTTGCAGCTACTTCTTTAAGTAGTTCCCACACAAAGTACATCCTTTACATTCAGCAGGCCTGAGGAAACAAGGTCTTGGCTATGTTTCAGGTGTCATTTAGCTCTTCAAAAGAGCTTATTTAGCATATTTTCCTGCATCATTTGAGAAGCTGCCAACCTTACCACATTCAATTTCCAATGAAATCTTTTCCTTTAAAAAAATTGGATTTCTCATCTCACATTATCATACATCAAGCAGAGCTTCAGTAAAGATGTTGAAATTAAATCGTAAACAGTATCCAACATGAAACAACATCATGGTTTTATCAGAAACTGGAACGTGGTAAGTTTTTGTCTTCTTGTATTTGGGGAAAAACTAACGAATAATGAAATAAAACTAAGTTTCAAGCTTTAATTGCCCTCGAAGTATTTTTACTTTAATCATTCTTCTGAAAACACAGCAGGACTAGTCATCATAAAGTAGTTCATTTTTACATGCGACCCCAAGCGTTTGGCTAAGTCAATTCTTTGTTATCTCATTCAAGCTGAACAGTTTAAGAAGGAGTCACCAGCAGTTTCTTACTGCACATTGTGCCTTTGTGAATTCTGTACTGCTAATGAGAGGTAATGAAGATACTATGACTGTGGTAGACAGACACACTGAAATCACCAACTGTACCAGAGGAGAATAAGGTTTCTCCTAGAGAGTCACTAGAATGATTTGGGGATTTTTGAAACACTGTTTTTCTTCAGAAAAAAAAAAGAACAAAACAAAAAAAAGAACAATAATTAAAGAAATCACAATCACTTATAAACTTAATAGGAAAACCAGCATCTCTAACAGTGAAAAATGTCTTTACAATCCTCTGAGTTATGAAATGTATCTCCAAAATAGTTGATAAAGGTCATAATATATTTAGCTTTTCAGAAGAAAAAAAAAAAAGCCAAAAATCTTTCACAGTATAAAAAGATGTTAGATATCTGAAAGTTAGTTGTATAAGTGCTAGCTGTTTGCTTTGGCTCCCTTTATGATTAATGATGTGAAATAGGTAGTTCCAGATTATAGCTCATCCCAACTATATTAAGATCATTAGATCTCTCTCCGTGGAATAAGTATATACAATTAGCTTATTTTTGGACAACACATTTTTAAATCTCCAGATATTCAATAGAAGAATTATGTATGCTCCCTAATACTCATGAATATTAAAAGTGAATTGCTACCCTAAAATTTCAAAATTGGCTAGGACAGAAAGTAAAAATATAATCGTATCATTGAATTTCACCAATTTGCCCAATAGCTTATGATAGTTCTGGAGTGGTATAATTAAAAACAGGAAATGATGATCTGAGGAAGACAACCACCAAATAGGCACACAAGCAGCTATTAATTTGATAAGCTGGTGAGAATATTGAAAAATCCTCAAACAGATTTAATGAAAATAATGGATGGATAGTACATACTCACATATAGGTCTCAATAAATGTAAAAGGTGAAGTAAAAGAAATACAATTGCATGGTTCATATATACCATTAGTTTCTAAACTTATGGTAAGCACTCAGAATTTGGACCAACGGATATAGAGAGCTCGAAATAGACTTCTATTCAGTTCAACTGATAGTCAAAAGGCATGCAAATTGTTAGCTTGGAAATTCGGCTGGGATGAAAAATACATAAATAGGTTACTAGCATGCAGCTGGAATGTTCTCGAGTTTCATCATTATGCTTTCACATTCATATTTATTTGCAGTTATCCATATTCAATATAGATCTATTTTCGTGTGTTAGGCCACCTTCTGTTTGAGGTAAAGGTCCTTTGTGGAGCTGGTATTGTTTCTATTAGTCACCACTAAAGAAGTACAGCAACTAAATGGTGCTTTTTACAAAATAAATAAATCTGGGGCTCATCATTGATGATGATGAATCTGGGGTGCTTTATTATCCCAGAAGTCCATCAAAATTAGAGGGCTATTACTTATACCCCAAGAGTGGTGCTACATGACCAAGGTGAAAATGTGCAAATGAACTGTTATTTCTGATCCAAGGATGATATGTTCTCAAAATAATTCTTAATGAAATTCATTTATCTTTTTCTAATAATCTCTCTCTCCCAACTTTCACGTTCAATTATATATATCGGCTTTTAGACTAGAGGACTATACTTTTTATTCTTGTTACATTACATTTAGATCCATTTGATCTTGAGACCTTTTCAGAACAAAAATAAAAATGCATCAAAAATCTCCCTTCATTTTGTAATCTAAAAATCTTGCCTGAATTTGACCAGTGTTCAGAAATAATTTTAACCAGTACTCACTTCCAATTCCTTCAATGAATAAACTATTAGTTGAAAATTTTTTTGCCCAGAAGTAAAACACAGTGAATCTACAATCAATAATGGTGTGAATAAAACATTTTGCTTTCCTTTTTAGTTCTCAGTATGATAATTCAGTAAATAAGAACGCTATACAAAGGAGTTTTTTGTATCTTAGATTGGCACGATGCTGCCCTCCTCCTCTGTCTGCCCACTCTGTTTACATTGGTATTGATTTATGTCACTTACATCTTTTAAAAGTGGAAGAAATAGAAGAAAGGAGAAATGAAGCCACAGCATCAAGCACCAGAGCTGTAAGAAGGTGGTGTACCTGTGCCATGCGTGGACGCAGTTAGAGAGACATTTTGGTTTAGGCTTATCGAGTAATTAGTGTGTCAGAAGAATTTCTGAAGGAAAGATTAACTTAAAGGAAGAAATAGCCATACACCATGCAAGACTATAGAAGACCACATGCAAGGTGATGTAGATTTTCCTCTAAATACTTGAAAGATAAGTTAAAAGCAACTTGGAGTTGTTAGAAAATTCGCACTCTCAGAGAAAGTTATAAAAGCTGCAAATGAAACACCACCTTGGGCACTGCCAAATTTAACTTTTATGAGGAATAAATGTATTTCCACATTCCTATTTTTACGCCACACTGTGCTTTCTTGGTGTCTGTATTACATATAGAAAAAAAATAAATCTTTAAATGTTTGGAGAATTAGACTGAAAAAAATGCTTGCTTACCACTTCTGTGCATGCAAATACCAGGGCCTGTCACATGCATACAGTACATCCCCTTATAACAACAGGAATCTT
This sequence comes from Buteo buteo, assembly GCF_964188355.1. Lineage (NCBI taxonomy): Eukaryota > Metazoa > Chordata > Aves > Accipitriformes > Accipitridae > Buteo > Buteo buteo. The sequence goes on along the minus strand of NC_134176.1, from coordinate 51,475,780 downwards.
GTGCTGACTTCTGGTAAGAGCCAAACTCTTCTCATTCAGTGCTGAGAGACTGCTCCTAGCTCAAACACACACGCACTCAGGATTGGAAAGGAAGAAGATTATAAAATTATCTTCTCAATACATTTACCAGTATACAAGACAGACAGAAGCTATAAGATTAAGGAGGTGAATATTTGATGTGCTAAAAGCTATAAAGAAAAGTGTTTTGATTTTGTGAAATGCTGTCTAAATCAGTTATAGCTTCCTCTGTGATTTAAGGGGTATGTATTATTTTAAGGACCAAGTAGGCTAGAACGTCTACAAAGCTTTACTATTAAAGAGAGCTAAAAGGTGGCAAAAAAAAAAAAGGAGAAACGTCAGCTTCGTTTATTGCAAATTATTAAGGCAAATCTGAAGTAAATCCCACCCAAATGCTTGTATTGTGGATGTCAGGTCCTTATCACCAGCTGTTTTATTCCTACAAATCTGTTCCTAATGGGCCATGCTACCTGCTAGCTAGATTTTTAAATATATGGGGTAGGCTGTTGTCAGAAATGGGTTAACAGATTCTCTGGCTTCCATCACTGTTGTCCCAGTAGCTCCAGGTGTCAGATTTGGCCAGGGAAGCCAAAAGAATAGGTTTCTGGGATGATGCCTTAGAAATACAGGAGAGCACTTCTTGCTTATTGAGAGGATTAGCAAGGGTCATATCCTCAATTAGAGGACATTGGCTCCCACAGCCTTTCTGCAGAAAGCTAAACACAACAAAATAGACTAATAAATAGATGTTACGATACATCCATATTGAAGGTCAAATAGCAGAAATAAAAAATTAATGCCATAAACACAAAACCTATCCGGGTAAAATTTACTGTAAGAAACAATGATTCTGAAAAGAACTCATGGATAATGATGAATGAACTCTCCGTGTTGTGCTGTGCCCAAAATAAAATATGTTATCCTTGGATGAGCAAAAAGGAGAACACTGAGTAAGATTAAGGAGAACATATAACCTCTCATTTGATGTTTGTTGACTTCCACTGTAACAATGGTGTCCATAAATCAGAACGAATGTTGATAATGTGAAGAGAGCCACACAATAAAAGAAGCCAAAGGAGCTACTGTAGCAACCTAAAAAGAACATAAACTTGGAAATGAAAAGTAAGAGAGGGCTTTAAAATCTGGTAGCCATCAGCCAGAAGGTTACCTTTGTTCTCCAGTGGTTATCACCAAACGTAGATTAGTACAGACTGGTTCACAGTGCCCATTGTTTAACAAATAGTAAATCAGCTATCAGAAAAAATTAGCTGCTGTTATGGTGGATTCACTGTAATTGTGCATTTTTTATTCAATATCGTTTTCTAAAAGAAACATCAGTTCAAACAAGAATCAATTCAGATTCATCAAAAGGTCACAAAGTCAACAGAAAATAAAGTGCGCTACTTTGTATAGCCTGCATCTGTGTTAACTAAAGGATTTAAAAAATGAGACAAGTTCTAAAGTAGTGCATATCTTTCTTTATATCTCAGTAAAAGCTCTTTCTAACTGCCTGTTTCCTTTAGATGCCCATATTCTCACTAACAGTAAGCAACTAACTGTATCCATCTCTCCCTTCAATAATAGTAACTGAAAAAGAGAAAACTCTGGACCATGCAAATGGAAAAAAGCCCTGCATCTCAGTCGTGTCCCTGCTATAGCTATCTCAGAAAAGGACATTTTAGCTTGTAGATTTTTATGATGAAGAGCTTGCTAAAACAGCATGTTAAGCAAACTAGGAAAAGGTTTAATAGGAGAACCCATTAATGAAGGATTACTAAGTCCAATGGCACAAATATTATGTGAACGAGGTGGATCTCTTTTCTACTGCTTTTTACAGCTTGATTTTTGAAGGTAGAAATATAAGCTTGTTTCCGTGGTCAGCATGTGCTTTGTTCAGCACACTGGGGGAAAATGCTTCCAGGCCTCGTCTGATGCTCCACAAATGTGGGGTGCTCAGCGTCGGGAGGGATGCAAGATTTACTCACTAGCTCTTATTTTGTTTTATTAAAGGAGTTCTCTTATTAAGCCATTTGTTGTCAGGCCTTTCTTACTGAGATCTGGAGAGGACCCTGCACCGTCCGTCTCTCACCTCTCCTCATGGTGCTTCCCCCTCCGTGCCCCAGTACAGAACCACATTAGTGAAATGGGAAGTGTGGGTTATAGACCTCGCCTGAAAGTGAGGATTATCAAAAAGGCAACCTAATGCGAGAAGGAAATGAAAAGAACCTTTTTCTTATTTTTTACTTCAAGCAAGTGCACAGTACACACTGAGCAGCTGATTCTCAGATGGGTCAGGGAATTCTTTCGTTTCACATAATTAAAATGTTCCATTGTCAAAAAAAAAAAAAAATTATGTTGTATTGGGTTTGCTTGGCAAGGTTTTGGTAGCAGGGAGGGTTACAGGGGTGGCTTCTGTGAGAAGCTGCCAGAAGCTTCCCCCATGTCCGACAGAGCCAATGCCAGCCGGCTCCAAGACAGACCCACCGCTGGCCAAGGCTGAGCCCATCAGCGATGGTGGTAGTGCCTCTGGGAGAACAGATTTAAGAAGGGAAAAAAAAGTTGCTGTGTAACAAGGTACTGCAGCCTGCTGAGAGGAGTGAGAATATGTGAGAAAAACAACCCTGCAGACCTCCAGGTCAGTGAAGAAAGAGGAGGAGGAGATGCTCCAGGTGCCGGAGCAGAGATTCCCCTGCAGCCCGTGGTGATGAAGACCACGGTGAGGCAGGCTGTCCCCCTGCAGCCCAGGGAGGTCCACAGGGGAGCAGATCTCCACCTGCAGACCGGGGAGGACCCCACGCTGGAGCAGGGGGATGCCCGAAGGAGGCTGTGACCCTGTGGGAAGCCCACACTGGCGCAGGTTTTCTGGCAGGACTTGTGACCCTGCGGGGGACCCACTCTGGAGCAGTCTGTGCCTGAAGGACTGCAGCCCATGGGAAGGGACCCACGCTGGAGCAGTTCATAAAGAACTGCAGTCCATGGAAAGGACCCACATTGGAGAAGTTAATGAAGGACTGTCTCCCGTGGGAGGGACCCCACGGTGGAGCAGGGGAAGAGGAGGAAGGAGCAGCAGAGACATGTGGTGAACTGACCCCCAACCCCCATTCCCTGTTCCCCATCCCCCTGCACTACTGGGGGGGGGGGGGGGGGAGGAGGGACAGAAAACCAGAAGTGGGGTTGAGCCAGGAAGGAGGGAGGGGTTGGGGGAAGGTGTTTTAAGATTTGCTTTTATTTCTTATTACCCTATTCTGGTTTGATCAGTCATAAATTAAGTTAACTTTCCACAAGTCAAATCTGTTTTGCCCATGAAGGTAAATGGTTGAGTGATCTCTCCCCGTCTTTACCTCGACCCACGAGCCTTTTATTATATTTTTCTCTCACCTGTCCAGCTGAGGAGGGGGAGTGGTAGAGCAGCTGCACAGTGCTTAGTTGCTGCTTGGGGTTAAACCACAACAGCTGGCTTATCAAAAAAGCCTCCCCTAGAGCAGTGAGGCTAGCTAAACTCTAGAGGAACTACATGAACAGTAATGCTTTGAGACACCTCTTAGACATGGATTACCTTCAGTAGGATAATAATGTCATACTAGAATCAAGTTTCAGTATCTTCTGTGCTTTCTCATATCTGATGTTGGGTGGTTTGTGGGAGCAGTGTGAAGGGATTACTCACCTAATACAGGAAGGATACACTCAAGGACAGTAATGGGCTCTCTTACTGTCTTTCAGGAATTTGGTTTTTTCCTGGAGAATTTAGACTGCAGATTTAAAACATCAGGAGCAAGCAGAAGACATCCTTAAAATTGCAGATGTAAATGTATAACTCCTCCCACTAAAAAATAATGTAATTGTTTAATGGAACATGCATTAGCTCTAGTATGCTTGTAAGCTTGGGTCTATTATTATTAGGCTTCTGAGTTAAAGCTGAAGAAAACAAGAAAACCTATAATTTAACAATATATTTGGCAAATCTTGAATCCTCTATCAAGAAGCAAATGAATAAACAAGCCCCCCACCTTTCCAGCTTTGACAATTGTCTAGAGCACATGTCTAATTATTCCTTTCTATAAAAGAGCAGGCATTTATTTTGCCATATTGCACTACTTCCCTGCCTCCAATCACATTTAATTATGGAAATGGCAAGTCACAATACATGTAATGTTTTTCCTGATGCCCAACAGAACTAATTCCAATCCTATCATTAGATTTCATCTACTTAGTGATCAGCCACTTGTGATCTTTTCTTGAATTATTCTTTCATTTATGAACAAGGTTTGTTTCTATGTCAAATCCTTATAAAATTTCTTTTACAAGAACAGAGAGGAAAATATTTTGTTCTTTACATTTATTTATTTTAGAAAAATCATGTCTCTGTGACTAATTTCTATTAGAAATGTGTTAATGGAGTTTAAGTCCTTAATATTTGTACAATCTCTGAAAATGCAAGAAGTCAGCTGTCTTCTAGGTAATACAACAACTGAAAAGGCACACCATCTTTTCCTCTACTAAGTGTAGCATTTGGAAAGTAGTTAACTTTCACTCTCATTTAGAGTAGATATTTATTCCATTCTTATGCAAGCCACCATGTACGTTTGAATTTCAGATGGCGGTCTTGCAGAATTATATGTATGTCTAACTTCATAGCTAATAGCCCTTTTGAGTGGGTTAGATAACTTCAAAGAGGTTAAAGTAGCTTTTAAAGTCCAATGGTGAGCAACGTGAATAAAGAGAATTCTTGATTTGCGTTCAACTTTTTTTTTTTATATGACTCTTGGAAAAGACACCTAAAGTATATAAGCTCATCACTTTTGAGCAGTTAGTCTATATTCAGGAATGAAAATGTATTGATATGTAATAACACAAACTTACAAAATGAAGAAATAAAAACTCATCTGGCATTCACTAAGCCTGTTGGCATGTGCCAGTGAATTTGCAATGAGGCACAGAAACAGCCAAGCTCACGAAGCCTACATTTTTAGAGCTGTAGCAGTCGTCCTATAAATTATTCTGCATCTAGGTCTACATAAATAGCAAAGACAGATGCACAATACTAGTGCCAGTTTTACAAAATATTACCCCAGTCAGCAAGATGCTGCAATAAATAGGTTAATCATTATTAATGTCTTTGATATTCATCGTAACAACATTAATCAAGATGAATTAATTTGGAGTTAATGTGACTGCAATATGAATTGCCAATGGTATTTACTTGTAAATTCAGTTTTTGAGGACAGACTTAATCTCCTTCACTTTCAAAACCACTCTTGATTTCTGCATTATTCCACATGAACTACAGGCTTCCATGCTATTGTTGATACTGATGTATGGTGGGGTTTTTTCCCCTCAAAAATTTCTGTTTGCAGATATCAGCTCAACTAACAATTCTGGTAAAAAGTTTTTGACCCAATTGACTAGTACACCGTTGAACAATTGCATGGTTGAAAAAAAGAAAGTACTATTTTTCTCCAGGAAAAAAAAATAAAAATCAGTCTCAGGTACCATCAGATAGATAAAGCTTCTCATACGTAATTCGGAAGTCAATAGAAAAACTCCTTCATATGAACTGATAGATATCTATAAATATGAAATACAAGTTTCTGAGTTTCATTTGTCATAATTATAATGAATTCAATTAATTAGAACCTGAGAGATAGCCACATCACAAATAGACATAAATTCTTTTATAACTAGAATATAAATTAGAAAATAACTAATTGCCTTCTTAAGTACTGACTATATAGAAGACCATGGCTACTGACTCTAGTACAAAAGAAGGAGCGAAAACTATGTTAAGAAACCAAAAATCAGAGACCCAAACTCTTTAAGTTCTGGTTCAATACCTCCACAATGTAACCATTCTTTGGGGCTCTGGGTCAATGTTCACTATATTTCATTAACAAAATATTAGCTTTAACAAAAGGTTCCGATACACCTTGCTCTCCCACCCCACGTAATTTATAGTTTAACAAATATTCTGAACACTTCAGGATCCTACCACTGTGAGTTCCCTTCAGAGGATTCTAAATCTTACTGATAGGATGTAATTTTAGCATCAGACACCAGATGGTAATGCGTTAAAAATGTGCATAACCGTTACATGTACATAGGTATGAGTATGTAGATGTGTGCATGTACATATATACACACACATACACACACAAACACACACGTGTTGTAGTTCTCCAACTGGACACCAGATGGTAATGCATACTAGAGCAGATACAAAGCACGACAAGCCTTCTATGGTCGGAGCCATTGCTGTGGAGGTGAAAACTCATCTGCTTTTGCAGTTATGCACGATGAAGTTTTTGATGGAAAGGAGATGGGGGAAGTGGGAGGGAGTTCTTTATGTGTTTACATCTTTTTTTGAAGTGTATTGGTGCATTTTAAAGTTAAAGTTAATCACACAGAAGTTCATTTCTATGACTTCTAATTTAGTTTTAACCTGTTTTCTTAGCATGGTTTCCAGTTCATAACTATGAGGAACAGGTCTGCCCTCTAATTGCAGTATTGTAGTATATGGTAGTACCTGAATAGGAAGCATCAGGCCTTGTCCTAAGTTTTGCAATTTGTTCCACTGAAACCAAGAGTTCCAGTTCAAGCTGCCTCTGAAGAAGCAAAATTTAATTATGGTGAAAAAATAAATTCATTTTAACTAAAAGAAATGTAGTAAAAACTTCAAAATTAAGTTAAAGGATTGCTCACAAATACTTTGTAGGTTATATTCCTGTAAAACAAATATGGTTTTCTAGTTTTCTGGTTGTCTTCCTCTAAAACCAGTTAAAAGTTTAGTAATTAAAAAATAATCATTTGTATTAGATTCTAAATGAATGAATATGCAATTAAAGAAAAGGTAGCTCTAATCAATCATCTTTCTTGGAGTAATTAAAGTTCTTTTGATTTATGTCAAGTAGTTGCCAGGTGGGAATATCAGTACAATTAACAGTACAATTAAAAATAAAGAATGAAAAAGGTACATTAACACTATTTTCTTGTTTCCCAAATACGTTGTTCTCTTTCCCCATCTGTTTTGGTTAACTCATGAGTACCATAGAACCAATAACTGAAATGGAAGCAGGGCAGTCAGAGATATCTTAGGAGGTACATCAAATCTGAAAGAGCAAATACCATCACCTTTGGGCTGTAGCATCTCACTTAGTTCCACAGTCACAGAGGTTCACCCAGCTTTGCTTTGCAGTTCTGCCCAAATACAGAAGCCATGACTGCAGTCACCAGGAAAAAAAACAGAACGTGTTTAAGAAGCACATAGAGGTCCAATGAGATTAGAAGACTGGGTGGTAAAAAGTAGAGGTGAATCTTATATGCATATAAAAAACTTTTTTTTGGAAGTATATTTGCTTATTTAAAGAAAGTTCAAGTAATCACATGGATTGCATGAAGCACAGCATACTGCACTTGACTTTTTACTTTGTTGATGTCACTCTTCCTTCTGTCATCTCTAAAACTTCCATTTTCCAAGAGTTCACCTGCAATTGCATGCTGAATTTGTCAATATGAGTACATTGTATGAACAATACCAATAATTCACATATATCACAGCAGAAAACATTCATCGAGTTCACAGATATCTCTGTTCAATGTTCAAGATATTCCTAGCTCGTAGATAGGTACAACCAAAGATATTTCATTTGACACAACCAGGTCAGTTGATCTATCTAACAACACATTCTAATAGCTAAGCCAAAGTTTTACACATCTGTAAAGATGCTACTGAAAGCAGAACATTAAATAGCCCAAAGAGTACTAACAGACAATTTGCTAGATATTTTAACATAAGATGTTACAAAAAAGAATTCCATTAATTCATAAGCTTAAGGAAATCCTGCTATCGTGTTTTTTAAAAAGTCTAAAAAGAAAATAAAAACAAACCCCTCCAAACAAACCAACACCTTCCCAGTAATCAAACTGTATTATTTCTGTTTGTACAGTAGAAGCCAGAACCATTGATTACTTATCAAAAGAACAGACTAATTTGCTGAGGACTATGAAGAAAATCATTACAGGGTTTGAAGGATTGGAAGAGTCCCCCTGAAAAGTACCATTTAAAAACCAGAGCAATTCTACAGAGATTTTCTAGATTTTCAATTTATCGGGTAGTTTGAGCAATAGGCTTTGAAAAGTCACTACTATCACATGGAATATATTTTAATTTTATAAAACTACAACTAATAAGTGCTACTTATTTCATGTTGCCCTTCCATCTGCCTTCTGGATTTTTAACCGCTCTTCGTTATTTCTTGACTTCTGGTTTATGATGCCCTATAAAGTCTCCATTATTAATCTACAAGGAATTATAGGACATAACCACTGTTTAGAGATGGCTAGAGAATGGAAACCTTCCAAAACCTGGTGGTTAAAACATACAGATTGAATTGCCACTCATGAAACATACCAAAAAGTATGAAGAAATTGCATGGAGTCTTGTCATTTAACTTCTACTAAAACTGCTGAGCTTTCAGCAACAATGTTTTCCTATCATACACATCTATATTCCACATATGGGTACAACCATACACTTTCAGTCCATCAATATTTTATTTCTAATCCAATTTTTAAGACTGTTTCTTAAAAAAACCCAAAACCCCAAAACCCCAACCCCAAAAAAACCAACAAAAAAACCACCCCAACCGCCCTCCAGTAAAAAATAATTTGAAAATTCCTAAACCCCAATCAAACACAAAACCCCACCACAGATATTTTTCAGTTGGTACGCATGTATTTGTTTCCTAAAAAAGAAACCTATCGCTCTGGCTCAGTAGAGGAACCTGTGCTAATTCATCAGGAGGATGAATTTACACTGTAAAATGAACAAAAAATATTGGGGGATGCAATGACACATTTAAAGCAGAGGCTGAATTTTGATCCCTTTGACAGCGAGACTCAGCATGTCCATTGCTTAACAGTGCTTGACTTCACTTTCCTCCTGCCTTGAGCGAGAGAGAAAGTACAAGGGGGACTGGGGGTGATGTGAGGAAATTGGAAAAATACACTAAAAATTATTATTTTTACTTGTTTACTGTATATTCTTCAGTTATCAGCACAGTTCCTTTCTGCTTCAGGATCTTGGTAAGAAGGGGGAATTTTTCCAAAAATGAGGGCGACAGTCAGAAGACAACAGCTCTACCCATTCATCTATTTGAGTGAGTGCCCTGTGTTATCATGTTCATGTTGAACTAAAGCATACTGCAGTAATAATACATGACAACCTGCTTGTTTCACAGACCTGTCAAATAAGAATATTTTCTCAGAACCCAGGCTTCCAAAATCCCAGACTTCTGCTGTGATAAGTAAGCAAATACTAAATCTTCTGAGACACAGATTTGTTCTTGTGCCAGAAAAAAAAAAATAAAATCCCAAAAAAATAAGATCCAACAGTGTTAGGTCTCCCAGCTTGGGAATTTCCCACAGTGCAGTTGAGTTCCTCATATATCGATGAACTAGCAAGAACAATCTTAAACGATCACCATCTAAATCTCTCCAAAATACCTAAGGCTAGGGCAGGTATTTTGTAACCATGACTGAGCATTCCATTGCTGGACAACTCCACAGTGAATTGGTTTAGACTGTGTAAGCTGGAGTAAATCATAGAACTGCTTTGATTTACAACATGGGGTCAGCCACTTTGACTGCTCATATAGGCACCTTTGTTTCTTTTTCTGACTTCATCTGTACCTCCTTGGCTGCTCAGAGGCACAGTCCAAAGGATTGGCCTCCATTTTTGCCTAGATTAAAAAAAAAAAAACAAAAGAAGAAACACCCAAACCCCAACCCAAAACCCCACAAACAAACACTAACCTAAGCAAAATTTATGAAGCAGAAAACTGTTCACAATAATTATAATGTGAAAGGCTCAGTAAAGATGCTCAATTGCCATGCTGTAATTTTTGAGGATGGCATGATTTGGAGAGACAAGGCAATGTTCCTCTTTAATTAGAGGTTTGCGATGTAAAGTAAAAAAAAAAAAAAAAAAAAAAAAAAAAAAAAAGAGATCTAAACGTGGCATTCCTTTACATGCAACTCATCGCTAAATTGTTCTTTAATAAGGATCATTAGGGAGTTTTATGTCCATAGAGAAAGTAAGATTTTCCAGCAAAAATAATTAGTGTGATGTAGTCATTGTTTTGGTCTGCTAGTTTCTAGACTACATTTTGTACCTTAAAATAAATAGCAGGTACAACAGGTTTTCAGTGGAATAAGAAAGGCCATCCCCTTAGGTACTGCATTTCTGATGATCCATGAAAATGGTTTGTAATGAACTGGCAATTGACATTGATTATCATTAAAAGGCAGTGCAAATGCACAAACTGTGTTGCAAAGTTTTCACTATTAAGTGCACCCGTAACTGTGATTATCAGGAGCAGAATTTGTGCTTCCCTGAAAGCGAGGTATGAGTTTCAGAAACCACACATCTTTCTTTTCAGAGGCAGTAGCAGGTACATGAAGATTTAGGAAAGAAGCAGCTTGCTTTCTTCCTCATTTTAGAATTATGTTTTAGAGGTACGCAGAATTCACTACACTAAATTCAGCATGCTGAAATGTCAAGTTACAAATTCACTGTTAGACACCCCATATTTCTGTGTTACATGACGTTAGGATGCTGGGAACTGATTGCATTTTTCATTTTCTGTCACTCAGTCACGTGTCTTTGTTAAGAGTAATCCACACCTCACTGTCACACTGTCCACTGACCCTGGAGGTTGCTGGCTTTCTAAATAGAGACCTGCTGTTTTCAGGACACTTGAGGGTAAAATTGATGAAAAGTAGTTTTTGGGAGACCAGACTTACTTTTTGTAATTGGAAGTTAAGCAGCTTCATCAGCTTCATCTAGCGGTTACTCAGTATCAACTTCCAGCCCAGGAAAGAGAAGCAAAAGGACATAGCAGTTGCCCGAATTAGCATTTTCAGAAAGGCATGACTTTAAATGTCATAAAATTCCCCATGCCCTTAAGTTGAGAACAAAAATAACATGAAATAGGTAATAGGGTGCAGTGGGGATGTGTTTACCACATCTGAACCTTATCAGGTAGGAAAGCACAATTAGATCCTAATCAGTGATAAAATTAGCTCATTTTAGAAAATAACACTCCTTCTGCAAGCTGTTACCAGACTAAATATGCATGTTAAGTTACAGTACCTAACTACGTTTTCCTAATTTGTTAGAATACCCTTCCTCGCCCGACACCCCCAAGTAAGTTACCCTTGAAGCACCTCTAGGGAAGGCAATTTCACTGGTAAGCCATCCTACTTTGCATGACAGGGTATCACAGCTATGTGTAATGGATTACTGCCTCTCGCCTGAAGGGTTTAGAGGGTTTAATAAGGTCAAGGAGAGGAAACAATTAAGATGCACTACCTTTTAAATAAAATAGGATGCCATGGAGAAACTGTGTCTTCTATCAGCAAAAGCACGAGTAGGCCAAAAAATTAACTTGGGGCAGAAAAATGGGATATGCTTTATTTTTTTAGTCTTCCATTTTTCCCCTGTGCTGATCTTTTTCACTCTTGTATTGAATAATTAAGTGTACTATAAAACATGCAGGAAAAGAGTTCTGACTCATTGGCCCCTGAAGTATTTTGCCCAACATTGGTTATCTGTTTGTATTTCTTTGTTTCTACAAGTGCAAAAGATGTTTGGGCTCAGTCACCAATAACCTCTTTACAAGTGGTTAAAAAAAATAACAATACAGTAAATTGTATTCCTTGTTCAGTACCTACAATTATTTGTCTGCAAGCTTGTGCTTAAGAAATCAGACATTAATTTAATGGCTTTGCTTACAGTTGGGATGTCAGTGCAAAACACATGCACACAGAGCAAAAAATGTATATGAATTGGCCTAATGTTTTTATTTTTTTGAATCAGTGAAACAGACCTATGCAGTATACACATGATGTCTCTGAATGGAGAGAAAGAATTAATGTATTTTAATGATTTAGGCCCTTAAACTGTATATGTAGGCACTTAGCTAAACCAAAGGAGCTTCATTAAGAAATTCTTTCTAGAATAAAGTGTGCATGTTATTATTATTTCATTATTAATAGAACCGATTACAATTTCAGGTTTTAAACATTTCAGTGGTGTGTTTCATCTAAAAGATCAATTCAAACCCCTTTGCTGTTTACTCAAGCCACTAGTACTGTTTATGCCTCCCTGCAGCAGCCCGCCAGTCGGAGGCATTAGGCAGGCAGACTGACACCAGTCAAAACCCAGCATCTACGCAACCGCCACAACCAGCTCCTTTAACTGCAACACAGGTCATCAAACATATTGATTAGATGGCAATTTTTTGTGCTAAGCTGAATCCCACAGGAATATAATCAGTGGTGCTCAAAGCACCTTTATGTGTTGCTGAGAGTCCTCTCGGGTTAATAAAGTAGAGGAATGGAGAGTTTCTGACTCCAACAGACTAAGGTTTTAGGCACCTGCACAGCCTGCAGGATGCTGACACTTTTAGGTATCCACATCAGTGGACCTGTATATGCCTAAAGGAACCTTTATAGCACACAACTAGAAACCTATGATCAGAGGATTTTGTGGAGCATCATTACAGTGTGCTGCATGTATGTAATATTTTAGTTGTGAAATTAATTAAAGAAAAAGTTTGCTTTAGTTTTCCAAAGGAAGATAATTCAGAATTAGGAATCTGAAATAATAGTCATGCGATACAACGTAGTAATACTACTGAGTGAACATCCAAAAGTTTCAAAATGTACAAGTAAATCTAAACCAACCTTAATTCTCTCTCTCTATTGATAAGGTTTAAATTGAATTCTGGAAAGTAATTCAATATTGGCTTGTATAACAGTTACTTTTCAATTATAAAACTTTCTTTTACTGGGCCTTTATTATGAATTTTCATATCAGACCTTCCTACAAGATGTACTACTACTTATTTAAAGTGTCTTCTTTAGAGTTATTAATGGATATCAAGTAAATATACCATTTTAATTTTTTTTATAAGGGAATGCTGATTTTTTTTTCTTTTAAAGTATAAGTAGTTTATAGACCTGGGTCCAAGTATCTAAGCCCTTCATAATGCTCATCACTGTACTGCTTGCTTCCCCATACTGCCTGAAGTAGGGCACACCATTAATGAAATTCTAAAATTCCAATCCTGTAAACTACACTCACTAGAATTACATCTATCCCTAAAGACGCATTTTTGAATTGCCAGACTGTTCCATTCTTTTGCCAACCAAACTGTAATATCAAATGCTTTACCGTGGAAATGCTATTGCATCTTTTCTATTAATAAATTGAACTTACATTTTTTGTTAGCTTAATGACAGATTTTGAAAAATTTATGGAATGTTAAATGAATAAAGTCTATGAAAGGTCTGTGATTTGTGGAGATGTGGAATGTTTCCTCAGTTCTGAAGTGTTGTGGTTTCAGCCCAGCCAGTAACAAAGCACCACAGCTACTCGCTCACTCCTCCCCAGCCATGGTGGGATGAGGAGAAAATATAAAGGAAACCTCATGGGTCGAGACAAGGACAGGGAGGGATCACTCCCCACTTATGGTCACAGGCAAAAGACAGGCTCAACTTGGGGAAGAAACAAATCAATTTAACTTACTACCAATCCAATCAAAACAGGGATAATGGGAAGTAAACCCCAACCTGAGAACACCTTCCCCCACCCTTCCATCCTTCCCCCCTCAGCCCCACTCCCGGTTCTCTCTCCCAGGGGAACAGGGGACGGGGGCTGGGGTCGGTCCCTCACCCCTTGTCTCTGCCGCTCCTTCCTCCTCAGGGGGAGGAGGACTCCGCGCTCGGCCCCTGCTCCGCCGGGGGGTGTCTCCCACGGGAGGCAGCCCTCCACCAACTGCTCCAAGGTGGGCCCTTCCCGCGGGCTGCAGCTCCTCACAGACTCCTCCAGTGTGGGACCTTCCCGCGGGCTGCAGTCCTTCAGTCACAGCCTGCTCCAGCGCTGGCTTCCCCACGGAGTCCCGGCCATCTTGGGCGGCCTCCGCTCCCCCGCTCCCCTCCACGGGCCGGGGGGGGACAGCCTGCTGCCTCACCGTGGGCTGCGGGGGCATCAACCTCCTCCCCTCCTCCTTCCCTGACCTCGGTACCCACAGAGGGGTTCCCCTCCCATCCCAATCCCCTGACTCACCACAGGTTTCCCCCCTTAACTCCGCTCTCCCAGAGGCGCTACCGCCGTCGCTGAGGGGCTCGGCCCGGGCCAGTGGTGGGTCCGGCTTGGGGCTGGGGGAGCTTCCAGCAGCTTCTCACAGGAGCCGGCCCTGCAGCCCCTAACCCGCTACCAAAAAAAACCCTGCACCACAGAAACCCATAACAATAAGAGAACATTGAAATAAAGAAACTAATTTCATGGGTGTATAGTGTTCAAAAGAAGAGATGATCATATGCTGCAAGAGTAGTAATAGAATCTCTTATCATATGTATGGAAGAGTTCGTATACTACCTTGTCAGAAGTTATATTCTGTTGAGGAAATTAGGAAAATGGTAAGCAGTGGTCAGAAGCACTTAAACTTGCACACAGGTATTTGCAGATGAAACAGTAGGACTGGTTAGTTCAAACATCCTTAAACTCTCCCCAGTATCAAAACAACCCTACTGTTTGTTAGTCCTACACTATTTGAAGTATATGTAACAGAATTTGTTATAACATATCAGTGCAGCATTTAGCCTTACTTTTTTCCTTGTACAAGATATTGGAAAGACTGCTGTATTCTACCTCTAGAACTGCTTCAGAAACAAGAAATCCCACCCAACCACACTAAAAAACCCACAAACCAAGCCAAACAAAAAACCATACACCAAACCCCACCACTCCAGCTGGGCACTGAGGTGATATTGCTGTATCTTGAGGCTAACATGAACATCTATTGAGCCAACCACTGTTTTGAATAAGGTTAAATCAAGAATTTGCTTCAGTTAGACACCTTCCATATGTAACAACCTTGTATTATCAACACTGTTTTCAGCACAGATCCAAAACATCAGCCCATAATAGCTACTGTGAAGAAAATTGACTCTATCCCAGCCAAAACCAGCACATTCGTCATCCCTTATTCCACATCATTAATGTCATGCTCAGGCCCCACACTATCCAATACAATCTCATTACTCAACACCCCCTTTCCCATCCTTTGATGTAATACACAGATATCGCTCCCTTAGTCTATGAGCCACCTCTATCAATTGTCTGCCAATGGGAAGTGGGGAATGGATTTCTTTCTTTTGCTTTGCTTGCATGGATGGCTTTTGCTTTCCCTATTAAACTCTTTATCTCAACCCATGAGTTTTCTCACTTTTACTCTTCCGATTCTCTTTCCCATCCCACCAGGGAAGAGTGAGCAAGCAGCTGGCTGGGGTTAAACCACAACAGTACTTTTTGGCCATTTTTCTTGTTCAGCAATGTCTAAAGCTAGCTAGCAGGCTTTCATCTCTGCAAATTGACTTGTGAGATAAGAATGATTTAATAACTAAAAAAAAAAAGTAATTCTAACAATAAAAATAATAAAATATAATAATTTGGAATTGTCCCTCTAAGAAGTTGGATGCTGAGTGTTCACGGGTCACATAACTAGTTAGCACGCCAGTCTTGTTTGTTATTGGAATTAACCAGACAAATTGCTCCACTAAGAACAACCATGCACCACCACCCACACACTTTACAATGAAAGAAACAGTGGTGAATCATTCAATATAGTGGCACATGAATCAGTTTCCACCTGTCCTGTCCTTGAACTCCTGAGCACCATACTTCCTTTAGAAGCCCCAAATGCACTGAGTGTTGTGATAAATTTCTGGGAGATTTTAAATCAGAAAAAAAAAAGGGGGGCAGGAAGCTCTGTTTATTTCTTAAATACATAAGGGGCCATCAAACAACTCAAGGATAAGACAAGTTTTTGGCCTGACAAGTTAACACAACTTTATCATTTCCTTTCTGTATCTGTTGAGAACTCTGATTAGAACGCGTGTAGCTTATAAATAAGGAACATCTGTTAAAAATATGTATAGAAACATGACTTCTAATCTGAAGGTATACAAGAGCACTATCCCAGATTTATCTGAAAATAAAAAAAGGTGGGCTTTGGTTTGGGTTTTTGTTGTTTGGGTTAGGGTGTTTTTTTGTTTGTTTGTTTTTTTTAAAGGCACACAAGTTGGCAGTTTTGGAGCTCCTGATGCTATACTCCCATTCTTAGACGTGGCCAAGGTGATGCTATAATTCAGGATCACAGTTTGCATCTGTTGGGTCACTGAATGATATAAATGTTTTCATGTTTAGATTGGTTTATCAGTGGGGGGGGGGGGAGTGGGGGGGGGCAAAACTTCTCACTGAAAAGCTAAACAGGGTCTGCCTACTGGACTGACCTCTTTCTGAGTATGACTTATCCATTTCCTCTTTAAATGCTTGATAGTAAAATTGTATATAGCATTTGAGAAACAGTTACAGTAGAGCTAAGAAAAGAGGTAACAGGAGTCTACTATGTGCTATTTTCTGTTTTATATATCCAACTAATGTATTAGACCCCTAAGCATTACAGAGGAAGATCACATTCCAGCAAAAATCTGTAATGCCTTAAATGACTCTTTTTGAATCACAAAACCTCAGGATAAGGCATTTCATTTTTCAATTATTTATCTCTCATAGAATTAAGAGATTATATTTCTTTCTGAAACACCAAAAATATGTAATTTCAGAAAATTCCCCTTTTAATGATAAAATAATAATAATAGAAGTTTAAAAGTATTTCCTCCATTTCTAAATGTAGTAATATAGTAGGTTTTTAGGACTCATCATGCCAACCATATGTTGGTTTTTTGGTTTTTTTCTCCCCTAGAAGACAAATGCACTTTTTTCCCCACTCTAACTCAGGTGGAACATCAGTTAAAGTTTATGTAAGAAAACAATAGAAATAACCTGCAGGTTGATCTCCTGTCCTGAACTCAAAAAAACCCCTAATGGAACAGGAGAAATGTGGTGAAGAGAGTATATTCTCTTCCATATTTCAATGAAGTAAATTAATACGAAAAATTCATCATGAGAAAGTATAATTTATTACAACCTTCCAAGGTAATGTCTGAAGTGAACTATTTATCTTATTTGCTGAAACAAAACTCATGCAAAGTCTCTTCTGAAGCAGCGTGGCTATATACAAATTCATATAACTCTTCTACTTGGTGTGTCAAAGCATCTACATCATCTCACCATCCCATCTACACCACAAGATCTTTACTTTATATCTAGAAACATCCTTTTTTAAGTGCTGGATTTTATCACATTTTCATTAATGGTGTTTGCACAAAGGCCAGGAGTACTAATGAAATATGCTGAGATTAAAAACTGGAGGAGCACTGTCACTGCAAAAACCTAGTTAACTTTGAGATAACTCGATACTACAGAGAAAAAGGATAAAAGGGTAATGATATTGCATGTGAAGTCCAGCACTTGAAGACAACAAAGCTGAAGTATTGTTCTGAGATGATGAACTGGAAGTGAAAGAGCCAGAATAAAACTGAGGATACCAGATAATCAGTGTCTGAATGTCAGGCATGATGGAGAAGGTAAAGGTAACCCTAGGATGTATCATGCATTATCTAGTAAGGTATTTCCACCAAAGGAAGTTAATAATTACATTGTACAGAGCATTGATAGGAGTTTTAATGTAATACTGTATTCAACTTCTAAATATTTTTTTAATCTATATACATGTATAATATATGCATATATTTGAGAAAAAGGAATTAATTGAGGCAATGCTTAGAAAAGATTCCTAATATGGTCCTTGGAGAGCTGCTCATTCATGGCTTCGCTCATGTTACATTAACCTTGTAAAATAAAGGCAGACTTTTCTATATCAGTGTCCAGGGGTCATATAATATGTGGGCGGGGGGGGGGAATCTTTCACATGTGGGTAACAATAGTACAAAACCTCTTTACTATAAACTCTATATAAATACAGTTGTCTAGTCATTAGAGTCTGAGAATAGTAATATGACTGTGTTTTTAGAACAGTTCTCCGAGCTAGGTGCTTTACGTTGGAAAAGTAACTCAAAAGACACAGCATTGTAGCAAAAAAAATGCTACTTACGTATTTTGCAGAAATTGAATTCAAGGTCATTTCCGTCTAAAGACAAGAAATTCTACTACAACTATTTTCATATGTGTAATCATTACTTTTTTGTTTGTTTTCTGACACTATAAAAAGAAATAGTAAATAATATCCAGAAGAATCTAGGAAAACGGTCTAGTAGCTAATTCATTTTTCAAACACTCTCTCTTCCATATTGCTACAAAAATGAAAATATTTAACTATTGCAGATATATTATTTAGCTACTACAGATGGCAAAAATAGTATTTTGTTATTGGATGTGAATAGCTTCCTAGCATTTTTCTAACATACTTTTGTTCAGAATAATAGTCTCTTGAAAGTTTGAGTCAGCCTCTGGTAGTTATATTAAAACCTGTCAGTAACCACTGCCCACTTTACTAAAAAGTAAACAAATCCAAAGCAGATTAGAAAAATGCTGGAGCTTATACATGCCTGGGTAGAAATGGGGCCATTAACAAATCCATCCATGTCTAGCTTTGATAAGCCAATTCATCTGCCTAAAAAAAGCAATCAGAACTCAGAACAGACAATATACAGAACCTTTTCCTATTCCACACCATTACTTACTGTAATCACAGTTACTTCAGGACATAAACATGTCTCATTCTCATGTTCTCTAATATTACTTTACCACACATACTGCAACCTTTTAAACTCGGGTTTGTCTTCACATAGTCTAAGAAATATAATATTTGATCTTGATTAGCTGAACTAGAACAAGCAAGGATCAAGTTTCTTCCTATACTGACACAAGCTGCTTAGATATATTCATACTTAAACATGTACTGCCACCTGTGGTCCAGGCAACAGCTTTAAACTTACTGTGCAATTGAAAAGGCAGTAGTGTTACTCTTTTTCAGTAGATTGGAAAAAAATAAAAGGGTATTAAAAATGGAGCGTTAAAACAAATATAGTTCACATTTTATTTGATACTGCAATGTCTTGTTTAGAAAGTAGTACCTTGATTCTTATAAGTCTAAAAGCAAACAAACAACTCCCAAATCCATTGAACTTCTCTCTTTTGGACATACAATTTATATTTAAGCAATTAAGGACTGGATATTTCTTATAGAGCCTTATCTGAATAACATCTTTATGAAGAAACATTTTTTTTTTTTTTTTTGTCATTGTTCCTTCACAAATCCCTCATGTGTTTGCTATTCAAAGTAATTTTTTAGTAGAAATGGCTTTGCTAAAGGATGCAACATAACCAGGTACTGCCTATCTTTAATGCACAAAATCTTGATTTCTTCAGACTTGCATACTTGAATCCAGGTTGAAAGCAAACAGCCCCGACCAAACAATACAGCAGAATAGCTGAAGAGAGTGGAAAAAAATAAAGAGCTACTTACTGCTAGCTCCCCTAAGCTACGTTACCTTCTCTCAGACTTTCAGTCATCCATCTTCTCCCACGTAAATCTACTCTAGCACTGTAACAAAGCTGAATTTTGCCTAAATAGATGAGAAGCCTTCACCAGTCCTATAGTTTCTCAGGCTCGCTGTACCTGCCCAGCTGTCAGGGCTCTCCCTCCATCGGCAGATCCTGCAACCTCTTTTCCCCTCCCCAGGCCCTTAGCCTGGGCTAAATCCTGATCTGGTGCAGCTGTGAGACCTTGGAAAAGAGTTCCATCGGAAGATCTATGAGAAGTCTTGTCTGCATCCTGCCCTTCTGTTTGGGAGCTGCATTTAATTCAGCCCTTTGCCCTCCAGCCTTACTTGACCCGTTTCAGCTGCGTCTGTGCTCAATCTTGTACCTCGCACCTGAGCCCGGACCCGCTCTGTCACTGCAGACCTGTCCACCCACCACGGAACCGCTGGCTGAGCCCACTTACCATCCCCAGATCCGCTCTGCCCTTCTCGTCAGGGACGCTGGGATGGCAGCCCTCTCCTGGCCCCAGCCTCTCCGGCCGTCACCCTTGGCTCCCAGCTCAACTGGCTTTGCAGAGCAGCTGCTCCTGCTGCTCCCTGGCAATAGCCTCTTGTCTCACAATTTAGAGAGACAAGGAGGAGACCTACAGAAAGCTGCAAGGTGAAGCTAGGAAAATAATAATTTTCGGTGCCTTAGTTTTTGGATCGTAAGTACAAAATAATATATTAAAATCCAATCTATACAGACAGCTGCCATTATTAGGACTTAAAGCCAACGCCTGTCTACCTTCTGGACGTGAAATTGTCACATTTATGAGTTTTAGGCCAAGAAAATTCTAATGTGCCTAACTGCTTTAGGAAATGAATTAACAACATTTGCATAGGAACAGAAAAACCTACATGCCTGAGGTAGACATCTGTCAACACGTTCAGCTGTATCTGATTTTAATGGGAGTGAGGGTTTTTTACCGCCTTTTAGAAAATGAACAACGCAAACGTGACTTGTTTAAACTCTCAGGTTAAGTTAGTTGCCAGTAATCTAGAACACTAAAGACAAGGTCATATTTTTCATCCTCAATAAAGGTTATTTAATTTATTATGATCTCTGTAAATATGCTCAGGGCAGGCCTTCTGTGTCAGTGCCTAATCTAACAAGGACAAGCAGCCCTAGATGGCAAAAATCAAGGTCTCTCTTTCAGATACAACTTTTCCCGCACTTAAAAGGGACCTGGAATCAGGTATTTTGCATGACAGTGGTTATTAGAACAGAAACAGACCCCTCCAGTACATCCCAAGTTATTACATTGCAAAGCATTCTCATGTGTGTACATGAAAAAAAATTCCCCAAAAGAAAAACTTTGAAAATCAATAATAAACTCACCAGAACTTTTTGTTAGTGACAAACATTCAGTTCAGGGTCAGTTCAGGATGGGTGAACATCAAGGACAGCTGCTGACATTATCTGAATAGCTCAAACCTCATGACATCTAAAACCAAGTAAGAAATTTGTAAGGTCAGATTTTTATTTTGTTAATATAAGTCCCTGTTGAGAAGAATTAAAGAGGCAGATGAAAATAATAAAAAAGGAAAAAAAAAGAAAAAATTTTTTTTAAAACAAAGGAAGATGTCAGAGCTTGTTAGTGGTAGTTGATCTCCATCTTGCATCTTTAGAGCAATAAAACTGGGGGGTAATCTTTTTAAAGTAGCCATTGCTTCGAGGCTGGCTGGACATCAATCTGCTTATGGGAGGTTCTGAGTGATGCCTTTGTATCACTTGCTTTTTTTCTTTTTCCTTCACTTATTAAACAGTCCTTATCTTGACCCGCAATTTTTTTCTCACTTTTGCTCTTCCAGTTCTATCCCCCATACTGCTAGGGGGAAAGCAGGAGGGGCGGGGGTAGGCAATGAGCAAGTGGCTGGTGGATGCTTAGTTGTTGGCTGTGGTCAACTGACAACCAAGACAAAGCCAAAAACTATGCTCATGGTTCCTTTCCAGATCACCTCAGCTATAACTGAAGTCTAATACCATGAAGAATCTTGCTGAATTGTGTTTCTGGGATACAAAGAAAAATGTGTGTATCTTTGTACAGCTGTAAAAATCCTGTTGCTCTCCCTTGCTGTGATGTGAAACCACACTGGCTGCCCCAGGCCTTAACTGGAGACTAAGGTTTTGCTTCCAGTAAATAAAATACTTTCAGCATACTATAGGATAAAACAAAGGTTATCCTTGAGGCTTAAATGTCAAAAGGAAACCTTGAGAGTGCTGGTTGCACATCCTAGTTCTGGCACAACTGTTAGGTTACAGCATAAAGTGTCATTCTGAGCAAAATTCTAACTAAAACTCTTTCCTTCGGTTCAGCACTTGTAAGAAATGACAGTACTTATTTCTTCTGTGCTTTCTCAAATAAATCTTTTTAGAGTCTAAGCTCTCTTGCCAGTCTCCTGTCATAGCATTTTAGCCACTACTATAACACCTTTTAGCCTCTGCTATAAGAAGCTCTCTCAGGTAGTCGCAGGTATCTTGCCTATATATGAGGAAGAAAATTTTGGTCACTACAGCTCATATTTAGTTCTAAATTTAGCCAGCGTAGCAACCTCTCGTAGTGGCAAAATAATGCCTTTGTACAAAGAAGCATTTACTACTGATTTGGACTTCAAAAATAGGTGGGAACTACATGATGCTGATTTCTCAGTGCTGCAGGATCTGGAAATCAGGAGCACCTCCTCATTATCTTCCAAGGGTAATAGATTTAGAAATGCAATGATTTTCTCAAAAAAGTAGATTTGTATTGAAATGATTTCCTCTGCATGATCTTCTGCAATGTTTAGTCCCAAAACAGAGTTTGCATTTGTAGTCTCTCACTGAGAATAGTGCTACACAGACATTGAATTAAAACAATATAGTCATTTTCAGAATCTGTGATAAAAAAACTGGAGCAGAAAGGAAGAAAAATTCACAAACACTGTATTAAATGACAAGAATCTAATAGGAATGCTTACATGGATAAATTGTGTTTAACACTGCATCCAGAACCTGAAAGGTCTATTTGCCTGAATAAATTGCAGAATCCTAGTCCACATTTTTAAGACTGAGGTTAATACTGTTTAGTGAATGGATGATGAAAATAGACATATTTGAATAACAAGCTCTTTTTTTGGTGAAAACTGCAGCTTATTGTACTTTGGTACATTCAAAACTATTGATTCAAAATAACACTGCATTAAAAAAGATTTAATGGGCCATGAGGACATAAAAGTAAAGTATTTTTTTATAACTCATTTGGGCATTCTTAGAAGAAAAGCTTTCCATGCTCTGTGGGTAGTTTATAGGTCTAGAAGGCCTCTGTAAATGTTTGTGTTGACTTCCGTACTTTTCAAGGCAGCCCATTACATTAGCAAAGGGATCTTGGACCCTTTTTGGTGACATATCATTGTCATGGTTTAAGCCCAGCTGGTAACAAAGCACCATACAGGTGCTCACTCACTCCTCCTCCCTGGCCCTGCTGGGATGAGGAGAAAATATAAAGAAAATGCTCATGGGTCAAGACAAGGACAAGGAGGGATCACTCCCCAATTACAGTTGCGGGCAAAAGTCAGGCTCAACTTGGGGAAGAAACAAAATCAATTTAATTTGCTACCAATCCAATCAAAACTGGGATATTGGGAAGTAAACCCCAACCTGAGAACACCTTCCCCCCACCTTCCCGCCTCAGCCCCACTCCCGGTTCTCTGTCCCTGGGAACAGGGGACAGGGGCTGGGGTCGGTTCCTCACCCCTTGTCTCTGCCGCTCCTTCCTCCTCAGGGGGAGGAGGACTCCGCGCTCGGCCCCTGCTCCGCCGGGGGGTGTCTCCCGCGGGAGGCAGCCCTCCATGAACTTCTCCAAGGTGGGTCCTTCCCATGGGCCACAGCTCCTCACCAACTGCTCCAGTGCAGGTCCTTTCTGCGGGCTGCAGTCCTTCAGGCACAGCCTGCTCCAGCGCGGGCTTTCCCACAGAGCGGCGGCCATCTTGGGGGGCATCCATCCCCCTGCTCCGGCGTGGGCTCCTCTCTCCCCGGGCTGCAGGTGGGCATCTGCTCCCCCGCTCCCCTCCACGGGCTGGGGGGGACAGCCTGCCGCCTCCCCGCAGGCTGCGGGGGCATCATCCTCCTCCCCCGCTCCTCCTCCCCTCCTTCCTCCCCGACCTCGGTACCCACAGAGGGGTTCCCCTCCATCCCAATCCCCCGACTCACCGCAGGTTTCCCCCCTTAACTCCGCTCTCCCAGAGGCGCTACCGCTGTCACTGACAGGCTCGGCCTGGGCCAGCGGCGGGTCCGGCTTGGGGCCGGGGAAGCTTCTAGAAGCTTCTCACAGGAGCTGGCCCTGCGGCCCCTAACCCGCTACCAAAACCCTGCCACACAAACCCAAAAGAATCATAAAAAAACTTATTTTCTTTCCTTTAAAATATTCAAATCCATAATGTAAAAATGTAAGCTTAGAACTTTGTTGAACGTGCAAGAAAGTATAAATGAACATACTCTTGCCATGAAATTCAGTAACCTGAATCTGATTAGGCATGCTGGTTTAAAAAAAAAACCCAACCCATCCTTTTCTTTTAATGTTTTTTGTATGAGGTTATTTGGCTAGTCAGAGACATGATATGCTGATAGCTTTTAGATAAAAGAAACTCAAATGTGCAAACTTCTTCAAACAGTAGAAATTTTTCTTGCCAAAGCAGCCTTCTGTTCCTGCTATAACAGAATGTGTAGAAAATGCTGGCAACGTGGTGGTTTGTGGTGGTTTGTATTTTATATGAATCAGCAGCTGTTGAGAGAGAGAATAGTCTCAATGCTTTTAAATTTCATACCTAAACCAGGTTTAAATCTGG
This sequence comes from Buteo buteo, assembly GCF_964188355.1. NCBI lineage: Eukaryota > Metazoa > Chordata > Aves > Accipitriformes > Accipitridae > Buteo > Buteo buteo. The sequence goes on along the minus strand of NC_134176.1, from coordinate 51,451,432 downwards.
AACACAGTACTGAGAGTTAAGTCATCAAAAAATTATACTCCTATTTTAAGTTATAGCAATATTGGTATTCCCTGGTTTAAAAAAAACAAAACAGAAAAAGCCTGGTTTGTTTCTTTTTTCTGTCTTTCAAACCCATGCTATTACAGATCAAATTTTAGAGACATGTTCAACTTCATTTTTCCGTTCCTATTGGGCAATATTTGTTTGTCTAGTGATATATTCTTAAATCGGTTCGCTTTTAACTCCCTCATAAACTTTACTGATTTGATTTTAAAGGAGCTAAGATTGAGACTTTTCTGTTTCAGAATATGTATAGGTATACTGAGTTGTGAAGTGTTAAAACTATTCTAGTTTGCTTTTAAGAAAGCTAGACACAGACTCTAAGCTCCTGATTTTAGTGTTTTAAATTAATGTAGCCTGATCCAAAACATCCTTTAATTTTTGCAAACCATAAAAAATGATCTGTAGAACTTTTTTGAAACCAGAACAAAAACGTGACATTTGTGCTTACATCTAAGTTAGAAAACTGTTCTCCTGTTCATCTGTATACTGTATTCATCAGTCAAGAGTTCTGCATTGTTCGCTTGTACTGAAAAGCACCTCTGAGAGTCCACGTAACTCTGAGGAGTGGATGCATTGCTGGAGACCTTGGAATCTGAAGCTGCTTATTTCTGAGGGGAATACTGGTTATAGCCAGCATCGCATCACGCACCTGAGGCCAGGCAGCCTCAGAGAGAGCCACAAAGAGGCATTCAAAAGAACATTTAAGAACTAGGGATAACAATTCACTACTTAGGTTTAAAATTTTTCTAACACCAGGAAACACAGATGAGGCTTCTCATTTTTTTGTTGCGGGACTCTGTGTTTACATGCAGGTGCTGCAGCCAAAAGCTATGAGCAAATTAAGTTAGTATTTATCCCTAGGAATATCTTCTCAACTGGTCGAAGTGTTTCTTCTCCATTATAGCTGGAATGTTCCTTGCTGTTACAATAGTAATAAATCTTGGAATGCATTTCATATCTCATGTCTGTGGCTCAACTGACATTTAACCTTCAGTGTTCTTTGGCTGTGCATGGAGCAGTGGCATTGCAGACATGCTTCTATTTGTCACTGTATGCTAACCTTCATGCATAACATATAGCAGTTTTCCACTAAGCCATAATTGCAAATGGTGATATTACCACAACAGGTTTTCAGTGTGCTTTTCCTAGCTATGTGTAATAGAGATGAGAATGTCTATATGCCAGACCAAACACTGAGGCCAGAAGGGAGCGTTAGGTTGTGCTTTTATAATAGCCTTCATGTCTCTCTGGTTTAGAACAGATGCTCGGTGCCCTGCATTCATCCAGGCATGCACAGAAAGTGATTGAAAGGTATCTTTATCACTTCTCCTAGTCTCTGTAACCCTGGCAGTTCTGCTTAAATTTACAGTAGAAAACACCAACTAGATCAATAAAACAGAATGAAATGCATTATAAATGTCTTTCTGTCACAGTAGGTGTGATTCTGCTTGGCAGTGGAATACATAACTTTTACGTGAAGTTAATTATTGCCACAGAAGTAATTCAGGAGAATACAGGAGAAACAAATGCAATCTGTAATGTGAGTTTAACACATGCTGTAATTAAAATTGTATTTCTTGACTCCATCACAATCTGTGTCAGCTCCAAAGCTGGGTACCTCTGCTGTCTGATGTGAATAACCATTAATTCTAGTAGTTGTCCTCAAATTAATATGAATGGCAGGCTTAGCTCATTTGATTTTAAAGATAGTCAGTAGCCCACCGTAACTTTATAGTTTCCTTTCTTTAATCTTCTTAATACACCCTTTTGATCACATGCAGTGTGCATCACCCAATACTGTCTCCTGGTCTCTCATGCGACATGTGGTTGTCCTATCTGTTAAAGAGGTAGAAAGATCATGTTAACTAATACAGAATTGTGCCACAAAGATTAACTAAGTAAATATGCAGCATGACCCTTGACAATTCTAAGGAAATTTAGGAAAATCTACACAAATTAATAGACAGAACTGACTTCCAGTTAAAACTTATGCATACAGTATCTAACAGACTGTCAAGAGGACGTAACTGTGGACTGCACAGAGGTGCACTTAGTGTGAGTTTTGTGGGAATGGCAAGATAGGTAGCACAGGGAAAAAAAGAGAAAAAAAGGTACTGAAGATAATAATCACAAAAGTCTTTTAGGAGATGGTACACATAAATCAATGAGGGTTATTCCAGAGATCTCAGGCAATAGACAGGCATTTCATACAATGTATGGACTCATAAATGTATCACTGATGTGGAGTTCACTATAGAGTATTGTGTCTTGTTTACCTTTTCCAGACAAAATTTAGGAAAGCTACAGCTCAGTGTTTGGAGGACTCATAAATAAGTATTCCCCTAACTCTATGTTATTACCCATCTTGAATGACAGCAAACAGCTCTTTCTTCCAGCATAGGATTATTCTAAGTTCAACATCAAAAGTAATCAAACTCCCTTGATTAATCAAAATTATATATTATCATCCTGATTGCAATCATCTACCAAAGATCATTTCCTCCTGCAGTTTATAAGGTACATAATCAGTGCAGAAGAACAACAAACCAAGTCTATAAAGCAAAAACACTAGCTGATAATTGTGTGTTAAATAAAATTATTAAGTGGACGGAAATAGTCTGGCACTTACTAGGCCTCCCACGTGTATGTCATGCCTTTCACAAACTCATGTGAGATCATTCCACAGCCTTATTAACACATGCAACAATTCTTTTTTTACTTGATATCACTAGGCTAGTATAAAGATGTGAATCTTTCTGGTTAAGGAAGTTTAAGTCAGAAATAATTGATACAAATTTCCTGAAGATTCCTAGAGAACCTTCATGTTTCTTGGTTGCTTCTTCCATAGGGACACCAATCTTGTTCTTATCTGATTCTGTGCTGTCTTTCTCATCAGCCAGAATGCCTCCTTCAAGTTTGTTATCAACTAGAAAATGAACCAGATGGTCTTAACCAACCCAAGACAGCAACACTGAGAAACAGCACTTTTATTTCAGATTCACTTCAAATATGAAGACACTAGGAATATAGGAGGGAAAGAAGTCAGTCAGTAGTGATGCCTTGAGTTTTTCTGTTAGGTTGGGTTTCCCACACCTTCTCCAGATTGCATGTCTGACCCAGTTAGAGCTCTGGGCTTTAACTTGATAATTTAGAAGGCAACATACATTTTCTATACACAATGTTTTTAGCTGAAATTGTCTCAATTTCAACAGTGTATTACAGAAATACAGCAAATCACTGCAGAGTTGTGTAAACATTTAGAATTAGCTGATAAATGTTGTCAGCATGTTGCTATGAAATATCTTGTTTTACTTCTTAAGAGACTGATAACTGACTTTAGGTGGACTGTAGCCTGGGGTACTTCCATGGAGGAAAAATCCCCCCAACTTTTTGTCTAAGTTTCTCAGGAACAAAAGAAGAGTTAAGGCTTTATTTTTACCCACCAAGAGGCAGAAACAGATATATCTATACTAACTCTTTGTTGTATGCTAATGTTTAATTCACAACTCTAAAGAAGCTTTAGTTCTTTAGTCCTTGACTAATTAACTTGTGAGTTGGCAGGTGAGTACAGGTAACACTAAAAATCAGTCAAGGTTAAATCAGAAGTAAGCATCTAGCTTAGAAGTCAGAAGAAGGGAAAAAGTCACAACAAAAGTGGCCCTTTGCTCTCAAAGGCAGAATGTACTTACAGAAAACTAGTTTTGAAGCAGATAATTTCAAAAGTAAGGAGAGCCATTAAAGCTTATCTTGATAACGCACCTCTGACCCTGGAAAGGCATTATGCAAGTTCTGAAATCCTAAATGGGGATGGCCTGTGCTCAGCTATAAGACTTCACCAGTTTACATATACATAAATTCAGGACTTAAGTCCCTTTTGTCTGACATAAAAGATCGGAACAGCTCGTAATTATATAACCATGACTCTTTGTTTATGGTTTTTCAGATGTTTCTTTTTCATGCTCTTCAGACTGCATAATGAAGCAGACTATTAGACTTATCCTCCAATTCAAAGAGAAATGATTTGTGTAAGAAGTACATGAAGTCCTGTTTCAGTCTACACTAAAATTAACAGAAACCACAGACAAGCCTTCACATAATTAAGTACTCAAAGGCTGAACATTTTAATTTTCTTTCATCTTTGTTAACATTGCTGTTATTTAATTGATCCATTCTGATTTTCAAAGGAATGAATAGGCTTGGATGTGTGAGGTAAGCTTTATGATACCTGGAATTTTAGGAGTCTTAGCTTTCAGAAACATGAAGCAATGAATAAAGATGTAGAAAATACCATTTCATTAAGAATTTGGAACTGCCTCACCGAGTAATGCTATTTCAAACACTATGGGACCAGAGTCATTACCAAATTCAGACTAAACAGATTTTAGGAAAACAGAAACCAAGAAGTACAGAAATATTGACTTAAGAAAAAACCAACAGAAACGCGTGCATCTGATACAATAAGCAATATATTGGGCAGTGGGCAGGAGACAGCTTGAGAAACAGCACTTTTTAGAAGAGGTTTTGAGACACCTATTGTAAAGAAGTCCACAGGCAGGCTAAGATTAACTTTTCTTTTCTCATTATAAAAGAATTCAGACCTCTGGAGTGGCAGATACAATAGAAATAGGTACAAAATAAAAAGAATATTCCCTAATTAGGATTTTGGACAAGGTTCAATTAAGAAGGAAATATATATTTTATATAACAGATTTGATTCTCACAGTCATTTCACTGGAGGTACATCTGATTTACAGCCTCAAAATTGAAATCTGTATCAGTCTTGGACAATCTAATCTTGTAAATAAATTATATGGACTAGGGGACTTGATAAACTAGTTCAAAGAAGTAAGAAGCATTTACAAAATTTAACTTAGAGTAAATGCAAAAATGAAATAAAAGAAAAAAAATGGGTTTTGCATTTGCAGGTTTTGGTAGACTATTTTGACTTACCATTTACTTAGAAATAACTATATAAAAATGTTTACATAAGTGTAGAGGAATGTACTTTGAAGTTTCCTGTCTGTGGAAACACTTTTCTTTCTTTGCAACACTAGTTGCTATGCCAGAAAACATTTTCAAGACACAGTGTACAAATAGTGACTTGCAGATGAATGGGTCAAACCCAAAAGGTCATGTCAGTTTAATTTCATGGTAGAAGATGAGAAATTGCTGATGGGTCAGGGAAAACAGGATCTGAGTACTCATATCCATCTGTTCCTTGGGGTATATATATAGAGAGAGGCTTTTTAATCCCATCTGTTTGTGGTAGCCAGAGCAGAGGTTGTATGATCAGCACTTAGTAACTGGCTTCTCTTGACACAAGTGTAATTCAAGTTTGGTGTTTTTATTTCATATTTTTGTAACATCAGCAGAATGAGTCCAAGCTTTAAAGATATTCTTGACTTTTACTATCCTCATTTAAAATATAGCTTAGCCTAGAAAATATTTTCAAATGCATGCAGTCTTTAAGGTTGTAGGCAGTATCTGAGTGTACTACCCAGTGTGTCAGAGCCCAGTCCAAAGCCTAGTGTCTGATCCAAAAATGTAGTTTAGATATTTTTAGACTTCAATAAAAATTCAGTAACTTGAGCTGATTTGTAGGCTTATAGCATTGGTCAAAAGCAAAGAAAGGAGAAATGCATAACAGGGGACTGAATTGGCTGAAAATGATCCAGATCATGTGGCTCTGATGCAATGTGCAACATTGCTGAGCAGAAAATCATCAGTGAGCTTGATTGCTGATGAGAATCACAGGGATTAGGAAACAGGATGTGAGTTCCTCCCTGATTTTGTAGGAAGGAGGTAGAAAGAGAACTCAGTGACTATTTCCTTATTTCCTACACTCTATAATTTTTCCCTCTCCGTGAATATTATTATATTTTGATTTTATAGCATATTTTTATCTGAAGGTATTAACACCCTTTAAAAGGCCAAGCATTTCTTAAAGCAGCCTGCAATGTGGATATTCTATATCCATGAAACAAATGCTGAAACCAAGGGAAAAATAAAAATCTTCAGTCTGAACTTTTCAAATTTAGAAAAGTTAGGAATTTAAATTCATGTGAAAGCACTTAATAGTGAAGTATGATTTTCTGATACACTAAACATCTACAGATTCATTTAAAAAACTGACAGATCACTCTGTTTATTCAGATACATTTAGCTGATTGAATGTAAACAGCTTGGTCTCAATGAATTGCTTAAGACACATAGTAAATTAATGACAGATGAGAATAGAACGCAGGTGCCTCAGGCATCCAATTGTTTTCCTGTGTTAAATAAAAACATCTTTCTGCTTGACACAGCAATGAATTTCAAATTAAAAAAGTCCTGGTGTTAGCTTACCATGAGGCATCTAGTGGATGCAAAATGAGCAGCTCACTTCTGTTATTCCAAACTGATCTGGGAAAAAGGAATCAAGCAAGATTAAAGAAGTTGTGTGTTCTCATTTACATAACTGTAACCCATTAGAAAACTGTGCAATACTGAATAAGATATCTATGATCTGATTAGATACATGGCACAGAAAATAAAAAATAATTATAACAGCCCATGACTTCCTTTCAGACACTACTCATGGGAATAAAAGGGTAAACTACTACACTAGGGAAACGGAAGAGCAGGATGGGGAGAACAGGCTTTATGGGACAGTTATTTCCCAGGATGTGCAAATAGGTATGAGGGAAAGAGTGATACACAGAACTCTATCCAGTCCTCAGAAACAGAAGGTACAAAAAAAAGTGCTAAAAGGGATTTCATTGCTTCCCAATTCTAAGCATGGACAAGGCCTGTTGCAAGGATAAAATTAAATAACAGTCCTGACTTTGTAATTAAGCCTGAAACTAAAATGCTATCTAGAAATTTTGCATCTCATAAATTATGAGATTCTAGTACAAGATGACAGCGACCTTAGCTTGCTTGGTTACACAACCACGATGAGAATTCCACTGTCACAGAAGGAACAGTAATGCCTGCTGCAGCTGGCAGCTGGGGTGACAGTAGCACCCACTTGTCACTCCAGGCCAAGTGGCTCTCACACAAGAGGAGCCCATAATCCTGTTTTTTGCCCCTTCTCCTTTTTAGTTTCCTTGCCAAAACCTTTTTTTGCTGCCTGTCTTGTTTTCCCTTGGCCTTGATATCCTTTGGCATTTACGACAACAATGGACAACTGTGGTAGCACAGCCACTGAGGGTTCACATAACGAAATAGCACTTTGCAGTAGTGCAGATTGTATGAAAAATGGTTCAGGAGCATTATGTTATTGGTTTTCTGTGATCATAGAAATCAGAGGTAAAGGAGATCCTTCAGAGTATCTAATCATCTTTCAATACCAGATTGCTGAATAGATGTTCCTGGGACACAATTACCAATCTTTTATCTAGTCCAGTTTTATATATTTCACATTTCTCTCAGGAAGTTACCAGAATCGTCATCATGGAAAGTTTTTCTTAGTGTTCAGTCTTAAATTTCCTTGCTTAATATCATCGCGTGCATTTACATAATGAGCTTAGTAAGCTATAAAGAGAGAAAGAGAACTTGCTGGCCAAGCAAGTTTTTGCAAAACTTTCAGCTCCACCACAGATGTTGTACCGTTGTTCTTAGCCCTTGTGACACATGCAGTAATTGGGGAATATTTCACTTGCACTGACAGAATGAATCCAATATTTCCTGTGTAATATGAAGGTGATTAGAACAGAGAAAAAAGTTAGCTATAGACAGGCCAAAGCAATTTTTTTTTTTTTTTTGTGCATGAATATGGGATCTTCTGCAATTGGTATAAGTTTTACTTGTTAGTAATAGCCTAAGAATTTACTATATGCGTTAAACTCCCCATCTTAAATTGAGTTTGGTTGAATTTTATTAGCAGTAGTACCAATGGCAGTATACCTGGAGATCTCAAAAATCCAAGTTATGATCTGAATTCCTTCACTTCCCCCCACTTAGGTAACTATGACGTGATACTATATATTTTCCCTCTAATTCTCCTTCTGTTTTCTTCTTAACATATTGCTACATGCATGTAATCTGGCCATACATTCTTAATACAGGGTACCTGATTCAGATTTGGACACTATAAAATAAATAAATGTTACATTTGGTAGAAAGAACCTAGAGAAAGGAGTATTTTCATCTGTCTCTTGTTATCATTCACTACGAACACCTAGCATTCCCACAAAAATAGGCAACATCACCCATTAAACTTTCTTTTCCCATGCCTATATTAAAATTCCCTCCAAACAACTAAGATTAATAAGTTAAATATTCTGAAGAAGCATGAATATCATCATCTCTTTGTATATCAAGAGCAAACTGTCCATTAAAAAAGCAAGTCAATTAATTTAAATCAGAAAAAATGTTAATATTGTGAGTATATTTCAGTTAAAAATAGTCAAGAATAAACTGTGCTGTGAGAAAGATGGTCCATCTAACCTGGTCTGCTGTCATTGGCAGTAACCAGAAGCTGATGGTTCAGGAAAAGATGCATGAAGAGTGCAGCTGTTTTTCTATATCTTGCTAGCTCCCAGAAATATGGATCACATGGATTTTCCTGAAGGGGGCTCATATCCCTATCAATGCATCTTTGCTTGTAATAATCCCTACTCACTTTTCTCCAAGGAAATTTTCTATTTTGTTTTTTTTTTTTTTAACCCATTAACATAATTATAAACAATATATTTGTGTCAGTGAATTGCAGTAATCACTATTGCATATTGTAGGGAAAAAAACAAATCTCCTTTAAACCTCTTAAAGAAATATTAAACTTCTATGCCTGCACCCTCCTCCTTGCAGTTTCTGTGTTGGGAGAAGCATTTATTCTTTTTCCAAGGTATTTCATGACTAGTCTCTTTCTCCCATCACCTTTTTTTTCAAAGTTAAATAGCTCTTATTTCATACACCAGCCTTTCCGCAAGTTCAGCATTTTCCTGCTCTTTTCCATATCTTTCTAACTCTATTGTATCTATTTTGAAAGAAATGCATGCGATACTCTCAATTTTGCTTCATTCAGAGGTACAGTTATGCTATTTAGTTCTCAATTCCTTTGTTAATAATTGCTAAAGTTCTATTTGGTTGGGGGTTTTTTTGACCATTTCTGAATTTGCTGCTGATAGTGACTCATCAAATCACTTTCTTAAGCAATTTTTTTAAAAAGTCTATTTTAGAGCTTCACGTTTGTACAGGATTGTTTTCACCTGTGTGCCTTATTTTGCATATATTGACACTGAATTTCATTTGCCATTTCATTGCCAAGTCAGTCAGTAAAAGACTAACTCATGACAGTCAGTTTTAGTTTTGGTTAGTCTGAATCATTTTATATCATCAGGAAACTTACTCAACTCCCTATTAACCCCTTTTACCAGAACATATCTGAATATACTGAGTAACATATATTCCAGCACAGATCCCAGTAGTATTCCACTGGTAATTTATCTCAGAGAACAAACTTCAGTTTGAGTCAACCATGTCATCAGAAACTGCCCCTTCTCTTGGTGTTCTGCAATAAAGTGATTCCAAAACTCCCTATATAGTCATCAGAACTGATGAGTAGGGCTTGTAAAAGTTGGAAAACTGTATGATCACCAAACCTGGAGAGGAAGCAATTTAAATCCTACTCTGTTCTCACTCCATAGAATAACTTCCCAAACACCTGTCTTTTGGCACTATGTATTTCCTTCTTGCTTTTGTATATAATGCCTCTGTTCTCATAGAACATAGATTTTATTTCGAAGTTTCCAATGTTTACATTGAAAATACTTGAGATCAAAATGGACTGGTTTTGGTAAAACAGTATGTCATATCTAGATCATAAAGGATTGTGTCCGTAGTAAAACACTATTTCCTGGTGCCTTTTCCCCTTTTGTAGATTAGAAATAAAGAATTTGGAATGTATTATGCTGAGCTGTGCATAGAGTAGACAAACTCATTTATATATGTACAGTATGATATAGAACACTTGAGAAGTTACACTATTAATCTGGCAGAACAGAATCAAAACTTAACTATATTTATGACTTAATATTTTGCATCAAGTTTCAGGAAAATTCTTGTTTTCAGGGAAATTCTAAAATGTATTCACTATAAGCTTGCTTTTACTGTATTACTCAAGAAAGGAATTAAGTGTTCTGTAACACTCTTTTTAATCACATTTTCTTTTTGTCACATATATTCCACCTGACTAGCGCAGTAGTATAGTTTTTGCTTACCTTCAGTAGGTCTTCTTTCTTTCTAACTTTCTCCTAAAACAGAGTAGTTTAAAACAATGAAGTGATTCAACACTGCAGTTACAGAAATTTTACCTGTTTCCTATTCAATTTCAAGTTTTGAATTGCTACTTAGGTTTTCTTAAGATTTAGGTTCTAGATTTTCTTCTAGATTTATTACATATTTCAAGTATTTTGAGCTAATCTAAAATCCACTTTCAGTTTAATTCTCTTTTTAAAAACATATGCAAATAATTAGGATACAGCCAGCAAGCAAAAAGAAAAAGAATCAAATAATAAAAATCAATAGAAATCCATCAATCAGAACACTAGCAACAAAAGAAAGCCCAAGGAAAATATCCATTCCCCAGACAAACTCTAACAAAATGAAGTCCAGCAGGCTAATACTTTTATTATTTTCCTAAATCAGCCACACCCACAAAAACAGCAACACGGGTGGGATGCACAATTAATGTCAGACACAAAGAAATAAAACTTTCATAAGAAAAGATTAAAAGGTATTTAAATATTTTGGCTGTTTTCAAGTCTGCTGAATCTGATAACCTCCCTCACTGAGGCTACTCAGAAAAAAAGCTGTAATTGCCTCAATTTCCATCAGTGTTGTTGCTGAGTATATCTATGTTACTTACTAGAACAGCACAAAGAGGGAAGGATTGAGTTTCAATGTGCAGTGAAGGGGTCTTTTGTGCTTCTAGAATATTGTGTTTTATCTAGGAAACATTTTGAAAATTCGCTGGTCCCGGGTAAGCAATGTGCATGTATAGAGAGTTAACTATTGAAGGACCTTGTGCCCGTATTGCAAGTGCAGCATCTATCTGGTGCCTTAGTGTGTCATTTTGATCTTTGATCCTCCAAGAGGGAAGCTGACTCAAGCTCACCAGTAGTGTACTTGTTTATGTACTACAGAACTTCGTATGTAGACATAAGCCAAATTTTCATCAAAAATAACTCCTTCTTGCTACTACATTGCTACACTTGTTACAATTACATTAGCAAACATTTTTAAAAGAAAAACAATTCCTAAAAGCAAACAAGGAAATGATCGACAGCAAATACCGATTAGCCAAGACCAAATCCTATCAATCTCATCTCATTTCCTCCTATGACAAAGTGAAAGGCCACATGTGTAGAGGGAAAGCAGTAAACACGAACAGCTGGCTAGGCAGCTGCTTTGCAGAAAGAGATTCAGGAGATTTAGTTGTCCACAGGCTGACCACAGGGTTATGCTTTTTGTGGAAAGAAAAAGCATGTGGCAGATTTGAAACAAAGTACAGTTTCTATAAATATTCACAAAACCTCAGCTGGAGTCCTGTTTTTGGGCTAGCACTTCAAGAAGGGTGATTGAGGAGAGAGGAATAGACTGAGTGTGAGCAGAAGTCTAGTAAGTACGATGCTCAGGGAGTGATCAGAAGAGCGGGACCTGCTAAGCGTAAAGGTGGGAAGACTGGACACAAATGTAGTAAGTGCTCTGAGTGGGCCAAGAGGGGAGCAAACTGTGGCTCGCAGTAAATATGATAAGACTTACATGCAGAACAAGTCAGGGTTTTTAACAGGAGGGTTTTTTTAATATAGAATCAAATTTCTGGAAAAATTGCAAACTCTATGTGATTGGAGTATTTGAAGAGTTGGTAGACAAATATCTAATGGGAACAATAGAATTAATATGCCTTTGGCAGAAAAATGAGCTAGGCTTCTAAGCTGTGCTCCAGCCTAGTGCTCTAAATATTTATGACTGAAAAAGGAGAGGCATTTCTTTCCTCTCTCACAACCAATATTTAAGTTAACAATTTCCTTACAGTCACTTGCAGAAAAAATTTAATACTGACATTCAAAAATACCAAGTGCTTAATATTCTTAACCTTTTTAAGGGCTATGGGTATATTCATGTTGGACAAGAATATAATCGTAGAATCGTAGAATCATAGAATCATTTAGGTTGGAAAAGACCTTCAAGATCATCGAGTCCAACCATCATCCATGCCCACTAAACCATGTCCTGAAGTGCCTGTCTACGCGCTTTTTTAATACCTCCAGGGATGGTGACTCAACCACTTCCCTAGGCAGCCCATTCCAATGTTTGACAACCCTCTCAGTAAAGAAATTTTTCCTAATATCCAACCTAAATCTCCCTTGCCGCAACTTGAGGCCATTTCCTCTCGTCCTATCTCCAGCCACCTGACAGAAGAGACCAGCACCCACCTCACTACAACCCCCTTTCAGGTAGTTGTAGAGAGCGATCAGGTCTCCCCTCAGCCTCCTCTTCTCCAGACTAAACAGCCCCAGCTCCCTCAGCCACTCCTCACAAGACTTGTGCTCCAGGCCCCTCACCAGCTCGGTTGCCCTTCTCTGGACACGCTCCAGCACCTCCATGTCTTTCCTGCAGTGAGGGGCCCAAAACTGAACACAGGACTCGAGGTGCAGCCTCACCAGTGCCCAGTACAGGGGGACGATCACCTCCCTGCTCCTGCTGGCCACACTATTTCTGATGCAGGCCAGGATGCCGTTGGCCTTCTTGGCCACCTGGGCACACTGCCGGCTCATATTCAGCCGGCTGTCAACCAGCACCCCCAGGTCTTTCTCTGCCGGGCAGCTTTCCAGCCACTCTTCCCCAAGCCTGTAGCACTGCATGGGGTTGTTGTGACCCAAATGTAGGACCCAGCAGTCAGCCTTGTCGAACCTCATATGATTGACCTTGGCCCATCAATCCAGCCTGTCCAGATCTCTTTGTAGAACCTTCCCACCCACGAGCAGATCAACCCTTCCTCCCAGCACAATATCTGCCTTGTTGGCCTTCCCTCTCATCCTTAGCCATAAGCACTCAACCTTGTCATCGCAATTGTGTAGCTCTGTACAATCAAAACACTCCCTAACACAACATAATGCTTCATCTATAACACTTCTACACTTGTGTTTACATTATTCCGTATGTAAAGTGGACTAGTGATTTCAGACTGTTTTCCTTGGCATGATTTGGTATTTTTTACATTTTGAACAAGTATTTGTTAGCTCTTTTCAGCACTAGTACAGAGTATCATCCTCTGGTCAGTTTTCTTTTACTATGTCAGTGAATTTAAGTAAAATGAAGTACACTGAAATAGGCTTGAACTTGTTTTCTGGAATCTCTGGAACATCATAAAAATTTAAACCCACATGACAATTGTGTCTGTTATAAATCAGAGAAGACAGAGACATAGCTATGCAGTGTAGATTCATTTACTTGATTAACAAAATCCCAACTATTTAAAAAAGAAAAAAAAAAAGGAAAAAAGGAGACACTTAAAGCTATTAAAAGTTTGTGTTCTGAAAAGAACAAAAGAGATAAAAACAGGCATGAAAAGAAATCTCACTTTTACTTTATTATTTTATTTGTTTTAATAATGAAAAATGTAAAACCCCTAAGTGACAAAGTTGTGTTGGTTTTTTTTTAATTAAAAAACCCAAACCCCCAAACCAACAACAAAACCCCGACACCCAGAAAGCACTGACTCAGGTTTCCCAGTATCTTTGCTTTGTCCCTGATGCAGTTTTGCAAGTATGTTTACTTTCCTGTCCCTTAGTTCCTCATATAACTGAATCTAGGAAGTGTATTGTGAAATTTCATTATTCAGCGTTAAAATATACTTCAAACTTTAGAAGGAAGGTGCTATAAAAGGTAAAGCATTGTTATTTTTTCATAATGTACTTTGCAGTTACTTTTTGTACTAAAGAATATACTAGTAGTTTTGTATACTGAAAGAGATACATGGCAGAACCCTTTTTCTCTTCAAAATTACACAAGGATCTTCAACCTCATTAAAGCTGATCCTTGCTCCAGATTCTCTGCTGATCAGACTTTGGCAGTACCCCCTGAAATATCTGGCAATCTGTTGGACTGGTACCATTTCAGAAGTACTAATTTTCCTTTTAGATGAGGTGCAGTATTAGACATGTATTTTCTTTGTTACAGCAGCTGTAGGACCCAGCAGCCAAGTGATCAATATCCACCCAGGCTTTGCCCTACTGCAAATGTTCCGGTTATCAAACATGTGGTCTGATGTTGAAGTCTTGCTCAAATGTTGTAAATGAAGTCAGCTGTGCAAGAACACAAGAAGTCCGTTTCGTACTGTAGGATTTCACACAGCAAAATGGTTTCTGTTGAGCTGGTAACAACATTACTATTAAGTTCCAGAGGCTGACGGATAGATGTTATTTTATATAATGCTCATACACACACACCCCCCCCATTTTAAATAACAATAAAGAAATCACGGGGGGGGGGGGGGGGGGAAGGTGATGAAGGCTTTAATGTGACACTGAGAATGCCGTAGTTCCGAAGAAACTGTAAATCAAGATTCTCAAAATGTTTTGAAACATATTTAACTTTCAGAAAATCCTGTGAGAAAGTGACAGGGTATATTGCAGTCACTTTTCCTGCTTGTTGAAGAGAAAAAAAGAAACCAGGACACTGCTGTTGAGAAAAAGACTTCTCCTGGGTGAAGACCTGTTTAACAATGCACATCAATAATTTTATAGGGTAGAATATTAAGGAAAATTTTCTCTCCTAATGCAACAACAGAAGAAAAGTGAGATTTTGCTGCAGTTCCTAAAAATACTTTATAGAATCATTACTGATCACATGTTAGATTTGGTGTTGGTTGGGGTTTTAAGCTGCTTTCTTTTATTTTCTTTGTTATGGTGGGAAGCAGAGAACTTGAAATCTGCACCATGAACTTAGGGATAAAAAAAAGCCAAACAATCAAAAAACAAAAATAAAACAAAACAACAAAACAAAACAAAACAAAACAAAAACCCAAACAATCTGACATTGCAAAAAACAGTGATAACACAATACAAAAGTAATTTCAATGCCATAAAACTGCATTTTTGGTTTGTGGAATCTAAAGGGCTAACAAGACATATGGAAAGCCTGTATTTTTTTCCTATGTGATTTTAACTTTTAAACTTAAACTCCAGTTTGTGAATTTGTAGGATTTTGTTAAAGATGATTCTACACTTGAATTAGTTCAATGTGCCATCCATAATACTAAAGATATGATTCATGATAATTGTTATTCGATGCATCCCTAACTTTGGCTGTGGGTTACTGAAGGAATTTGCCTCAGTAGTTCTTAAGTGCTAAATGTCAATTACTTCAAGAGCCTAGAGTGTCTTTCAGAAGTCAGAAAAGCAACAAACAATGGCACTTGTGAGCAAATTCCTCCAGGAGCAATGGACATTTTGTTGGACTTCTGCTTGAGCAGTGCATGATTTAGCAGGCTTTTGACTCCCAGCAAGCAATATGGGAGATAAAATTACTGTAAGGACAGTAATTATCATAGCTTCGTTTTTCTTGACATATTGTACACCTGTACAAGTGGCTTATGAAACTGTAGCCTCACTTCTTCAATGAGATACAAAGTATAGACTCAGTTATTTGCATGTTTTTCAGTCTGCATTGTTTTGTTTTCTTTTAGCCAAAATAATTTTTTATTTTTTTTTCTTAGTTTATTATAATATGCATCATGTTAAGTTAGTTTTAATATCCAAACATTGTAGCAAACAAAGACTTCACAGAGAGTTAATATTTTACAGGGAAACTCCTTTTCAACTTTTTGCCCTCTGCTTTGAACTAACTTTTATTTTGAAGTGTTTCTTTTCTCCTTTTGCTTTTTTTTTTTTCTTTTCAGTGACATTAAGCTTTGAGGAAAATTTAAAAAGCATATAAATGGATGAATATGTAGACTTTGCCTTCCAATCACTAGTATGTTTTGTCAGTGTTCTTCAGAGGATAAAGTTTTGCTGAATATATGATTTATTTGTCATACTACTGTTTCAAAAAACTCAGGGATACTCAAATTCTGATTCTCCACCTACTTCTTTCTCTCAGAAAATAAAATATGCCCCAATTATTAAGACATAACACAGTAAAGAATAAATCAGTAAATTAGTAAATGACACAGTAAGAAATGTACTGATATAAAAAATCTTTAGTTCATATTCTAAAACTAGAGATTTTGGAATAAATGGAATAAGATTTTTGGTATCAATCCATTTCTTATTGTGTTATCCAACCTTCTACACTAATGTAATTGTGCTGCTGATATTCCTCTGTTATTAGATCTATGCAGGGATTATTGTATGAGCTGTACATTTATGCTCTTTCTGAGACAAATTCTTAGTTTAGCTTTGTAACTGAGCTGTGTCTCCCACTCATTAGAGTACACAATTGCTCCTTGGATTGGATTCAGTAATCAAGAACTTAGTAAATATTTAACGAAGAGTCTTTACATCCAGTGGTAGACCTTCAGTATATTTCTTCCATATGATGTACCTCCCCAGCTGGTCTTCTCAAGTGGCCAGAAAACTTATATTTCCAAGTTTCTACTGACAATTCTTACAGAACAAGAAATATAAGGATACATGGATTCTCCGTTCAGCTGTTTACTTTGTTTTATGTTGCCTGTTTCCATTCTTCAGTTAGTGTTAGAATAGTCAGGACTCTATTTTATATTTGTGATTATATTTTATTATTTTGATTATTGAATCATATTTTGGAAGTCAGCCAACAGTTAATTGCTTCCCAAGAATGGGATTTTGCTTTCTGTTTACCAGCTGGTATTTTATTATGTAAAATGTTCAATGAGATAACATCTACCTAGTTTTGACCACTTTAACTTATAACTAGACATACTGTCCACTTCCCAAATGACACAGTGTCCTTACTATTTTCTTATTTTATTGTGATATGGATCATAAGCAACTCAGAGTCAGAGAATTGACAGACTTGTTTCAGTTGGCAACTTCAAAGCACAGACCACTATGACACTAAACACAAGGAGAGATTTGTTAACTTATGTATTTTTGGTGAGGTGAGCAGAATAAGGAGAAAAAGAATGTTTAAAAGAAAAATCTTTCTTTGGTTTAGTAATTGAGGAAAACAGGCAAACTTCAAAGAGAGTGAGAAAGCCACTTCTTTTCATGTTGAATTCCTGCACCAGTGTCCAGAAAGCTAGAAGTACAAAGCGCAAAATATCAGGACTCTGAAATACTGTCAGAAAAGAAAGGAAGAGGCCTGTATTTAACATTACTAAATATGGTTAGTGCCCTTAAGTTGCCTGCAAGCTATGGAGGGAGTTAGAAAACCCAAGCCATTCTAAAATCTCTTGCAAAGTCCTTGTCTTGGCATACAAGGCAACTCTGATCATACAGTAGTGAATGGAGAGGCATTATAAGAAGGAATAAGCGGAGACTGATTTAAAATCTCTTCCAGTTCAGTTAAACTGCCATTTCAAAGGAGTAAAGGGACATGTGACAACAGTAAATAATTCTCCAGTAGCAAATTGGGAGCTGGACAGAAACATTTTATTCTTTACTAACAGTAGTTTCCAAGGGACACAATCTAGTTTAATGGTAGTTTTCTCTATATAATTGCTAGAGCTACACAACACTGGCCAATACACTTAAGCTGGCTTTCTGTCCTTTGAACAAATTACAGAAGATAAATCATGCCTCAGCTTAATTTGTCAGGAAGCTACCTTGATTATTCTATTTTATTCTCTGGAATTAATAATGCATTACCCAGTGTAGACCAGTATTTCCAGATGTTCTTTCAAGCACTGCCAGGTTATGTGTGCTTGAACATTATGTGCTTTAAAGAAATTGCATGTGTAACCTTGAGACAATGTAATCCTGAGAGGAAGATTAACCTTACTTTAGCTGCATTTGCGTTATTTTTGGAGCATGACTAACCTTTTATTTGGAAGTAGCAAACAGCAGGAATTGGACTATTTACAGTTGGACCAAACCTGCTGATAGAAGGCCAGATTCTGCTCCTACTGGAGTTAGAAGTTTTATTAGAGATATCCGTAAAAGATTAATTATTCCTCTTGTGCTTAATCTCTGTTTTTCAGAGACTACTGAGTAGTCACAATTTCAATCATTGTCACAAGCAGTGAAGAGTCTCATAATCTCTGAAAACATGGACTCTTTAACTCAGGTAAAATTTTACTCCCTGGTCTGCATACTATGACAAGGACATACCAACGAAAATACTTTAGATATTTTAACTGCAACTGTATGTACTTACAACAGCAACACAAAACCCACAGTCATACACTTTCTTCCTGATTTCCTACCTAAGAGCTAATCCCATTTTATTATTCAAATTTATCAATTAAAAAAAAAAAAAAAAAAAGAGATTTTTTGGCTCCAAAAGGTAGAGCACTGTCATTAAGTAGATAAAAAGTCAGCAAGAAATTCATTTGAAAGTAATGCTAAAGCAAATTAAAGTGTAGTGTTTAGGATATTAAAGTCAACAAATATGCTGTACTAAAAAGCAGAATAAAGTGATTTAAAGTAAATATTTTTAAAATTATCTTTGTTTAAAGGAGAATTACAAGATGTATGTTAGGAATCTCCATCTGCTTGAGACTGAAAAAACCAGAAGAGAGACTTACAAACCCAAATGTTGTAATAAATACGTTTGTATTTGTTTACACTTCAGAAATGAATGTTCTGTGAATGTTCCTCATTACATTTAATGAGAAGCTTTACCTTGCTACAACTAATAGGAATTTAAGGCAGAGGACAGAAGCAGGGTAGTCAGTAAATTTTCTGCTGGCTTATATCCATACTGTACTTTCCCCATGAAAGGTTTTTGGTTTTCTAGGAGGGTTTTTTTGGTGTGTGGGATGGGTGCTGATAGTCTCTTGAAACAAAATGAGTCTATTTCAATCTTTTCTACACAAAAGCCAACAGTGGCTATAAAACAACTGTCAGTCTCTGCTTTTTATTTGATGAAGTCTTGTTTAGTCAAGACAAAGTTTTCCACTTTGCATCTGAAGAGGCTGGACAAAAGCAATTTCTTTGTCCTTAAGTATCCAAAATCAGCTAACATTCTTCATATTGGTGATTTCTACGAGCAATAAGCTGCATCTTTTAACTTCCAAATATTGACCAGAAAGGAAACTTCTTCACTGGTAAGTGAATAGACAGCAGAATACCAAGAAGAATTTGATAATAAGGAAAGGGATATTCTATAATCAATTCAGGCTACATTTCTATATGGTATAATATAAAAAATGTAAGATATTAAGGACAGGAAGGAGGTCCTGATTTCTTTCAACTGAAGATCATGAAGAAATCTTACGAAAACCTTTCAGAGGGACCTATATGAATTTAACAGAACTTTACAAACACAAGTAATGAGAGATTCAAGTCTCTTCATGTTTCTGATTTTTTTAATTACACCCAGCTATTTTTCAGGCTTGTCATATTTAGTGGCTAGTTTAAACTTGTGTACAGGTAACTTATGAGTTGGGCACAAGTTAGCCCTGAAACTGTTCTGATCTAAGGGGTTTTTTGACCACAAGTAGAGTGCTGGCACAGTGTCATTAGTAATGTCACTTTAGTATACTCTCTTTAAGTAATATATCAGTATTTAGCATGACTTACCCTTACCCTACGTCTCTGAAGCACCATGAAACACTTCAGCTTCATCGTCTCCAGGGAGCAATGAAATCTCCTGTGGATAGGTGTAAAAGAGTCATCAAGATGATCTTTGCTGTTCTTCTAAATGATGTGTTCATGGGCTCTGAAAACTGAATGCAAAGTCTGTCGCCTTTGAGAACCATGGGTGAGAGCACCTTGTGTATACTTTTTAATGCTAGATTATGTGTCATCTTGTCTTTTTGCCCTTGCTGTTATGGAAATTGTGACTGGACTAAATGAGGAAAAATGCTTCTTTTCTACCTAGTACTCCTCTGTGAGTCTGCATCTATTTAAGACGAGCATATTGGGGTAACTCAGGGTAAAATGACAGGTTTCAGTTCCGCTGAAATACTCAGCTGTGAACTAACCCACAATAATTCACTGTGGCAAAGTGATGGAAGTCACTGGACCCTGAATTAGATTTTCCTTCTGTAGAGGTCACCAAGATCTGTTCAAAAGAAAACAAGCAAAGGATTTTGTTGAAACTCTACAGAGTTCTTTCACAGTATGCAAAAGAAACACACCAGATAAATTTTAATATAACTTCCACTGGTACAACTGACAGCTATTGATTTTGAAGGCTTATGGAAATGTAACAAAGGACCATGCTGCTAATAAGGAACAGTTTATAGTAGAGTTAACACATCAATGTTTCATCAGGGCTTTAATTTTAATGTGTGCTTCAAGGGCTGGAAGTAGAATTAAAGGAGAACATGGCAGGTATTGTGTTTGACCCAATTTTTTTTTTTCCTTTTATATAGGATGGAAAGCTAGCAGAGAGGATGTGTCTTTGCTGTAATGCACATTGTGTTTGCACATTTCCCTGTCTTGTTGATTTAAAGGAATCTGTTATCTCAGACAGAGGAGTTGGGGATTGCAGATTTAGTGTTATACAGATCATCTAGTGAAAGTCTTCATCTTTTCATTGCTATATTTTTAGTAACTTATTACTAACTATGTTTTGTGAAGAGTCCTTTCATAAACCCTGTTAACAGTTTTGTTTGAAATACTCACTTTGGTGTCAAGTGTGTTGCACCATCATAAACATAAAGGTATGAAATACATTCTGAAGGTGTGTTAATATAGCTACAGCAAACTTCCTCTATACTCACTCTACATATTAAAACATTGATATCATGTTTATTTTCATGGTGATGGAATGCCATTTTTGAATATGAGCTGAGAGTTCTCGGTCCTTGAGGAAGATGTTCATTGCTTTATGGCGTTAGGTCTTTACACAACCTTGTGAACTTGAAAGTTGTAAATGTAAGGTAGGATCCTGTGAACATACCTTAGTCGTACATGCCTACATTTTAACTGACCATCCCTTTCAGGAAGAAAAGTGAAAAGTGATCTTGTGGCAAAGCACTGCATATTCACCTACTGAGGAAAGTTTAGAACTCGTGTCTGACAGTTCCTAGGAAAATGTTCCAAACCCAGAATATTTACAGAGAAATTTCTCATCAGTGACTCTATACCTCTGGGCAACTACAGCTTATTATAAAACCTTAGGTAGGAAAAAAAGTGCATATCTTTCTTCAGAGGGAAACTTTCAGGTACAAGGGTATATTGGATCTCATCCCAAATATAGACAAACTTTTTTTTTTTTTAATCTTTTAGCAATTTATCCTAAATGAAAACAAAACTGACTCATTATCCTCCCACTCGTATTAATTGAGAGCTATTCTATGTATGTCAACAACCTCTATTAAGAGAATCAGGATCTAGTTTATGACTTGACAAATGTCTTGTATGTTCTGCTGTTATCAAAAAAGAAGATAACACTCACCTAAATTCTAGTACTAGCCTCTTTTAACAGTAGCCAGACATTGCACACAACAGTTTTCCCAAACTCTGAACTTCTGTGGTTTCATTTAGACATGAGGATTACAGCTGCATTAGATGGCTACTTGTCTTTTTTTGTTTGTTTGAAGACTTTTTGATCAGTTGGTTAGTAGCCTAAAAAGTTAATTGCAGGGTGACTGAAATAGTTTGTGTCTAATTAACTGAAGAGCTTCAACTGAAACAAAAAAATTATTATTTTGTGTTGGATCAGTTAATTTCATTTTAACACTTTCAAAGCATTTAAGATTTAGGTTGATAAAAAAAACAAACCCTGAGAGGTAGGTAAAATAAAAATCAGAAATAAAAACTGAACTCTAGTTACCAGATTCCCCAGAAATGCTCATTTCCACTTTCACTATACAGCTTTGAAAGTGGATAACTGAATCCACTCTGTCTTGTGTGTCAGGAGCTGTGAGACTCCTGTGCAGACAAGTGAATACAACCTAGGTTTGCTAATAAGCAATTTGTCACTCAGTGGACTAGAGAATCTAGCCATGAGCATTTATCCTTTTGATCCCCGACTTTACTGTAATCACTTAAAAATAAGGCATTCTGGCTTGGCCCAAATTTAAAAAAAAAAAAAAGAATTGATAGCTGGTGGATCTTGTTTCAACAAGAAAGGGCTGTTCACAAAAGCTGATTTTATCCTGTGAACACCAGTTTTTCTAGGCTCCTTCTATGTTCCTTAAACAATGAAAAACTCCTCCAAGGGTTATTCAGACCCTGAAAGAAACTATCATCTCACCACTGGTTGTTGAAGAAATTTAGAGGCACCAGCATTCCACAACTCAAACATTTGCAAATGCACTTTAAAAACACATACAGAAAAATATTTCATGTCCATTTAACCTGTTCAGTAGCAAAACCAGAAAGAAATCAATATGTTTGCACTGTTCTAATTGGAAACTGATGTTTTTCCTCTCCTGTTATTTGGTCTAACATCAAAACATCACAGTAAATTTTTGTATTCTTTATTAGATTTGTGATCTGCTTGAATCAATAAAGAAAGTAAAACATTCAATTATCAGACATTTTACTGCAACACAAATCCAAATGGAAGATCTGCAGCTGCCCTTCTCTGTGGAACATCAAGGCTGTGTGTGTGTATAAATAAATAAATAAACAAAATAAGCAGCAGGCTTGGGCAGGTGGCGGTCGGGGAGAGGGGTTATTCCTGACCCTTTATTTTAAAGTATATTGGCTAGAGGATATAAGATCCTATTATTTTATATGCCTTGAATAAAAATGCCAAATGGCTCAGCTGCACAGAGGTTGGTGAAAAAGGGTGATCTAAGCCATGGACTAGCTTTAGTTCACAGTCACATTTCACTGCAGATGATCATACAATGAACAGTGCAGAATGTGATTATTTAAGGGCTCTGTCATAAGGTACCATACTATCGGTCCTCTATTCCTATTCCCGGGTAATGGTGGAAAATTCAGCCTAAATCATGAACTTATACTAATATATGTGTGTGATGTTATGTTTTATTGTTCTGAAAATAAACTGAAACCAGGATACAATTGAGCCTACTTAGGTCAGCTCTTTGGTTAAATCCTAACTACAAAGCAGGTTTATTATAATGCTTAAAACACCACCTGCTCTTCACAGTGAAGCTGGTCCTAATCGAATCTGGAAGATAAGAGCCTGCATCCTGATTTTAGAATTAAAGAGGAGCACTGCTCCAACTGATAGCTGGCATGCTGCAATTACCATGTTATTTTCAATGTTCTAGGCTAACCAAATGCCCACTGAAAGGCTGCGTGTATTGGCAACAGAAGAGTGACAAGAGAAGTGTAAGGACAGGATTTTAGCAGAAAAAGAATATCCTTGGTAGTTTATCTTTGGTATCCTTTAGTAGAAAAAGCACACTGTTCTCAAACTGTGTTTTCTTTAGACTTGGCTAATGGACACTCTGCATCCTTAACATAGCACTCTAAAACAGACTTCACAATTTGTAGCTCATATGACCCCTTCAAAGAACTATTGGAAGTTTGGCAGTTGCAGAGTGAGGAGGCAGAATTCGCGCATATGTGTTCAAACTGAGAGTAAACCAGAAGAACTGTACAGTTTTTAAAACTAGTAAGTGATAAATTCCTATGGCAGCTTCCGTTTAGTAAGTGCAGAGAATAGAGAAAAAATAAGAATTGTTTTGGCCTTTTGACTAATTACTTGTCGGAAACACTTATGAGTGATTCGTAACTCACTCAAATAAAAGACCAAGAATTTGCCAAATTCATGGCAACTTGTGATAACCTCTGCACTGGTATTTCAGATGTACAGTATTCCAAATGTCCCATTAATACTGTTCTGCTTATAGATAGCTGCATAGACATTTTTGTGCATTCACAAAAATACATCATGAAGAAAATAAACCCTAATATGAATGCATCTGTGTCACTCATCTGAGTAAGCTCTAAAAGAACAGAGAGGAATAATGGCTGAATGTAATCAACACATAATTTGACTTTAACATATTTTTTCCTTTCTATGAGTTTAAAAGTTGTGCTCACGTTTAATATGACAAATTCAGCTTTAACTGAAAATTATACAAAATAAAAATCAATCTGCCTACTTCCCCAAGCCATTATTCAGGTTCCAGGAATTAACAAGAAGGTACAGATTATCACATTTTAATATGGTGTTTTGGGTTTGTGTGCCGGGGTTTTTGTGTTGCGGGGAATGGGGCCGCAGGGCCGGCTCCCCTGGCCCCAAGCCGGACCCGCCGCTGGGCAAGGCCGAGCCCCTCAGCGATGGAGGTAGAGCCTCTGGGAGAGCGGAGTTAAGAGCAGGGGGAACCCCCCGTAAGTCGGGGGATTGGGATGTGAGAGGAACCCCTCTGTGGTTACTGAGGTCAGTGAGGAAGGAGGGGCTGCCCGCGCTGGAGCAGGCTGTGCCTGAAGGACTGCAGCCCAGGGAAGGACCCACGCTGGAGCAGTTGGTGGAGGGCTGCCTCCCGCGGGAGACACCCCCCGGCGGAGCAGGGGCCGAGCACGGAGTCCTCCTCCCCCTGAGGAGGAAGGAGCGGCAGAGACGTGTAGTGAACTAATCCTGTCCCCCATTCTCCATCCCCCTGCACTGCTGGGGGGAAGGAGGGAGAGAAAATCAGGAGTAAAATTAAGCCTGGGAAGAAGGGGGGGGGGTGGGGTGTTCTAAGGTTTGGGTTTACTTCTCAGTATCCTTGGTTTGATTTGATTGGTAGTAAATTAAATTGATTTTGTTTCTTCCCCAAGCTGAGCCTGTCTTTTGCCCGTGACCATAAGTGGGGAGTGATCCCTCCCCGTCCTTGTCTCGACCCATGAGTGTTTCTTTCTATTTTCTCTTCCTCATCCTACCGGGGTCGGGGGTGGGGGGAGAGGAATGAGTGGCTTCGTGGTGCTTTGTTGCTGGCTGGGCTTAAATCCCGACATATAGTCTGGCCTTTAAACTTTTATAAGCTCTTTTAATGATCGACCTTCTAGAACTCTCATTTTTAAGTTTTCTCTGCAACAAATGTCATTTACTTCTTCCGTTCTGTAGGGAAAATGGAAATTCTTATTTACAATATAGAGATGTTTTGTAATGTTTTTCTGAACAACATAATTGACTGAATGTACTCATCTGTCTGTAAAATTACTCACCAGAGCTGAATGACTTTAAATTTTTCCTGGAGAACATTCATTTTTAAGAGGACTGAGAAAAGGGAAAAACAGAGCAATAGCACGTAGGTGTCTCTGTTGCTCTGAACGCAGCTGAAGAGCTATCCACCCATCTTGGGGGACGAGGACTGGACAACATGCTTTTAACAACTGGGAGCCAGGGAAGCAAGTGTGAACAGCTTGGTTATTAACTTTTGCAGCAGATCAGAACAGAGAAATGAAGATTCTTTGGGCAAGCAAGGCAGACAACTTTGCTAAGCCAGTCTAAGTCAAGGCTTGACGTGGTCATGGAAAGAGCAGGACTTTATATAGTATATTCCAGTTAACTAATAAACACTGCTTTGTTTTGAAAAGGTTTCATGAACCAGTGTAATTACTTCTGGTCACATTATTTCTTCACAAACTAGGAGCTTTAGCACGGTTGTTTCTATGGACTCTTTGGAGAATTCCATCAAAACCACAGCTACCGAAGGTACAGTCTCAGACAGGAGGAAGCCAAGGGGGCTTTCTCCAACACTGAAGTCATGCTGGGGCCTCTTCCAAGGAGTTGGAAATGTGCCTTCAACCTGACTACACAGAAAAGAGAGCATGTCATCTGAGTGCAAAAGGGGAGCAAGCAGCTTTCAGCAGGTAAGAGATTTTACTGAACTGAGGATCGAGACTTCAAGATCTGTGTTTCAGTAGCAGTTTTCAGTGTGTCATTTTGGATTGTTATAAGAATGTGATCTTGGTCATGATAAAGACAGCAAGTCAATCTTATTTTATTAAACTTAGCAGCAGTAATATCTTCTAGCATGGTATCAGACCATCTCTATTTAGGATTATGTATTTTTTGCCATGGACTCTGAGTGATCAGTAAGGCATTAGGCTTGTGTATTTGTGACAACTTTAGAAACTCACTGTTTTTCTATATAAGAAAGTAAATCTAAAAAAGAAGTGAATTTGAACGGCAGCACTGGCAAAACAACAAAATCATGATATAATATCTATGGATTAATAAAGCAGTAGGGAAAGCAAGAACATAGCAAAACGTCTATGGTTGTTATTGTTCATCACCCTACATTGAGAACAGTCTCATACAGTGTGAACAGACAGGTTTTTAGAGCAGATATTTGTATTTTTAATCACAGATATTTACATGCAAACTTAGAATACATTAAAAAGACAAAAGAGCCTGAAGAGGCATTACTATCTAACACCTGCAAATCCACCTATGTATACTTAGTCTTTGTATTCTTCCTCTCAAAAAAGGTGATGTCTTCTTTCCTTCACTCTTAATTTGCCTTTTACCCAAAACTAAGTTTTATAAATACTTATATGTATTTATTTATAGGAGTGCAATGAAATTCTCAAATATGTACAAGTAAAAATCTTCAGAGAATGGACTGTGTTTAGATATTCCTAAATAGCACAGGTAACACAGGGGCCCTTACGGTTTGCCACGCCTACACAAATGCTGAATAAGACCAACAAAAAAATCAAGTAATAATAGCCATTTTATCTGGCATGAAACAAAAAGGTAACTCCTAATTCAGTTTATAATAGTATCTACTGTGACTCATGGTGGTATTGTGAGTTTGGAGACCCTCAAATAAGACAAAGAGAGTAGTCTGTCAGAAAGCAAATACATAGGGGTTTTTTTTACAAATAAAATAAAATATACCATAAAACTGCACAATGGAAGAGCCTTTCTTGCTGTGATCAGACTGTTGCATTTTTTCCTGGCATTGGTTAGTAAAACCTGAGTTTAAAATGTGGTAAGAACAAGAAGCATTTTCATCCTGTAGTAATCTATTTCACTGCTAAAATTAATTCCATTAATTATGTGGTTACAATTAACCTATTTTGCAAAGACTGAAGTTAAGTTGTAGGCTTAAGTTTTAAGCGTTCTCTTATCAGCAATTATATCCTCCCATTTAGGAATAGACATATTTTCTTTATTCTCTATACATTTTATTGTTTTCTTTTAAGTCATTTCTTGGATATAAATTCATGTCTTAAGTGTTTGGTTTTTGTTTGTTTGGGTTTTTTTAAATTATTATTTATTTCCTATAAGCCTGAGTTACTTCTTCAAATCCTGTTTTCCCTTCTTTGTGTGTGACTTTTCTGAATTTTTAATTTTAGAAAACTCAAGATTTCCTGATACACCCCTATTGATCTTTTACTAGGATTCTTGTCTTTCTCCTGGTACGGACAGTTTGCCATTGGTGAATTAATATGGTTTCTTTCAGTACCTGTCGGCTCTGTTACAACCCTTTATCCCTTAGAATGGTCTTCCAAGTCCCTAACAACCAGGTTCCTCAGGTCATTGAAGTCTCCTTTTTCTGAAGCCCCTTGCCTTCATTTCACTCCTTTCTTAAAATCAGAAACACTATTGAAATTAATTTCTATTGTTATTCTACCACTTTCGGTCAAAATTCAATCTAAAGTACCTCATCTTTTGATAATTTCCTACCGTTTATGATAATGCTGATCCGAAGATTTTTCTAACATCTCAAGTTATCTCAGCCTTGCTTTTCTAACAGATAGTCAATAATGAAAGGTTCCTATCATCACAAAGTCCTACTTTGTGAATAATGCTTGTAGCTGTTTAGAAAAAAGCCAAACACATCATTCACCTCTTTCCTGAATAGATGCTTCTATAACAGACCTTACCATGATATCCTCCTCCTTATCCTTCATTACCTTCAGAGCGAGCTGGTATGTTAACAAATAGAAATAACCTTAAAATATAAAGAAAATTACCTTTTTTTTTTTTTTTACCCATCTTCTTATCCCTAAACAGGTGTTACACTTTTAGTAATGTATTCAGTAAGTCCCACTGAGCATCTGACTATATTTTTTTTGGTCTTACATATCTACATTTCTCGAGACATTTTTTCTTTCTAGTTCAGACTGTTCTTGTTGTAAACAGTTCTTTCTTGACCATTCTCATCTTATTCTCCAGTGATGATTAACAAAACAGAACCTGTTGGCAGAAACAAAAGGCAATCAATTAATTAGTCTTCTTGACATCAAAATGAAAAGTTCCCTCTGCTTTCTTGGAACATTGTAAACTGGCTTTAGCTCCTGGGCACTAATCTTACCTATTCTGTAAAAGCAAGTATAATTCCTCATATAACAAGTAAAAATTCTATGATCTCACAATCAGAAAAATCTGACTCATTAGAAAACCCAGAAACCTCTAGTTGTCTCCGCAGGCATGAAGGATGCTGTTCTAATTTCTCCGTATCATCCACTCACAAATGGGTATTGTGTCCATTAGCTTTGTATGCATTCAATGGATAAATAAGGACTTTGAACTAATCTGTACACAAAGCTGGCTTGGCAGGCTTTTGAGGTTTAATTGAACTTTGTATTCATTTACAATTAGTTTGTTTTGTTTACTTTCTGATAGCATTAGCAAACTTATTAAAAAGGAGATACAAATAAAATTTGTGCCAATTACATATGAGAATAATTAGACTTTATTAATCCAAGAATTCATGCAATCAATTTAATTATTGGTACTCTCATTTCAGATACCTTATTATTCTTCACACTAATTAATCACAACCACTAATGAGTAGTTTTAAAAAGGGAGTCTTTACTCACTTACCCTGAATAGAAAGTTCCTTAAATAACCATTGATATTTATTTTACAGAAACAAAGCAAGTTTTATAAATTAATTTTTTCATATTTTTTCAAGAAAAGATGTGAGTCTGTAAGGTAACAGCAGCTTTCTTGGTTCAAAATAAGAAATTTAAAAGACTTTCATAAGTGACTTACATTTCATTTACAGCATTGTCTACAGTTATAGACTTAGATTATAGGAGAATAGAGCTCATGATTTTTATTTTTTATTCCAGTACTGATTTTGGGCAAGTGACTTATCTTTGTGTTCTTAAATATGTTGTTAGTCAGCAAGGATCAGTGCACAGCAAAATGGAGGATTAACAAATACTGTATATAAACATAGGGCTATGCAGAGGTCTTTACTGAACAACCATATAAGCTTTCGGAGGTTATCTTCCTCTTGTGTCTGTATACATTCAATCTGGAAGGACATTCCATTTTTTATGGTGTCATGTAGAGAAAACATACGAACGTGAGAGTCTAGCAAATAAGGTATTACAAAGACTATCCTTCCTCATAGAGATGTAAGAGAAAACACATTTGAAAAGGAAGATGTTATTTCCGATGCAATACCATGTATAGAAGAACTTGAAGATACGCTAATTTCAAAAGTAAATACAAGAAACACATTTGGTTTTTAACTGAGGAGACCAAAGGAAGGGGGATAAAACCAGACTGGTTAGGAAAAATAATAAAGCCTATGGACTATTTCTGACAGACAAGAATGGGACAAGATTGTGGAGGTCAGAGAATAAGGAATGAAGAGAATGATGCCAGAAAATGAAAAAGGGAAATAGCAAAGACAAGGATAATAATTTTAGTTGTACACATAGCAAGATAAAAAGCAACTCCCTAAGATGCTGAGAAAAAGACTCTCTGTAAGAACATCTTTAAGAAAAGGCAAAACCGCCAGAGAGCAGAGAGGAGAGAAGAAAAAAACAGTGTGAGAAACAACAGTGTGAACACCGTGGTCAGAGAAGGAGGGGAAGGAGGTGCTCCAGGCAGAGCAGAGGTTCTCCTCCAGCCTGTGGAAGAGACCACGGTGGGGATGGTATTTCCCTGCAGCCCGCAGATGAGTCCACGCTGGAGCAGATAGCCACCCTGCCGCCCTGGGAGGACCCAGGCTGGAGCAGTTGGGTATTTCCTGAAGGAACTCTGGCTGGTGGAGAGCCCATGCTGGAGCAAGGGAAAAGTGTGGGGAGGAAGGAGCTGCAGAAAGGAGCTGCTCAGGGGAGGAGTGGAGGGAGGTAGAGGAATCGGGAGTGAAGTTGAGCCTGGGAAAAAGGATGGGGAGAGGGTGTTTTAATTTTGTCTTTGTCATCACCCAAATCCATTTTAACTGGCAGTAGATGAAATTAATTTTCCCCAAGCCAAGTCTGTTTTCCCCATTGCAGGAACTGGTAAATGATCTCCCTGTCTTTATCTCAACCCACATGCTTTTTCATTTCATTTTTTCCCTGTGTCCGGTTGAGGAGGGGAATGAGGGAAGGGCTGGGTGGGTCAGCCCAGCACACATTTACCAACAGAAAGAGCAGAGTATATTGATACTGTCATTTCTTGACTGGACTCATTCTACTTTCTTCTGTGGATAATCCAGTTTTAAAAAAAGTAATGATGATGTTAGTTTAATTTGTAGTGATAGAAATACCACATTTTTTCACTTCAAAATACTAATTTGAAGGCTCTGATGGTTTCAACTTTCATTAAAAAGTGAAAATAGTTATTAAAACTTATTCATTAAAATTACTTTTGCTTAGTGAAATGTTACTTAAGGACTTAAAAATACATTTTCTTTTATTAAGGACAAAAATATACCCTGTAAGAAATAGAAGTAACAAAAGCTCTTTTCCTCAGGCTTTATGCCTTACAGTAGAAGTTGTGATACCTAGTCAGGTGCCAATGCCAGTAACAGGTTATATGATGATTAGGGTATTCTTAATACCTTTCTTTCCCTTTGGATTCTTTAATAAGTGCTGAATTCATCCCCCTGCTTTCCCAATAGAAGACGCTATACTACGAGGATCATTTCTATCCAGAAGTCACTTTCAACAAAATGCTTAGGAACTTTGGAGAGCTGTGTATATCTGACAAACATCTTTCCAATTGATAAGCAGACACAAACTATGATGTCTTCACTCACAAAAGAACACATTTGCTGAGGAAAAATAGTGCATAAAACAACTGCCTGCAACTACAGTTTATGAAGGCAGAACACAATGGACAACCATAAGACTCTGCCAACAAACTAAAAT
This sequence comes from Buteo buteo, assembly GCF_964188355.1. Lineage (NCBI taxonomy): Eukaryota > Metazoa > Chordata > Aves > Accipitriformes > Accipitridae > Buteo > Buteo buteo. The sequence goes on along the minus strand of NC_134176.1, from coordinate 51,420,329 downwards.
TAGCACCCTTCTCTTGTATAACTACCACACATTTGATGATCACTGTTAATAAAACCCAATATTTTAAGGGAAAGGACTTCCTTTAAAGTGCTCAAGAAGCTTCTATTATTTTCACACTATACTCACTTCCCTGCCAAATAAATGAAGGAAAAAGAAAATCCAAATAGAAAAAATATATTAGGCTATATTAGAGCTACACTTCAAAACATAAAGAAAAAAGTATAAAAAAAAGGTTTTCTGTATCGTTTTCCAATTAAAAACAGAGCTATTTTGAAAGTGTCTAAGCTAGACCTAAAGTGACAGATCTGCATCCATTGTCATTGCTGTTAAATTCCCTAAGATCATTTTTAAAAATTGTTTTTAAATGTAGGTGTGCTAATGAGAAAATGGAGTCACTAGTTTGCAATATAAAAATAACTCTTTCTCTTCAAAATACCTTTAAAAAGTTGACATACATCATCATTAAATACTTTCAGAATCTGAGGATACATCGACATAGCTGATCTCAATGATAGTTCTGCCCTAGTGAACAAAACCAGAAGGAGAAGATACATGTGGAAGCGTAACACATTGTTCTAACTCAATCTGTTCTCTTAAAACAAGATTAAAAAAAACCCAATTTGCTTGATATGTATTTTTGCTTCTACTCTTCTCTTTGCGTATTGGCATGCAAAAATTAAATTTGGGGTTTATCATTACGTCTAGATAAGCAGTTAATTTGATTACCAACTGGTCATTTGCAATCTTCAGAAATGCAACATGCAACAAGTGTTTGTGCGATGGGTTCTCAACCCAATATTGGAGCAAGTCACTGATAACAGTTACTTGACATGCACAAAGTATTTGAAAGTGTGATTTCAGCACACCTAAATGTTTTCTTAAGTAAAGGTCTGCATGCAACCAGATGATTACTAAAACCATGTTAAGTTCCTACTACTAGTAGTGATCACACAAAAATGTCTAGTTCTGTAATGTTTTGAAAATTTAGTCTAATGAAATAACTAAACTAATTCCAGAAGACTCATATAATAACTTCTTCAGGATTATTTTTATTGTCAGTCCGTACTATCAACCAGTTCTATATCTAAAAGAATAGGACCGTAAATAATGATTAATTTGTCTGGTACTCACAGCAATAATAGGCATCTGTAGGAAACTATTGTGCATAAAATTATTTTACTGCATTTCTCTTTATCTAAGTATTTATGGTGAGATATGTAGCACATTTCCATATATTGTAAGTATCAGATGGGCTTCAGATACTTAAAGGTGTTTTTCTTCCTTAATATATCAAACATGCTAATGTAAATTTTGCAGTTTATATGACACCTAAAGCTGCAAGCTGTTTTTTTAATTTCAGTTTAATACTATTATAGCAGAACTAAAGTCCTTTTCTACACCAGACACTGTAAGCTTAAACTTGCCACCCCACTTCACTTTTTCAGCTGGAAAATACATGACAAACACAATCACTTCCCAGTAGTTCCCCATGGCACTTCAGAATTAAAAGATAATTCATACGATATCTCACTAGAGGGAAAAAAAAACCAAACCCAAAGCTTACAATGACAAAGAGTAAAAAGCTTCTTTAGCCTAATTCTTTTAGAAATCAAAAATAATGCTTTGTACTCCAAAAGGTGGAACTTGCCTCTGGGAAAGTCATTGTAGCACTTTTTAGATAAAAATCAATGTTAGGAAAAAAAAAACCAAACCAAATTTTTGAATAGTCAGGGACTGTATGATAATGAACTTTGTCACCCAATTAGGTAGGGAATATCTAAGCTCTTCAAAGCTCCATTTATGTATAAACTAGATCAAAGTTGTCTGTCAACTATCTTTGAAGAAAAGCATTTTCAATTACTATTTTCCTTCCTGCTCTACCATCTGATTTTCCCTTCCTACTTTCAGGGTTCTGATAACTTCTAATGGCACCTTTCAGCAAATCATTGGGTGCAACCTAGAGAGATGGCTGGAGGAAACATTTCACTTCAACATGGAAGTTGAAGCATTGTCACTTACAGAGCTTAGTGTGGACTTGTTATTCCTGAAATAATTTTAAAATGTAAAAGAGCATATGATCCACAAAATTCTGTTCTAGACTTGGTGGAGGATACTTATACATACTACATTTAGGCACCTGACTTGAATTAGGAGACTAGTCATATTGTCTCTGCAGACGGATGTCTCCTGCTAGAGGATGATTCTGAGCAGAAGTTCACTTTAGGGTTTTTAATTGCTCTGGACTACTTTCAGTAGCCTTCCCGTATTTCACACAATTATAAATCAGCTGTCTGATCAATGATAACAGTGAAAACCATTTCTGCAATAAATTCCTGCATTCAAATTGCTGCCTATTTTAGCAGAAGTCTGAGCAGATACCTTAGATAAGGCAACAAAGTTTTAGAAAGCTAATTGTAATGTTTTCAGTTGTATTGCAAACCAACAGTCCAGCCATTTAAAAAGAAACACAATCATAATTAGGTTACCAATAAGCACAGTAAATTATGCCATACAATAACCTGTAGAGTCATGAATAAATTATTTGTAGCGCTTGAGCGAATATGTTCTATGTTGGCGCATCTCATTTATGATGTAACGTCAATAAAAACTTCTGTTAAACTGCACTTATTTTAACTGGGAAGCTGAATCTTAATATGAAAGCCTTAGCTATATTTTTTATTGGCACAACTTAACACTTCAAGAAACAGCCAGATGCTTTCTTGAAATATGTGAAGTTTACCTTACATTTCACATGAAATCAAGCTTTGATAACTGATTGTGCAAAACTGAAGACAACGATTGGTCCCCAAAAATATATTTTTTAGGAGCTAAGCAGGCAAGTGTCCAATCCAACTCTATAAAAATAGACAGAATTAAAAATTTGAAAAATTCATCCACCATCAGTGTGCATATTTTTTGGTGTCAGATAATTTTATTGTTGTTCGCACAATATCTAGCACCATCAAAGTCTCGACAGTATTCTCAAACTTCAGTATAAAACATCTTAGTGACATACTATGACTAAAAGTCAAAAAAATATGGCAAATTCTCTAGAATTAACTTTTATGTATCCTTGACTTAAATTTTGCCTTCATGTACTTATGCCTCAGTTAAGAAAAATTAAACCTTGGCAATAATTCCTCTAGTGCACTTTGGTGAATCATGCTTACAGACACTGAATCAAAAAAACAGTTGCTAGATAAAATACTGTGGGTCCACATGTATATTAAAACTAAAAGAAACAAAAATAACATATCATCTCCTATTTCTATGGGTTTTTTTTTATAACAATGGACCTTTTGGCCTCTTTAAAGTCAAGAGGAAGGCTTTACCAAATGCATTTGTTCCTCTGTGTTACTGCCTTAAACGCAAAAATGTTCTTTCTTAGTCTAATATTTAGTAATAAGTACTGTCCTTGACACACTCAATCTGGATGTGGAATCTTCAGGCAAAATGTCCTGTAATGGTGTCAGACATGAAATTGTCTTGTGGGATGTTCTGTGTAAATATAACTCCCTCATCAAAGGCATTACAAGAAATCTTCATTAGCGCACCATTTCAGAAGTATATTTGTTCAGTCCAAATCATCGATGCTATTATCAAACACTAGTTTGTCTCATGCTATGTGGTACTCAGCACTGCAGCAGATCATAATACAGCACTACCTTGAAAATGGAAGTTTCTGTCTGTAATGCTGAAGAAAGGAGCTTGAAAATCTAGTTTCTAAAGATGCTTTTTAAAGCAGCAAATTAAAAGAAGCATAAATACATTAACTGAAAAGTTTAATGAATTAAAAGCCATTACAGTCCCTACATGATTTTTGAATGGAGTCAATAGCACTGCATGGATCAAGTTCTTTAGTATTTATTCCATTAAACACTTGAGAACTTGCCTTGAATGCAGTCAGGCAAAAAGAATGCCTTCTCCAGGCAAAACCCACATTGCCTTGAATTTTGTCAGAGATTTTTGTCAGAATAAGGGTTCCAAGATTTGATTTTGTAAGTTTCCAATTATCCTTAGTACTTTATAAAATGTTTCAGTTAAACAAGAGTAACATTTTTGTTGTGAGTACTCAATTCATGTAACTTAACCACACAGCTAAGTTCCCATCAGCAAATCCAAAGGCGAGGAAGTCTGCAATGAATTGTAACAAGAGCATTTCTGTAGGAAATATTTTGCACTATATTTTCAATTAAAATAAAACATTTAAATTATTCTTATACTTCTTTAAAGTGACACTATCTCTTTAGCTCAAACCAGAGCTGACACAGCAATCTGGTAGTGAATACTTTATCCAAAGGTTTGGGTTTGTTTCTTTGTTTGGTTTTTTGGGTTTTTTTTGGTTTTGGTTTGGTTTTGGTTTTGGTTTTTTTTAACTGTTCACTGAATACTACAGTACAAATACAGCTTTCTAATATTTTGGTTGAATTTCTTATTAATATACTTTAAAAGTGATATATTTTGTTCTTCAAGCTTTCCTGAATTCATTAGTATTTCTTGGAACTCAAGATTTCATATTTTAAACATTTTTGACCATTTCTTAAAAAATAGTTACAAGCAGGAACAATGGTTATTATTTTAGTAGAGTGGGTAATTATGGGCCTGTTTTAATTTTATTTTTATAATACATGCCTGATTGCAGTTAAAACTCTATATTTGGAGAAAAGAGAATCTAAGTAAAATGGTTTTCTTCTGTGTTATTTGTATTAAGGAAACACCTAGAAAACATAACAAAGAAAAGTATGATCATGCTAAGGAGAGGAATATTAAGATCCAATATCTGTACTAAAAAGTCTGTTCTCTAAATAGAAGAGATGGAGTCAGAAAAGAAGAGGCACAGAATGGTAAAATGATTGCCGGGGTTACACAGCACACTACCGTAAGCGAGCAATGAAGCCTATATTTCCTACCCTCCTGTGCACTTTGCCTTCTTCCTGGAACTATGTTGCCTCTTGTATTCAATTAATCAACATATCAACATTCTGTAGTGCTACATTTACAACTTGTCCCCGGAGAAGAATGCATGGACATGAATTAATGAGGGCCCATAAACCAAGGATAAGAAGATAAGAAACGTCACTATCTCAATTACTTAACAGTTGGAAAATGAAAACTCTAGGAACTCAATTCCCTGCAACAGTATCAACTAGAAATACACCCTGCAAAACCTGCATTCCTGAGAAAGAGAAGGCCCAGAACATTCAAATGATTTGCAGAAGATGACATGGGAAATCTATAGCAAAACCTTTACCTTGGATTGCTTAACTCCCAACCCTGCATCTTAATCATAGAATGCTTCTTCCTCCCTACACTAAATGTGATAAACGGACACATCTAAGCCTAACTCTCTCCCCTCCCTGCACCAAGGTATCTTAGGAACTCGTATCGATTTTGATGGTTTGTGTCGAACACAGCTTAAGACAGAAATTTGGCCTTTGAGGTTTTTTTTAAGCTGTTGATACTTTGTTAAATGGGAAAATAAAACCAAAAAAATAATCTTGCTCGTACCTTTTATTCATGCTTGGTATTTGACATTTTCGTTAAAAGCATGTTTTGGAATAGAGTGTAATTTCCCAAGCCTGGAAACTATCCTAATACATGTGTTAAATCATTCTTAGAGTATATACTTCAGGTTATAAATATTTTAATCTCTTTGGGTTAAAGAAGATTAAATAATGACATGTACATACCCTCCCTATATAGGACTGATTTCTTGAATGCTATACTAATTTTTATAAGTCTCAAGAAGTTATTTTAATCATTATATTGGATAAATATGTTCAAAACAATTATATTTATATCTTTACCATAAAGCATTTTATACCCTGTGAATTGTTTGAAACTTTACCTTAGAGTTCTTTTTCAGTGTTCTTTTTCAGGCATAAGAAGTGAAAAAGGTCAAAGAAGGAGAGAAGGAATAAATATACAAACCTACCACAGCAAGAAACTGTCATTGTAATTAGGCTTCCTGAGAATAGTTGTGGAGCAATATGAGCTTATAGAAATAAACTAAAAAGTTTGTTTTCATAGAAGAGAGTATAGTTTATTCTGAAATGAATTGAGATATAGATTTTTCCCGGCTGCTTGAAAACCTACTTGTTTGTTTCGAACAAGCAGGAAGAATGGCATGTGAAATGGCAGGGTGACATCTAACAGAAGCCTTGAAAGCAATTCTGTAGTCGTTTTCTAACTCAGCTGGCCCACTGAGAACTGAGAAGATGGAGGACACGAGTTTAACATTTCATAGTACAATGGATTTACTATAAGTTGAAGCAGTATTTTAGGGACATGGGGTTTCTTGCCAAATTTCAACTCAGTAAACATGAAGTCATTCACTGCACTTGTTAAAAATCGGGTTTGGATTCCTGGAAGCAGTATCTACAACATCATCTTGAAATTAGGGGCACAGACATGTTGACAATAAGGTGAGTGTTCATTAAGATGGATTTTCTTCATGAATATGTCACACAGATTTACACACAGAGCATGTTGTTAAAATGGCTTCAAATTTACATGAGTTACTCTAATAATAGTCTAAATTTGGCCTCTAGCAATTAAATATTAACAGGGATAAATTATATCAAACAAATTGGTTTAGAAATTTAACAATTATCTACTTTAAGACTCTTTAATTAAATGGTTAGTATGCCGTACTTCCCTTTGGCCAAAGAATAAGGAAAAATGCTTATTTTTATATCTCCTTTCTACTATATCAGTTGCCTCTTATGCCACAAGCCTCATTTTCTTTAACACACTTCCATTTTATCCAAAACTACCTCCATGTTAGCTATAAAGCTAGGATAAAATGCGTACAGAAGTCATTCTTTACTTACATTCTTTTTCCTAGACATTGCTATTGTCAGATATTAGGAGACATGATAGTCTCAAGTAGCAGCCAAATGGGGAGGGAGAAGAAAGGTGCAACAGGCAAAGAACCAAAGTTTATCATGCCATTCACTCCATGTTTTGATATATGGTCACAAGCAAAATCCAGAACCATCCTGAACATCTTGATTTGCAATAATATAATACACCCTGTTGATTCTGTACAGTAGCAAAGTGTCTATACTATGCAGATCATGTCTACAAAGTGACACTGACATAAATAACACTGGAAATGGAATTGCAAGTAAAGATATGCTATATCACTGTTTATACGTACAGATTCTTTACTTACAGGTAATTTTGGACTATTTTCTGGTTCATTTACTGATCCATCTAGAAGTATCTAAGAACATTAGTTTGCAAAAGTTTTACTTGAAAAACATGTCATTTACTATATATTCTGTATCACATCAGGGTGGGAGTCTGTAATAAGTCCATTCAAACACCCTAGGAGCTGTGTTGCAGAATAGTCTGTATTATTGTGACAGGTGCTCCATTTAATTGTTTGCAGGGAGAAAACAATCAGGTTTTCCATCCAGTATAGTTACCAGTCTGTCAGAAGATCAAAGGCCCTCATTAAAATTAGAGAAATATTAGCAAGCACAAACTATACCGTAGTCGAAATCACACCAGAAAGGCCCAGCACAGAGACCATTCCTATATAAAGACCCACCACATCTCCATTATCCCAATAAGGTCTTAGCCCTGTAACGACACAGAGACTTCCAACCCCTCCTGTTTGCTCCCCATTCTGCTCACACTGGTGCAGGGGCACTTCCGAGAGGCAGTAAAGTGTGCTAATTGCCTAGTACATGTTTGAGTGATTTCCCCTTGAAGATGCTTTGCAGGCATTTAGTTGTTTACATGTCTACCCTCAAAAGGATCCACTTCGGCTTCAGTTGGCCAGCCTGCTGGTGAAGATACTTTTGCCCCATGCAGTCACGTGGATCCTGTCTCTTCCAAAGAGCTGTTGAGTCTCAAAAAGGGTCCCATGGTCATAGAAACCAAAGCCCTGCTGCTACCACAAGCTGCACAACCCACAGGATCCACTCCTCAAACCTTTCCACTTCACCAGCGGGGTCAAAAACTCACTTGGGCTCCCATTCCCTTGAACACTGCCCCCAGAATCCTGCAGTCACCCTTGGTACTTCCCAGGTCACCCCAGTAGTATCACTGGGGCTTACAGGGGAAAGCAACACAGTAGCGAACAAAAGGCCAGAAGATCCTCTTTAGTCTCTCCACAACATCCCGAGTGCAAACCCCTGGCAATCAACAAACCTCTCAAGGTGACAAGTCAAGTCAACTGATGGGTTTCTCTGTCCTCTGCAGTAGGGAGTCTCCTTCCACTGTCACTCACTGCTTCCTTCTAGTGGTCATGTGTGGCTCAGGCTCAGCCGCCTGAGAAGCTCCACAAGACAGCACCCAGAGATCATCATCAGCTACAAGGGCAGTTAACCTATTCTGCAGGTCAGCAGGTAGGGCAGGAGCCTTCCTCCTGGTAGGAGGAATCATCAGCTTCCAGCCTCCATCATGACAGCAATTGCTGATTTCACAGGGACAGGCTCTTCTTGCCCCTCCCCTGTAGCTGGAAGTTCAGACTCTTGAAGCTGTAGGGACTCAGAGAAGATCTAGTTGATCTCCTTCTTATCATTTCTGATGCTGCACAGCCTGCTGACCTCCACCCAAAGCTCTTTTACTTGGCAGCACAGCTCCTCAGCAACTGCTTATCTCCTGCAGGCTAAAAGACCATATGCCCAAGACTCAGCAAGAGGTCCCAAGCACTCCTTGCAGCCAGAAACTTGCAGAGCTGCAGCCTCCTTCCAAAGTTCTGTATGATTCCAAGAGTCCCATAGGAAATGGACAGTTACTCTAGCAGCACTTGAGGAAAAACCTGTGATGCGTGATCACCATACCTAAGAATGTATATGCAGCACAGAAAAAGCTTGCTAGTCTCTCATTTGCACCTGTGCTGGTTTGGGCTCGGATAGAGTTAATTGTCTTCACAGTAGCTAGGATGGGGCTGTGTTTTGGATTTGTGCTGCAAACAGTGCTGGTGACACAGGGATGTTTTCGTCCCTGCTGAGCAGTGCTCACCCAGAGCCAAGGGCTTTTCTGCTTCTCCCCCCACCCCACCAGGAGCAGGCTGGGGGGGCACAAGGGGTTGGAGGGGACACAGCCGGGACAGCTGACCCCGACTGACGATGTTCGGATGTTCGGAGTGATGGCTTTTGTCTTCCCAAGTAACTGCTACTTAGTGTGCTGGAGCCCTGCTGTCCTGGAGATGGCTGAACACCTGCCTGCCCGTGGGGAGTGGGGAATGGATTCCTCGGTTTGCTTTGCTTGCATGTGTGGCTTTTTCTTTACCTATTAAACTGTCTTTATCATAACCCATGAGTTTTCTCACTATTACCCTTCTGATTCTCTCCCCCATCCCACCAGAGTGGGGACTGAGCTACCTGCTGGGGTTAAACCATGACAGCACCCTGCTGCATAAACTGCCTGGCTTTTATACAGGCTAAGAGCGCTTGACTCTCCCCGATCACAGGTTAGCTGGAACAAGGACTAGAGGCAGCCCTGAACAAGGACAGCTGACAGAGTTTGTTAGGAGCTGTTAGCGCTACCCTTACTTTATTCTTAGCATTACATGGTAGCAGCAGAAACCCTCAGAGGGTTCCCAGATCCCAGGGAAAGTGCCCAGAAAGCTTGACAAGATCTCAAGAAAATCTCAAAGCAGCAGAGCCCAGAAACCGCTGTGCAAACTGCTGCATCTGTTGGTTGCCTCTGGGAGCTGTGCTGTTACCTACCATAACAGCCTAAATTTGGTTCCTAGTGTATTTTCTTCCTTTAGCCAAAACATTAAAGCATTATGGTAGGCAGCAGAGCAACATTGCTTGGTTAAGGCAACATATCTAATTTGGATTTGTTTTCTTGTGTATTTCTAAATGCATATTAAAGATTGCTCCTACGTTTATATATGTGAATTGTCCCTTTCAACACAGAGTGCTTAAGCACACTTCTGGATCAAGGTTTAAAAATTATGATTTATATTACACATTCATAGAAAGTGAAGAGGAGCATTTTCATACGGCAATTTAAATTTAGTCTAAAGTCTTAAAGAGGGTTTAAGCAAAGAGACACTCACCACCAGATGAATAACAGTGAAATTAGGTAAATAACAATGAGATTAGGCCACAGAATTTACCCCAATTGCAACACTTTTTTGGAATATATTTCTTTCTTTCTATATCACTTTCCTCATTTGGGCAGACTCAAAATGAAATTCTAACTCAGCTGAAATAATTAGTTTCAGGGGGTTTAGGATAGGGTCTTTCACCCATTAACTGAATATGTATTTGGGGTGAATTTACTGCTGCTTTCTGTACTCACCATGTCAAGAAGTATCTACTAGATGTTGTCTTATGTGCAGTCTTAACAAGTGGCAGTAAGATGAGGAAATGCTGTACAAAAAGCAATTCAAAAGCATAAAGAATATAATCCCTTGGGGTAATATAGAAATAGTATTATGTAGAATAGTAGAATATTATTCTTTAAAAACAGAAAGACATATGATGTGTTAATTTTAAATGGAGCCAAAGTCATGTGCATTACATAACCATTTTTTCTTCCTTGTGCATATAATCATATTTAAAGAGAAGATATCTCTTTGATGTTGACCACCAAAGAAAATGTCTGTATTCAGGAATAAATCTTTTCTGCAAACAGGAATGAATAGAATCATTTCTATCCCAAACACGTCTAATTCACCCTACTGTCTGTATAATGAATCACATAGCTCTTCATACGGAAAAAAAAAGGAAGAACAGAAAAATGCCACAAATAAGAATGGACATAAAAACAAGAAACAACCAATATTATATTTTAAAATTATTGCATTATCAAGAAAATTGCATTGTTGAAAAATGCTGCCATGTGAGATAAAAGTCAGGAGTCTTTGTTTTCAGTTACAATGACTGAATTTCTCCTGAATACAGACTTGCATGCACTGATAGTGGCCTATGGAAATCCTTGTTCTGTTTTATTTTTTCCCAAAACACTGAGTTCCCTCAGTTGATGGATATTATTACTCTCTTGCTTTGCTTTCTCTAAAGAGATTGAAAGTTTTCTTCCTTTTGAAAATTATGCCCTAACTAAGTGTAACAGTAGCTGGTTCAGGAAAAAGAGGAATGTAAAATCTGGTCCTGGCAGGTAAGTGAAAAGAGGAAGGTGATTTTCCACCTTCTCTCTATTATTTGCAAGTCTACCTATATTATCTGCTATCAGTTTGGGGTGTCCCACAGTTCAGGAAAAATTATTTTCAGTACACCTTTAAACACTTATCAATGCAATATTGAAGGTTCAGAGATAGCAATGCAAAGATTGCCAGTAATTTTAAGAGCAACAGGCACCATGAATAAGCAGCAAATCATTATTTTCAAAAGGTCATTCAGCACGATTGAGCTCTGCTATCTTACATCAAAACACATACAGGATATTATTGCGAAGAATGCTAGATGACATTCAAAGCAAAAGCTTGCTGTAAAGGGAGTACTATGATGGCTATTTTCAGTAACTTGCCATTTAGTTCTGTCAGCGACGAACTGCACAATATCACAGGACATACTCTGCTTTTTGGTTTCTGATTCTGAAATGTACCTGAAAATAGAATGAAATAAAGTGTCATTAAATTTACTGCAGAACTATATTTCATTTCAACAAAGTTTAAGAAATTGGTGTTTGTTGACTGGAATTAGACATGGCTTTCTATCCTTTACTATCTGATTTAGAGTAGCCCCTATGATTTCAATTTAATATTTGTGTTTCAGTACATGAAGCTGTGGAGAACAGTTTTGTACCTCTCCCTAAGTGCAGTCAGACAGATCCAAGACAGCATGATATATAGAAAAGAAGAGAAAATGAGGATAATAAGAGTATTTTCCATTTGGGTAGGCTATCAGCTTCCACTGTTCATCATTTTGAGTCAGTTCTTATTATTTCATTATTTATATAAATAATAAATACAAGATGAATTTCAGATGTCTTGACTGTCACATCTTCTTATATTTGAATTTAGCGTAAGCAGTTATGGAGAGTGGATTTTAGAGAAACAAAAGTACAGTGATTCGGTGTCGTGGTTTCAGCCCAGCTGGTAACAAAGCACCACACAGCTGCTCGCTCACTCCTCTCCCTTCCTGGTCCTGGTGGATGAGGAGAGGAAAATAGAAAGAAACACTCATGGGTCGAGACAAGGACAGGGAGGGATCACTCCCCACTTATGGTCACGGGCAAAAGACAGGCTCAACTTGGGGAAGAAACAAAATTAGTTTAATTGAATACCAATCCAATCAAACCAAGGCTATTGGGAAGTAACCCCCGACCCGAGAGCAGCTTCCCCCCCGCCCTCCCTCCTTCCCACCTCAGCCCCACTCCCGGTTCTCTCTCCCCGGGGAACAGGGGACGGGGGCTGGGGTCGGTCCCTCACCCCTTGTCTCTGCCGCTCCTTCCTCCTCAGGGGGAGGAGGACTCCGCGCTCGGCCCCTGCTCCGCCGGGGGGTGTCTCAGCTCCTTACCAACTGCTCCAGCGTGGGTCCTTCCCTGGGCTGCAGTCCTTCAGGCCCAGCCTGCTCCAGCACAGGCTTCCCCACAGAGCGGCGGCCATCTTGGGGGGCATCCATCCCCCTGCTCCGGCGTGGGCTCCTCTCTCCCCGGGCTGCAGGTGGGCATCCGCTCCCCCGCTCCCCTCCACGGGCTGGGGGGGACAGCCTGCCGCCTCCCCGCGGGCTGCGGGGGCATCCCCTCCTCCCCTCCTCCTCCTCCCCCTCCTCTTTCCCTGACCTCGGTACCCACAGAGGGGTTCCCCTCCCATCCCAATCCCCCGACTCACCGCAGGTTTCCCCCCTTAAATCTCTTCTCCCAGAGGTGCTACCGCCATCGCTGAGGGGCTCGGCCTGGGCCAGCGGCAGGTCTGGCTTGGGGCTGGGGGAGCTTCCAGCAGCTTCTCACGGGAGCTGGCCCTGCAGCTCCCCCCCACCCCACCAAAACCCCACCACACAAACCCAAAACAGTAGGGAAGCACACTTTGCCTTCATCTCGACAAATATTTGCCTACTGGAATGATACTTCCAGCATTCACTAATACTCTGCAATACCTCTATATAAGCCAAACCCCCTTATTTTTATAAATACTGCTGGGGTGGAAGGAAAGAAAATAGTATGAGCATAAATTCACACCACTTGTATCCAGTTCTGGCAAGATTCTGTGCCAAAGGAAAACATGAGCAGGAAGATGTTCAAAGCTTTTACTTCTGGCTGTTGCTATATTTACTTCTGCCTCACACATGCAACATTTTTTCTCTGGTAGCTAATGTATGGGGTGCAATGCACCTAACACATTCCATTTGATGAACTCTGATATTACTTAGGTAGTAACTGTACTTTGTGACACCGGGTCTCACAATGTGATGAGAATGGAACCAAACAAAGGGAGAGGTAAGAAAAGATTATTTTGCGTCAACTTAAATGCAATATGAATGGTTTTGTTTACACAAGACGTCAATGAGAATGTGCATTCACTAAATGTAACCACATGTAAGCATGTGAGTGTCACATGCTTTAATTCGTCAGGAATTAAAAAACTAATTGAATAACTACTAAAACTGAGATGCTGCCTAATGCTCTCCTTAAAGTTGCAGCACAATATTAGTCATTTGAATTGCATTTTCATAAGGGCTCAGCAACTAGCAAATATCTATTAGGCATTTCATCAAAACAAGCTTTCTGTTTTCTTCAGTGAGGATGCTTAATCCACCAGTCTTTATCTGTGTTTGCTAAATATATAACTAAGCTCTCGCTTAATTCCCTTTCCTCCCCCTTCCTGAAAATAAAGGCCCCATCAAAACACCTAGGTACAGAAACAGAAAAATCACCTCACACCAAAGTCAAAAATCCCTGAATTTACTAGTTTTCAAATCATCGGGAAGTAGGAGAATAAGTGTCACTGAATGAAAGAAAGGAGGATGGCTTTAGCACTGTGTCAGGAAGTAACAATGATCTATACTTTGAAATCAAGGTGTCAATACCCATGAATAAACCTGTTCTGAGAACTGTTTATTCATATAGCTCAGTTCTAAATCACCAAAATTAAGACTACTGCTGTAAGAGGCTGCTAGAAATATTGAAAATTTGTAGAACAATCTGTTTTAGATAGTTTCCATTCCCCCATGAAAAATCTCTTGGTTTTGGAAAACATGGAGGTTTCCAAAGCTCCATGAAAAAGTCTTTTTAGGACTATAAACTATTAGCAATCCATTCTCATCATAGTATTTTTAATATGAAGTTTTTTAATAATTCTTGTGACCACACCTAATACAAGGAGTACTCACATGCTCATAGCAAGAGAGAATTCTGCCATAGACTGCAAGTAACATCACGTGCAATTTAAACAGTTTAATAAATTGATTGTTAGTATACTAAAATATTAACAACAAGTCATCTATACTGAACTCTCATTAGGGACATCCATGTTGGAATACTTACGCTAGGTTAGTCTTGTTCTCTGTATTGTGACAGTAGGATGGGCCCTGTCCTCCTGCACTGGGGACCCCCCCACCGCTCCCAGCACCCAGAGGGTCTCCAGCCTCACTGCACCCTGACCCTATTTTAGACACAGCACAGAGTAACCCAACGGTGAGGAACAGTGTTCCTGTCTGCTGTTCGTTAGCTGAATGAGCATGGATAGAAAAAAATTAAACATGATATGGATAACTGGCTGCCAAAGTTTTTGGAATTTGTGGAATAAAGCAAAATGGAAATATTGTTAGTGAACCTGATAGTGAGCACCGGTATACAATAGGCCCAGTTTAAAAGTGTTGTTTCTTTCAAAGGTATCACATTGACTTTTTTTCAGTGAGGTGAATTCAACCTAGATCTCTGTGGAATTTGTTTTCACTGATAAAGTTTCTTTCTTTCTATTCCTCTAATTTTTACTAGCTTTTTTTGAGTTGTCCAAGAATAAACCTTGAATTCACTTGATTTGTATTTCTGTGTTAGATTGGTTTAATCAAGATTAGCAACATTAAAGAAACATGTTAGCCATGGATCTGATATTAAATCTATTCTAGCATGATCAGATGTGTGGAGCCAGATGTGCATCTACCCTCAGTGACACTCCTTAGGTGTCCTGTAAACCTGAGCACTGATCAATGCAAGGAAAATTGTTGTTTTCCTGGTGTGCTTTCTGAGGGCTAATATCAAATGTAGTTAACAGAGATGTTAACATAGTAAATAGAGCACCTTTTACCTGCAATTAAAACAACAATAAAGTTTCATGTCAGGAGAAGATGAGAAGAATGCATAACAAAACCCAAGAGGTTTCTGTTTTCACTAATCACAGACACTAGAATAGATCAAAGTTGAAAGGAAAAAAACCCAGCTGACCTAGGCATGGTTTTACTTATTTAGTTTTTCCTTGTTCTTTACAGTCTGGTTCAGTGAATCAATTCTTCTGAATAGTTCACTAAGTTATGACTACTTTACAAATTCCCATAAATACCTGCTTATCATTTGGTTTTCAGAACAATATCATGTTATAATTCCCTCCAAATATGAAATGAAGGTCTATGGTCACAACACTTTCTTATACATGTAACAAAGTCTTGAAATTTAGAGATGATTACATTTCAGTAGGTCATTCAATCTGTCCCCTTGTCAGTGCATGCTAATCTTCTGCACATATTTGCTAGCGCTTTATCTTGCCTTATTTTACAAGAGCCAAGCTAACAGATCTCTAAATGAATTTTCAGCAACTTTTTACAGTTTAATAAAACTCATGGTAAGATCATACTACAAATTCATAAAGATAAAGAAATTATTTAAGTTTCCATGTTTATTTTGTGGCAGAGTTACATCAAGGAAGTGTTAAATTCTCCAAATATTAAGGTTTTTTTGGTTTGTAGAAAAAAATCTGCATGTGTATTAGATTATATCATGAATGACACTATTGGATAACTGTTTTTAACATCAAATTACCACACAAGGAATTGCCGGTGACTTAAATATGGCCAGAATTTAATCTACATAATTCCCACCCTCCATTAATAATACTAATTTGCTACTGTACATTAAGGTTGATATAAAGGGGTGAACAAGGTGTGCTGGACTGTTCATTTTTAGGAGTTAATACAGTGGTTACATCATAATGACTTTACTTCTGAAGGTATTGCAAAATATGACATGGATTGGTATTTTTACTTAATTGTCCTTGGTTCTTTAGTTTTATTTCAATTTTTTCCTTTAGCAAAAGTTTTATATTTTTAAATTTACCACATAGGTCAACCTCTTTCATTCTTTCGGAAGTGATGCAATTTAAAGGCTCCTGAACAAATATGAACGCACTCTAGTGCACTGCAGCAGCTGTGCTTTCAGGATCCATCTTCTGAATATTAAATGCAATAAGACATGCATCTGAATAGGGAGCAGGTGAAAAAATTCTCAAGTTTGCCTGCTCAGAGTATGGCATACCCTTTGTATCATAGCATAGAATTAAGATTATGCCTCAGAGTATAGGGAGAAAAAAATGATAAATTAACTTAGTATTTAATCTTTCTGAACTATAAAAAGTTAGGTTTAGACTGACTTCTGAAAAGATTTAACATTTCTTTCTGAGAATGAAGTACTTGAGCCGATGGGCACCACTAACTTAATTTTTCTGGATCATTTAGCCTATTCCTTCTCATGACTTATTGTTAGCCTCTTGGAATCATTCTGAAAAATATACTGCACAATATAGAGTGCACTGTATCTCACCAGTTTATGACTTTTTATTGCTGCTATATTTTTCTATGACCTTGAAATGCATTAAATGTGATAAATAATGTAGTTATTTCATAGAACACTGTGAAGCACATTTAAGTTTCTGATGTGTATTATAGGTAACTCCCAGTTCAACTTCTTTGATGGCATTACAATTGAAAACCAGTTTGAACGTTTCCTGAACGCACACTTAAATTAATTGTTGTTATTCATGTGTCTTAATAAACTTTTAGCTACACTTTAATGAAGCTTGGGAAAGCTTGTCAGCATAGAGCCAAAACCTGCAAATGTTTGGTCAGAATAGTTATGTCTTGCCCTGAAACAGAATGAACAATCCACTAAAGAGTGGGGAAAATGTGTAATCTGTGGGCTTTCTCTTCAAGATACTATTTATGAGTTATTTATCATAGTGGTGAATAGGACTTCATCCTTTATTTGCACAAACAGAGGGTTACATGCAGAAGTTATCGGGTTGTAGGAGACATTGATCTCCACAGAATACATCCATTTAAATTAAAGGTGCTATTACTTAAGGTATGTAAGTTGTTTAACACCTAGAAATATTCACCTGGAGGAGGATGAAAGTAGTCTTAGTCAAGTGCATAAAAATTTCTACAGTGAAGTGAGAGATCTACATTTAGCTTTTATTTTAGCACCTCAAATGATTTTAATATTAAATGTTTTCAAAGCGTGTCAGGTATGTGCACGTGTTTGCAAATACCATAGTATCTTGTACTAAAGTATCATACTAAAATTGCAGCTGTATTAGAGATATAGAGCTATCACACAAAACCACAAGGTAACACACTAATAATTCAAATCAAATATCCATTTCATTTGCCATTATTTTTAACTGATATCCAATTGCGTTTACAGTTGTGCTTCAGTAACACAAGTGTATATGTTATTACTAAGACACACACAGAAATGTAGGGTGTGCTTTTAAAATTATTAACCCTGTTATAATTGAAGTTATCATTGAGTTGAGTGATCACTGAATTCTAGGCTGCATATTTAAAAAAATAGCCCTCTGTGGTGAAACTTCTTGTACAATGCAAGTGATGATGTCAACTTATACACATTAAAACAGAGGCTTGGACAGCAAATAACTGTAGATTCTTAAACCCTTGATTTAAGAATATCAGTGTTCCCAGACTCTCCAAAAAAAAACCCCACCAAACATACTGGATTTTATAATCTCAAAAGAACAACAGAGCTGAGCAGGTGTGTTTTGGAAAATGAAAAGATACCATCAAGCAGACTGCAGCCATTTTTTTTGTCCTTTTATTTATTCTACTCAAAATCAGTCCTTCAGTGGCATTTTGATCCTTTGAAGCACTTTTGTATGTATTCTCATTGCTTTTTGAGCTCATCTAACTATCTGCCATATTCAGATATGTTTCATTTTCCATTGGCAGAGGCAAAACATAGCAGCAGGCTAACTTTTTAGTTTTATTTTTTGTTTTATATTCCTGTTCAAGTTTAGAAGTAGACACACTTGATCAAGAGCATGTGAAAAGTAGTAACACGCAGAACTATGAAGCTACATTGACTAGACATATATAGATTCTTAAATTAATTTCAAATTTTTATAAGAGCCCACCTTCTTATGAATAACACTTTCAAGGAAGCTTCATCAAACCGGTAGTCAGTGTGAGGCCCTACAGCAGCATTTGGCAGTTGGAACTATGTGGGATATGATTACAGCCAGATTGTGATTTTTGTTCTAAAAGAAGCAAAGAAAGAGAACTCCTGAGTATGTCAAGCTTAAGAAAATCTGTGGTATCTGTCATTCCATAGGAAGAAAAATTTTGCTTTACCTCAATAAGCCCTGTTTTAAGTAGTTCCAGTTCAGAACATTAACCCTCTCTTGCATGTCTACAATGCCTAAAAACATGGAATTGCATATAATAAGGAACTTGAGAATGACTTACATTTACACAGAAAGATATTTTTAAACTGCATTATTTGAGGTAATAAATGAAGTACTTTAAATGAGATTTTAATCTATAATTTTCTTCTCAGTTATACTGGGATAACAAATCCTGCTCTATGTTTTCATAGACTGGCCACTGATTTAATTAATTACTTTGAATATCTCTTTGTTCTGTGCAAATTAGTATTTAGTCTACAGACTTCATTCAATGTTTGAGCTGGAATAGTATGTTCTTTCTTGAGTTGTCATATTTGAGTAGTTTAATCTAAGAAATACAAATCATAAAAGTAATGAATTTATATGGCAACTGATCCTTTTTAGCTTTCTGTTGTTTCAATTTGATTTCTTTTTTTTTTGCCATTTATTATAAGCTGCGTACAGCACCAACATCCTGTTTCCAAAGAACTTTCAAAGGATTCCTTATGCTTTTTGATTGGTTACTTCCATAAACTCACAGGAAATTAATCTGAAAGATAAATAGAAGAGTAGTAGTGAAAACACTAGAGAAGAAATCAGAATGTTCATTAGCTGTAAATATATATAACCCTGACTCTGCTGCTGAACTTCTGGGTCTGGCAACTCAGTCTCCAAGAAGCTTAGCTTCCTGTCATATTTTCATTTTATTTTCCTTTGTCCATTCATTCAATGTAAAATAACAGATACTGTGTAATGCAAAGTCAGCACAAGATGACATCTTCCCCATGATTATCTTTTTTAAAGAAACTATAAGCATTGATTTGACAAGAATAATAAAATACGGGTACACAAATAAGAACTACCCTTGAAGAACAAGAGTTCTTGGAGTAACAAGAATGCCAATAACAACTGTCACATAAGAAGCAAGCACGGAATACTAGGGAGACCTGCAGGGGAAGGTTTGGGACTTAGAGAAAAGTGAAAGTGGGACAGAATAAGGAAGGCAAAATAGAGACTTCACTCCCCTCTTATGTGTAAGATGTATCTGTGGCTGTTGCCAATTTTGTGCTTCGAAAATTATTAAGTGGAACAGGCATTGGGACCTGATACTTACTTTTATTTTTTTTCCTATGTACAGCATATTTCAGACTCATGGATTAAAGTTACTTGATCAACAAACCTTATGGAGAATAAAAGAGATGACAAGAGCCTGCTCTGAAGTTTTTTCTCGTTCTTAGAATATGATCTGACATCAGTTTCTTCATGAAGCATCCTGACAATACACCGTGAACCTTAACTGGGAGCCCATGACTCAAGGAAGAGTCTCAGTTTTCATTGCCATCTTAGGTTTTCATATCTTTTTTGTTACTGTCAGCAAAAGAGGTGAAAAAGTCTGCTGTGATCATGCTTTGTGAAATGGTCTGGAACCACATAGCTATTTCACATATATTAAAATGAGAAAAGTTAACCTAATTTCATTTCTAAGCTCTTTGGAACCACACAGCTGTTTCACCTGTATTAAATGGAGAAAAGTTAATCTAATTTCATTTTTAATCTGTTCCACCAAAATTAACAAGCAATTCATATATATCTTTTAAATAAGTATTTTCTCTGTCATTACCCAAGCTGAAATTTATTTCCAATTTCTAAAACCACTTCTTCATAAATATTAAAATTTCTAAAGAGGTAGGACATGTGGCACATTCAGTTCATCTTTCCTGGAGCTATTGCAGAATCATGAGCTTAGTCTCCATAATCTGTAAGAAGTCTATCCAGAAAGTCCTGTGCCACAGAAGTAGCAGAGCACCACAAAACTGCATTTGTCCTGTTAGTTTCCCATGGCCTGTCATATCTGCATCTTTATTAATGGATGCCAGACAAATATGTATTTATCATTTGTTTTGAAGTTGGTAAAACAAATAAATTGTGAATCAAGGCAAACAACATAATTTTTGTAAGTATTTGGATTTTGAAACATTTAATTACATTTTCAACTGAGTTATTTTGCAAAATACATTATAAAGTGTTCAATACTAGATTCTTCGTAGATATATAAATAAATTTGCTTCCACTATTAACCCATATTTTAGGTTCAATTTTTTCAGAAATTCAGCAAAAAGAGGATATTAGACCTTATGCAAATAGGGCTAAACTTTGGAGGAGGAAGACACTTTTGTATTTATTTTGACCACTGAGCATACAACTAAAAATGAAGGGAAAAAGGCACTAAAACTAAAATACAGACTTTTTTTTTTAATAGGGATTTGTATGATATTTGGGAATCTGTGCATTTTCTCCAGTGGTTTTCTTACAGAAAATAAATAAGTAGGATAAAATAGTGGAGAGTACACATGGAGGAGAGAAAAACAGTAAAAGGGTAAGAGGAATTACTTGTAAGGAAAACTTTTTAAATCAGTAAGAATTACATATTCAGAAGTAGGATTAAAAACCTCTGTTTGGAGACTTAATTTTTTCTTGCTGAGGCCACTTTAGTCCATTAATTTGGCCAAAGGTAACCATTAGAGGATGATTTTCTCAGGAAAATATTTGCTACTGCACCAATTGATTGTTCTGTTTCCAATATAAATAAGAAGGTGAGGAGAAAGAGTGCCTGGAAGTATGTTTGGATCATAAAAGAGTAGGTGTCTTTAGTGGAGTATCTTACAAAAAAATTACACATACCCACCCCCCTTTAATTCCTTGATTTTATCATTGGGAAAAAAAAAGGGGGGGGGGGGAGGAGTCAGAATTACTAAGTAAACAAAACTGAAAACAAAAGTATGAAAGAAATAAAATATAACTTTGATGGATATTACTGGTTGCTGTAATAAAAGGTTTTAAACTTTTCGGTTGCTGGCTATCTGTACAAAACCCACAAGACCTATCACAGATTTGAGGTTTTTTAAGACTAGTACTATATCTTACTCTTAAAATTTCCTTTCTCAGAGAAATGTATTTCTTAATCTTTCATTTCTCTGAGAAAGGATATTATGTTGTGTAGAAACTGTGTGTCTATGCCACAGAAGAAGTCCCAGAGCTACTGTCTCTCTCATGCATGTGTCAAGCTGATAATTCATGCTACAGAGCAATGGGTTCTTAGATGCATATTTATATATAGTATGTTCTTCACCACATATTGTTAATAGCTATCAAATTACAGCAGCATGGTATGGGTTTAAATTTGGATCCTTTCAGGTTCTAACAGTCAGTAGAAGGAAGTAGTGCCACAACTGTGATAACACAGTTCTGTGCCTTATAGGTTCCTGGTAAACAATTGTACTATGGTGAAACATCTGCTGGAAAAACACAGGCATAGGAGGAAATTTAGATTTGACACATTTTACTCAGATACCAAAGTTTGCCTCTGCTTTGTCAGAATGAACTGTGATTCTGACTTGCCCCCAGATTTAATGATTACCCCCAAATACACAGAAATGGCCATGGCATAAAATCAAAATAGCTCTCTCTCGATTCATATTTTAAAAATGTATTAATACTGAGGGTCTGTTGGAGGTGTGCTCCTGCTATGTTGGGACTAAGGAAAGGTGAGGTAGGAGGTGAAAAATGGGAAAGGAAAGCTTCATTTTGCTCCACCACACTAAGGAACAAAGACTTTCTCAGGCTTTGACTCCTTTCAGAGCTGTCTTAGAACTCCCAGAAAGGTATATAAATGAGACTATTTACATCTGGATACATGTGGTCATACAGATCAGTATGGAACATGCTAGGTGTACAGAAAGAATTACACAACAGAACTGATGGCGGTAAATGAAGACCAGATTTGACAACTCAGAAAATAGAAAAGACAATGTTTCTGCACTGTCCCATTTCTTCTAACATATGCCAGATCTTTCTGAAAATGCCTTCATGGAATGTGATGACAGACAAACTGGTAGAAGAAAAATTAGTGATAACTATGCTATGAAGAGGGACTTGTATGAAAAGGTGAAAATCACAGGTCAGTCCAGCGATGTGCTTTAGCTGGGATCATCAGTGAAAGTAGTTATCGTTATGGACAGCAGCAAAAGGTGGACTTGGTAACAATGAATGAGAGCAGACAGACATATAAAGACAAGCAAGTTGTGATGACAATTTCAAATGCTGTCTACATTGTTTCTAAAAGTTCACAGACATTTCTGAAATGTATGGTCCTTAAAAATATTCTGAAAGAGGGTTAACAATCACTTTAAAGATTGTCTTCATTAGTAATAGATGCCAGCTTCTATTTCAGGGTGGTAAACTTCAATATTAGCAAATCTTTCGTAATTACTAGACAACACCAAATTTGCAACACACATCTGTCATGACCAAGTGACTTGAATAGTTGAAAGGAGATTTTGCATATTGATGACATATTTTAATCAACCTTTCAGTCTAAACATTCCTCTTTATTTATCAGCTATGTTCCAAATGTAGGAAGGGTGCAATGTAAATGCTTTTTTAATAGAAAGAGACGAAACAAAAGCTGTAGTCTTTATTTTGGGAAATTTTGGCCTGAGGAAAAAATGTCCAGTTCATATGAGATATATTTTGATTTTTTATTAGTTGAGTAGGATAGCATAGAAAACAAGATCCGCTTATGAAACAGACTGTTAAATAGGAAAAATATTTTTTCAGTATTTAAAGGATAATAGTGTAGACTTGTGCCAGGTCATTCTACTGGATACCAGTGTACTCATGCAATCTTTGTCCTTAACGAACTGCTCCACAGTTTATTTTCATGGCACATTTGGCAAAGAATATCTGTCTCTCATTCTAAACTCGTCTACTTCTCCTTCTTCCACAAGGACTAGCAGCATGTGCGTAGACTGTCCAGAATCCTAAATACATGATTTTCCAACTATTTTTCTTGGGGTTTTAACTTTTCAGTTTGTCTATTTAGGAGCACATGGTTGAAAAAATATGAAAAAAACCCAACCTCCACGAAATATTCCAACCAAAACCAGTTATTGTGTCAGATTCTGAAATGATATATTTTTTATGATATATGTACTAGTATTGTCAAAATAACAAGCTTCACAATAATGGTCCTGCTTCAGCGTCATTATTTTTCTCAAGCATTCAATGGGCACAGGTCACAGACACAAGAACTTTCTCTTGTAGCTCAGGAATTGTCCAAAGATGAAGGGAAAATCTCTTCTTTCTGCTCTATAGCAAATGATTTTAGCTGCTTTTTCAGGTAAATGGAGTTTCTGCCTGCTACTGATGCATTCATCTCCTCTTTTGTCTATTGGCACAACTCCTTTGGTGTTCTGTGAGTTTCACCGGTCCTCCGACATTTCTGTAATTTTCATGGTTGAATCCCTGCACCTTCCTTTCTGTCTTCTGAATTCGATCATATACTGTTCCCTAGCCTCGCTTCCTGTGTTGAGATGAGGAGACATTCATTGGGCCAGACGTTTCTACTCCAACTGCCTGGTATTTCAGTACTGTTGTCCACTCTAGTGCCTGGCCTATGAAAGATGGACGTCTGACACACCTCCTGTGAACAAACAGAGGTATTCGCTGGTGTAATGGCTTGATACAGCTGTCGGGGCCTGGGTGCCCTGACAGGTCTCAACAGCCCTGAGCAGCCTTCTCCCCTGGGGCCCCCACCTAGCCCTGCTACCGGGCCCATTTCAGCTCAGCCATCAGTTGCTGTCAAGCTGGTTATTGCAGTGCCAGTCTCCAGCCCTCTTCGTGGATTGCCTGGATTTCCCAGATTAACCGTTGACCTGCCTTGTGACCTTCTGTTAACCTGCTGATCACCGGACCGTCAGTAGGACCTGCTGCTGTCAGCAACCTGCTCCGCTCGCACGGCTTGGGATGGCACCTCGGCAGTGACCTGAATTCCTCTGCCCTGGGAGGTCTCTCAGGGGAAGGCTGGACCCTCTGCTCGGCCTTGCAAACTCTTGGGTGGTGGCTCGATCCAGCTGACCTTGTGTAGGTCTCCGCTATGACCACCGTGTTCCACAACCAAGTGCCTCCGGAGCTGTGTAAGGCGTGAGGACGAACCCGGCTGAACGGAGAAGCTGGTGCCGGCGCCCCAAGCACGTCCCCCCTCCCGGGGGTCTGGCAGCGGGGCCCAGGGCCAGCGCAGCCCAGAGCTGCCCAGTTTCCACTGGTGGTGGCCTTGGGGTGAGGCAGCACAGCCCCACCGCCTCGCGGTGGGGACCCCAAACCGCAGGTTGACCTCCTGGCCTGACCCCCACCTGCCTCCTCGCCGCAGACCTGCGGTGACCTGGTGATGGGACCGTACCCGACCCTGTTCATGGTCTCCACGCCTGATCCTGGCCCTGAGTCGTTAACCCGTGTTCCCACCTTGACCTCAGAGCTGCCCTGCTGACAAGGAATTGCCTGCCCTGCGACAGAACAACAGCAAGGTTGTAACGGGAATGGGGATGTACGCCGCTTCTGCAGATGGCTTACTCAAATCATCAAAGCTTTTCATTTATTTATCTCCTTGGTCTTCTTTTACATAACAGGCTTACTCTTGAAAAAAGTGTGTAGTCATTCAGGACTACATTTCCCTGACCCTCAAAGTTTTAGTGTTTTAACAAACACCTCTTTTTTTTTACAGAGACGGGATCCTTAGAATAGCAAGTCTTCACACTTTTTTTCTTGAAAGATAACGGATGATATGGCATGTAAAATCCAGTAAAGAAAGGGACTTTTTTTGTCTGAAGAATTTGACCTTCTTTCAGATTTTGATTTTCCCAGTGAGATTTCCTTGCTGCTAAATGCTGATACATTAATCAATATACCGATACAGCTCATGGTGATGATATTAATTAAAATGTGAAGAAATAGCATTGTTTATTGTGCCTTATTATAAACAGTCTTGAATTTCAGCAATATTTAGATCTGTCTTGAATCTAACTGTTCTCTGTTCTTAATATGAAATAGGCCGATACCCTTAGCCAACAATTTTGGGACAGGTGGTAGGGCTGAAATCTAGAACATAATCCAAATTTTGCATCTCACCTATCTGTTACACAATGCTGTATCACAGGTGACAGATGCCAAACAAATAAATTCTTGCTTTAGGAAAATTTTTACTGGAAGGCTAAAACTATGCTTCCGAGAGAAACATTAAATGGGGTTCTTTATGTCATACATCATAGAATAAGTTAGATTTCACATATAAAGGTCACAGTAACAGGCATCCTCATAAGACCAGGTAAGCATTTGGAAGGTTTCCACGACCAAACCTTTAATACATTAAATAAGAGGAATTTCTGTAATAGGGAACACCACAGAAGATTTCAGTGAAGTGGATGAAACAGAAGAAGGTGAATAGCAATATGAAGATGTGATAAAAATTTTCAATAAGGGAAAAGAATATAGGTAGCAGTGGAGAAGTATCTTCTGTGAACACCAATGCTGATAGAAAAGAAACACTGATGCAAAGCAAATACTTTCATTAGCCTAACATACCCCCTTTCTACTATTTAGGATGGTAACAACCAAATTTATTTTCTGCCTTTAAAATACATATGTAGGTGTGTGTAACCTGGAGATGGGAATACAGTAAAAGTTAAAACAGCACTCTAATATATTGAAAACACACTAGAAGTTTAATACTGTCAGTAGTTAGTTGGCTATAATTCACTTACTTTTACTTTTCTATGTCTCAGTTAAGGAAAATTGGGAGATAGTACTGCAGAAAACTTTCTGCATGAGAGATAAGCATGAAATGATGCTAGTTCTTGTTGTTAAAATACATATTACAACATGTTTAGCAAAAAATAAGTTAGGTAGCTAAAATTTTTTTGTGTCAGGCCTTCTGTGTGCATGCAACTTAATATAGAGGTTGAAAACCGTTCATAGAGAGCTTGGCAGATTGTCTTTTGTCTTTTCCAAATTACAGGTTTTGTGTCTGCCAGCAGAAACTCAATCAGATCCAAGAAATGCTGCCTCTCAAACAGACAAGTTGCTGCTGGTAATCTTATGTGTTAGTTTGTCTCTCTGAAAGGAAATGTACCCTGGTACATTTCCTAAATTTGGTCCTCCATGTGAGTGAGATGGGAGTCACTGACACTGAATGCTGTTTCAGGATGACTTGTCTCCCACCATCCTGTACAAGCCGTACAGCGTGCCATTTAATGGCTAGTTGTGTGATGTCTTTGCCAGGTTGTATTTTAGGAGGACTTTTAGTGCCTACAGTTCTTGTATGAAAATTGACCATACTAATTTTAGGTCCCACCGCCTAAATTATAAGGCCATATGAATTTGATTATGTATACTATTTTATTTTGCAGATAAGAAGCCATTACTAATGAATATTTACTTTGTTTGGGAACACTTGATATAAGAATTTGGACTGTAATTACTTACTTGTGTTTTACAATAGAGGGTCTTGTAGTATAAGGAAGGAGGAAGCTATGTACTGCAAGAATTTAGTAAATAGAAGGTTCCTACAGTAAGTTATTACTGAACCACAATGCTGCACCAATGTGTGCTTCTGGAAAACTTAAAAGTGAATAGATGTAAAACTGAGGTCTCATGGTTGGATAACTGCCCACAGTTTTTTAAAAAAGTGTTAATTTCTATAACCTGTTCAGACTTTGTATCAAATGTTTTCTTTCTGATTCCTTACATTTTCTCAAAACTTTGTCCCAACATATCTGTGGCCCTGAGTGCTCTGCTCACTATATTCTCTGGTAAGGAGAAAAATCTGCAACAAGATGGGAAAAGAGTAAAACTGGTCTCTGGAAGGGCAATACAGAAAAAGAGGCAGAGAAACCTGTGATCAAAACAAAGGTATATTGAAAAAGACAAAAGAAGTTAATGAGGGAAAAAAAAAATCTGAGGAGGAGTTCCCAAATGTAATATTCCTGGCTATCGAAAGGATAACATACAATGCTTCTATAGATGTCCAGGTTGTTCTCAACAGGGATATTCCGAGTGACTGGTGATTCTACTTCTGTATCCTTAGATAAGCAGGAAAGCTCAGTAGACTGCAACAAGTTTGCCTGCCCTCCAGTGGTCCTGAGAGGATCTTTGACAGACATGAAAAATTCAAAATATAATAAACAAAACAAGCCAAAAAATTTTGTGTATGTTGCGCTTCGAAGAATATTCACTGAAAAAGAATTTCAGGTAAAAGTTCACAAAATAAGCAACTATTTATCTTTTTTCATTTTCCCATAATTAATGGTATTTTTTAAGAACAGAATTCTTTTATCACCTGGGCTTAACACTCCTGGAATGATTTGTAAGAAATTTCAGCCGTTCTTTATGCAAAAGAGTAGGAATATTGGAACAAAGTTGCCCTTCAGCAGCAGTTGTATTCCTTACTTTTATTCCTTTTTTTGAGAACCCTTGATATCCTAATTTCTAACTACTTCCCCTAGACAATTTGAATTATTATCATGGACCTGATGTTGTAGATAAGTTCTAGCAGCTGCTTCCAAAAACTTCAGATGAACACCTGGCTGACAAGGCCTGCATGTAGTGTGCATCCATGTGAGTAATTATTTGTTTATGTCTTATGCCCATACAGTTTTAGGAAAAGTGAATAATCAAAAAAAAAATCTGAAAAATGCTTCTGCTATTAGCTCTAAACATTCCCAATGGAATTAGAGAAAGTCTGTCATAGAGTACTGCTGGGGCTGCTAGGGTGAATATATATTTTTTCAGATATACTATTAACATTTTCTTTTAATTAAGAAAATAAACCCCAAAGCCAACAAACTTTTTTTTTTAAAAAAAGAAACAATTTTTCACTTTATAAACCAACACCAAATTCCTGCAGCAGCAATGGCATCAGAAGCAGCAGAGACAAGAGCAGTTTAAAATTCAGGTAACCAAGCCATTTAGATTAATGAATTTTATAATAATGGTATTCAATTCTACTTAGATTCCTCAGGCACATTTAACCATCTGTCTTAAGTGAGTTTTCCTTTTATTGGCCAATGATTTCAAAAAGTTGGAACAAGTGTCTTGAGATAGCCTTGCATTGATTACGGTAAGCCATTTGCAGAGACTGATATTAACTATTTAAGATAAGCAATAGCTGGTGAATCCATATAATTTCCAGGCCCTGTCATAAAAGTTAGTCCATTTTTTATCCCTCTCTCATATTTAATTCAGCGTGAGCTCAGTACAACTTCCAATAGGGAGCAAAAAAAAATCCCCACTGTAGTCATCATCCTGATTATTGCTGATAGTTTAATGGTACTCTTCTTCTCATGAACTGTAATTGAATATAAATGTACTGTGCAAAAAGTTACATCACCTGATGTTTATTACCTTTATATTTTCCTTTTTGTTCTGTTAGTCTCTTTTGCATCTTGTTTCAAATCAAATAGTAAGGAAAGGTATCTAGCTTCTTGTATATCATTCCAAGCCCAGCAAAATAAGATCATATTATTTCTGGCAAACAAGTATGATCAGAGTGCAGCACTAAGGTAAATGGTTGAAAAAGCAAAGAAAGGGAAAAGTTCTCAGTGAAATAAGTGGGTTTTAAAGGCAAGATTGAAACATACCCCTCTCACTGCATGTTTGCCTGTAGTATCAACAGCCATAATATTCTGGATAAAGGGTTTTCATGCACAAAATTTCCAAGAGAAAGCAAAGATACTCATACTACATTCCAGAAAAGGGATATTCATAGGTAGTGTATTAATTATTTTTTTCTAAACAATGGGGTTGACAATATAAGAAAGGGGAAGGACAGATGTGAAAAGTGTTTGCCCTTGTAAGAGGCAGTCGGTTGAGATGAATGCTTGAATTCACTCAAGTATGTCACAATATTATGTAAGTGCCGTAATTTGTATTGACAGCATCTGTTACTTGTCATGGCCCAGAGGGTGTCAAACTAGACATAAATTTGAAAATGCAAATATTATAGCTTCCATTCAAAGTTAAATTTTCACATTAAACCTGAAACAATAAATAAATCTGAGGTATAGTCTTCCCCCTCTAACCACACAGCACATACATTAATACAGAAAGCATTAATTGGTGCCTTTAGACTTTCCAGATTTTAAAGAAAATACCACGTGTGCAGTTGACAAGCAGCTGAACTGTGGGGCAAGCTGACAGTCTCATTCATTGAACAGTGGTCTTGATATGTATGTAACTACCACAGCCATCTTCTATTAGAATCCTTTCAGAATGCTGCAATATTTCCCAAGCCAAAAAAAAACCCCCAAACAACCAGAAAAACAAACCCCCCCCCCAAACAAACAAAAATTCAAAAATGGCCTGTCTTTCCTATCTTCATCTAGTGAGACCAAAAACCATCACATTTTCCTCAATGTCCATATGAATTTGCAAATTAGATTAAAAGACAACATGAACAAAGTTCTGAGATTTGTAAATTATCCACTTTTGCTTTACATTTGAATTTTCTTGATCAGTGTCTTTTCAATTAAAAACAATCTTCTTTTTGCTTTTGATTCTATGGACAATTATTACTGCCTGTACACAGATGTAATCTTTTCTCAGGAAACACTTCATGTGTAAGAAGAGCTACATCTGCCTTCTGAGTTACTGACAAATCAATACAAGCTCTTATTACTGAAACTATCTAGAATTTTGTGTTTCTACATGCAACTATGCTTCATTTTTGTGAACTAGAGAAAAGGTTCTAGATACCTTTTCAGCTAACTGGCATAAGTTGGACCTGAGCACTACTACATTACTATTTCCCATCATTCCAGATACTGAAGACTCTTGAGGAGACATGTGGTCCACTAGAAGACCATCAGGCACTCATCTCATTATAATTCTTGGAAAAAGCTTTTTTTAGACCTTGACTTGCTTGTTCTCTGGTCTCGTGATGCCTCCATGCACGGCAGAGTGAACGCTTTGAAGTAGGTGGCATATTTTAGCCATAGTGGTTAGCTGGCTTGTGTCATTAAGCTTACCGCAACTTTACTTCTTTCTATTCATCCTTCTTCCTGATGGAACAATATTCCTTGTCTTTAGGCACATGATTTGGCCTATCGCTCTGAACTCCCTTCAGTTTGTTTTGCTGAATTTGTGTCTTTCAGATTATCAAAATTGAAAAGGAGATGCATTCATGCTTTATTTTTTCATTTAATAAATTTCACATGTTGCTTTTTCCCCCCTTTTGATCCTGCACCTTCTTCCAATGGCAATATTGGTGACGTACGGTGTTTGCTATATTTCTTACCATACTCCAATACAAGTCATGTAACTAATTCAGTTTATAGACACAAGCTAGACTTTCTTGCTCTATTATATTTCGAGAGTGTTCTTTTAGAATCCCATACTTAAGATCAAACTTGCTATAAGAGACATTACCTCATAAAAGCATAGGTAAAGCATCATCATATTTGAATACTTATTTAAGAACACAAGTAAAAGAGTAGCACAACTCAGAAATGCCAATTTGCTTCATTTTGCTGTATTTGCGAATATTTAGTTCACCTCAAAATCGGCCTATTCTTTTAAGAGGCTTACTAATAGGCATCCAGATTTAAAATCCGAAAGTAAAAATCCTCATGAATCTTCATAACAAAAAAACAGTGGAAAAAAATATATCTCAATGGCTAATCGGTGGAAGTCTAGGAATCTCTGATTCCAAAGCCAACCTGAATGTCAACCACTTGCCTTTCCTGACTTAATCAGTACGAGGTATCAGTATAAGAAAGTCAACACATGCTGCCCACGAGAAATGGAAATCCACCCTATTGGGGATAAACACTACAAAGTACAGTCTGTGGTTTCGATCCAGAGTTACAGTATTTCTGTAAGAGTATCAATACCCCCTTCTTTCCACAAACCGGCAAAAACCAAATCACTGTAATCTATATGAAGATTTGTATTTTGTTACATCTGCTCTAGGTGCGTACAACTTTGTCAACATAATCATGAGCTTCTTGTACCTCTTTGACTTATGATGCTTGGATATATAAATCTTGCTTAAGCTTAAATTCATGCAAGGGAATACAGACCTACAACAGATAGTGGTTTTCTTTCTATCTTTTTTCCATACCCCTGTGTACATTTTCCTATTACCAAAATAAGACAGTGTAAAGAGAACACAGTGGGATTTATACTTGTATGTTGCCTCATACATTTAAAACACAGAGCTATTTTCCAAAGGACTGAAAATATTTGATTGTCACCGATCATCACTGTGCTGCAGGTTGTTATAAATTCTGTTCAGAAAAACCCAACTCTGTGACATTTCTTTGACACTGTACATTGTAGCGCATGGCTTACATTATTTGCAGTGCACCCCAGCGTTACTAGCCTTGCAACATATAGAATAAGAGCAATGTTAACAGTCAGCTCACCAGTGCTGCATGAGGAGGAGTAAGTT
Organism: Buteo buteo; assembly: GCF_964188355.1. Taxonomy (NCBI): domain Eukaryota; kingdom Metazoa; phylum Chordata; class Aves; order Accipitriformes; family Accipitridae; genus Buteo; species Buteo buteo. The sequence goes on along the minus strand of NC_134176.1, from coordinate 51,388,506 downwards.
AATAGCAGCTTATTCTCTAAACCCCTGTAAGAAACATAACTTCTCCTTAGTCATCATATGGCACGCTTTTATATCTGATCTCAAACCTTCCTGACAGTTATTGAGGCTCCTAAGCCTACTGTAACAAACCAAATACAGCTAAATGGCATGGCTTTCTCACCTGCATTACTCTGCATTACAGCACCAAGAAATTTCACTATGACTTTTCATTTATACCATTTTAGGTTCTGCTGGTAATTACACTTTATCCTTTTCAATATCTATCATTATTTTTCATTGGCTTTAGACTTACTCTGTAATTGCTACTAACTTAGGACTGACCAAAATAAATACATAAATGAAAACATAAATAAAATAACCAGTGCATTTGCCCTTTATAACACCACTCATTTTATCAGCACATTCATTTTTTTTTCCATCCACGGAAACTAAGTAATTCAATCTACCCCAGCCTTTAGCCTTTCATTGTATCATTCCCTTTCACTCTTGGTCTTAACCCAAGCTGGAGCAGAAGTGACAGACAGCAAGCATGAAGGTAATAAGAACATCTTGATTATAAATTAAAGTAAACAGACTGTCATAAAACTGTGGAATAGCATAGATGACAGACAACATTTTCTCTCTGAAAGCAATTATTTTTGTTCCTCAGATCAAATCATCTGTAATTTTAAGGGCCAAAGGAAGTAGTTGTTTGTCTTTCAGTTGGCTCAATCAAATGAAAGCAGAAATCTACATGCTAGTGAGGATAGCAGTGGCGATAGATGTCCCCATGCACCAGAAAAAACACTGCTTATCTGTACTAATCCCTATTGGATACCAATTTATTACAACAGTAGCACTTTTTATTGGTTTACCATGGCTGTATTTGCTCCTGAAATGCTATTTTTTCTCATTGAAAGAACAACGAGAAAAAGCCATTCTGCTGATACTTAAAGACTATCAGTCACATTAATATGGAGGTACTGAACATGGACTCATAAATACCGGTACCTGAAATAAAGTTTTGTGTGTTTGTGTGTAATATGCTGATTTTAAGCAGTCTTTCCCAGCTCAATGATGTGCTGGGCAGGGGAGTGTGTTCCAAATCCTACTGTCTTTTTGGCACAACAGCCAATCACTAGGCAATTTGGGAATAGAGAAGGTAGGGCTTGCAGTCTGCAGAGTACTGGCCCGCACTCCCCTACCCCAACCATCCCAGCAGGCAGGCTGTCTCAGATCACGATTTTCTTTCTCTTCTTAGATACATTTTGGCATGTTCCTTATTTGTTCCAAAATGAGTTAAATCAAGTGCTGAAATATGTGAAACACAGTATTTTTTGTTTTGTTTTGTTTAAAGCTACTTCTGTTCACAAGTTTAAAAAATAATTAGAATTTTGGGATTCAGTCACAGGGAGGTGGGTTATTTTTAAATACATTTATAATTTGTTTCACAAATACATGTTCAAATATTATATATACACATAACTATTGTATTAAAACTTTTTTACTCATAAGGTAGATAAGGTTTCTTGCATCTCCTCTGAATCATCTGTTGGTAGTCATTGCTGGAGACAGCATGTTGGATTGGAAGGCTTCTGTTGTCCATGTAGTAATTATACCCATTGCCCATCTATTGTGTTGGCCACTAGACAGATGCTTTTAGACAACATAGAAGAATTTAAAAAATAGAAGAATGCACACTTCCTTTCTGCCTGTTAATTCCCCATAGTACCAAATATTCTTTCAAAATGTCAAGTGCTTATTTAAATCATGCTGTATTTCATTTTCAGTAATCGGCATGTACCAAAGAGTTCCACAGACTCTCACGTGACTTGGGACCAGAGTATATCTTACCAGGATTTATAGTTGCCACCTCAATTTTTTATGTCTTCCTGGGTTTTTATGTTATAAATTTTTTTATCTACCTTCTCTATACTATTTGTCATTGTGCACTTACCCTGCTCATTCTTATTCATCTGCTTTTTGAGATAAATAATCTTCAATCTTCTCAGTCACTTCTACAAAAATATTAAGGCTTCTAATCATTTTGCCCGTATGATTTTGCACTGTCCTTTAGGTCATGGGTATGTGACTCACAAAATAGTGAGCAGATGTGGTATATTCCATTAATTAATGACTCCTTATAATTACTTTTTAATAGTGGGTCTTTGCAATGGTCTATAAAACTACTGAGACTAGAGCACATTCTGATACACCTCTCTGATGAAAATCTAGCTCATCTCTAGTTCACTTTGGCTATGCCAGCTGCAAGACCCAGTAAGAGTATCTCCAAGATAAGCCCTTTTCAAATAAATTTGATGTGGTCCCCTGCTGCCTTTTAGGTTAGGACTAGGAGCTTGATTTGGACCACATATCTTTGAGCCAATGAACAAAAAAAAAGAAGAATATTGGTTACATTAATGTACATTATTAATCCTTTCAAATTATGGCCCCTCTAGAGACAAATCTGGCATTCTAATAAAACCCCTGTGATTTGTATAGCCAGTGTGATAAGTACTTTTTGGCTAGTTGCAGAGGCAGAAATTGGCCTTATCCTGTGTTTCGATAAGTTGCATTTTCTATTTGACTTTGATCAAAACTCAGAAATTTAGAGGAGGACAGATACGTTGATGTTAGATTTTCAGCACTTTCTGTATAAATTTGAAATAACCAAGTGAAATTGTTAAAGTAATTCCAAAGAGAGATATTGTTTCAGCTATATTTCCACAGAGTCAGCAGAATCTTTTCCAGAAAGTCTTTAGACATGATAGTATTCTAAGACATTTAACTGTTAAGTTCCTTCTGAATATTCTCATTCTCAGTTACTGCTGTGATTTGGAAAGCTGATTTCTTTTATCTTGCCACAGTCAATAATCTTGAACTATAGATTCAAAAGCAATGGAGCTGGTCTCCAACACCCATAGCATAGAGACCAACAAAGTGGACACATGTAGACTTTGGTGTTTTTCAACAGTGGAGGGGAATTATGAAGCAGTTTACATGATTCTCATAAACTGATAAATTGTGAAATCTATGCATTGACTATAATGGATTTTAAAATACTAAACTGTGATTCTTTGAATTAATGTGATATGCACTGTTAATTTAAGACCATTATTCAGTGTTTATACTGCAAGCTTAAAGATTCCCTCAAATTAATAAATAGAAAGAAAATGAAATGCAAATATTTCAATTCCTTTATCTAAAAAGTGTAACACTCTGTGAGTAACTTGTAGAATTTCTCTGGATAAGATTATACTATCTGAGCCCAGAATTTCAATGTATTCAGGTTTATGGAGCTCAGAAGAATATATTAGGAAATCAGTTCTAGCATTCACCTGTATCTTTATTTAATATAGATTGAGGTGACAAAGTGATAAAGATTGTTATGACTTTGGAATGAATTTTAGATTATTTCTACACAAAAAAAAAGGTACAGAATGGCAAAATTGAGATTATGCATTTCAAGGTTTTAACTTCCTGTTAAAATCAGAAATTAATTGTTCCTTTTTTCAGAAATTATTTCTATCAGAATTTGTAATTTATCTGATAAAGCCAATGACCTTTTAGGTCACATTTTTTCTGATGTAGATCCAAAACAGGGTTCAGGAACAAGGGTTTCAGCTGTCATGAACAGGATGTTGTTCTTAATATGGATAATAGAATTTGGCCCCTCATATATATTAAAATGAAATCTATAAGATTTATATGATTGTGTCATATACAGAAGATGTATATCTACTTATTAACTCTGCAACATCTTAAAGGTCCTTCTTTTGCTTAGCTTTTATTTGTTTCATTGCTGAGAAAAATACGAGAAGCATTTGCATGCAATGAAAATGAAGTAACAAAATGTAACAAAATGCCAAAACTAAGTTTTCAATCTTTGAAAAATTAAGCTTAATCAGTTGTCACTGGTTAAAAAGAAAACTTTGGCCCATTGTGAGGAACAGTTTCCCCTTCTGTGTTTTAATCAGGCCTTTGTGCTTTAGAGTAATTGTTGTGGTCTAGTCTTAAAATCTGCTTCAGTGATTGACAAGTATTTATTGCATTTACACTCTAAAGTGTTCAAAACACAGTTTTCTAGTTCAATGCATATACTTAAGATAAATTGTTGATTTTTTACCATAATAAGGAGATGGTCCTTCAGATGTATAGTAAAAGCAATAAGCTTATTTGTTTGGCATGTTTTGCATGCTGGATACGTGTTTAGCATGTTTTAACAGACCTGTTTCTTTTTCATTACGTATCAGAAAGGAAATATTAAGTGTTTCAATTTGGTACAAAATTCATTAAATGATTTGGAAATTATGGTTTGTAGAATTAGTTAGATACCAGCAAAGAACTGAGGGGGGGGGGGAGGGGGGAAGGTAAAATTTTGAACATGAAGTCTATTACTTGTTATGGTAACTTAGTGGAACATATTAACAGTTAATTTGTGTTCAAAATTGATAAGGTAGACATCTTCTCTGAGTCTCTCACTCATTTGACATAAATGTTTATTTAAAGAGGTGCACTTTTATAATCTTGATAGCTCTTAAATAGGTCCCTTATATATGATTATCTAAGAAATGAGGATTGTATGTCACTGCTAGCAGTCAGTCCTTTCCCTTGCTAAGTGGGTTTAATAGTATCCAAAACACCCTTAAGAGGCCAAATTCAGTATCACCAGATTCTTAATACGGATTTTCTGAAGCAGGCAAGAATGGAATATGTTAGGAGATGAAAAAAAAAACCAAAACAAACAAAACACCAAAGCCAGCATGCCATGCATGCCTGTAATTTCCTTTGAAACAAAGTTACAGATTAGAATTATTCTTAATGAGCTACAAGCTGGGTGATGAGTGGATTAAGAGCAGCCCCATGGAGAAGGACTTGGGGGTGTTGGTTGACGAGAAGCTCAACATGACCCAGCAGTGTGTGTGGGCAGCTCAGAAAGGCAACCGTATCCTGGGATCAGATCAAGAGAAGCGTGACCAGCAGGTCGAGGGAGACGATTCTCCCCCTCTGCTCTGCTCTCATGAGACACCACCTGGAGTACAGCATTCAGCTCTGGGGTCCCCAACATAAGAAAGACATGGACCTGCTCAAGTGGGTCCAGAGGAGGGCCACAAAGATCATCTGGGGGCTGGAGCACCTCTCCTATGAAGACAGGCTGAGAGAGTTGGAGTTGTTCAGCCTGGAGAAGAGAAGGCTCCAGGGAGACCTTATAGCAGCCTGCCAGTACCTGAAGGGGGCCTACAGGAAAGCCAGAGAGGGACTTTTTACAAGGACATGTAGTGAGAGGACACGGGGTAATGTTTTTAAACTAAAAGAGGGTAGATTTAGATTAGATGTAAGAAAGAAGTTCTTCACCATGAGGGTGGTGAGGCACTGGAACAGGTTGCCCAGAGAAGTTGTGGCTACCCCATCCCTGGCAGCGTTCAAGGCCAGGTTGGATGGGGCTTGGAGCAACCTGGTCTAGTGGAAGGTGTCCCTGCCCATGGCAGGGGGGTTGGAACTAGATGATCATTAAGGTCCTTTCCAGCCCAAACCATTGTATGATTCTATGATTAATACTTGCCAAATAGCCCATTTCCCTGTGTACTGACAGAACAGAAGAAAAAAAAAAAACAGTCCTAAAGGTTTTACCCTAATTGTACATCATAGCATTTCTGATAGACGTCCCACTGCTTCATGAGAGGTTCATGGGCTTTCATTCTATAATTGACAGTGAAACATAATGCACTTCATGCTGGCATTAACATTAAAAAAATGCACTTATATATCTGTATGGATATTTATCAGAAGGCTAGTCAACATATATCACGTGCTTTCGTGGCAAAGTGGATCTCAGTATTAACAATCCCAGCAGTGATACATTCAAAGCATTCCAGACAAAATGGGTGGAAAATTCATATCAAATTACTGAAATACTTATATTCATCTCCTTTTCGGTCTATAGTGATTTGACAGTTCCTTAGGTGCGCAGAGAAAGTGGTGTTTTTTTGTTTCCTTAGCAACCACCAGATCTCCATTTTCATAAATTAAAGAGCATATGCAAAGCTTGTTGCTATTTTACTTAATGTCATTTTCTTTTGGAGTTATATGGAATTCAAAATGGTCAAGAAAATAGAGGGAGAGGGAGAATACAGAGGGAGTACTGGTAAGGAAAGAGAGGGATGGTTAATCCCAGGATCTGGCCATGTTTTCAGTCATGACACTGTCCCTGTGAGGTAGGAAAAAGGAAGGAAGCAAGACCTTTCTAGGTACAGGACATAGCTGAAACTATTTAAACTCAGGACAAAAATTAAAGACAGTAGAAGCTAAAGTTGTGGAATGAAAAGCCACCCTTTAGTATCCCTCAAATTTAATAGATTAAACTAACAAAGGAATTGAACAGTATGGTAAGTGGCATGAAATAAATGGGATGTGGAACCTTTATCTTTGGCATCTATTTTAAGAAACACTTCACTTCTACTGTACTAAAAATATAGCTTTCTAGTCCTGGATCACTCAGAAGGGATGTTACTGCCCTTCATGATGCCAAAGAGGATATAAATGTGGTATCATTACCATGACTGAATGAATACAAATCACTTCTGGAATGAGCTGCATTAATTGGATTCACCAAGGGTCAAGCTTTGGGATCTTCCTTCTCTCTTGGGGGATTCCATAGTTGGAAAATATAGAACATACAGAAATTGTCACAGTAGACAGTTCCAGTGAATAAAATTGGATCAAATGGAATTTTCTTGAAGGTCAAGCCATAGCATGATGAGAAAGTTGAACTACCAGCTTACCTGGGAATTCAAGAGCACCTTGAACTCTGAAAACTTTCAACCATAAAGTTTAATCCCTTCAGTACTAGAAGACAAGCATAGTTCAGTACTCCAACCATAAACCAGAGATATGTTTCCTCTCTTAAATAACTTCTGTCACATTACAATTGCTTTTGACTAACAGCTGCCCTCCAGATTTCAGCCTCTGCTATGAAAGTGGGGAAGAAAAAAACATTGCTGAAGAAAAGATCACCAATCCCCACAAGTAATGCACTAGTAATTCCCATGCCATCCATGCCAACTGCTGACCTGAAATGAGCTCAGAAATATTCAGTTCCAAATTACTCTGAACTTCATTAATGACAGAACAGGAGATGTAGACTCCCTGGAAGAGTGAACTGGATTCTGTCCTGCATCAGATATTACCAGCTGCATCAGATATTACCATATCTGACCAACTTGTCAGATACGTTCAGATTATGAAGTCCTTGGTTACATAAGAAAAAATACAATCTTATTTTCTGTTTCCATATGAATTTTCAGTGCTGGATATTAGAAAAATCATTGCTTGGCTTGCAAACCTACAAATTTATAAACAAAACAAATTTCCTAAGAAATTACTGAATGTGAATAAATTATCATAAATCATACCTACAGCATTCCGCTATTATGACAAAAGTGCTCAGACTCTCCAGGTATTATATATGCGTATGCATTATGAAAATGTAAATCAGACAAGAATGAGTATAATTTTTTTCTTAGTTCTGGTCTATAATTAGACTGTCACAAAATGCTCACTAACAAACTGATTGTAACCCTAACTCTCCAGTTTAGAAAGTGTGTTAACTGTGTTCTAGAAAACAGCCTCTCTTCCCACCTTTGGGGGGGGAAAAAAAAAAAGTGTTGACAGTTTGGGGCATTTCCTAGGTAATTTTGTGTAAAGAATGTTAATTTTAAAAAAGTTATACTCTATCAGGATCTATTAGAAATAAAGTAAATTAAATCATCATTATGAAAATACATCAGTAATGCTTGTGTAATACTAATGCAATATGACAGCATTCAATACCATGTCATATTTTTAATTACTTGAATCTTTCCCTTCTGCACACCTTGCTTTTTCAGCTTTACATGTAACATCTGCCTTCTGGGGTGATTTTTTTTCTTAAAATATCTCAAGATATCCTAACACTTTGGCTACTGTTCCTTTACATAAATTTAGTTTTAGGTTAATTTATTCACAATTTAAAAAATCTGAGAGCAAAATAGGGACTAAGTATGACCCAACACTTCTGAGCTTTTACAGAAACAAAAATGCTGTAGGGATTGTAAAATAAAATGTATACATTTTAAAGAGGTTTCTCTGAGTAGGCAAGAGTAGCATGAAAATTTCATGCTGCAGGTCACACAGGCTTTTTGTCACAACAAATACCTGTATGATAGCTTACACCTAACTTCTAGATACTTGCAGAAATTTTCCAGTGCATTGCTAAGTGTTACTTGGAATGATACCTGTGAGTTATGAATTTAGGCAGTTTGCACACTTTTGGAACTCAAGTGATAAAAAGATCGAGTTTCATTGACTGGGATATTTTCCTCTAATGCCATTTTTACAGTCTATTTTTAAGATTCATTTACTAGTAGTAATGTTTAAAGGTTAGAAGGAAGAAAAATGAGAGGCAGGGTACTTTTGTAACCCCCACATTAGAACTTGCAAACACACTTGCCAAGCTAGATGAAAGACAGCTTTTTTCTCTTACATCTCTACAAACCTACTTCTACTGCCCAAAGTTGTTTCAGTTCGTTACCTGGGCAGTTTTTTACTACTTTCTCCTTCAAGATACTAATATTCCAAGTAAAACTGACTTGGTTTGGGAAGATTCACTTTGCTGTATGTTTAAGGAAACAGACAAGCTAGGTGTGCAGCAAAGTGAAAATTGCCAAAAACAGTCAGTCTCTCCGAGGCTCACTGCTGTGCTGCAGTCACAGCATGGTGTGCTCTTCTGGAAAAGCTCCTGGAAGTATCAGAAGAGATAAGAGGGAAAAAAAAAGGAAAAACATCAGCAAGACCCTGAGAGGAAGAGCTTTTAAGCAAGTAGAATAAGAATCAACTTTGTGCTACTGGCGTGCAAAAGCTACGTAAATCAAATGCTATTCAATGGAGAGATTCTAATGTGGCATTAGGCTTCTAAACACACTCAATATCAAGAATCCTTTATTCTGAAACTCTGGGCAGTTTGGCCTAAATCTGCTCCATTGGACACTACTGCAATTTAGCTTTTATTTTCAGAAGATGATTGAGGTTAATGCTTAATACTTTTGAAAAATCCAGTTTAGGTATTTGCAGAAGCCTGAACATAGTCAAATAGAAAGGGATGCTTACACGGCTAATGTAAGTAACCTGATTAACCTGTCAACAGGAAGGTAAAAAAGTGAACAAGGGAAAAAAACCCCAGTGCTCTGAAAGCAGGCTGTGTTTTGTGTTGAGAAAGGAAAATACAAACAGGTCTCAGAAAAAATTTGTCAAAGTGGAAGTGTGAACTAACATGTCCTAGTAGTAAACAGAATTCTATAGATAATTACGTTTATTTCCTGAATTTACAATGATCATCCTTTTGATCTCCCTGCTCCCTGCTCTACAATACAGATCTGGGCAACTTCTATTACAGGTAACTTCTGGATTTGCATAGGCCTTGGAAAAATAATGTGCTGAAAACTACAAAGCATTCAAGGGTAAGACAGAGGGAAGGCTGGTTAATTCGCCATTTGGTGGCTTAAATTAAGAAACTATGAAGAAAAGTCCTTCTTATAAAATTTTACACTTTTTTTTTCATTTTTGGGCATTTCTCTACCTCTTTGAAAAGGATATAAATAAATCTAGTTCAGTTAATACCTCCATTTGAAATAGTGCATCAATAAAATAATGTAGGAAAATTTCAAATCATGTTTCCTCAGGTTTTCAGAGAAAACTACATAATGATTGTGATTTGGCTGACCTAAAACTGCATCTTCCTGTTAAAAGAGATATTTTTTATACAAAAAATTTATGTCCTTCTAAGAAACCCAGACTTTTGGGTGGTTGAATCTGTGAGTTTTTCAGTTCGGTGGCTTGAGGAATCACTTCTCAATTTCTTGACTATTATTCAGGGGTGGTGAGTAATAGCTCTGACGGGAGGACCGTCAGTATCATTTCATATTGCTGGAGAGTTTTGGAAGCATATTCTGCACTGGAAACACTATTGGTCAGAATTATCTAATCAAAATTTATTAGAATTCTATTTCGGAAAAAAAGTTGGAGACAAATAAACTATGGTTTTTTTCACTTTAGGGTTAAACTAAATAAACTAGAACAACTAAATTCAAGCCTTGACTCTTTGATTTTTCTGCCAACTTGTGTACAGTATAATGAAACAAAAAAAAAATCTCTACCAAAAGAACAGAGATGTAATTTCACCCAGTTTGCTAAACTTTGTTTTACTGGATTTAATTTTAAGCATTAATTTAAAGCTTTGACACTTGAGCATTAAGAAGAACTGCAATCACTAAAACACTAAAAGGGAAAAGGCACTGCAGTTATTATTTATCATATTCTTTTTTCTGCTTTATAATCTGAAATGTAATGTCCATGTTAATTTCTCTCAGTAATTTGTACATATACCTATATTAAGCTAATTTATTCCTAGCCAGAGAGTTTACAGTTATTTGAAACAGAATCTATGTTTTTCAAAATGCTGTCATCAAAAGTGCAAGATAAAACTTTTATGCTTGCTTTTTTTTTTTTTTTTTGCCTACTATGCAACTTTAAAGGATCAGGACCAACAAAATACCATAAAGCTTTGTGACAGGAGGTAAGATCTCAGAAAGTAGGAAAAAGTTATTTTAGAGGATTGGTGTGTTTGATTCCTTGTGTAACTTTTTTCCCCTTATTATTAATCTAATTTATATACCTTATACATTGTATTAATAATCAAGATGATTCTTAATAATTTTATGCATGACATTTTAATTTTCTCACCCCATATAAACAGAAGTTACTGACACAGATGGCATGCTCTGCATATAACAGCTTTCAATTTCTTCTTGTGGAAATGGCTAACAGAGGAGTAAGGATAAGAAATACAGAAGGATAGAAAAAGAGAGTTTTGATAAAAATGCCACTTGTACTAAAATCTCACTTATTTTTCAGAATTAAAACTAATTTTAGTTTTGAAAAAGATTATCTTTTTTTTTTCTTCACAGAAGTCAATCTTTCCTAGGTATTATAATTTATTACCTTGGACTATAGAGGGCTGACAATTCCACTGCAAATGCAAGAAATAATCTTAATGATGGAACACAAAATATGTGATTAAACAGGACTTCCAATGAAAATATTGAGTTCAAACAAATAAAAAAAAAGAATGTACAGCAGGACAGCAACAACACTGTAAAATTTCAGTGTTTAACAACATTTGGATACTCTTTAGCAATTCACTCTTTTCTCTTAAACTCAATTAGAGATGTGGGTCTTTGTTTTATACTGTCACAGTATACTCTCAAGATTTGGCCCATTAAAATTAGGATTTTTGAAAGGTTGTCAGCTTTTCTAGAAATCACAAAACACAAATGACAAGCAAAGTACTTCCTTCAACATACCTTCCTTCTGCATGTTCTTGTTATGCCATCTAGACTCAAGATGGGGCTGGAAGGGCAAACAACACTGTATTTAACATGACTGCTCCTTGAGCCACAATAGCTTTTTAAATCATTACGAGAAAGAAAAAGACTCCAAATTCTTGTTACTGCTTGACAAATTTTTCTTGCCAACAATCCTTATCTTGAAGTTCCCATATTGTGATATTGTTTCTCAATAAGAAAATTATTTTTTGCTTGATGCTCCTAAGTATCAATTTTCTTCTCCAGTACCTTGCTTGTAGAAATACAAGCTGCACTAAATGTTGCAAAGGTGACAACAAGAATAGTTAGAAAGTATGAAACATTTAGTTAAGGGTCACTCACAGCTCCCTCCCTTCTCAAAAGTTTCTAAATGAAGAAAAACTGTGTCTTTCAGACTGCTCTGTGTTTTGAAATTATTGAATGTGCCCACTTTTTTGGTTCAGTAATGTTGTAGGCATGTTACTATACTCTGGCATAGTAATGACCATTTATTTAATATATCTTTAAAACTGTGAGTGGATTAAAAAAACAAAACCAACTAAAAAAACCCCTGTTTTCTGAAACAGTATTTTCTAGATTCATGAGAGTTTAACAGAAAATTAATATCTGCTTTAAAAAGGTCTAAAGAACTGCACTTTCCAAATGTGACACCATCCAACTGTCATTCAGCTCATTTTCATATTAAATATTAAGTCTTTAAATGTGTGGTTATCTTACTGATTAGAATTTGTTTTTAAAGAGAGTTCTTGCTGGTTATTTTGAGCTCAGAGCAAATTGTTCTTAGCTTTCTAAGCTTTCCTTGCAAAAGGAACCCATTAAGACAGTTAAATCCCCAAAACTAAGACAAATATAAATAGCTGAGACAAAGATACATTTTTAACATTAAGCTTAAAAAATTAGTTAAGGCAAAATGGAAGGCTTACTTTTTCTAATATGTTATAAGACTTTCAGATATTGTATAAATATAGTTGTATATTCTATAGGTAAATGTGCTTTCACTTTGTCCCTGACTGACAAAACCCAGAAATATTCTGGATTATTTTTATTTCCAATTCACCCTGAACCCTGTAATACAATAAGAAAGCAAACCCAAGTATCTGTCGCTGCATTGTCTGAAACCCAAGGTAATAAACATCTTAAAACTCTGTAAAGATGAAGGTAGTTCTGTCATGACCTCATGCTATAAGAATAAATAGATATGAAATTACCATCGAAACTAACTTCTAAGGTAAGTTATCTGTTCTTGAAATTTCAAGTTGATGACAGATGTCCTCCAAAGATGTTCTAATTGAACACAGTAATATAGAAAGAACTGGCTAGAGCTATACAAAGTCCATTGAGACTATGTGATTTAACGGTCATTTTGGCCTATATATATGGTATACTACAGCAAGTGATGGTGGCTCTGCACTGGGAGAGATTTCACCTTTTCATAGTAGATGTGGCATTGAGCCAAAAGCTAATATTTTTAAAGCTTTTCTTATGACTGAAGTCTTAGTACTGTTTGTTTTAGCCCCCACGACATGAAAGGTTATCTCAAACAAATTTGTCTTCAGGAGTCAATAGGTCTCTATGCATTTTTTTAAAGGGGATCTTGTGCCCGCCTAAGCACAAAGAAACCAAAATAAGCTTGATTATGTTTCTTAACTATTTTCTCACTCACTTTTTCTGCATTACCAAAAAGAAAAAATCCACTTTAAAAATCGAGATTAATAATGGTAAATATTATGATAGTTCTGTAAATAATTATGTTTATAAAGACATATTGTTTCAAACGATTTTTTAAATCCATGACTACACATCCATCTAAAAATTCATGTATGGATTAAGCCATGGATTAGCCCAATAGACCTAGTGAGCATATTTCCATTATTTCTTAAAACAACTGGGTTATTACTAGCAGAAAAATAATCAAGGATTTGTTGTTTCATCATAGCTCTCCATTTCCAAAAGGTTTTCCTTTTTCTTACAGAGAACTTAGAAATAAAAGGGGCTTGAGTTTAGACTGTAATCTTCTGAGTTTTATGCTTCACTTTTCCTAGTCTTTTGGTGCTACATTTTTCTTTATCACTGATGACAGGAAAGCAATCCTCTTTCCTCCCACCTCCACTTTTAAATAGCCATTGGCTAAATTCTCATCTCCCATAGTAAATCAGACTTCTTGGTGCCTGTAACATTTGTCTAAAGAAATATTTACCTTCCTCTCATGAGAGCTAAAAACCTAATGCCAAATCTTATCCTGATTCTCAGTGAACCAGGGGGTGGTGGCACAGATATAAGGATACCCATCCATGAGCCATACTCCTGTATCAGACGAAAAGGCTCTCGTACTGCCTGAGGGAAAGATAGACTAGAACGTGACTTATTGTTGAAACAAGGGCCAGTATGAGGCTTCTGCCAATGGCTCAAAAATTCTAGACAAGCAACAAAGAGCCTCACTACATTTAAAGGTGCTTGAGCTATTCTTTTCCACATAAAGCCTGTACTGTACTATCTGACAAAATAGATGGTCCTGTTTAGAGTCATTCTATGTAAAGGGCAAGATACTCCTACTTGCTCAAATAGAAAAAGGAACTGACAGTAATACTGAAGAAGGAAAGGCTTCTAAAGGATAGAGAATGGAGGAGGAGGTACTTGTTTCACGCCATATTAAATTCTTCTCTTCTGCCAGCTCCATTGGTATTTCGCCTGTCACAATCTCTTTTTCCAATACCATTATAGCTCTACCAAGATAAGTGTACATGGGAAGCAAACACTCTATGATTTATACCCTACTATATTCACTTGCCTGAGATTCACTTACCTTACATAGAAAAAACAGGAAAGTGAAAATTAACACAGATTAATGCAGACTAATTTATAAGCTACCTTACCATGAGGTCAAATTCACTTTATACTTGGAACAAACACAACCAGACTTCCTTGATTTATTAGGTTGTTAAAGATGGAGGAATGCCTTTGTGTAGTAACATGGGTACATATTTTAAAAAAATAAAATGGAAAGGCACTCGCATCCCACAGGTAATACCCACAAAGTCTAGGATTTGTAATAAGATGTTGGATATGTATACCCTTGTCACTATTCTCTTTTGCAACAAGAGGCTCTTTAAAATCTTTCTGAATGCACAAGACAGACTTAAAACAACTCAGAAACCAGAGGAAATGTCATAGAATCATAGCATCATAGAATCATTTAGGTTGGAAAAGACCTTTAAGATCATCGAGTCAACTGTCAACCATGCCCACTAAAAAATGTCCTGAAGTGCCTTGTCAATGCGCTTTTTGAATACCTCCAGGCATGGTGACTCCACCACTTCCCTGGGCAGCCTGTTCCAATGTTTGACAACCCTCTCAGTAAAGAAATTTTTCCTAATATCCAACCTAAACCTCCCCTGGTGCAACTTGAGGCCATTTCCTCTCGTCCTATCTCCAGCCACCTGACAGAAGAGACCAGCACCCACCTCACTACACCCTCCTTTCAGGTAGTTGTAGAGAGCGATCAGGTCTCCCCTCAGCCTCCTCTTCTCCAGACTAAACAACCCCAGTTCCCTCAGCCGCTCCTCACAAGACTTGTGCTCCAGGCCCCTCACCAACTCGGTTGCCCTTCTCTGGACACGCTCCAGCACCTCCATGTCTTTCCTGCAGTGAGGGGCCCAAAACTGAACACAGGACTCGAGGTGCGGCCTCACCAGTGCCCAGTACAGGGGGACGATCACCTCCCTGCTCCTGCTGGCCACACTAGTTCTGACACAGACCAGGATGCCGTTGGCCTCCTTGGCCGCCTGGGCACACTGCTGGCTCATATTCAGCCGGCTGTCGACCAGCACCCCCAGGTCTTTCTCTGCCAGGCAGCTTTCCAGCCACTCTTCCCCAAGCCTGTAGCGCTGCGTGGGGTTGTTGTGACCCAAATGTAGGACCCGGCAGTCAGCCTTGTCGAACCTCATATGATTGACCTCGGCCCATCGATCCAGCCTGTTCGGATCTCTCTGTAGAGCTTTCCCACAAGCAGATCAACCCTCCCTCCCAACTTGGTGTCATCCGCAAACTTACTGAGGGTGCACTCGATCCCCTCATCCAGATCATCGATAAAGATATTAAACAGAATGCGGCCCAACACCAAGCCCTGGGGAACACCACTTGTGACCAGCTGCCAAGTGGATTTACCTCCATTCACCACAACCCTCTGGGCTCATCCATCCAGCCAGTTTTTTACCCAGCGAAGAGTACACTTGTCTAAGCCATGAGCCACCAGCTTCTCAAGAAGTATGCCATGAAAGAGTGTCAAAGGCCTTGCTGAAATCCAGGTAGACAACACCTACAACCTTCCCCTCATCCACTAGGTGGGTCACCCAGTCATAGAAGGAGATCAGGTTGGTCAAGCAGGACATGCCTTTCATGAACCCACGCTGGCTGGGCCTGATCCCCTGCTTGTCCTGCACATGCCATGTGAGTGCTCTCAAGACAAACCGTTCCATAATCTTCCCCGGTACCGAGGTCAGGCAGACAGGCCTGTAGTTCCCCGGATCATACCTCTGACCCTTCTTGTAAATGGGCATCACACTGGCAAGCCTTCAGTCTTCTGGGACCTCTCCCATTGACCAGGATTGCTGATAAATGATGGAGAGTGACTTGGCAAGCTCCTCCGCCAGCTCCCTCAGTACTCTTGGATGGATCCCATTGGGTCCCATAGATCTGTGAGTGTATGTAATGAGACAAGAGTTTTTTTCGATTAAGTGATAGACTTATGCATCTAAGGTGCACTATTAAAAACTGTCTCAAAATACCTGCATATTAAGAAAAATGCTCAAATTTGATCCATTTATTGACATTGATATTAAAACATTGTATGCACAGTAACATTTTGTTGAAAGAACCTTGGACTCAAAATTAAATAAATCTTGCCCATAATACCTTCTTCTAGAAGCAGCATCATGCATACTTGGCTCATCTCTGGCATTTCTGAATACATATTTTGAAAGGCTATTCATACTTCTTCATTGCCAAAAAAAGACACGGAAGTTATTCTTCTGCATTAGCAGAATGAACAAAACTTGGTCTTACAGTAGGTTTGTGTCCCCATATTCTTCTAAGCATTTTCCTCCCAGTTCACTTCTATATATACACTTGCCAAGTTTTTCCTCATCTCTTCCTGTACCAGACATAATCATCTTGATAAGCAAGTATGAACTATATTCTTTAGCTAACTTAAGAGTTATATATGAACTTATGAACTGGCCATCATATCCGTCTTATATCTAGCTATCAGCTTAACCATACCTGAAGGCACAAAAACTTTTGACTCCTGTTTCTTTGACAAACATGGTCAACACTCACCAACAGATTCAATAATTTTTTTGTGGGTGCCACAGTGGTGAAGTGTGGCAGCAACTCGGAACACCTGGCATTTGAATCAAGAGTGAACGTTAGAAGTTGGTGTGCTGCATGTTTGCCAAGCCTTTGAAGAATTCGTTTTACAAGGTCAGGTCGGAGGACTGCTTGGTGTGTGCCTGGGAGGAGGTGGCTGAAGACAGTCAGGAATATGCATGTGGAGTGTGTGTTTATCTTTAAGTGTTCTGTGGACTGGCAAACATCCCAGCTGAGCCAGATATGCGCTTCTGTTTTAGTAACGTATAAATATGCTGTAAGAGATAATAAAGACGTCTTTTTGCCGTTGCTTCGAAACCAACTCGTCGTCACCCCAAAAGCCTCTTTCATCACTGCAGTATAGGGGGAGAAAAGAAGACCATGCTTTTTGCCTCTTTCACTTAGTCATAAAAACTCATTTCCTTTAAAAAGAATCACACTAAAATGCACCAACCCCCCATTTTCCAAAAGCAAAGAAGAAGAAAAAAACCCCAAACCCTCAGTCTTTAAATTATTGAGTAATCATAAATGCTGCTCTAGATTTTATTTTTTTTCAGCAGTGTGCTGATGATGTCTACATGTTCATCACTGAAGGTTCATTAGAAATGCTACCACGTATACAGCTCATGACATATGTCTCTCCTATGACAAACTCCTTAATGTAATTTGGGCCTCACAACAGTTTTTATAACAGACTGATTATGGGTTTAGCAGAATCAAGATTTGAAAAGTATGTAAATGAGTTATTTAAGTGAGCAGCCTTTTACTTATGGAAAAACATCATAACTATTAAATTGATACATTTGTTAGTAAATGAGTAAGCAAGTAACTCCAGTTTCACAATCACCAGTTTAGTGGAGCTACTGAGCTAACAAAAGGCAATTCTTCAATGTTTATAAAAACATATTCACAGTTGCAATCTTTCTCTTGAGGCATTATGGTTAAGTATTCAAATAATTCATAATTTATGGCAGTAGGGTTTGAAAGTCGGCTACCCACCTGGCCATAAAAACCTCACTGTCAAACTGCTTACTTTTCCTGACAACCAGAGAGTTTTATTATTTTCTTCTAATCTGTTTCAAATATATTTATCAGGTTTTCCAAAGAGAGCATTGATTTTAAATGTAACTTGTTCTTCCTCCTACTGATGGCTGGAAACAGCAGGCTTTGTTCGAGGTAATTGCCCTGTCTGGGAGCTGACTTAGAACATGTGAAAGTATGTTACATATGAACAGAGACAGAACTTCAATGGGCTTTTTTTTTTTTTTTTTTGTCTCAAAAAGCCACATGGAAAGGAGAGACACCCTGCAGAGATGAGCAGTTTTGGCTCTGTTCATTGCACTCGCCACTCTCTCATGCCACAGCGTGGCTGCTGACTGGGCAGAACTAACTGTGTGGAATCCATTCAGAAAACCAAGATCCATAGGATTTTAATTCAGACAGTAAGGGCACATGAATGATATATAAATCCCCAGCTTTAAAGAGAGATTTGTCTGTTTTCCATTTGTACAGGTCCCTTTGCAACACCAGTAATAATGTTACTTGTCCAGCTATGTTTTTATTATACATACTAATCACATGAGAGTACCATTCTTGAATTACTTCATAGCCAGAAAATTTGAGTTATTCACAGTCAATAAATCATACCTCTAAATGTAAGTGTCACAGGAAATGTACTGGACAGTGTGCATTCAGGATAGAAAGGAAAATTTGTTTTCAGACAGACTAAGCCACAAACTGTCCTTAATCTTAACAAGAGAAAAAAAAATTAATTTCACTGCTGAAAGTATAATCGAGTAATAAAACCAAAAGTGGCAATATAATGACCTTCCTCTGCTCTGAATTGATATTTAGAAAAGTTCCTTATTTTCATTTCTGTTCTCATTTCTCGAGCCCTACTGTGACCTACTGACCATGATAGGTGTTCTGCCTCAGGACAGAGCCTAACACAAGGCCTGACAGCAAAGAGTGTGTGAGAGCACTTGCATCCTAAGAAAACATATTAACAATTTAAGATTTAGGTATAACAGCTTTCCTTCAATATTATACACTTAGAGCTGCTTTAATATTAGCCCAGCTTTACTAAGAGGAGGAAAGAGCTTCTAGCTGTTAGTATCTCGGGCACAGGGAACATAGTTTATTTCTTGCCAAGGTGCTATTGGGGCTTTAGAATCAGTCACAATGCAGCAGTATCAATCATGAGTCCATAAAAACCTAAAAGTCAGAAATTCAGAAAGCACTTAAATAAACCGCATCATGTTTTTGCACATAGTAATTTGTTTCCACAGGTTTTATAAACCCAAGTAACTAAAATTAAAGTGTGAGTGCCATCAGTGTAATATTTCACTCACTTACTAGAGCACTTAATAAGTACAGCAGTACATTTCAATGAAATACACACTACATTCATTAAGGAATTTTATGAAGTTTTCTTTCTCTATTCAGAGCACTTGCATTTTTTTCACAGACCAGAAAAAAAAGTCTAAACAGAAGTTACATAAAAATAATCAATCCTACCAGCCAAAGTTTGAATCCGTGTATTAAATTGCTTAGCAACTGAACTCAAAATATATACTTCAAATAAAAACAATGATTCAGAAAGTATGGGTCTTCATTCATCACTAAACAGAACTTTGTAATTCAGAGACAAGTACAACTGTCTTATACTTGGCATCATCTCATATGTGTTCATTCATTTAGATTGTTACATTGCCTATGAAAAGATATTTAAATGCTTACAAAAGCAAAATGCAAAAGCATAATTCTCAATTATACCTCTGCTATATATCTCTGCTCACACCTAATTTGAGTAAGAGCGAATTTACCATTTTGAGAGGAACAGATTATTTGTCCTGTGCCCTTTGTACAGAGGAAACTGAAATAATATTGTTTTCTTAAAGATTTTAGAAGTGTTGTAAAAACTGAGGCAGGTGTATTGGTATAGCAACTATAAGACTCAAGTCTGAAAAACAGACAAAATAGAGTAGTAGGAAAAGAAGGATTGAGAAAGTGATTATATAGAAAAGGCAATCATCATCAGTTTGTTTCCATCAACTCTGCACATTATACAGAAGATTTACGTGAAAAGCAGAATAATATGATAATGGATATGTTCAGTATGTGTAGAAATTCAAGTATAGTTTCTGATTTATGAGGTAAAATATTTAAAAACTCTTCTAATGACCCAAAGGTAAAGTGAGGGGCCTGGAGCACAAGTCTTGTGAGGAGCAGCTGAGGGAACTGCGGTTGTTCAGTCTGGAGAAGAGGAAGCTGAGGGGAGACCTGATCGCTCTCTACAACTACCTGAAAGGGGGTTGTAGCGAGGTGGGTGCTGGTCTCTTTTCCCAAGTAACAAGTGATAGGATGAGAGAAAATGGCCTCAAGTTGTGGCAGGGGTGGTTTAGATTGGATATGAGGAAAAATTTCTTTACTGAAAGGGTTGTCAGGCATTGGAACAGGCTGTCCAGGGAAGTGGTGGAGTCACCACCCCTGGAGGTATTCAAAAAGAGCGTAGACAGGCACTTCAGGACATGGTTTAGTGGGCACGGTTGATGGTTGGACTCAATGCTGTTGAAGGTCTTTTCCAACCTAAATGATTCTATGATTCTATATAATTACCATATGTTAGGCTACTCCTCCAAACCCCTGTTGTGAAATTTCATCTCTTGAATTTAGCTATGAAGCTTTATCTTAAATATTATTATTCCTTTTGCATTATATTTCATATATTTTATAAATGCTGGGTATTTTAAAATCAGATATGCAGAAAGCCCTTGAGGATTTAATGAGATGAGACACATGCAGAAATAGCAGACTAAATCCAGGCTTTCAGTCTGTTTTGCAGCACCAGCAGCAACAAAACACTGACTGTTGTTGCCCAAAACCAATTCAAAACTCATCTAGAATTCTCTCAAAGTGGGAAATAAAATTGTGTCTGACATTAAGGTCTCTGTAGAAGAAATTTACATTGAGAGACCTTAATGTAAGTCTTTAGTATGAACCTTCGTGTACTGTCTTGGTTATTTAACATAATGTAGTGGAGTTTATTTTAAATTTATACAAGGTAGACATTTGTCTAGTGTTTTTCCATATAAACCATTGAATACTGGTGTTTGCTTGTATTCACCTAAACTTTGAATGATAGCAGATTTTTTTTTTTTCCCTAGGACATATGTGCCATTAAAGTATCAATAGCCAAAGCATTTCATTTTAAGTAAATGAACTGCTCTAGCAATTTGACACTACCTCACACTTGGGAATACACACTAGGTGAGTTTAAGTATGTCTGATTTTTTTCTGTTCCTAGAGGTTTCATCTTAATGACTAGTACAAGCATCGACATCAACAAGAACAGTGGAGATGTGAAAATATTGCAATGAATCTATACCTTTCAGAAAACAGATTTAGTTATCATTTAAATTGGGCAAATGCTCAGAGACTGTAGGCTAGAACCCTCACACCTCAGTTCCACAAAGCTCAGCAACAAACTAAAGATTATCTCCCATGACTGGAGAGAGCTGAGACATTATTTGTAGGATCAAAGGCTATAATGAAAAATCAGGCATACTGCTTCTAGTTAGGTAACACGTTTTCCCATGGGTTATAATCTCCAAAAGTAAGAAAGTGTCTTTAAAAATCTCTGTGCATGCAGACACACAATAGTATTTGAATTAATTGTGGGCTACTTATAATTAATATTAACTATGACCATCTTCTCTTTTCCATCCTACTCATAAAAACTTCAAGACAGGACAACGAGGCAATAGGAATGAGATTTCTCACAGATTCAGTTTTCACTGAATGCTGTAATAATTAGTTAATATCAAATATTAACAGATGATTGACTCTCCTTCAGGAAAATGACAACAATAGACATATGCAGGCATATTCATAGAAGTGTATACAGATCTATATGCAGAATTTACCAGCTGCCTCATATATATCCTTTTAAGCTTCTGATAAGGATAGGTATAGTTCTTCACAAAAACCCAAAGAAAAGCCTATTTTTACATAAAAGCTAAATCAAACCAAATCTGAATGATTTTCACTTGCTGAAAAGGATTCAGTTTATGTTTTAAAATAATTAATGGTGATTTCTGTTTTGTTTATTTTTTATATAGAAGAATAGAACAGTTCAGTCGGAAGAGACCTACAACAATCATCTAGTTCAATTGCCTGTCCAACTGAAATATTCTAATTCTAATTCTAACTGCCTGACCACATCAGGGCTGAATAAAAGCTAAAGCATATTATTAAGGGCATTGTCCAAATAAATCTTAACCACTGAGAAGCATAATAGGACAAATTAGAGTAGATGGTGAAAGAGGTTGCTTCTGAGACATTTCTAGAATGTTATCACCGTCCCAAGAGATTTGAAAGAATCGTTAGTTAAAATGCACACCCTTGAACCATAGATACTGTGTAAACACTTCAAATTTCTTATTTCACATTGAAAGAAGTTCCTACTCTAAATATTTAATGTACAGATCCCTTGTAGATACACTGGAAGCTAAAGGAAGTTAAAGGAAGAGAGGATTTTACCTAGGATTTCTAATATATAACTACATTGAGCTTGAAAATAAAAAACTAAAATATAGGAACACAAGAAAAGTAGATCTGGAATGCCAAGTGAATAAAAATGATTAACACTGTTCAGTATCAAGGTGCTGGTAGGGAAGCCATTTTAAAAGATCCAACTCTTAATCATTTTATGAATGTCATATCTATAGAAGGCATGTCAAGTTTGGCATCAAAAATTTAGGACTCCAAACCAGCTAATTACTTTTTTGAAAATGTAGGACAAAATAGCAATTAGTGACTTGGGCTTGTTAAGGGAACCTTAACTATAGAGGACAGTACAAAGAGATTACTAAGCCTTGGAATTCTCTACTTTTCCCACACAGACTGATTAATGGCATGGAGACCCCAAATAAATTATGTTGAATTATACTATAAAAACTTTAAGAAAAAATAGAAAAAATAAAGACTGTACTCTTCCAGGCTACTAGAATATAGCTATAATAATGGACACCTATCTGGATTCTATGTGCAATTGAATGAGATAAAATGGAGACTGAATAGGTATTAATTCCAAAGTGTAAGGTGGGAAGCGCACGTCCCACCTTGGAAAAAAAGAGGGTTTTTTTGCCTTTGTCTGCAACTAGGGACCACTTTTTATTTTCTCCATAATTTCGATGTCCCAGCCATCCATGAATTAGAAGATTTTCTGAGCCATTGAATCTAAGGAAAATATGATAGGTCAGTTCTGTTATACTACATTCGCAATTGCACTGATTGCCATATTGGCTGAAAAGGTCATGAGCCTGTTTAAACTTATGGGATTTATTTCCACCAAGTTCAATTAGAGCTGGTGCAAGACCTAAGAATATATATTGGCACAGTAAGCATAACTTCATTAAAAAAGCAAGTGGAAGAAACATTGACTCCTAAATACTTGCAGAATAAAGACAAGTAAAGAAAATGTAGATGCACTTCAGAAAAGTCTGGGGAAATATAGGACCAGTACTTATCACAAGTTTAATATAAGTTTCTTTTTGCAACTTCTAATTTTCTCTTTTAAAGAAAAAAGTATGCTCATGGACTGTAAGATCTATAGCTACTATTTTTTGCTACTACTGTTTTGTATCCTTTTGCAATATGTCATTTGCAGATTATATATTTGTTCTTTTCCTCATAAAAACAAACAATACAGGAAGTATGGGGATGAAACATGCTTTATAAATCACGTGTGAGATCATCATTACTCTGGCAATTTTGCTTACATTAATATCTCAAGATTCAATGTCACATTACGTATACCTGTATGTATTTTAACTAATGATACTCTAACAGTGTTGACTGAGGCAATACTTACAGTCTCATCACACTTTTAATACTGATGTTTAATACTCTCCTTCTGTTCTTCTCTTCCTCCACCCCCACCCCCCCACTTCAGAATTCACATGGATGAGACAATGGAAGAGGACATGCCTCTTCCTTTTGTTTATTATTTGGTTTATCTTTTTGTTTATCATCAGTTTCTCATTCTTTACACAAAGGCATGATTTTTTTATTTGGATTTGCAGTACAACTGGGAAATATTTTTGTTCTACAGTGTATAAAGGCACAAATTTTCATAAAACTCCCTTTTTGGACAAACATGTGAACAAAAGCTTTAAAAGCGTCTTAGCTCAGATCTTCTAAAGAATCTTTTTCTTTAAGAAAACAAACACAATTTGCAAAATTATTTGTAGTTACCCCTTTAAAATAGCCCCAAATGAGGGTAGTTGCACCCAATAGTTTTGCCCTTTCTCACCAAAATAATTCATCTGCTACATGATGAATTATTATTGCAAGAATTCCAGGACAGACAGGACCCTGGCTGGCTGCTTGTATGGAATGTGCTATTGAGATGACTGTCGATATTTCAGCTGATCGGAGGAGATCTGAGCTGAATTTTCACAAGACAACACATACAACAATGATATTCACTGATGATTTCTTTGCACTAGCACTTCTCTTTGAGGACAAAGAAATAGGTGGAAAAAAAGGTCTTGAGTATAAATGGCAGTTGGTGACATCTGGAAAAAGTATGAGCTTCTGGTGAGTGTAACAAAACAAACATTTATGGGCATTGACCAAACAGACTATATCACAAAGTGTCCTTTAGCTTAGCAAACAGATAGGTCTTTTTCATTCCTATGTGAAAATATTTGATGCACCTATCATTCTCCCTGGTATAAATAAGTCCACAGTCAGAATCTTCTCTAAAGCAACAGTTCCTCTACATCAACATGATGTGAAAGTCTTTGGACAGATCTGGTCCTATAATAACTGTGAGAGAGTTTTATTTTTGGTGGGATGTAAACTGTCAAACCAAACTACCAGATTCCTAGGCTGAAAAGAGCATTTTGTTTGATTTAATACCTATAAATCATCCCTGCAAAACATTACAGGAAGTTGTGGCATTTAATAAGGAAACACCAGACTTAATTTAATACTGATCCTTATATTTTAAAGTGACTTTTAAAGAAAGAGTCAATAGCATGGGAAGACTATATGCAGCTTATAGTGGCTCTGATTTTATATACTTAATAATATTACATATGTTGAAAAGAGGGGAGATATTCCCAAACAAGTATTGTGTGTCACTACCTTCAAAGCTAGGTACTAATTTTCACCTATGATACATTGATCCATAAAAGTCTGAAGCCTTGTGAGGGAACCAAGGGTGCAATTCTACAAACTGTTTTCTTGGTGATAGTGCTGTTTTAAAGCCTTCCCTTTTGCCTGCCTACAGCTATTTATTTCTAGGCCTATGTTGACCTTAAAGATGAGTCAGCACAGGAGTTTGTAGTTCCGTGACAGTGCACATCAGTGAAACGTTGGTGTTTTAAAAAAACAAAGTGTTATTTTAAATCTGGCACTTCACTAATTTGCTTGACTATGTGCCCAACATAGGGCATGCAGGTTATGCTTGCGTAGTTGAAGTCGACACGCGGAAACAGGAACAAGTGTCATTGCTACCTAAGAAAAGGTACGTAGCCAGAACAGCTTTGTAGTCTTGTGTTAAGCATGGTTTAGATACAGAACTCACAACTGAGGTGATTACCTTAGTGAAGAAAATTACATTTCTGGGAAGCTGAAAGTAGCTCTGAGGGAAAGGAATCACTTAGTTTTTCAAGTTGGTGCTAACTGCTAGTCCACAAGAGTATCAGCCAGCACAGGTACGATAATAAATGAAGATATCCCAGGAATGCTCAGGTCATTCTAAAGAATATTTTTAGTTGGACAACAAGATAAAAAATTTCAGTGTCTCTCAGGCCTAAGAAACCCAATTTGCATTTTGATAGCCTTTACCCTACTAGAGCTCTTACGAAAAGCTACAATTTTTTCAACCAAGTATTATGTTTGAAAGCCTTGTTGCATAATACAACATACAAACAAATGTACTCCCCTGCACTTCCTATGGTGCATGCAGACCAGTATAGAGTGGATGGACAAATGGTTTATATACTGGTACAGAAGATGCAAGACAGGCATAAATGTATTTAGGAACACTCAGTAAAATTATAACAGATATATACATGTAATTTTGGATCACATATCTCAGATGTGTTTTTAAGACCTTTTCAGCTTTACTTGCAGCTGAGACTAATCATAAATACTGTAAAAATCAGTGAAGCTGAGAATGGTTTTCATTCCATTTAGACAACAAATTCTGATTCCTACTCTGGTTTCAACTAGGACCTCCATTACCAAGTGAGAAGTTTAATTAAGCTGCATGCTAAGCAGTTCTTTTTGATAACGAAACACCACAAGGCCAGCTTCTACCTTTTGTTCTAGAGTCCTCTTTCTGCACGTCATTATCAGGAATTTCCCCAGCACTCCCTCTATTTTCTGTGTATGCAACAAGATTAATAAAAATACTATTATTACTGTGGCCTAAATTATGGACATTTCCACACTATAACAATTAAAACCAAAAGGCCATTCTACCTATGTCTTTGGTTAGATTTAAGATATTCTGATTCCCTGCATCCTCCCTTTCTCAATTGTTTCAACCACATCCCTGACTGTAATATTAAAACCAGAAATCTATTTTGTTCTGAAATTGAATTTAAACAGAAGGCTCTTGCTTTGCACTGAGAACATAATAATGAAGGTATCTTCTCCAACATGAACACACATAAATAAGGTAATGCTAACATGCATTTGATGTTAATTTGCAGGCTTTTTGTATAACTCTCTAAATTCTTTATAATTATTGACAGATGAAAGAAAGGTACGTAAGAAAATGTTGCAGTACAGCAAATTGGGTGATGAATGAAGACAAAGTGCTTTTTAAAGAACTAAGAAACCCAGGATGTGTTTAGGTACTACTGCCAAGGATTCGGTATATAGGTGGTCCCCAAACTAGGCAAATTACTATTGGAAAAATAATGAAAATGTCAAGAAATATTAAAAAAAAACCCACAAAACTTTATTTATCTGAAACTTTCAATGAACATTTTAGATTTTTATGGACCATGTAAAAATACTGTATTCTGGAAACTTTTCAAAAGGCTTACATTAAAGGTTTCTTTTGCCTAGTAATTAGATAACGTACAAAGAATGGGAGAACAAGAGACAAAAAACAATGGGAAAAGAATTAGGCTGAAAATGCTGCAAATGAGATTTAAGAATTGTTCTGGACATCTGATGGGTAACACTGAGCTCCTGCTTGTACCACTGCAAACCACATAGAATTTGGTCGAAACAAATTCATTTCTGGGGGTTGCTTTTCTATTGCTGTACTTTATTGGAGTGAGTAGAACCTGACTTCCTAAATTTTATTTTTCATTTTAGTGAAAGCGAAATACAGTGTGTTAGCAGACACAAATAAATGCTCAAATTCCAACTCCCAAATAATAAAGGTCTTTTTAATCTTGCCTTTACATGCTTTTCTTAAGGCAGTGATTCAAATCATTTTATATGTTAATACTAAATAAGTCCATTTCATCTGACAGTAGAAATAATTAGCAGAGCAAAACTATCTATCCTAGAATATATGATATAGCATGTGGAATGTAATCCATTTGATTATTCTGCAAATAAAACACATTTAAACTAAAAGGCAACTAAAAAAATTAAAGGGGAACTAAAAGCTCAACAAAAAAAAAGAGATAGTTGAAGCAAAGAAAGAACAAGAGGATGTAGTGAGGCAAAAAGAGTTGGGACAGTGAAGGAAAAATAACAACTGCAAAAGTCACAATAGAAGACTGAAACTTATGGCGGGGTGGGGGAAGACACAAAGAAACATTACTGAAAAAGAGAATTGACAAGTGCTGAAATGAAACCTGATCCAGATCACAAAAGTAACTAAATGTAGCTACAGAATAAACATTATTTGAACTTTTTCTTGTTCATAAAATACTCAGAAATACTCCTGTAGGAAATCATAGAAGTATAGATTCCTGTAAAGGACTGTGAAAGCTAAAAGCAAATCTAATTTTCCCTTCACTCATAAAAACTGGAAATTAAATATTGCAACTATAAATATGAATTATTATAAGTACAGCTGCTGGAAATAAACCAAGAACCAATTCTAAACTGGTGTAAGCACCATTGATTTAAAGCTAACATGGTAACTGAAAAGTAATAATGCAGAATGTATTAGACAATATCCTTGTAATTTCTAATGCTAAGAAAGCTTCATCAAATCCTATAATCTTTGCTCTAAGCGCACAAGATTTGGAAAGTGAATTTGAGTTAGCAGACATTTTTGCACTGTAGTTTAAACGGCCTTACGCCAGAGTCCTACATGACAGTTATTGTTTTGCAACCATGTGCTTGACAGTTGTGCCCAAGCTGCCTCCCTCTTTTAGGTCGTCTCTTGGTCTGTATGGCAAAGCAGAAATCTCCTGTGCCTGGGGCCTCCTGAGTGATGACTTCTAGCTAAAGACATGAGCTCTCTATTCCTCCAAGTGTAAGTACACCAATTTTGAGGGAGTACAAAAATGATGGCAGTGTCTTACAAATAACAAGAAGAATACGTTCGCTTTTGTCGACACCGAATCGTAAGTATAACTGATTTTTTTCCCTTTCACCTCTAAGCCCCAAACACGCACAATTTTCTGCCATCACACAGAGTCTGATTAGCCTGACTTCAGTTTGAGTGGAGCATTTTGCCCATGGATACAGAATCTGAATATGTATTTCTTTGTGTTTATTTTTCAATAATTGCTCTTCTTTTTTTCTGTATTTCCATACACTTTTTCATCCACCTTTTCCATTTCCACTTCATTCTCATACTTGGTATGTCGCCTATACCAAGGAACTGTGGTTTTGGCTAGACAGTGCATTCATTACACAGAAGACAGTACCAATAGA
This sequence comes from Buteo buteo, assembly GCF_964188355.1. NCBI lineage: Eukaryota > Metazoa > Chordata > Aves > Accipitriformes > Accipitridae > Buteo > Buteo buteo. The sequence continues at coordinate 51,359,875 of NC_134176.1, read as the reverse complement.
ATCTTCTTTTACAGTAATTTGAAAGCTCCACTTGCTTTCAGTGCATAACACTAAAGAAAATGAAATTCCACTTAGAATTACATGAAACTGTGGAGGAAAAATAATATTTCAAAATCTAGGTAGGATCTTGTTGCATTAATTAACAACTCCAGCATAGCAGACTCCTACCTAAGTTAGGCAGGATTGTAGACTGCTGCTTCATGAAAGCAAGTACTGTAGCAACTATAAAAACAATATTAGTATTTTTATCAATCAACAGCAATTTCTGATGGCAGATATAAGTTATCCTATGCTGTTCACAGGATTCTATTTATTGAAAGAAAAATGTCATCTTTTGTTAGACAGAACATAGTCTGAAGTACAGTACCAACTTTGTGCCTGCAGGGATGTGTGTGCAGTTTCTTTCACACTTGTGAATTAGGTTCCATGAAGTATCTGAACGAGACCAGCTTCACCCTTGAGAATAACAAAATCCCATGCAGAAAGTAATTTAAATTAATAAAATGTGGTTATATTTTCTAGAAAATTCAATATTGTGTTGATTTTTTTAAACTAGTCACAGGAGGAGACCATTACTTTGGGTTATAGTTTGTGTACAGTCTAGTTATTCACCAGTGACTATCCTGAACATATCGTGCAAGATGTCACTGGCATCAAGATTTTCTTTGGACATAGTAGATTTTATTCGTTCTTTCCTCAGTCTCATGCATTTGTCTGCCATGCTCTTCCATAATTTAGTGCCAAGATAATCATATACAGTCAGAAAATGAAATGTTGAAATTAGCTACTGAGAAAGTTTTTTTTTTTGTTCTGAGATTTACAGAGGAGCATGCATACTTGATTCCTCTGACTATTGGGACTGTGTATGTGTCACAAAACTGCTCACTGTTTGCTCTGTAATTGAGTGTTCGTGCCTGGTTTGGGGGAAATATTCAACCTTGCTGCTCCAGCAGTACAAAGATTTTGTATTATTTGACCTGGAATCTTATACTCAGTTGATGTGGTGCTCAGCACTATTTTTGACCGAGTCTCTTCCTTTTTCTTATGATTCTTCTGATTTCTGTGATAATATCTATTCCTCAGGTTTCTTTTAAAAAGTGGGGTTTTCTTTGTTTTGTTTTGTTTTGTTTTTTTTGATATTCGGATACAGTATTCTAACTTTTAAAAAGGAATTAATCGTTTCTGTATGTCACTTGATCTCTCTCTATTTTTTTCCCAACAATAAGATTGAGTTGATATTCTTTATCTGCTTCACAAAAAACGGATTTTGTAATGCATCATTTTAGGTCAGTGAGTCAGAAATCACAAATCTCTTATCTAATTTTTTGAATGAATCCAAAGTTTCTAATCCCCTGATGACAGAAAACACAAAAAAAAAGTTGCAAGGGGTAGGAATTCTGTACAGGTGAAGAAATGGCAAATTTTCAGAGGATATTAAGGTAGCCCATTCCTGTTGGAACAAATGTGTGAGAAGAACTATGTGATATCTCTGTCCCTCCTAACCATTGAATCCTCTATGGGTATGTATTTAGAGAAAATCTAGGAAGTATATGTTACACATGTGTGTATAAGAAACTTAATAAGCCGTTCATATGGAAATATTTTAAGACTAGATACTGCTATTATGTAATTTCTGCTATTCAATTTGTGTCTATAAAACATATATGTAACTAAATTTCATCCTAACTTTTTGGCAGAATATCAGTTTTGCAAATAATGAAAATACAGCTTCTGTGCCTTAGCACTTTCTGGCTTACCACAGCCTCATAAAACTTCCTTTCTTCTGAGTTCTGTGACAACAAGGCTGGGCGAGAGAAGAGTTTATGATGCCATAAAAAGAAGTAATCTGCTTCAATAAAATGAATGAAAGCTCTTATAATGCCAGTACGTTTTCTGCCACAGAACTTCACTGAAATAATATTAGAAATTATATTGGATGTTACATTATCTGTGTTTCAACAGACTAGATTATAACCATGGCCTGGGTTCATAATACTTAACTTTCCCAAGTAAGAACAAATAGTCACTTAACGAATCTTGTACGGCATTCCACAAAACACAAGTGAGAAGCTGCTTCTTGTGGGAATTAATTCAGCATCTAGTACAAACAGTAATAGCAATAGGAAAAAAGAATGTTTGCTTCAAACACATACGGTTTTTCAGATTCATAAAACACAGAAAAAGCTAAAAGTAAAACAAAGAGCATGAAGCTGTGGAGCAGAAATCCTGGCCAAATGGAAAACTTGTGTTTTGTCTGCTACAGAGAATCCTTTCTTTTCTCAAACTGGAGGGGAGTATTTATTACAACGACCAAGACCGAGAACCTGCGTGAAAGATATTCTCTCAGTTACATAACTGGTCACAAAAGTAAATTTGCTGGGCCTAAATTTTTTTCTAGAATCTCTAGTTCTACTAATATTTTTGCCACTTTTGTTCAAAGTCAGTAAGAACTATGGATGTATTTAAAAAGTTAGACTCTGACCACTGTCTAAATAGGGAGACATGTAGACTAGTTTAAATAATCAGTCAAGTGTCACAGTATCATGCTAAATTTAATTACTTGCTCTGCCTATGACTTCCCTTAGGATCTTGAGCAAGATTACATCCAGCTAATGTCTGGGGTTTTGTTTACCTGTGTTACACAGTTAATCAGCTGTAGAACTGGGAACAGCAAGCAGGAATATTGACTCTCAGTCCCTGTTCTATCCACACAAACTCCCACCTTAACAAAAGAAAAAATTATTTGAGTCATAGTATGTATTTCAATGTTTCTCATGTTTTCAATTTTTTTTTTCTCTCAAAGGAAAAAAAATACAGAAGGTGGCTGTTGTCTTCCAATAAAAAGTGAATTTCCCCACTCATGATAGCTCTTTTGGCTCTCTGTGTTTCAGCCATCTAGTGTTTTTTTTTAAATTGTTGAGGCCTTATTTTTTCTTTTTCTAAAGATCCTCTACCAATGTTTTTTTTTCAAAACAATGTCTTTCCTTTTCATACTAAAAAAGGGAAGGAAACCCATCTTTCTGTGGTTTTTTTGCTCAAACTAACCCAAAATTAATTAACATGGTGTCTGGTGGCCATAGAAAGTGGGCACAGGATATATAAGGCTGTTAGCATAGAATTATTTGAATTTTTGAACTGAAATTCTCTTCCAAGAATTATCTCAGATCAGATATAACTTCCTTTTTTTAATTGTCCTATGATTTCTTTCTCCTCCAGACTCAGTAGCTTCCCTTTAGTCCTATTCTACCAGTTAAATATTATCTTCAGGACCATATTGTCATCATATCACATTCTCTCTCTTTTTTCTTTGGTGGTTTGGTTTGGGTTGGGTTGGGTTGGGTTGGTTTTTTTGTGCCAGCAGAAGATTCTTTTTCATTCCTTTTGTCTAAATGAGAGTGATTTTCAGTTAATGAACAGGCATCTTTCTGTTAAATGCAACAATGTTTAGACGTTTCATTTTAAATTTGCAGCTGAGGATTTAAATAGGTGAGACAGGTGAGTGAGAAAAGAGAAACTGAGGCACTAATAAGTGAAGTGATATGTTCAAGCTGGTCAGTGGAAGAAAATAGTTTATAACAGATACTCTGACTCTGAAGTCAACATGCTGACCACTAGCATGATTAAAATTAAGCATTATAAATATCAGCCGTATAATCCCTTCTGTACTTGTTTCTCAAGACTTGTGTTAGACTAGTCAGTGGAACCCCATCTTTATTTAGCGAGCTTTTTAAAAAATGCTCCTACTAAGAAATTTCAAATAAATAGATAATTTGTAGTGAAATGCCAGTCTGAGTGTAGAATTTTCCAACACTGTAAACAATTATTCTGTTCAGGTAAGTAATGTCAGCATACCACTGTTTTCAGTAGTATTTAGGTGATTGAAACATTAATTACTGGGACTACACTACTCATTTAAATCACAGCAGCTTGTACTACAGGTATCCACAGTCTTTAATTTTAGGCCACTTACTATATGAATGGTCAAAATGGTTTAGTTTACTCTATTTTAGGATTTGAACCAGCTAAAATTCCTCTTTTACATTTTACATGAATAAATACAAACTTTATAAGGTCTAAGGAGGTAAAAAAACCCTGCCAGTCGCTGGATAAATGTTTAAAGCTCCTCTTATTGTTTTGCAGCTGGTGCCCTTTGCTCAAGGATATTTCCTTTGCTGCAGACTCTGAGTAAAAGCATTTCATTTTAAGAATGCAATTAGAAACACATCTGTTGTTCTAGGACCTTTATATTGAGCAAGTCCTCTCTAAACCAGGCAGGAAGATTTTTAAAAACCCATTTTCAGCATGCTTAATCTCTCTGCCTCCCACCACCTTATTCCATTAAAAAACCCCAACAGTTAAGTATTCAGCTTCCAGTTTTGATCCCACAACTTACATGACCTAGCAACCGATATTTCATTTCGCTGGGCTTTGGAAACAAGCAAGTCAATTCTTTTTCAGATGGCTTATTTCTCTGGACCTTCAAAAAACAAAGAGCCTGTGGCTAGATGGTGGAACTTAAAGAATCACGTCCTTCATCTTCATGGAGTTTCAAATGAATTGTAGAAGAATAACTTGCAGCTTGAATTTTAACCCAAGAAGTCTCAAGCTTTGCCAGTCTGTTTACAGGCAAGTGCAAGCTTTAGCTGAGGCTGGAGCTTATTTCAAACTTACTCTCCTCCTTTATTCTATTATTGGGGAAAACATTCCTGTATCAGCTAAACTAGAGCAATTAGTAACTGAAAGATGAGTATGAACAGCTTCCTAACAGCTCAGCTACTGTGTTTCCCATTCAGACGGTGTAACTCAGCATACGCTTAACTGAGTGGGCATATTCCTGATCCAGTTTAATGACACAAACTAGTTTCAAAGGCTTAACTAGTTGAAAAAGAAGATGTAGGACTGAAACTTGGGCGCTGTTCTGTACAGAAGGTGGACATTGCAAGACAAATTATAAGGTAGAAAGCATATAAGTAATCTGAGTCTTCATGCTCCAACATCTTCAGTTTAATACACTATTGCAGATAGTAGTGTGTCTTTGATTTCTCTTCATGTCATGCTGATGCCAGTCAAAAATCACAACAATGATAATAAAAGTGAACAAACATAAGGAAATCAACAGTTATTTTCAATTCTTACGCAGAACCATTATGTCCATTCTGGTGATTCCCCAGGTAAACAATGGATTCCCCAAAGATAAGTAACCAGTTTACTGTTCAGCACACTCATGAGCTTAGTGGTTTCTTTGTTTCAGCAATGTACTAGGGAAAAAAAATATCACTAAGGCCTTACTATTCTTAATTCAGCCCTTAAAAATCTACCATTAGTAAAATTTATCTTAGAAAGTAGGGGTCCTGGTACATCTGATTAGATATCCTGATTTAGAAGAGGATGACAATGGAATGAGAAAAAGTAGCTTAGAAAATGAACATGCTGTCTGGGCATAACTAAAAAAAGAGAGCCTTTGGGCTGTGACAAATCTTTCCTTTTCACTGTTAAAAATGCCAGTCAATCCACACTTAGCAAAAACATTCTCTTGTTGACTAAGGAAGGATCCCCTTCCATTACTAGTATAGTGCTTCAGATATTAGGGTTTTACTCCCCAATTCTGTCAAAGACAGCTTCTTAAACTCTGAAGACCTCCAAATGTATGTGATTTAGGCATGATAGTCACAAGGTTAATTATTCTTTGTAAAGTGCTATGTTGATGGGGGCTCTCTAGTAGAGTTTCTTAATCAGCTTTGTATTGCCACCCAGCTAAAAAAATCTAAAGGTTAGACTTAATGAGTAAAAAACAGCCTGCAAAGAGCTTAAAAAGAATAATTTTCTGTTATTAAAAAAATTAATCTTAATGTAGTATCTGATCAAGTATTTTTAATCATATTTTTCTTTTAAGCCAAATTACTCAAATAACTATGAACACATGGACTTTTTTCTATACTATTTAAACTAGTAATTCAGGACCCACTGGTATTTCTCCAAGTCAAAGTAGCTAGTCTGTGCATTGAGTGCTTCTCAAATTTATAAATAAAATGAAATAATTTTGTAAAAATTTGGTGAGTGACTTTTCCTAAGAAAATCCACAGAAGTCTGCAGTGATAGCAAATAGCCACCCAATAATGAAAACTTGTATTGATTGCAATATTTTAAGTATTGCACTATGTAATAGGGTATTCAAGATTTTTTATTGTAGGTGCTGACACTCATACAATACTGTAGATAAGAAGGTTTAAAATTTTTCAGGTAAAGAGAAAGTTCTTGCCCTTTCAAAATACTTTTTCCAATTACATCCTCTTGCGGATGAAAAGTTCATCTGCTTATTTTGAGCCTGCAATAGCAATTAGTTCTGAGACTTTCCTTATTCAAACTTCTTTCACATTAGTGTTCTTAAAGTCTTACTTTCTTCTTATCATTATACCACTTTGTTTTCCTTTGGTTCTTATTATACAGTACATAGTTATATATTACAATACTTCAAATACTGCTTACTACTTTCTTCCACCATTTCTTCTTGCCTTTCTGCTACTAGCCACGCTGTTGTCCTTCTGTTTTCACACTGTTTGGTCTTTGTAAAGTCTGTCTTTAACACAGGTTCACTGTTTCAGTGACTTCAAATACAGTACCATTGTCAAATTTGAATCTTGGCCTATAGGTCCTGAAAATAAAAGAATAAGCTTTTACACTGGTCTGTTAACTGAATGGTACTTGTGTGAATATAAGTTTCTCCATTGTTAGCTTGGGTCTCTTTAAGTGCTTGAATGAGAGAATGGGAGTCACCAGAGTACCTTGGCTCATCACTACAAGTCACAGTAGCTCACATACTGTATTCTGAAGGTCTCTGGCTATTCTGCAGGTAGGGGTGCAGGAGAAAACCCTTCCCTTAGCATTGCAAAAGTAGTTGCATGTGTAATTAGTCTTATTCACTCTCCTAGACACATTCCCATGAGAAGTCTTTAGACCACATATGGTTTAGGTAAACAAATATGCACTTTTTCTTTTAAATCAGGCACATACTCTAAAATCTACAAGAAATATGCTTAATAATGTGCTGGAGAAAGTATCTCTTATTGTTTGACCACTGGAAATTAACAAAGAAAATAAAAAAAAATGAGCAGTAGTTACTACAAGATGAATAACTTTTTAATAACACAACTAATCCTTTTGCCATTTACTTAGCATGAAAGGAGTGTTTGTATAGAGTCAGTGAAAATAGATTTTTTTCTATTCTACTGAGTGCAAACTTTACAACAGTAGGTGTGTTAGATTTAGCATTATTCCACAATTTTATCCACACATCATCAACAGAGATGAGCTGATGTTCTAGTAACTCATCCCTGGATCCCAGCATGGCTCACTGCCCCTTCAGTCAGTTTACCGTTTTTCTGCTTGTGCTGTATAATTTATCTGTGATTAGTATTGTTGCATTGTAGTGAACTTTAGGGTCCAGCTCTGCTTTAGAAAACTTACCAGCTCAAAAGTAACACATTTGTTTCCTGTAGTCACTATGCTATATGGTTATAGGGCAAATGAAAAAATAAAAAGAGCGTTTTTGTTTTAATTTACTACCTGGACAACAGATTTGAGAATCGTGAATCTTCTGTTTTCAGCTATGTGCATTTGGCCAGCCACGTTATTCATCTGTGACAGGAAAACAGTAATCAGGTTTTCCTTAAAGAGCCAGCTAAATTCTATGAAAGTAGCTGAGACAGCTTAGGAGCATCAGCCACTATTCAGTTAATAGCCATCAGTTACTTTTCTTTCCTCATCCTTTATTTCATAGATGAAATTTTAGCAAAGAGAAAGCAAGAATTGTTGTTAGATGTTTACAATAACATGCAGGTACTGAAGATGTGGATTTTAATTATCACAGTGTATGATTGGTTTTAACTATTTGTAGGAATTGGTCATCTTTGAGTTAGCACATCGCTATCACACAGCTCAGAGAAGCAATCAAAATGCAAGCAACTACCACAAGATCTGGTGGCAATGTGCAGTTTGGAAGTGACCAGTCAAAATACATATTTTCTTCTTTGCCCTTAGCTCTATCTGGAAATGTTTACTTCTAAAGAACTTTTAAAAAAATAATAACCTGCTTGCTTCTGCTGCTCCTAAATTAACTAAATTTCCACAGGAGCCTTAGAAGAATGCCTTCCAGAACATGCTACCCCAGGATGTGTGAATCAATCTGCCTCAATTACCTCTAATGGAAGGGAATTCTCACCTTCCTTCTTACTCCAGTTGCCAAGTTAGTAAAGCCTGTGAGGAAATTCAAACACTTCTGCATAAAAGTTTTAACTAAAAGTATAACCATAAGAAGCAAGGGCCTTTAACTATTTCACCTACTGGGCAGCATTTCCCCCTCAGAGACTTTTTTCCGAGACTAAGCTCCCAATCCTCCTCTTTGACTTCAAAGAGCTTTTCTCTCCCTGAGATATAAATAGATCACTGCGGACTCCCAGAGAGACAGAAAACCATTCACCTGTATAGATTTACACCACAGAAACCCTGAAACTCAACAAAACTTTTTTGTCATACTCCATTTCCATGTACAAAACTTGCCTTTCTGAAGGCCCCCTTTCCTCATTTCACCAAAGGGCCAGGTCTTCCTCCTTATGATGAGGCAGACTACTGTATTGCAGTTCTGATTCTAGTAGATTTTCAGTCAGCTACAGCCTTAATCAAGTCACAAATCTACCCTCCACAAAACCTTCAAGCTTCCTTTCTTGCTTAGCAGTGCTTTACAGTGAACAGGCGTAGTAACCTGACATGCAGTTGGTAATAACTCACTTTAAACCATGTAAGTGAATCCCTTACTTTCTTATTGTGATATAGTGTCTGGCTTCTATATCTTGGTTGTTCTTGAGGGTAATAGTACTTCTTATTGAATAATAATAATATGTACAGTTTGTTTGCTTGTTTGCTGCTCATGCTATCAGTTATCTATCTATCTTGATGACTTGACGTCTTTGTTTCCATCTTTTTCACAGTTGTCAGTTTTCCTCCTGCTCAGCAAATTTCTATATTTTACTTACCTAGGGTGAAGTGCTTGCAGTTCTTCACTGTCTAGACTGTATGGGTAACTAATGTAGGGGTTTTTTTACCTTCCATTTTTCATGGCAGGCTTATGTATGTGCATATAACTGATAAATATTTTCTGTATCATAAGCTAAAGAACATCGTGACTTTGGAAAATGGCCTCATATAGAGCAGAAAGCTTCTTATTTCCATCACTGCAGGACAGCAGTTGTTTTGTTTGTTCTTTGGCATAGGAAGCCTGAAAATAGAATTTATTAGTGCTAGGACTGTATGCATCTTTCCAAAATATATCTCATTATAACTCTAGTCTGGTAAACAGTTTACACCCAAATTTACCATCATTTGAAATATAAACCCATTCTGATAGTGTTGCTCAGCGTTGCTGTTGTGGTTTAACCCCAGCCAGCAACTAAGCACCACGCAGCCGCTCACTCACTCCCCCCCAATACCCAGTGGGATGGGGGAGAAAATTGTGAAAAGAAGTAAAACGCAGGGGTTGAGATAAGAATGGTTTAATAGAACAGAAAAGAAGAAATTAGTAATGATAATGATAACACTAATAAAATGACAATAGTAGTAATAAAAGGATTGGAATGTACAAATGATGCACAGTGCAATTACTCACCACCTGCCGACTGATGCCTAGTTAGTCCCCAAGTGGTGATCCCCCCACCCCCACTCCCTCCCAGTTTATATACTGGACATGACATCACATGGTATGGCATAGCCCTTTGGTCAGCTGGGGTCAGCTGCCCTGGCTGTGTCCCCTCCCAACTTCTTGTGCCCCTCCAGCCTTCTTGTTGGTTGGGCATCAGAAGCTGAAAAATCCTTGACTTTAGACTAAACGTGACTTAGCAACAACTGAAAACATCAGTGTTATCAACATTCTTCCCATACCTAACTCAAAAACACAGCACTGTACCAGCTACTAGGAAGACAATTAATTCTATCCCAGCTGAAACCAGGACAGTTGCATATTCCTACATTCAGAAATTCATAGGAATTATGAGTACAACAGATGTTTATAACTTGCAAAAAGACTGAATTATGTAATTTTTCTAGATTATTATATTCTTAGGTAAGTGCTAATCAGTTTATTCATAATTTTTCTTGGTTTTCAGATTTTCTAAAAAGCCAATCCTAGAACTCTTAGCTCATTATGGGTAACTGAATATTGAAAATAATCCTGCATTTCTTGTGAGTGCATCTTTTAAATATCTCTGGACAGGTTATGGACTTTCATTTTTCAATGTCAGTGATGGAAGCAAACAGAGGACGTGTATGTCCCTTGTTTATGCATATGTGAGACCTGGAAAAGGTCCCACATGCCTTGTCATATTTGGATTTCCTGTTGAGAGAGAACTGTACAAACTTTTTCTTTGAGTTCAGTGCCCCGGTTTCCATAGGTGAACATGCAACCACTTGGGGTTCAGGTTCTTGATGATTGCAGTTTCCAAATAAAATTGCTGTTATTTCTGCTTCTGCAGTGGGAGAATGTAAAGGGTTCATAACTATAATTTTTAAGCCAAGAAAATATTCTTGTGATAGGATATGTGCCTGTGACTTTGGGGTCTACGCAGCCACAAGAAATCACATAAAACAGAAGGTATTGTAGGACTTCTGGTTCCTAGAATGAAATCTTTATCTTACTGAACTGGATGGCAAAATTTCCACAGATTGCAGTTGAACAGGACTTCTCTGGGAGCCTTCACTAAGTGGGCCTTCTGCTCTAACCATTAGATCACGTCCTGCTTGATTAAAAAAATACTTATGTATCTTCTCTCAGCTGTGATTGTGTGGAAGGTGAAAATTCATCTTGTCCCTTATGTAAGGCATTCTTCTCTTGCAGCATTTCATTTGCAAAATCCAATCAGAAACCCATCTGTCATTTCCAGGTACCTTTTTCTGTAAGTGATCATAAACCAAACCATTCCACAGTAATTTACCCACTCCTGTTCTTCCTGTAAGCTATATTCAGAGTTTAAAGCAGAAAATGTCTTATTAATTCCATAGCAGTATGTTTTTCACTTTATTTTAAAACTATGTCAATCACATTGAAATTGTAAACATAAACAATTTGAAGAAAAAAAAAATCCTATTTGTGAACAGAGAAGCATCCAATTCAGTTATGTTTCACCAGAAAATGCTATCAACACTTAAAGTCTTAGAGAAGCCAAATCAAAGGGCACAAAAATCTCTTATTTTGGATGAAATAATGCCAGAAAGAGAGAATCACTAATTGCCACAAGAACCTTGAAAGGGTAAAACAAGAGAAACAGACAAAATACATATGTGTATCTTTTAAAAGGACATGGGGCACAACAAGCCCAGAAGTATTCCTGGAAGTGTAGAAAACACTCGCAGATCTAAAAATGTTGACAGAAGACTCAAGTACAATTTTAGATGTGCAGTTTACGTTCAGCAAGCTCTCCCTTTCTTTTGGCAGTTTGTTTCCAGAAAAGCCTTGTTTATGATCTGGAGATAATTGTCTTTTTGTCTTAACTGGGACTACTACAGTATGTTCTTTTAATGAGACTTCCTGTATTTCAGATACAAAACAATTTTTTATTAGGACATTTTAAAACCTAAAGATAGATATGTCTAGGGATGTGCAGTTATTGTAGACATAATTGCCATAGAGGAAAAGAATGGATAAATACAAAGGTAAACATAATCAAAGACTGTGTTTCTCACATCAACTTTGATCAACAAATTGGAATGCCTTATCACATTTAAGTTCCACTTACTGAGCTCTGTTAAATATTCTATTCAGGAGGTGGACAACAAAGTCAAATGGAGCAAGTAGAGGAAAGCATTGATAGCATTGGGCAACAAGAAACAGAACAGTCAACTAGTGATAAGTCCTGGTGGTCTGTCTTGTTTTGATCTTGACTAGTTTGACCCCTCATCCTGTCATTAATTGGATTAATTGCCAGCAGTGAGTTTAGTCAGCATGTATACTTTTATATGAATTGAAGGGTAATCATCATTCTTTTCCCCATTTACAAAGAGCTTGAATTTGGTAGCGAAACGCTATAGTGTAGAGATGCTACATGAAATACAGAGAAGGCTTTTATCCTTGCCGCCACGGTTCTAGGTCAAAGTGCATTTAATATATATCACCTATAAAGGGTGGAGGCTGTTTGGAGACACTGTATTAATTTCTTACCAGCTGCAAAGAAAAATCTTGTTTCCACACTGAATTATTCACCACTCAGTGGAGAATGCCGTGGAAGTGAAACCTCTATATAGAGAAATTTTGCTGATGTGGAGATGTATTTCAATTTTGAGCTTCTTATTCCCTGTAAAGAATGTACTGATATTTGGGCATGTACTTGAGGATCTTATGTTTTGAAATCATTGTTTAGTTTGCCAAATATATTGCAAAAAACTGTACAAGCAGCACTTGTTCTATAAAGAATATTTTAAATTTGCAATTTTTTTTCAAGTGCTCTAAGGATGATTTCTTATATTTGAATGTTCAGTGTTCTCCAAAGTTGTATGCTTCTTGTTGCTTTTGCATACTAAAATCTGTTTACATGAGAGTTTCTTCAACTCTACTCTGCTGATTAATGAAAAACCAATATAACAGACACACACAGACAGACAGACAGTCAGCACATTGTGTTTATGGGAAAAGAAATTTAGCAGCAAACCTTTTCCTGAAGTACCCTGGACTGACTAAGGATTTAAATAGCAATGCTTAAGTATTATATTACTATCATGAAAGATTGCAAGCAGCTTGCAGAAATGAGCTAGATGGTCATATCAGAATAATTAATGAGATACACTCTGTAACATCTACTTATATAAATGCATATAAAATTGGTCAGATACAATTGGTAGGACAAGTTTCCACTTGTTTTTCTTTAAAGAAAAATGTTCATGAATTCCATCTGTTAAGTAATCTTCACAGCATAGTACTTCATCATGAATAGACATTTGATATACAAATTTCAATAAAGTACAGACAGTAAAGTTGTTACTGTCTTTCAAAGTATGTGTGAATATCTATTTTGATTTGCGAAACACTTAACATTGCCAACTGAAAAGAGATGGAGAACAGTTAGACACGCTGATTTGTTTCCCTTTTCACTTGATTTAAGGCATCTACAGTACAAGGCCTTACCAGAAATTATAGCCATTTCTTCATCTAATAGTTATTACCAAATTACACATTTCCACTGAATATTCAATTACCATAAGAATGAAGAGTAAAACAGAGGGTGGAGGGAGGAAAAAGAAGAAAATTACTTAGAAGCTGAAATATAAACCAAAACAGTTTGATTAAAGATGTTTTGTGTGGGTACCATGAGACTTACTTGTGGGTCTGCTGTTTGTACGTGGTCAAGAACTATCAGGTTTTTACTAATTTCGTGCTCCATATGTTTTGTCCACCCAATGTACAGACTTAGGGAGGAGTTTTCTCAGGTTGTACTTGCACTTTATCTTGCTGATGTTCACTGTTTTAACAATATTAATGTCTGGCTTTTGACAAAGCACAGGTATGAATGCACAACTGAATTCTGAAAAGTCTACCTAATTCTCTAAAATTAAAGCATTTTTGTGGCTTCCTAATGAGTATCACAGTCACTTAATAGGTTTTTAACACTATTGCACTTTTCATACCAAGCCTTCGAGATGCAAAGGATTTCCTCCGTGAGCTAGAGCAGCAGCTTCAGACACATGAGCTGGTGTTAAGTAGTATTGCTATAAGCAGGATCAAAATTTGAAACATAAGTCATGAGTCTTAATCTGGAAGCTTTTCTGTTTGTATTTAGGAAATTCTGGTACAGGACAAATTTAGCAATCTAGGGCTTCATAGGTTATAGAAAGGAACAAAACTGAGTCACAAATCATCAAATTTTCAAAAATGTTTTATTTCCTTTTTCTTGCAGAAACAAAAATCCACACAGCCTTGCAACACAGATGCCGCACAGGTAGTAGACTTCAATCTAGTAAATACTTTCATAGCTTGAATCTGGAAGCTATATCTTTGTGTGCTACATGCTATATCTCTCTTTCTTCTTTTTAAGCAGACTACTGACCTTACTACTGAATTGTTCTTCATGTGTATTTTACGATTTCTCTGCCATTTTTTTTGTACAAATTGAGTCCTGTCCTTTACAGATTTATTGACGCTGGGTCCTACTACCGGTACTAAAGAGAATTTTCCTCCCCCCCCCATCCTTAGCAGGTTCAGTGCTGCTGCTATTTATAGGACATTTCTCTCATTTCAGAGCTTATTTTCTTCATCTCCCAGAGGATTGACCATACCTCATGAGACGCCTTCATGGATCTAGAGGCTTAAAAAGACTGTCTCTGTGTCTTTCTTTCCCCTACCAACTGTTGCTATCTCTGAACTTTAGTGTTATTTAAGGTCTTTCACAATAAATGCTGCATAGTAATTAGCATCCCAGTCACAACACATGTCCATAGAGGAGCACTGAAAGAATGTATTTTTCTCTTTTAAAAATATTCAGAATCTCATTTATAAAAGCATTTTAACAGGAAAGATGAGGGAAGAGTGGAAAAATGGAGGACAGGGAAAAAAAAAAAGCCTCTGTTCATGCCTTTCAAATCTCAAGAGAGTAAAGTCAGAAAAAATCACTCCCACATATTTGAGTAGTTTCTTAGGCTCAAGCAAAGAAGAAATGAGTACACACATATACTATCTTTCTTTTCTGTGTAATGAACAGATAACTATGGAACCACTCACTGATTTCAAAAGCAGGCTTTTTATTGTGGCAGAATTGTAGGGATCCTGGGGTGCTCTGTCACTGTCAAACCTCTTAAGCACTTTAGTCTCCAGAGGCTTCTCTGAAAGCTCATCACTCTCTCTTGCATAGACAAAGACTTGGGGCCACCAATATAAATAATATATCAAAACTTAGCAAGAGAAGAATATGCCAAGAATCAAGGCAAGAGGGCAAGTATCTTCAAGACATTGTTATAACATCATGTGAAGACTATCAAGACTCTCTGAAGGACATTGTTTTGTTTTATTATGCTGCTTTGTCAAAATCAAAATTCCATTGTTCAATTAGAGCTTCAGACAGTCTCTGAAGAAAACTCATCCAAATATATAAATAAGCATGAATTAACCTGTGTCAGCTCTATGTATATATATAGTACGGAATGCAGGGAGATTCCTATTTGATTTTCTTTTCCTCTAATATGATGACATTTTTCATTTTACCATATAATCCTTTATCACTATCCTGATTTTGTATTATGAGCAATATGGTTCTGTGGATAAAATTCACACCTGATGAGATAAAACCAACACAACTTAGGAAATTTAAAAGGACTACAGATAAGAGCCATCCTCCAGACCCCTTCATTAATCTCCCCTGCTGCCAAAATAGGACTTCTGCATTGTATAATTATAAAACAATGGGAAGCAAAAAGGTTTACGGGGATGAATTTAGAGATGTATGATCCAGTTGTGCAGGTGAAGTACACAGACATGGGAACTGAAGGAAGTCTTTATATACAGAAGTAAAAGCTTATTCCTCAGGATAGTGAATACTGCTTTTTGAACTCCCAATATTTTCAGTCTCAGATAGTGAATATCCATAATGTGCTTTGAGATCCTTCAATGAAAACAGTGCTATTGTTTATACGTAACCTGAACCACTCCACCAAACCGGTCAACATGTTAATGGTTAAAAACTTTGCCAGAACTTAATGCAGCTCCAGGCCTTATAAAAGATTCACAGTTCTCCACAGTTTGGCGCTTTCTTCAGCCTCAGATGAATGTTAGCAGCCAAAACATTTCCCAGGGCTTGTATTTTAATTTTTGGCCTGAAGAAAGTACCTTTTCCGTTCCATTTAAGGTTAAAAGATTTCAGATATTTAGGCCACCCTGCATTTTCTCAAACCTTGCTTTTTCATTCCCATCCTTTGCTTAAAAAGTTGCAAATATAATGAATACATCCCTTTTTTAATTCTTTTCCTTGGAAATCTGCATAGGAAGATTTTTGAGACAGAAAATATGGCAAAGCTAGCCCATCCTCCCATGCAACATATGTCTCTCTGAGATCCTACTGCCAAGAAAAATCATCTCCTGCCAAGCCAGACTCACTGCCATTCCCAAGGGGTGGAGTTCTCTTTGGTTTTCATTTCAGCTGAATTAGCCATATCTGCTAATTCTTTCTAAGTTTTTCCAGAAGCTACAAGAAAGCTAAGTGGGTTAAAAAGATGTCTGGAGGAGGTTTGAAGATGAAACAATCTTTTTTGGTCTGGAGGATATTTATTTTCTTCTCAGCCTCTTCTCTCATTCTTCCTTAGGCTGTATACTGTGCCTTATCTGAAAATTTAGATTATGGATCAAGGCAGAATGAGCACCAACTATGTTAAGGTAACAGAGTTTCAGAATTAGAGAGCATTGTGCATATTTGTATGTTTTGGTTGTTCTTATGGACAGAAGAAAAGCTTTAGAGCATGTATGTGGAAAATACACAGCACTGTGATAAAAAACACCAAAGAGAAAATATAAAAAATGAATTCTAAACAAAACTATTTTTGTTTCTATCCATTGCCTATGGTGAAAATCAGGAAAAACTGGTGTGTTACACAAGCCTAAAACTGTGCAAACCGTCCACTAAGAAGAATCTAGGGCCAAGGTATGCAAAATAGTTCCAATTTCACTGCACAGGTTTTGATATAACTGAAAATTCAATTAATGACCGCCAAAACTATGCATGCCATTCAGCTACTGTGTGCAACTGTTCCCATGTTCGTGGGATTAGTGCATAACCACTATTTTTGCATACCATTTAGAACTTGCTAGAGTCACTGCATTAGTCTCTTAAATTTATATAGGGCTTTTATCATGTGTTAAGTATATCCTACTATATGGTCTAAGCTATTTCTGATTGCAGAACAGGTGACATTTGTCTCCACAAAAAGTAAATTGATAACTTTTAATATATTAAGAAGAGCAGAATTTTGTGCTTTAGAAAATATAACTTTCTCAAACAATTTGGCATAGAATATATGTAATATATACCATGTCACTCACTACAAGGAAGTGAGCCCTTAAATTCTCATCTTCTGCCACAAGTTGAACCAAACTTACTTTTATCTCTGAAAATTATAAATGCTTAATGCAAACTTCTATTAACTGTATCAGCTTTCAGTTTCCTTCCAAGCACCCCTGTCAGTCTGACTTCAACAAATTAGTAAGGAGGTATACCAGCAATGGATCATGCGACAGACATACTTCTTGGTAACTAACAGACTGAACTATATCTTCTTCCAAAGTACTCTGTGCTTCCTAAAGACTTCCCAGCCCTACCTGGTTCCAGTCCTTGAGGTCAGATAATGTATGGAGAGGTAACTGTGCAATCTCTTCTTTACCAACTTCCAGTGAAATATATTCTACTCTTTGGCAGCATGTTTTAGCTTAACTACTCTTGCAGTTACTAAGTTTCTCCTTAGTAACCAACTATAATCCTCTTAACTGCAAAGCAAGCTAATTAAACAGCTATTTAACCAGTCTTCATCAAAAACCATTTAGTAATTCATATTTTACAGCCCAAGAGAAATATCAGTGTCAGAATACTGAAGAGGGCAGTGGAATGTCCTTTCACTGCAGTAGAGACAAACATCACTTAAAGACAGTATCACTTGTGTATTTTATTTCTTATGCTTTATATACTTCAGACTGATGACAATGAAGCTGTAAGTCACACTGTGTGAGATGCAATATTAATTTATATAAAGAATGTGTATATAACTATAGCTATACATTGAATTTACAGTTCTGTATATCCAAATCAGACCCTATTCACTATAAGAAAGACTATGTAATATTTATTTACATAAAAGTGAATGATACTTGAGAATAGAAGAATTTTCCTTCTTTTGAATGGGGGAAAAGTGGGAGATTGGATTTAACTTTCATTAAAGACCTGACTAGGAGCATAATCTTCAACAAGCAGAAGAATCTAAATTCCTCTAAGACCAAGGTATGCAAAATAAAAAAAAAGTGCTCAGGAGGGTCAGTAGTTGAACAAGAAATAGATCCAGAAGGAACTTTTGAGCTGTCAGTTCAATAGCCACAGAGCCTGTCAGAGAATAGATGCTTCTTTCATACCTTAGTATCCTGAGCCCACAGTATCCAAACTTGTGTCCCTGATCCTGTGACTTTACAAACTAAACACTGAAACGCTTAAAACCTTTTCTATTTTCAAATGTAAACTAGTACGTTTTCCTTCCTGACATCTACAACCACATCTAGATGATTTGTTGGCTGAGGGTATTGTACACCAGCATCAACTCACTAATTATAGTCATGTGTGTGAAAACCACCTTAAGTAAAGTGAAAGCTAAACTTTTTAGTTTTGTGGAAAGGAGAAAAATCTGCCATTTCATTTCTTTCTATGTGTGACTTTTGCTTATGGCCAAAGGTAATTTCACAGCTGCATTAAATCTCAGCAGACATCCAGAAAGGAAGAAAGTAAACGTTCAAATTCAGCTCAGAACTTTGTGTCCTTTTGAAGCCACTTTGCATAATTACTGATGTTGCCTCTTCTCTCTGGCCCAGCCTTGCAAAGATTTATATATAAGTTCACCTTTATACACGTGAATAGCACCATCAAATTAGTGACTTCAGCGCTACGCTTACATGTGTTATACATCTTTGTAGGACCAAGCCATAATAATGTGAATTAAAATGAGAAAGTGATAGCCATGGGTACATTAGAAATATATAACACTGAGCTTACCAAGAAATGGCTCTAGAAACCATAAATGTACTTTTTTTTTGGACATTGGGCAACTGCTACTGGTGATTTCATCCATTGAGGGCTACACTGCAAAAGTATGTATGCATTTACTCTAAAATATGCAGGTAATTATATACATATGTTCATTCTGAAAGCTCCCAAAACTCTCCACAAAAATGTAATTCTTTCCCTGACAATACAGTGTTGCCATCTTCAACACAGAACATGCATTTCGTGACCTACACCAAGCCTACCCAAAGTGAAAGTGTCCTATGGAATTTAGTGTTGACTCAAGATGGAGCATCGCATGGTTATTGCCTGAAAGAGCAAATTCTCATTGCTTTATTATCATGGTTGTATACAACTCTAGAAATAAATAAAATAGACTATTGCTGTTTATTTAAATGATAAAATAAAAATCTATTAATAAAGAGTTTGGAGAAGGTGAAAGAAAATAAGCACTTATTTATTTTATAATGAAAAAAGAAGAGTGTTCTAGGAAATGATCTGATAGCAGTTTCAAAGGAAGGACTTCAAAGAAAATACTTTTTCGTGCTTCACACTTTATGGCAAGTAATATTTGCAGAGCACTTTGTTACAAAAGCTTAATAATAGGAATGAGTTTGAAGGATATCTCTATAGTTGGCCATTAAACATGAGAGTGTGGATGCAATTTCCAGATGAGAAAATTTGTACACCATGAATTCCAGGAAACTGGGTGAGTATTCCAACAGAAGATCACTCACATCTCTCTCTCTCTCTTCTTCACCTTTTCTTACCTTATTCCTTGCTTATCTGCTACTGATAAATGTCTGAGACAGGATATCCAGACAGACTTTTCATCCCATCTGTAATGATTAATTCTCATATTCTAATACTTCCATTTCCTATTCCCGCTTAATATGTTAAAAGATCTCAGTCCATGAGCAGGTCACAAACACTATTAATCTTATTCACACAGTATATTGGAGTTTTTATGCATAAACCAATATGAGGCCAATCTCTCAGATGTTCTAGAGCGTAATGGCTATATTAATATTAAAACCAGCACCTAATAAAACACAGTGCAGATAAGATACAGCATGGGTTGTCAACCATTAGTGATAGCCCAACCCTACTGATCTATTCCTGATAATCATATTTTGTTGTAGATAGGATGTTTTAAAACAGTATTAAATACTCTAATTTACTAATTCTAATTGACATTAATCTAAGCAGTTAGCATACAGCACTTCAGAAACTGTACTCCGGAAGAATTAAAAGATTATGTGCTTTTTTTCTCTTGTCCTAAAAGTTACATTTGCATCCAATTTGTGTTAGATTAACATGTTCAAAAATCTTTAATGGCTTTTATGTAGTTTGCATGATTGTTTCATAACCATCACTTTTCTTCCAGGGGCAATTTGCCACCTTTGATAAGATGTGGTTCAGGTTAGGATTAGTGGACTATTATGTGATCAGTATAGTAATTCCTATATGTCAAACGAAAAAAATTAGAGACTCTATAAGAAACATAATCATCCTGACAGGTTTCTTACAGCTTAAAATGTTACAAGCACCCAGATAAGCCAGGTACTTTGAGTAACTGCATTTGACATACAGAAAAGCAAGGAACATACAGTAATGCAGTGTATTTTAACTCAGTTTTTAACACACCAATCTTTTTAAAATGTCTGGGGGTTTTTTTCTTTATTTTTTTTTATTTCAGTCAGCTCCATCTAAATGCACTGGTGGCTTTTAAACACATGAGAATTTTAGTAAAGAAAATAAATTAAGGTTGTTAATCCAAATTACAAATATCCTGTATTTGATGCTGTTTATCTCTTGTATATTGCATTATAGTTAGCTAATATATTATCGGATATATTATATATATATTAGTAATCTAATACATTTTTATCAAATACTTATTTTCTATATAATTTTTTATTTTAAAGCCCCCTACATGATGCACTTTATACTTGCACTTGTACAGAAGAATAAAATATAATTAGATACAGAGTTAGAATGATGACAAGTTCGGTTGGCTATGGGCAGTTATGGCATTAAAGCAATCAGAAAATATATCTGAAATGGTTTTTAGACTGGAAAAAGTATGGTCAATTAAAACAATACAGATTCATATTTTTTTACAGTACTCATTATATTTGGATATATTGAAGCTTAAATTCTTAAATATAGGATTTCAGGTTAACAAATTATCCTTGATGATGGGAAGAAAAGATTTCTTTAAGTCATCTTTCCATTGCTCATGATCTTGGATTGGATTAAAGAAACATGGAAGCTATGTACGTAAAAAAAAAAAAATTCTTGTTCTATACTTTTCAGCATTTTGTAGATCATCAGTGAAAATTAGTCTTACACATAGATCACACATATCTTCACTCCTACTTTTATCTATAAGTAGACTTTATTTGAGGCTTCCTCTCTGGTGTGATTTTAACTACTTGTGAAAAGAGATTTTTGCTTCTTCTCAGCCCCTGGTCTGTAGGACAAACTGGTCTGGGGTTGCTTAGCATAGGTAAGACAACAGATCAAATATTTTCATTTTATTATTACTGCTGGTCAAGGAATTTATGGTTGCTTCTATATGTGAAGTCACTCTGCAGGGTTTGCCACCGTTTGGGTCAGAGAAAAGTTCATGGATGAATCAGATGATAGAAAAAAGACTTGAAACTGAAAAGGGTACTTAGAAACAACCACAGAATCATGGCTCATTTTTATCACTTTGGACATGATCTGAAATCTTATCATTGCTGTGAATTCTGAAAACAAAGAAGCCACCATATGGCTGCATGAAATTGTAAATGTTGATTTATTACTCTCACCGTAGGCACTAGGATATTCATATAAATAAAGAAGGAAAAACACCACTTTCATCCACCAATGGGCATGCCGTGGCTTAATGGATATTCTTAAAAACTGTGCATCTCCCTCATTTTCCACACCATACTGAAAAAGGCTTTCTCTTCACTAAAGGAAGAATATATGATCCTTCATTTTGGCAGAACTATCATGTTTACAGTCCACAGTGTTGTTTCATGAATTTCAACGCCTTTCTATTCTACACTATTAAAATCTGACATGTTTTATTGGTCAGGATGAACTGAACACTGAGTCATGTTCTTTAGAAGTTACTGTTTATCATGTCATACTACATTCAGGAAAATGTCTCCATTTTGCATTAAAAAATACCATTTGTCCTGATAAAACCTCCAGTGTCCATTAATTCCATCAATGCAGTATTAGAGTCAAATATTTTTGCACAAATATGTTTTGTTGTTGTTTTTTTTTTTTTAACAGCTGTACTTGCGCAATATCAAAAGCAGGTGTGTGTTTGCTTTGTAACTAAAAGAGAACATATAAGATTATTTTATCCCTTTCTTGTTTAGTGTAAAAGTGGCACAAGATGCGATTAGTGACCATAAGATGTTGCTATCCAATACCCTGGAAACGAGCTCAGTGACACATTATTCAAATGAATATATATTTTAAACTGTAAGTTTTAACTGAGTAACAGTAAAAGCATTAAATCTGTGCTCCACCAGCAGGAATTCTCTCATCATTTCAACAATTTTTATGTGTTTTCAACCTGGTGTTTTTAATTCTGCTATGTTCTCTGAAAAACTCTGCACAGCGACCGCTTTCCGTATGAAGGGTATGTCATACACAGATCATGCTTGGAGAGGTATACTACAACAATTCTGCCCATGAAGCCTCACACTTTTAGGTGCACATCAGTTGCACATAAACCGGTGGGTTTCCATTCTCACAATCAAGGAAAAAAAGCGTACAAAAGTACAACATGCAGAAATAGCAATTTCTAGTTTGTGTATGTCATCAGCGTGACAGCGAGAAAATACGGTTAATTGCACAGATCTCAACAAGCTGTGCACAGATAAAAATCACATTTAAAATCAATCGTGTCAGTAACTGCTTAGACTGTTTTTTAAAAGCTGTACTATGGCCAGACTGCAGGTGAAAGAAAGCTGAATAATGGCTTGCATATCTGGTTGTGAAACTGAAAAAGTTTTAAGCAGAATTAGGAAAGCCAGACACTAAATGGTCTTTCCTCTCCTCCCCTCCTCTTCCCTCTCCCCTTTTCTGTTCATTTCTTGAACTGCATGACTAATAATCTGCTCTTTGGCATTCAGGATGAAGCAGAAGATAAGAATTCTTGACAATGAATGACATTGTTATCAAAGATAGTGAGAAGATTTGTGGGTCGCAAAAGTGATCTTCCTTGGAGACATAATAAACTGTTACAGATATCCTGCTAATAAGGTTAGTACTGGTGGTTTACTTTTTAAAACAAAATCAAATAATAAAGGAAGCAGAGAAGATTATTTGTTGAACTGTAACTCCAGAGAAATTGTTGCACATTAATCACATGGAAACCCCAGTTTTCCCAAGGGCTTCACTGAAAAGTTACCATCCTTTACTGTTTCTTAGGGTCTGAGAACTTGGTGAGGAAGTCTTTTTAGAATACATATAATGAATGTTATGTGACTGCATTTTCATTTACTGTCACTCAAAAGATTACCATTGAACAAAAGTATAATCTCACAGTATTTCCAGTCTAATCAGAAATGGGAAAAGTCTGAAACAGAACCGTATTTTTGAGATTAGTCTAAATCTCTCAAACTCATTTATGTGCTCAAGAAGCTAAAGCTCATTCTCAGAAGGGAGACTGCATCTACCTGCTATATTTATGAGTAGATGAAATTTCTTTCAAACCACTCTGAACAAATCAGGTGTACAAGTGTGTCAATGAAACTGTACTAATAGGGCCAGTGACAGACAAATATATCAGGTTATGTTGAGGACTGTGCTGGTGCTGCTGGCTTAGGTCCTTTCCTGGTAGCTCAGAACATGAGTGCAACCAATATTTCACTGCACAAAATATAAGGAGTGAGAATAACTTAGGTCTTTCTTAAAAATGAGGAAACCCAATGTCTTACCACATTTCTGAAAATGATTATTAGGCTGTATTTAGGCACTTCTGAAAATTTTACACTTAATCACGAATGCCCCTTGCTGCAGTGCATTTGGTCAGCATATATTTAAGATGGTAGACATGCACTACTGCCTGCCGTGTCTACTGCATGATATCGATAATATCGCCTATGCACCAGTTTAGTGACCGGCTATTCTCCGAGCAAAGGAGTGTTCTTGATAAGTACCTTTCACCAGCCACTTTCCAGATGGTGGGTCTAATGGGGGAGGTAATACAGAGCTACGGTGGTTCTCTCTATAGTTCTATATACCTCTCGATAGCTCTCAAGACTTTATAAGAACCAGAAGAAAGGTTTCACAATTAAAGCAGCTTAGACATCTCTAAGAAGGTGTATCTCAAGATGACTGTATCAGGGCCAAGCATCTAACCCTGGATTTGTGAATAATTTCATTGTTTTGAATTTTTTAGAATTTTGAGTAACAGATGCTTATTTGAACAAGCCAAAACTCTGAATCTCTTACAATAATATTCTGAGTAAAAAGCAATCCTTTGACTGCACATTTTGTTTCATAAAGTAGCCAGTTGGCAAAGGAGATGATGGAAACAACAAAACAAAATGATGACAAGTGAGAAAAAAAGTTCCATCTGATTCCAGTTACAACTGATGAACTTAGAAAGCATTCAGCTTTTTTAACAGGAGTTTGAGAGCTGTATCTTAATTTGCTTGCATTGAAATGTAATTCCATTATCCAATGCTGTAGTGCTATGTTTTCTTAGATGAAAAGATCATTTCAGACGATATATATTATTCTTTCTTGTATTTTGCAGCTTACTGACATTCTTGACACTGATTTGAAGAACCTCTATGGATGTTGCCAGATAGACAAATTTTTAAGACTTTAGGGAAAACTACAGCACCTATAGAGAAAGGATTTAACAGCCGTGGATACTGCTTCTCTGTATCTAATAACTGAGCTGTTAAAGTTTGAGTAAATGTTTGTTGAAGAAAACATGTAATGCAGCAATACTGCTATCAACAACATTGTGTACTGCACATAAACTACAGACAAAAATGCATTTTCTAAAATCAATCTAAACATGATCCAATTTTTCACATCAAGTTTACTTAATGTTTAACTATCTTTGTGAATAACACGACCTATGATATTCACATAAACTAACATTCTCATGATTTACAAAAAAATTAGATTCCATTCCTGCCAATTCCTATTTCTGTACATATAATTTTTGATCTGCTTGAGTCCTTGCATGATAAAGGTCTTATGCCTGAGGGTATGATGATGATGAGTCTCACCTTTAATATTGAGCCAGGCCCTAAGGCTATTAAACAAATCAGCATGACTGCAAGACTCAGGAAATCTTTCAAAGGCAGCCACTATTCCTGAAGACTTGACAAGATACAGATTCCAAACAGGCAGAGGGGAGGTATTGGAAGGGCTATGAATTGCATTCCTGAATTACTCTGCTTTTTTGTGCTTTTGAATATTTGATTTCATATCTAAATTGAAGTTAATTAGCTGAATCCATGGACCTGGCATGTATTTGAACTCAATTCATTATAGAGCAAAGAATTTTGTTTTATACTACAGATAATTATTTGTAGAATTCATTGCTTCAGGAAGTTATACAGGCCAGAACTATAAGAGAGTTCAAAATGGGATTAGCAAATTCACAGAATAAATTTTCTCTATGGTTCTCTATTGACTATTAAAAATATCAGTTCATTTACAGATCAAGATGATGACTCCAACCAGGGATAGTACATCAGAGGAAGGATCACATTAAATACATCCTGTTCAAAAGAAGTGTTCCCCAAGAATCCACTAATGACCACTATTATAAGGTAAGGTAGACCTTTGATCTAAAAATAATTGCAAAATATTTTAATTTTTAAAAAAGAATGCTCTTTCTCATTTTGTGTAATTTTGTGTCTAAACATACTATTTGTCTGCTGTATGTCTGTTCATCAATGATTAGCATAAACACAAATTTTAATAAATAATGTTCGGAAGGTGACTCCCTGCCTTCAGGGAATGGATTATCAGATATTCAGAAACTAAGTTTAACAATTTTCATGCAGTATTCCCCACATCAGTTCTTAAACCTTAAAAGTAATTTAGCATTCAGAAAAGGGGCTGCATTGTAACAAAAAATCAATGATGTCATTTGGTGGAATTTATCCTGAGAGGAAGGGAATCCATATGACAAGTATAAATTCAGCATTTCAGGACTAAAACTTAATGACACTGAAATCTATGACAAAACTCCCAAAAACTTCAGTGTTAACAGGATCTTATAACAGGTCTGTGGTATACCATACTAGTTTTGAGGCAGGGACTCAGAATTAACAACAAGCAACCTCTTTCTTAATGATCTTAAGCGTAGTATCCTGATGTGTGCCTCATGACTTTGAGATTCCTCAGTGCTAGCATCTGATATTGAAAGTTATTCTGGCTGAGAAGAATTCTTTTGTCTGACTCGTGATAAATAAGGAAATAGTTTTATAAGGACCAAACCCCTGAAACTGGGTCTCTACCCTCTGATTAAGTTTCCAGTCATAGTATAGAAGACCTCATAGCACATACATAGGCCTGCCTCCAAGGGCACTAGGGAGCAGGAGGAGCAGGCTGCTTCCCAAGGGAAAGCAAGCTGGGTGCCAAGGGTGGCATCAAGGCAGTGCTCTCACTGACAAGGGCACAGTCCCACAGCACCCAAGCTAAGAGCAGGTCCAGCGACTCACCTTAACAAGGGTCAGCTTCAATCTAGGTCACCAGACACATCTATAGTAGTAAGGCAGGTTCAAGGTAAGCCAGGAAGCCAGGTTTGCATGCAGGAGGTAGAAATAAGCAGACGCCTGTAAAGTTGAAAGCAGATGACGTTTATTGCTAAACACACACATATTTATAATCACATATTCTGCAAAGTCACTGTACGCGCCCACAAACATAAAATACGATTGGTTATATCAACTCTGTACACGCACATAAACATAAGACATAATTGGTTATACCAACTCTGTACATGCTCATAAGCATAGGACATAATTGGTGATACCAACTAAAACATGCGAAACTTGTCTCAGTCTAATTGGTAAAGATAAACTGCCAAATTGAGGTTCTTTGTGCCAAGTTCACTTTATCGTGGAATGCGCGCCTCTATTCTTCCAATTGGCATCTTTCCTTTTTTGTCTTCTTGTTTATTCTGTTCAAGGTCTTCTAAAGGCGTCTGGAATGCTTTTGTGACTGTTAGCTAAACATGTGTCCACAATTCCCCGTTTTTTTGTTTTTTCATCAATTAACACCTGCTGTATTGCCCTTTGCAAAGATCTATGAACACAATTAAACACAGTAAAAGCAACATTATATCTAATAAAATACATAAGAATAAAAGAAAGCCTGATTTTTAACAAAGATACAAACCAACTCCTAAGTCCCCATCCTGCAGCTAAATGCTCTAAGCCGAAATGACAGCTTTCCCAATTGCGTTAAAGCTCTTGCAGCTCCTTCTTGCCTCTGCAGTTTTGTTATCTTGTTTATTAATTGCTCCACTGTCCAAGTTCCTCATGTCCGTTGTTTTTCTGGTGGTTCAAAAGTCCGTTCATACTGCAGCTGTCACGTACTCCGGCCCACTCATGCTAACTGCAGCCTACTTATGCTAACTCTAAATAATCAGGCTCAAAGAAATGTCCCCATTTTCCATGAAATCTCCCACATCTTCACTTCTCACAGCTTCTTCTCACATAGCTCTTTCCATAGAGCTGCACCGAAATCTGGCTCTGGGTGCAGGTGACCAAATCCCTAAGAGGGAGGGAGATGAGCTCAGGGCCTTCCCAAAAGCATGGGTCTGCTGTCCCAACTCTATTTGATAGATTCAATGCTAGGTCACAAATTTCCACTTTCATTAATTACTATCAATACAGGCATTAATACTATCAGATCTGCACTTAGTATTTGTAGAAGCTACAAACCTGATAGTTGTCCTGTGGACTATGTGTAAATCTGGAATGATTCTTTCATCTCTGAAAAGAAGTGATTTTACTTCTGGAAAATCCTAATTGTTATTATAGATTACACACATTTTATAAACTAATTTAGTAACACTATTTTAAATTAAGGTAATATCCATATAGAACAAACTACATAGGCACTTAATTCTCAACATGGAGAGCCTCTATTAACCAAAGATGGCCGATTTAGTAATTAGAACTTTCGTAGTGAATAGTAACAGCCTCTTGGAAGAACTAAACATCCATACGAAAGAGGATAACAGTAGGATTAAGTAATGTAATATTCAGCTATGCTGTTATACGGAATAGATATCCACTTATTAGGGTAACGATCAGAATATAGTCCATTCCAATATAACTTTCAAGAAGAGTTTAAAAATCGTTCTTAAACAAGAAAACTGCTTCTAAGTGAAGAACCAAACCATGAAAGGCTTAAATTGCTTGTTAGAATCACATGCTAGTCAGAAACAGTCATCAGTTTCATAGAACTAATATATTCTACTCATAATTAAACACAGAATTGATTCTCATTTCCAAACATTCTTCCAGTTTGGGGGAATAAATCTTTCTTCTCCTTCCTAGCGTTCATGCTGTTATGATAAATGATGCTGCTTTAAGGTGCTTGCCTGTGGTCTTGTTCCTTGCTCTTAAACATGACAAACTGAAGTTTATAAAGAAAATATCTTTGTATTAATGTTACCAGTGATGTTGCCTCAAAAACGGCACTTTCAGAAAGGTAATAAAAGCACCACAGGATTTTATAATAAAAGGTTAGGACCCCAACACACAGATTATTAAGTAGTCCTTGGGTAAGGAATTTCCTAGAAGTGCTATACTTCATCGTCACCTCACTGAAGTTAAATAGCATTGAATACACATGACATTAAGAATCAATATCTTTACAGCAAAAACTAGTAGCATGATGAATCTGAAACTTTGCTCTCAGGGTACATTCTTCCCAGAAAAACAGGTTTTTATAATAGTGTTCTGACACCCCATAATTTATTTGTCCTGGTAAATTATAATGAAAGACATTCTGCTTGATTCACAAGATGTCTAAATTACTATAAATTGTGACTCTTTTTCGTTTGAAAGGTTTTCAAACTTCTGTCATGGGTGGAATAAAGCACTTCACTTGTAAGAGAGAAGCAACAATGTACTTTATTGATGCAAAGTAGTGAGTTGACAAAGTTCAAAGGTAAATGTGACAGTGGTTTAACAAGATTCAGTGGCATGGCACACTTGATTATTTACTGTGTAAAAGATGGGGTCAGACAGAACTGTCAGGGAGACCCTCCCATCGAGTCATGAGGTTCAGAGCAGACCCCTTTGCTTTCTGAACTCCTTCTCAGAGAGGAGTCTAGATGTGGCTGGATCCGCTCCTAGCCCCAGACTTGGTCAATGTTTTATATCTAAAGGATTATATGTCCATAACCAATCCTTTATATCACCTATCTCATGTAGTAAAAATTGAAAGCTGAGTGGGAGTGACAGCTTGGCCTTGAAGCTTTAACATTTTAACAATCTACATTATAACAATCCTCATTAGCCATTAATGTTGCTTGCTTAAAATTAGAACAGGATCATAACTAGGACATGACTGCACTGTACAAAGATCCCTGAGCAAGTGCTGACCCAGGCTGGTACGGCCATACGCGGAGCAGCTCTTGCACTGGGAACATGAGTCCAAACCCAGTGAGTCATTTTCTTTGCAATAAGCATTAGACTTTGGCGCAGCAAGGCACTGTAACCGCAGAAAAGAAAGTACAACGCTCCTGCGCTATAGTCCTTGATTTGGGAGTGGTGACAGAATTCCTCAACAGCCATATGTCATGGTTGAGAAAGCTCCAGACAGGAACCTTGAAATAGTAGAAATACATACAAACGACACTCTCCAAGAACCAACTCTGTCATTTGTATACAGCAGTACACTTTTTTTTTTTTTTTTGACATATGACTTCCTGGGATTCTTTGCATGGAAAATCAAACATTTATCATTATTTAGAGCAAGGGGACCACTGATATGCGTGCAATAGCTTCTTCTTGCACTTGTAGTGGACAACAGCAGCTCTGAAAACAAAAGCTTGCTAGTTTTGTGGGAAGTGTCTAATTATGCTTGACATTAAAGCTCTAGGAAGTGTTAAATGGTGTAAGTATTTTTTCTGATTTAAGTTGTATCATAGCTACTAGCTTTCTGAGAAAAAAAAAATGTTCTGCCACTTGTAAAAGAAGAGATGAACATGTATAGTCTAACAACATAATACACTAAGCTAAGAATTTAGGAACTGTATGCATTTCCTTATCTTTGGGACAAGCTGAAAAATCCTTACTATACAGACTACCACAAGCATATGGATGTGTTTTCTATTAGTTTTCTGCAAAACAACAACTTTGCTCAATGTACTTCTTGGACAAAATACATTTGGCATTCCTGCAACCATGTGTTGGTGGCAAAACAACACATCACTGAGCACATTGAGCCCAATTGTAAGTCATTGCTGCATGAGTGACTAGTAAAAAGAGTATATAGAAGAGCTCATCTGCACCAGCTGTAGCTTTTTTCCTCATGTGCATATTTTATTAATAAAATATAAATTTATGCAGCATATTACAAATTTGGCTACATAATGACTCGTAGCCTTTACCACATGAAAATCTTTGTTAAATACAAAATAGAATTAATTTTCACAACACATTTTAAAAAAAAAAAATCCATCTAGTCCTTCATGAAGAAAGAGATTTTGTAGCTCTGCCATGAACAAACTGTGGAACTTGTCAAATTTATCTGTAATTTATACTAGATTCTCTTCTTACATCATTTGCCACTGCCAGAATATACTATAATTCCTTCAGAACCACTTGAAAAAAGCAAGCATCATTTTCTTCTTAATCAGCAGTTCCTATTTAAAAGATATAGTAAAGCACCAGGAAGCAAGATGTCTGACAGCTCAAAAATGTACCCACTATTTTATGTTATGTTGGACACAGAATTTAGCATATGCATAGATGCACAAATGACTGCTCAAAATACTGTACTACCTGTTTAGCCATCTGAAACTAATACAGTTATACACATGTATTAAAAGGAAATAGCTTCTAGTGTGCTCAGCTGTCTGTTCTGAGATTTGCCACAGAAGAAAGCATCTTTCATTGAGTGCAAACTAGGAAATGGATTTGCAAGTGGAATGTTTAATACAGATTAACTCATTACCCTCCCAGCAATCAAGTGAACACACCGCTGCTAAAACACACTGGATTGGCAAAAATAAGCATTAAACTACTTCATCAAATCAATAGAGATATTTTACAAGTTGTTGCATTTTGCTCTATTTTTGAGACATGGATCATTTTACAGATCATGAAACCTATAGTTCTTCTTTTAGTTTTACTTTGTTGGAAGGGCAGAATAAATGTCAAATAGCACTTTCAGCCCTCTGTATCATTTGATTAGTCTTTTGGGTTGTAGACACTGGTACGTGTCATGAAGTTCAAACAAAATAATTAACCATAAATATTATTTGGATAATCTTTGCCCTATATTAGTCCAACACCGAGTTAGGTCTCATGGATCTACTTAAGCAACTCCAGAATAAGCCTTTGCACTGTTACCTACTCCTACCCTCGTCCTAGGCTTGTTCAGTGGAATTCTATCTTCAAGGTAGTTTTGCTGTCTCTGCAGCCAGTTGTGGTGGTTTCAGCCCAGCCAGTAACAAAGTACCACGCAGCCGCTCGCTCACTCCTCCCCCCCGGACATGGTGGGATGGGGAGAAAATATAAAGAAAAGTTTGTGGGTCGAGACAAGGACAGGGAGGGATCCCACCCCACTTATGGTCACGGGCAAAAGACAGGCTCAGCTTGGGGAAGAAACAAAATCAATTTAATTTACTAGCAATCAAATCAAAACAAGGATAATGGGAAGTAAACACAAACCTTAGAACACCTTCCCCCCATGCCTCCTTCCTTCCTGGCTCAACTCCACTCCTGGTTCTCTCTCCCTCCCCCCCCGGCGGCACGGGGGGATGGGGAATGGGGGTTGGGGTCGGTTCCTCACCCCTTGTCTCTGCCGCTCCTTCCTCCTCAGGGGGAGGAGGACTCCGCGCTCGGCCCCTGCTCTGCCGTGGGGTGTCTCCTGTGGGAGAAAGTCCTCCATGAACTTCTCCAACATGACTCCTTCCCACGGGCTGCAGTTCTTCATGAACTGCTCCAGCGTGGGTCCTTCCCTGGGCTGCAGTCCTTCAGGCCCAGCCTGCTCCAGCGCGGGCTTCCCCACAGAGCGGCGGCCATCTTGGGGGGCATCCATCCCCCTGCTCCGCCGTGGGCTCCTCTCTCCCCGGGCTGCAGGTGGGCATCTGCTCCCCCGCTCCCCTCCACGGGCTGGGGGGGACAGCCTGCCGCCTCCCCGCGGGCTGCAGGGGCATCCCCTCCTCCTCCTCCTCCTTCCTCACCGACCTCGGTATCTGCACAGGGGTTCCCCTCCCATCCCAATCTCCTCCCTCACTGCAGGTTTCCCCCCTTAAATCTCTTCTCCCAGAGGCGCTACCGCCGTCGCTGAGGGGCTCAGCCTGGGCCAGCGGCGGGTCCGGCTTGGGGCCGGGGAAAGTTCTAGAAGCTTCTCACAGGAGCCGGCCCTGCAGCCCCTACCCTGCTACCAAAACCCCACCACACAAACCCAAAACACCAGCATAGTTTTAGTTTTTCCTTACACTGCCAGTAAGGATGCCAGTTAGTACCAACTGGGACTATTTGTCTCCAATACAAACTCAGATGGGAAGCTGAGTGAGTTTGGCAACTTTGCTCTCCAGTGTGTGAAATACCATCCATGGCAACTTCAGGTTTTAACCAAGCGGGCTGTATTTGAAGCCTAGACAAAAAGGACACAATTTCCTGCCAACTGCTACCCAGCCATGAATTTGTCTAAAATCTGTCATTTTACAACCTACTGCCATTAACTTTTATCTTATTAAGTGATGAGAGCATTTGGGATACGAGCCATATGAGAATAAAAATTTTTTCCCAATGTTAGCTCAATATTAAATCAATTTGGAGACCATTTTGCTGTTGCAGTGTTCTGCTTTTCAAGCAATTTGGCTCCTGTCAGTCAATATTCAACAAATGTCCAGCTCTGTAGCACTGTTTTTTGAACTTACCTGTCTTAAAGATAAAACCTTTTTCTTCATTCTGCACCTTTCCCAGCCTTTTCAGCTTTGTTGGGGAAGGTATGTTAAATAAGACACATATGCCATGACCCTCAATACAGTTTTTGCTTCAGTCTAATTAATGGTAATCTGGAACTGCTGGGATCAGATAATTGGATCTAAATTTGGTAGAGTCCCCAGAGAGCCTTTCCACCTTGCCATTGTTTCTGTAATGGACAGAATGAGGCAGCATTGGGTATGCAGAGGTATTTTGAGTTTTGCAGCGCTCACTGACAGAGATGATTAGGTGCCAGTACGGCTGGAGAGGAGACAAACAGATTTGTTTTGCAGATAAAAGCTAGAAACTACTGTGCAGCTGATATTCACTACTGATTAAAAGACTAGTTTGGATTACCTTATTAATTACTCATTTGGCTGTCAGCCAAACAACCTAATAGAATTTTTAAATGTTGGTGAGGAAATAATTTTTGTTTGCATTTTTTTGTAGTGACTCATCTTATGCTTGGGTCTTTTAACTGAGAACTAGTGGGGGATAAAAGAAGAATAGTAAAAATTTACAATGTCCAAACAATTAATAAGAATTCAGGCCTGTGTTTGGTCAGCCAGAATGGTTGAACAGGCAACAGCTGCTCATCTGTGTTGGGAGTCTCAGGACAGATTTAATTAACTTTTTTTTTTTTTTCCTAATTGCTTCTAGATCATCTACTGTGTTATCTCAGCAAGGTTGTTGGTTTGGTTTGTTTTTTTTTTCCCAAGCAGCCCATAATGTAAAATTGTCTGTGAATAGCAACTTTGTACTTCTAATGAAATTAATTTATGTGTTTTTAATAAAAGGAAGGAAGCATTTCTTTGTTTTGTGAGTAATTCCTCATAAGCTTTAATAGCTATGGGAAATGAGAAGAAAAGGATAAAAGAGAAAAATATGGTGTTAACTTTGCTATGTGATTTTTTTCCATATTATTGAATCAGTTTTTCCTGGATGTTTTCCAATCGGTATTGTACATGACTTTTAAAGTATATAATTGTGTAGAGCAGCAACTGGTGAATGCAGCTGCCTCTGCAATGAAACACAGCAGACAACCAGATCGTACTGCCATGAATTGGGGACTCCTGTGATGGGAGTATTTTGAGACTGAAACACCAAGCAAATTTTAAAACTTCAGGCAAGTCTTTATTTATGTTTAACTACTAGGTACTCTATCAGCAATTACAAAGCCTACGTAAGTCCAACATAGTAGCTGAGCCTTGAGTAAATGATACCATGAGTTTTTTGCTACCAACAGGCTCCGATACACACAGTCGTTGATGTTTTTAGACTCTGTGATGGTGATGGCCCAATTCATCTTCAAAGGAGGAAACCAAAGTGCTTTCTTCTTTCTCCCCCAGGCTCCACTCCGTATCCTTGGTGTTTATATGCAACTACTCCATGAACTGAGACCAGTCTGGTCCCCCTTTTCATAGGTTCTGCCTTGTGCAGGTGTTACCTTGCAAGTGATGGTCCATTCCAGCTTCTGTAGATGAGTCTTGCCTGTTTGGAGAGTGGATGCTGCTCATATGATTCCTTTGAGAAACTCCAGACTATGAATGTTATCTTAATTTTTTTTCAGCCAATATTATAAAATATTTCACCTTGTATCTTAAATCAAGCAGTTTTGTAGCATGTCCAGCTCCCAGACAGACAAGGTTAAGTTTCACAAATAGGTCTTCATGCTATATGTATTTTAGATAGGTAAAATTCTAGCTAGAAGTCCCCCAAAATAAGATTATTTGCAACTTTTAAAATGCCAGTATGCTTATTTCTCAAGTGTGTACTACCTGAATTTCACAATCATTTTTAATACTTTTAGATTGCTAGAATCAAACTAGGGGCGTGTCAAACTTTTTAGAAAGCCAGCACTGAGCTGTTAAAAAGTCAGTATCTGGACTTATATGCAACTCAAATTCAGCAATGACCCATGAACAGAAAAAAAATGAGAAGTATTGTTGTAGTCTGCACAATCATTGACTTTTACATCTATACCTATGAGCATGAAATCTATTTTTCCAGAGATGTGATTGCTAATTAAATGTTGCCTTTTCCTTTTTCATTTTATTTTTCCTTTTCCCTCTATCTCTTTTCCTTCCCCTTCCCCTCTCTTCTCCTTATCATTCCTCTCTCCACTCCTTTCCTTAACCTTCCCGTCCTCACCTCCTCTTGACCTTCCACTCTTGCCTCTCCACAGCATCCCCCTCTCCTCTTCTCATCCTTCCAGTCTCTTCTCCTCCCGTCTGCTCCCTTCCATTTTTTGCTTCTCTTCTCTTTCTTCTCCCTCTGTAGCTATTACATAGGCACTGTAAATTTTCCCATACATTTGGAATCTTTAAGAAACAAACCTTTTTTTTTTTCTAATAAAGGAAGCACCTGCCTGAGATAAAATTATAACTAAAGAACTTAATTAAGACTTTTTTTTATAAGAAAAGAGCATTATAATATCTGCAGCAATGGAATTCATTCAAAACAAACTCTCACATAGTTGCAACAGAATGGAAAGATTAAGCATCTGGTAGTAGCTCACAGATAAGGTATGTAGGAAAGACAAGTCATGAATGTTATGTCATAAAACTAAAATATTCTTTTCTTCTGGAGGCAATAGGAAATAGGTACATTATTCACAGAGATACTGGTGTGAATTATCTGCCATCCATTTCTAGAAACAATTTTTTTTTCAGATGCAGTTAATTTCTTATACATATATGAAATAATTTCATATTTAATATAAACAAATAGACCACCTCCAATTTCTGATTTTCTTTTCGACAAATGGATAACCAAAAGACACAAAGAATATTCTGACAGCTGTTTTTAAGAATGCCTACAATTTTTCTGAATTTTATCATTTATAATTGATTTTAACTGCTGTTTTAGCTCACATTTCTGGAATAGAATTACTCAGTATTGTTTGCAAGTTATTTACAAGCTTAACATACAGCAATACTGAAAAGCAAATAGTGCTCAGCATACTAGTAGATTTTACTGAAAAGTTTTTAGGTCTCATAAATTGCAAGTTTTGCAGTATTTATTATTAATATATTGTTGACTAAACAATTTTGGTTCATGAACTATATAGTTATCTTAAAAGTAAGTTATTACTGTTATTAAGATAGGAGTCTGTGTGATTGTGCTTAGGAACATTTCCTTATTTTCAATGTTTTCTGGTCCTAACAACAAAAAGCTGGGAATAACAATGACACTGAAATGAAAGGAAATAAGAGTGTGTGACAGCACTTTCCCAAACTGTCCAAAACTTTCAAAAACTTGTCACCTCTAACTATTTAGAAACTGATATTATTGGAGATAAAATCATCATAATATGAACGTCAATATAACATGAATTTTTATTAGAAGGAAAAGGGATGATTTTGAAGGGGGAAAAAGTGTTCTTACTAATGAGAGTCCACTGTCCTACTCATCAAAAATCTGTGTCTCAGGGGTTACCACACAGACATACACATGGAATATGAAAGCAGGACAAAAATCAGAGGATCCAGCTAAGCAGCTGTAAACCTGATGTCATTTTATTAGGTCTCATATGATGTGAGAGACCTCCTTCACCTTTTGTCAGGAAAGAAAAAAAAAAAGAAAAAGGAAAGAGAATAGGAAAAAATCTATTCACCTACCGAAAAAGGAGCTATCTCTTCACTAAAACATTTTCACAGTATTATTTTTATTTCATATAAGAAATTCAGACCCCAGTGCAGGAACAGAGAGAAAATTACTCCCACCCCTAGAGCTGATTTAGCTGTGATGGAAGACAGGGCAACTATATGAAACACTTTTTTTTGTACTCCAGTTTTGAAGCACAGCCATGCTGTAATGTTCTTTCTATACCAACATGCTCCTGTCAACACTCTCTCACTCAGGTTACCAGAGTGAGTGGGTGTATTGCCAGTGCAGTCAGGTCTGAATCCCTTGAAAGGTTTTAGGTCCTATGGATGAGAGGACAATCTGTACTTTGATAATGTGCTATTAACGTTACCGCAGTTACAAAAAGAGCTGCAGAAGATACTTTAATATCCACAATACTATCCCCCTCTTTTTCTTTGGGCTCCTTGCAGTAGACACCGCCTTATGCACCCCACTGTCATGGGTCTCCAGCTCCTCTTTGTGGATGACAACAGCGGCTGCAGCAGAAGCAGTTTGAGGGTTTCCAGCATTTTGCCTCAGCACCCTTTCTGCTTGCCCCTCTCTGTAACACTGCTAGCAACCCAGAGGCTGTGTTCAGTGTTGAGTTTAATCAGGGATATGTATTTTACCTTCCATGCACATTCTACACCTCAAAATACAGGGCCCAAATACTAAAGCTTCCTGCAGAAATTGTGTGAATTCCTTGTGTGCAGTTGGGAACAAAAAAATATCCCTTTGAGATCATTTTGTCATTTGTAATTCTGCCTTTAAAACAAATCCAGATGAGGGAGAATAAGCATACACCCTCTGACATGTCTGCACACTCATGCCAAAAAAACCCAGCAGAAAATCGTTGCACTAAACAGTGTGTAAATGTTTCACAGACCAACAATTGCTTATCCAAGCCTTTTGGAGAATATTTACATGTCAAATGCATTTGCAATCGTGAAGGCTGTTTTGTGTATTCATCATAAAAACAAAGTGACATGTTTCTCAGATATATTCACAGTATAATTCCCAGTCACATTTACTCAGGGGCCTTTTTAAAATTTTGTCCAGAAAGCATGAGACGGTGCTTTTTTCTGACTTTCTTTTTCATGTATCATACTCTATATGTACAGTTAATTAGGGTCTAGATTTCATCTGGTACCAACCCAATATTGCTAATGTCATTAGTTTCTGTCATGCGTAATTTTAGATTCTGTTAAGAAACAGAATCTGAAATGAACGTGTGTGCAGAAGCGTTCAGAAATGGAAGGTTTTGTCTCAACTGAAAAGCTCAAGCACTTGTAAATCTGTCAGAACTGATGCGGCACAAATGCACTGCAGTGTCATCGGTCCAGAAATGCAGGGCATTTAATGGCTCAGTAAGGAAAGCAAGGTAGTTCTTGAGCCTCAGCAGTGCAAAAAGCTGTAGCAGCTTGTAAAAATCATAGAATAAAAAATGATCTGTAGTCAACAATGTAACATATGATTCAGGTGTCCTGAGTAAGAAATAAAGGTGAAGCTACTTAATTAGGAGAATGTATTGAGGCATCAGAATATGAACTGGTAACAGGTAAGGTAGCAAAAAGATTCTGAAAAACCTGAAAAAGATTAATTCTACTCTGGCAATGGACAGATAGTTAACTACTGTCATAGTCCCTGCCTTATTATCAGTACTGTGAGTATCTAGTGAGGGCAAATGTTCTTCTTTTTTTTTTTTTTTTCTTGGAGGTATTTTAAGATTTCTATTACAGGTGTTCAAAATGGATGAAATTCAACACCATAGGGCTTTACTCTCCAAATAATTTTAGCTTTTGCAAGTAGTACAGAAGTAGAGACCATACAATTAAGTGGTTTGTCCAAGACTGAAATGAAAAGAAAGAATGCTAGATCAGGAACTCTTGTCTTTCTTTTTGTGCTTAAATCAGTAGATTACAATAGAGTATATGAAAAATAATTTCTCTTCATGAAATTAGTATTGTTGACATGGCGCATCACTGTGGTCAGTAGTTTCATATTACAGTTTATATTCCATATTCATAAAGGAACTGACAGAGCTCTTTTAAAATGATACTTATTAAATGGCAAAGCATGGCAATAAATTTAGATATCTTGTTTCAGCTGGTTAGCAACTGACTGGGAACTAAATGCTCCTCTTTTTGTTTAAATTTAAATTGTACAAGTTTGTTAATTCAACTACTGCAAGTATTTTACATATTGTAATTTATACTTTTCTCTGAAATATCTGGCATTGGCCAGTGTCCGAAATCAGCCAGATGAAACAACTGGTTTGCCCTACTTAGGAATAGCTAAGCATTTTTGCTGTCAATATTTGAAATGTTGAAATACCACAGAGACCTCATTTCTGAAACTAGCATCCCACATTTTCTTCACATTACACACAGAGTACAAAGGGTGCAAAAAGTATGTAAAGATCTTAGCCCATGTCTTGAGAAGCAATGATCCTCAGTAGCATTCCACCAATATCCTGAACATTTTTTATGTGGTGAATTTGCAATGATTATACTAACAACACAGAACAGAATATCTACCAAATATGATGGAATACACTAATTAACTGGTTTTCATTGAAAAGCCAGTGGTTGCATGGAGAAGCACTGAGAAAGGAAGCACTCCCTTTCTGCATTTGGAGACAATATCAGTTTTGGAAGCATGAAAACTGTTACAGTGTTTCTTGCTACTTCAATTCTTCTGAATAATCAGATACCACTTTTTC
This sequence comes from Buteo buteo, assembly GCF_964188355.1. Taxonomy (NCBI): domain Eukaryota; kingdom Metazoa; phylum Chordata; class Aves; order Accipitriformes; family Accipitridae; genus Buteo; species Buteo buteo. Next base: position 51,320,582 of record NC_134176.1, on the reverse strand, counting down.
ACATGTCATTTTGTTCTTAGCTACTGCTACACTTAGACTTAACAAGTTTTTAGAGCTCAGTAACTGTCCACTCAGATGGTGACTGATCCTGGAGACAGATCCCTGAACCAGGTGCCTGAAGTACTCAAGTAATTTGCTCTAATTTGCTTTTATATCCACTGTGCTGCTCAAGTTCTGCTTCTGGAACGGCCACAGTCTCAGGAATGAGGTTGTCCCTCACACCTATGGCAATTAAAGACTCAGAAGTAAGTCTTTTGATGATCAATCAAGCAATCATCCCTTGGGGTGAGTGCTTTGTTTTAAAACTCAGTCATAGAGATGATCTCTAAAATATTATTTTGAGATAATAAAAAAGAATTCTTGTCACTGACTATAACAAAGATGACTTTTATTATAGCAACAAATTAACTGTATCAGACAAAAAAGCTCTTGAAGGAGACAGAAAAGATTGCTGTCAGTTAAGTTTCACATCCAAGTTTTTAACTTTTAATAGCATCATTTTTAAAATGGAATGTTTATGGTTTTGTTATGTCAGCGCTCAGGCCTCTTAGAAGGATAGTTATCCTCATATGGGACAACTCTGCAGTTAAAACATTTATTCAGGAAATGAAAGACTTCGAGACCCTCAGTTACTGTGAATTCCAAATTGCGCTCAGACCTGGTCCCAACTCCAGATTTTTTTACTTTATACATTCAACATCTGTGAGATTAAATGCAATCCAGTAATCATGAGCAAATTATTTCCATAAATACTGATTATTTTCCTTCTTTCTTTGCCTGGTGCAAAATTAACCTCACAGTTTAGGAATAACCTGGGTGCTTTTCTTTAAATACAGTGTTTAAGGCCCATGCACTCAAGAAATTGTAGACACCTACACACCTGCCATTTCACTAAGTATTAGGTGTTTAGCTCACTTTGGCAGAAGTGTCAAGTTTCCAGTGCACAAATTTAAAAATATCAGCCTTTTCTTTTTCTTAGCATTATGCAATGCCCTTGACAACTGAAATATCACTTGTCTTATACCTTCTTGAATAGTTAGGTTTCTATTTTAATGCTTCTCTGACTGATAGAATATTAATAATGGCTAATGTTCAAATGATGTGATCCACCAGATGCAAACAGGTAGTTTTGTTTAAATAATAAACTAAGTGAAGTTAATTGAACTGTAGAATTAATAGTAATATAATGTATTTGTGCAACAGTAGCTCCATTTATATTTTATTTTTATGGTAGGTTCACTTCATGTTTTCATTCATTTGCTCTCCAAAATAATTGCCGGTAAAGACCTTTGCTTTCTAATAAACCCCACGAAGAAAGACCTTACCCATAAACTCAAAACAATTAAATATTGCTACATTTTTAGTTATATAACTGCTCTAAACCAAAGTAAATTTAACTTCTCCCACAATACTAGTGTATTCTTGGGAAGTTTAGGACAACTTAACTCAAAAGAATATAGCATAGGTATTAATGTTCAGTGTTGCTAGGCAGCACTACCTTTCAATGGTGCCCAAGGGTAGTCTGAAAAGGAGGCTACCCCTTATTAAGAAGGCTCGCAGCTACTATAATTAATGCTGTTTAACATTCATGCATATGGTTTTCAGTATGATCACTGCAAACCACATAGAAGGATTATCTGACACCAGCTGTTGGAGTTACACTAATCTGCACAGGCTGCATATTTGATTTGAGTTACCTAAGCAGTACCTACTAGTATTAATTAATATTATGTTTGAATATTCTTAGCCTCATACTCAGCAATCAGTATCTGATTTTGAAAATTATTTTTTGGAGAAGAAAACTCATCACTGGTTGAGGAATTCAAGGATCCCATGGACTTGAAGAGTCTTCTACATCAGACTGAGAAATCTCAACTGTATCAGAATAAACCCACAGTAAACATATCCTGAACCTACCAAGTATACATTACATTAGATTTTTAAGTTAGAGACAGTATGACATAGGAAATTGTTTTAAATGCTTAATCAGCTATAGCTCCACCTCCCTTTTTGCTTAACCAGAGTAAAAAATCAGACTTGTTTGGGATTACTCTGGAACAAAATGTTTCACTTTATATTTAATCAGAACAGAATTTATTTGTTTTCAAGATTTACTGGAGTATTTCAAAACAGCCAGTCTCAACATTGTCAATGCTATCACTGAATTCAGCACAATAGTGCTTGTAAGTGTAGCAAATATACATATTTCCTGGTTTCATGAATATTCCGTAATTCACATACTCCAGGCACAGATTACATCTACAGCAAAAAATCTTGGCTGCACAGAAGAGGGAAGGAGGCAGATACCCTATTATTCAGTCACTAAGTATAAATAATAAGCACCATTTACAGTGTATAACATTTTTTTGATGGGTGTTTTTGATGCAGAAGTGCTGATGCCAAACCTGCTTTTCACTCAAAAGGTGAAATAGGATAGCAGGATACTGTGCACAAGATAAATTTTTGGGCAGCTGAATTGCATGTTGACAAAATAGAAATAATTACATTTTGAATGGAAAGCAATGGTCACTTTTCATCATTGATGTGTGTTCACCAAATAACGATCTCTGTTTCTGTTGAAAACTCATCGACAGAAATGAGTGCAAGTTTTTGTCTCTGTTTTTAGCTCCTGAACTGAATAAGAAATTGTATTTCTCTAGAATATAAGGATTACAAAGTTAGGTTCTGTTAAGTGTTAAGTAACGTATCATAGGTAGGGATGGTTTAATATCCTATTTCCATAGAATACAGAGCTAAGCTATAGAATTAGATAAGGAAAAAAGCTTTGTCTCTGTTTTGATAATTCAGTTGATATCTCTTCTATGAATGCAGCCGAACTAAGATAAACACAGTGCACAAAATGGGTAAAGGCTAATGAACAAAATACTATCACACTAGCGTGTAATCCAATACTGCAGTGTCAGCGAGGCTTTGCACAGAGCTGTGTATCTCAAATCTCAAAAGAATACAATAAATTTAGGGTCATTAGGGAAGGACAGTATGAAAAAACAGGAACGTGGAAAATATTTCTTATAAGAATGAAAACAATATAATATTTTCTGTATAAAGGCAAACTGTTAGAAGGGGCTAAACTCAGAAATGTTTACAGAACTTACGGTGAGATTCTGTCTTCTTGCTGTCTCAGAAGATGAGAGTAACAGGTTTTCAAAAACCACAAAGTAACAAGGTGAAAGTATTGCATATAATGAATAATTTATACTATATAACCGATTGCTACAGAAAATAAGGAGTGTCATAAGCTGAATAAATTTTAAGAAAGGATTAGCTATGGTTGTGGGGAACAACTTATTGAAGTTACAGCAGCTGCTGTTTACTAAAGATCTTAAACTTATGCTTCAGTTTTAATTCGTGAAATAACTAGTAGTTAGACATGAAAAAACCTATCCAACTAGGACATGCCCTAACAAGTTTCACATCTTTGTTATAACGTATCGGTGGGGTGTTTCACACCAGCATGCTTGGGATTCTACTATCATCCTTTAAAATATCTTGCCCTGTTCACTGTCAAAGATTTTCTTTGTCTTCTCGGGAAGACACCAAATTAAATGACATCAAGCCTGATCCTCTCTTGTAAATCCCATGTTCAAAGTAACTGTGAAAAATGCTTACCGTTTGCAATTGCAAACACATTTGTAAATTGCAATTACAAATATCACAGAATATAATGTTCCACTAAACCTAGGACACCTCAAAATTTTCATGAGACCTCCAGAATACTACTCAGAAAAGCCCAGTTAGGCCAATTGTCTTCCAAAATAGTGTTAGAAGCTGAATTTCAGCCTTGACAAGGGAAAATTCCCGTTGACTGAAGGTGTGGGGTTTTTTCTGTCAGCAGGTGTCCTTTTTCTCCACCCCTGCACTAAAAGAGTGACTGATCATTACGCATCCGTCTAGACTGAAACTTAGAATTTAACCATGCTGTTGTTGATGAACTTCTCCATTTCTCTTGGCATGAAAAACACACAATACAACAAAAAGAATGTCTTTTAAGTTTTTAGGAGGAAAATAAGTTTATTGGAGAAAGGAAAAAAAAAAAAAAAAGGTTATTTTAGCGTCAGACATACTTTGTGTCTTGGAAATCTGACATCTCTTTCTGCAGTGGAGAATTGATGGTGGGAATTTCCGAAATATTTCAGCAACAGTGTAGCACTGCTCCTGACTTAGACAATGGAAGTTTAACCATCTGTCGTGATTTAACCCCAGCCGGCAGCTCAGCCCCACGCAGCCGCTCGCTCACTCCCCTCTGGTGGGATGGGGGAGAGAATCGGAAGAGTAAAAGTGAGAAAACTCGTGGGCTGAGATAAAAACAGTTTAATAGGAAAAGCAAAAGTCACACACACAAGCAAAGCAAACTGAGGAATCCACTCCCCACTCCCCACGGGCAGGCAGGTGTTCAGCCATCTCCAGGACAGCAGGGCTCCAGCACGTGTAACGGGGACTTGGGAAGACAAAAGCCGTCACTCCGAACATGGCCCCTTTCCTTCTTCCCCCAGGTTTATTTGCTGATCATGACATCCTATGGTCTGGGATATCCCTCGGGTCAGTCGGGGTCAGCTGTCCCGGCTGTGTCCCCTCCAACCCCTTGTGCCCCCCCAGCCTGCTCCTGGTGGGGTGGGGGCAGAAGCAGAAAAGCCCTTGGCTCTGGGTGAGCACTGCTCAGCAGGGACGAAAACATCCCTGTGTCACCAGCACTGTTTGCAGCACAAATCCAAAACACAGCCCCATCCTAGCTACTGTGAAGAAAATTAACTCTACCCCAGCCAAAAACTAGCACACCATCTGGATTCCAAAATTTTGAAACATTTTATTTCAATTGAAAGTGCAAATATTTTGACATTTTAAAATAGTTTATTTTTACTGAGTTTTCTGTACTTTTGTCACTGCTTCCCTTTAAGGCCAGCATAGACAGCAGATTTGCAGTGTAGAGCAAATATGCCTTATGAAACAATTTCTACATGTTTTTGTTATTCACCACTCATTTTTTTTGGTCACAAATTCCTTCTCATCAAATCTGAAGAGAAAATGTATTCTTCTGTCAGGTATGCAAAAACTAACAGAAGAGAACCAATCAATGCAGATAGTTCACAAACACCTTTTTCTCCATATGCAGGTGTATTTTCATGGTAAAAAAGAGAGAAGGTGAAATCTAAACCAAAGCGTAATTCTTGTCTGTCCCATTCTCTTCCTAGTAGTAGGAACCATATGGAGAGTAGATGCTTATATTCATCTATGGTAAAATGATGACAATATAATTGTTTTGTTCCCATCATTGATTTGCCAGTTGTGTATGGCTTCTAAACTGTTAAAGGCAGAAATATTATCTTTGGGTACATTTGCAGAATATCTAGAAAAATAATATTACTAAGGATGTGCTTAACATTATTGAAAAGTAGATCTAAAAGTGTTTTGGCATGCAAGAAAAGCCTTATAATCATTTCATTCTTGGGTTAAATAAGGTAAAAAGAGTGAACAATAGCAATGCTAGTTCTCCCAAATACTCTCTCCCCCAACCTACTCGGGAGTAAAAGCTTTGGAAAATGAAATCTGCTTTTCTCCATTTTTTGATATTTCAAAGTTATTTAGTTCACCTTCAATTAGAACATACACTGCATGCCTATGAGCAGACCTGGATTCAACACAGGATTTCTAATGAAGCATCCTTCACTGCCAGATATCCTGGAAATCTTAGACCATCTGGTTTCACAGTACACTTGTAGCTGATTATCTGCTTAAGAATTAATTAGGAACACATGTTAACTGTTGTGATAGCAGAATTGTTGACATTTGTCTTATATGTCTTTTGAAAAGCAACCATTGTCCAAAACAGATTCCAAAATAGCATGAAGTAATGAAATAAAAGGCAGCCTCCACTGGGATTAAGATGCATGTCCTTTCCTGACAAAGATACTTAAGAGCATTACATTGTAGTTTTCAGTGACTGAGGTATCAAAAATATGACATTTATGAAGCTCCTTCCCTTATTGGTTGTATGTCTCCCCATCATGTTAAAGATAATAGACCCAAGTGTAACTGACACCATCGATAAGGAACAAAATCAAAATGGCACAATGTAAAGTAGAAAACACAATAAGACTCAGCTGGTTAAGGATCATTGAAATATATTTTTATTTTCTCAGCAGAGTTAGATCTCTTTTCACTTTTTCACGTAGAAGACATGCTTGCAGCATTTATAGTTAAATAATTGCCCTTAGAAAAACACCCAACATGGAATTTTCTAAAAATGGCATCTTCACTTAAAAGTTATTTCTTCTTTCATACCATACTGTGACTCTCTAACACAAAGACTGAGGGTAGCTTGTGATAGTACAAACAATAAATTATTGTGACAAAGTAAGTTATTGAACATCAACTGGGCTATCGCAACTGACCACTTTTATGTTCCGAGTCACTGAGAAATAAAATGCCTAAGCAGCTTAGACTATCATTAGATTGTTATTTTTTGTGAATATTTATAAAAATGTAGCTCAGGATAAAGAGGTTTTTTTAAACTGGTAGAAAAAGTAAACGTTTAAACTATCTTTCCTCCACAATTTGTTGTCAAACTGTGAATAGATTGTCATATGATAATATTTTTTAAAAATAAACCATAAATAAAAAAAAATCCTTCCTATCTCTCATACTAACCTTTCCCAACAGACAAAAGGCAACATAAAACACTAGAGTGTAAAATTCAAAGAAGCTTTCACTTCTGTATATTATTTGATACAAGGATTTTTTCCAATAATGCTTTGCATTCTGGTGTTTTGCATTTCAGTTTTAGTCCACAATAAAAATTTCATTCAGTAGGGGTTAAACGCCCTAAATTTGTGATTATGTAGCTGACCTTAAATGAAAGGACTTTATAACTTCCAAAGACCCTTAAAAGTGCAACTGTTTGCTAATTTATTCTTTCCAAACTGTAATTCTTATTGTACAATATTAAGCCTGAAGGCTACAGGGTAACTTATCTTTGCAAAGCTTGATAATTTCTGCAAAATGGTAATCACTGTGGAGTTTTTGGTTTTGTGCACTGTGCTGAAGGGCTAAATTCTTTTCCCTGAGCAGCCCCTGGGATATCCGAATGGCTATTTTACTGTTTACACAATTCTCTCTCCTACCCTCTTCTTGGGGCACAGTGTTAGTGCCTAACACCTCTTAATATCATTTAAACCTGGCTGAGAAACATCAAATGTTACAACTCATGCCAAAATCTTTGGCTACTTTTGACAGGCTTTCTAACAGCCTTATATAGAGGATAACACGAAATGCAACAGAGACTCAAGTGCTTTTTCCTGAATTTGTAATTCATCCTAAATTGTGGTTCCAACTTAGGTAGTATTTACAACCCTGATGATTAAGCCTAGTCTGTAAAAAAATTTTCAACCAGTATAATAATTAGTCAAGGGCTGGAGAAAACAAAAGAAAGATCACAATAACATACATATATGTACCTATATACACACACCAATTTACATTTCCTTATGAATCAAATAGGGATTTATACATTCAAACAAGCTATATTAGCTGATTAGTTATATGAATTATATCAGCCTCAGTTATATCAGTCTAAATATGCTTAATTACAGCAACATAAAACATTGTATCAAATCCTTCACAATGCCTAATCTTTGTCTAACGGTAGAAAGTTGTCACACTTTCTTAACTATGTTACTATAGATAAAGCTACACAATTTTCCAAGTATTGACTTCAGCTGTGAAGTGTAGCAAGTCTTAAATTGCCAAAATCTACATTAGTTATGTTTATAAGGTAAGGAATAAATTCTGATCTGGTCAAATATAATACACGCTTACAAACATGAAAATGACTAAACATGATGTAGACAGATGGAGACACAGATCCATCTGCCAAAAATATACGGGAACACCTGCATTAATAGCCTTGCCATCACGAGGAAAAAAAAAAAAAAAAAAGATTATTCACTTACTTAAGTCTGATGTATTATAGGCTTACATGGTAGTTGGTATAAAAAGGATTTGCCATTCTAAATGGATCTATGAATGACTATTAGTACTAACTGTCTTTTTTCTGATATATCAAACGAATTAGCCATGTTCTCTCCAGAAAGAAAAGTAATACTGTCATGTAGTGTATGTCAAGGATTCCATTTAAAAGAATTCCTCCATCTGATTTGTCATAACAAAGCAGTAACGTTTTCCCTGAAAAAGCTAGAGAGAGAACAAGAAAAAAAAATTGTGATCAAGTTATACTTAAGTCCTCAAAAGTACAAGTCCATTATTGTAAATTGATATTTCTCTTTCACCAATTTCCATCAAATGAGGGTATTTTAATCTGCAGTGTAGATGAAGGCACTTTTTTCCTTTTAACTGCTATTACCCAGCTTATGATCATGATTATTGTTGGAAGATGCTATAATTATAAAGATTAATTAGTAGTCAGAGCAATAGAAGCACATATATTAGCCATGTGTCAGATTCCAGGACTGAAGCTTTCAAATACAGAAATAAGACTAGAAAATCACAGTGCTTGATAGGTCAGGCAAGAATATGAAAATGTATTTTTTTGTCATTAGGAAGCTTTTGTGCTGATATGTAAAAATGGTAATGAGTCTTCTTCCTCTTCATCAGAACATCTTTTTAAGTTTGTAAAAACTCTTTAAGTGCTAATTAGGTAAGAACCCATCAAAAATCAAATTAGGAATAATTAACACTCATTGTCACTGCTAAGGAAAATAAAGGATAGAAACATGTTTGGCAGCATGCAGACTTTTACTGAGGTGTTTTACTTGAAATGAGTGCACATCAAAGTACTTTACTGTGCAAGAATTCAAAAATCCCAAATTACACGTTTTCCTTTATAAAAATTAATCATTATTCAAGCAGAGGCCAGAAGTTCTTACAAAGAATAGCTAAAGATATACTATGTTGTATGTCGTTATTAGAAACAAAAGATTCCTGACTAAGCTAAAACTTTTGGCAATATAGTACGCATACAACCACAATTACAGTCAAAGATCAGGTGTGCGTGTGAGGGGGGAGTTTGAGCATGTTTTTCCTGTTCTTTGTTAATATGAACACAATAGAGATCAACTGAACAGTGACAACATGTTGCATTTCTGCTGTTTTTTCTTAAAGCTCTTCTCAAACAAATGTATTAACCATCAAAATATTTGCTTTATAAACTCAACAGGCACATACATCAACAAAATTACTTCTGTATGTCCTCTGTCAGTGGTAGTTTGTTCACATTTGCATATGTTTCTTAGCTACCTAGGAAGATGAGCAAATTGATTTCCAGAAGACAATAAACTGTCATGAGGAACAAGAACACTGAATTTCTTAGAAAAACTAATTTCCAAGCCAGAAATCAAATGGGATTCTTCATGATTTCAAATATATTCTTGTGAGGACTTAGCAATAAGAGGTGGCAAGGGAGCTTGGTGATAAAATATAATGCTGATAAGAGATTTTATATCATAGAAGGTTCTGTGGCAAGAAAAAACACAGAAAACAACAGCAGAGCCAGGCAGACTATGACTGATATAAACAGTTAATAATTTAATACATGTCCTTATCACAGTTCTTATGTTGGTGATCCCCAGTAACATTTCTCTGTTTATGATTTTATTTTCTCTTCCCTTTACCTTCCATTTTCTTTGCCACTTACTGGGCTGATAGTCACTTAAATTAAGTAGCTTTTCAAATAATTAGCACTATTAGGAAACCACAAAATATTTAACTTTGAAAACTATATTGTATTGGGAGTCATTCTATTTTATCAAGAAATGCATTTACACCTCCTGTATATTCTACAGAACCGTACGTCCTGTCAAGCACACATTTATCAATTGATAGCTTTCATCTGCAGGGCTCTAGCCAGCTTTAAGTTTTCAGAAGTCTTTCTTCACATTCCTGTATCTTCCAAACATAAGCAGGTCATGTAAATTAATTAACATCTATAGAAGTTTCATGTCTTCTACAATTTTCCTAAGGAACTACTGAAGCGTTGAAGGTGTTTTAAACCTACCTCCAGTTAAGCAGTCAAACAAGTCCAAAGGACAGATGAAAGCTGTCTACATTTTATAATCTTTTCCCAGGAGTTCTAGCCATACTCACTTCAAAGTCCCAGACCTGGAAATCATTAATTCCCTAAGCAAGCTAACAAGCAGACCAAGGAATCTTCTACATGTAGCATGGCATCCTCTTCCATTATACATTTATTTAAGGTGAAGTATTTATACAGAAGTTTATCAAAAAGTTAGAACTTCTGCTTCCTGAGAAGTTCAAATAAAAAGTTTATTTCAATATGAAACACAGGAATTTGAAGTAGTTCATCAGAAACAAATATAATCCTTACCTCCATCCTCCACCATCACAAATTTCATATTGAATGAAACAAAGCCTGAAGCCAACTATAGCTTCTATCTCTCCTTAAAGGCTAGGTTTGACAATGACAGCTGACTGTCTTTGCATGAAAATCCTCAGAGAGTTTGCAAATGAGATAAATTTCCCTGCTAAAAGCACACGTGAAGACAACTGTAAATTTGTCATTCTTCAAGAGGTGGGGGGAACCTGAGCAATTAAGTGTAGCCTCACTCACTTGCCTGCCCTCCCCCCAGCCCGAAGTCTTTTTAACAATGAGAAAATACATAAAAATAATACTATTTCTTGCTAAGCACAGTTATCGTCCCTAACTCTTAACTTGCTGGATTAGATAGATTAACTGCTCAGATGCTGCAGTTTTTAATTTATGATATTTTCTGTTGTGAAGACAAGAAATTTGTATCAGAGAAAGATGATGGTAGGATCAGCAAATTGGAGAAAGGAGTCAAGATGCTTCATTTTAGAAAAGATAATGCATTCTAAAAAAATTAGACTTTTAGTACTCTTCCTCTTTTCACATTATGTTTCAGTACAATCCAAAATATAGATTCCAAGGCTTAGGTTAAGAGTAGATTGAGTACATTAGGTTATTGTTGTGTTGTAGCTTCCAGAGGACATTTATTCTACTTATGCTAAGTGGATTTCTACTCAGTCTAAGAATGCACTTTGACGTTGTAAGTTCATGTAAGATCCTAAACAGGAGAAGACTGAATTTTCCAAGACTAGAAAAAATAGACTAGATTGTGTTTGAGACAAACCCAAAGTACCACAGCAATCTCCTGCCCTAGGTTCTCAATAATAATTGCTTGACACCAGCATGGAATTTCAACAAAGCTCTACTATATACATCCAGTTTTAGCATTTCTCAGGGGGAATTAACTTCTGGCCTGTTTGTGACTTTGTATGGAAGAAATAATACTGAATGGATACAGAGAGTTGTCAATCAGTTAAGTTTTGACAAAGCGAAAGTTTCAGATTACATTGTGGTTTTGTGTGTATTAAATCATCAGTATTTTAGAGCTAGAAATACTTCTGTGTCAGCGGTTAAGGTCTGTTCTGAAGTTTAGACAAGAGGTAATTGAGGAGCAGAACCACATCTCCAGCAGAACCATTTTATTTCACGACCTAAATTCAAAATGTGTTTGCAGCGAACCTGTAGGGACATATGCCTACACACAGTATAAAAAATACCTATGTTTTCTTCTGTCCTTAATTTACAATAAGGACTCCTCAGTACTTTAAGGATTAGGGTAGTTTCAGAATAATCTCTGTAACATTTCTGGTGTCAGACACAACTCTGTCAGGATACATCTGTGTTGCATTAAATATATTTAATTTACCTGAAACAAATTGATATTAATTAAAGAACCTTAAAGATGTCAAAAGTCCACTAGAATTTTCAAAATTGCTTTTGGCAAGAAAAAAAGATTAGCATATTTCTTACTTGAGGAACTCAGTGAATGCTGTGAAGACCCTTACAAGGACAACAAACACTGGAGATATTTTTGTCCAAATGGTGTGAAAACCTATGGTAGTATCGAATTTGCTGCTGAACCAGCCCTTACATTATTTGCAGAATATGTGCTTTTTTGAAGAGGGTTTTTTGTTTTATTGGTTTTAGTTTTTTTTTTTGTCTGTACCTTGCTAGGCACAGGCAAACCTTTTCCCTACCTTTCACACAGTTGTTCGGCAAAAGTTATCCATGCCCTTGTCACCTAAATCCTAGATAACTTTAACATGTTGTGTGTGGAAGTATATGAACAAAGGAAAGGCTGCATATTCAGAATGCAAATCACCACTGAACCACCATGACAATATCCGTACCCTGCTTTCATTCTTCTAACTCATCCCATTCTACTTCTAGTTTTTATCTCCAAGACAACCTGCACAGTTGGTTGTTATAGTTATAAAAAGAGGAATCATCAGGGTGAAGGATTACAGTCCACTGCCTTTTCAGGCAATCACATCATGCAATCTGATTTTAAGCATATCAAGATTTAGGAGAGAAAAAAGAAACAAACACTCCTCATTCTTAGTTAGTGGATTTTTACTGTCCCAACTGCCTGGACGAAACACCTACACCAGGTAACCTACCAAGAAAATTGGATTTTCCAAAACTCTATGCATTATAATGGTTAAAAGGGGAAAAAAAAAGTATTATTTTTCACTGTGGTGCGTTGACCTTGGCTGGATGCCAGGTGCCCACCAAGCTGCTCTGTCACTCCCCTTCTCAACTGGACAGGGGAGAGAAAATATAACAAAGGGCTCGTGGGTTGAGATAAGGACAGAGACATCACTCAGCAATTACCATCACAGGCAAAATAGACTCAGCTTGGTGAAATTAATTTAATTTATTGCCAAAATTCAGAGAAATAAACCCAAATCTTAAAACACCTCCCTCCCACCCCTCCCCTTTTCTTGGGCTCAACTCCACTCCCAATTTTCTCTACCTCCTCCCCCTGGTGGTGCAGGGGTGTGGGGAACGGGGTTGGGGTCAGTTCATCCCACCTTGTCTCTGCTGCTCCTTCCTCCTCAGGGGGAGCAGGACTCCTCACTCTTCCCCTGCTCCAACGTGGGGTCCCTCCCAAGGGAGACAGTCCTTCACAAACTTCTCCAGTGTGGGTCCTTCCCATGGGCTGCAGTTCTTCACAAACTGCTCCAGCGTGGGTCCCTTCCCCGGGCTGCAGTCCTTCAGGCACAGACTGCTCCAGCGTGGGTCCCCCACAGGGTCACAAGTCCTGCCAGAAAACCTGCTCCAGCGTGGGCTCCTCTCTCCATGGGTCTACAGGTCCTGCCAGGAGCCTGCTCCAGCATGGGCTTCCCATGGGGTGTCGTGGTTTAACCCCAGCCAGCAACTAAGCACCACGCAGCAGCTCACTCACTCCCCCCATCCAGTGGGATGGGGGAGAAAATCGGGAAAAGAAGTAAAACTCGTGGGTTGAGATAAGAACGGTTTAATAGAGCAGAAAAGAAGAAACTAATAATGATAATGATAACACTAATAAAATGACAACAGTAGTAATAAAAGGATTGGAATGTACAAATAATGCGCAGGGCAATTGCTCACCACCCGCCAACCGACACCCAGCCAGTCCCCGAGCGGCAATTCCCTGCCCCCGCTTCCCAGTTCCTAAACTAGTAGGGACGTCACATGATATGGAATACACCGTTGGCCAGTTTGGGTCAGGTGCCCTGGCTGGGCATCAGAAGCTGAAAAATCCTTGACTATAGTCTAAACACTACTGAGCAACAACTGAAAACATCAGTGTTATCAACATTCTTCACATACTGAACTCAAAACATAGCACTGTACCAGCTACTAGGAAGACAGTTAATTCTATCCCAGCTGAAACCAGGACATGGGGTCACAGCCTCCTTTGGGCATCCCCCTACTCCGGCGTGGGGGGGCGGGTTCTGTGCAGTTTCTGTGCCCACCTCAACTTTTTTTCCTTCTGAAATCCGTTCTCCCAAAGGCACTACCACCATCGCTGATGGGCTCAGCCTTGGCCAGTTGTGGGTCCGACTTGGAGCCGGCTGGCATTGGCTCTGTCAATCAGACATGGGGGAAGCTTCCAGCAGCTGCTCACAGAAGTCACCCCTGTAACCCTCCCTGCTACCAAAACCTTGCCACACAAGATTTTTGTAAATAGACACAATTCCCATCATAACGGCAGAAGACAGTAATTTGCCGGACACAGATACTTGCTAGCCTGATAGAAAAAGTTAATGGGAGTGAAGAATTAGTTGCACTTTAGTCGCCTTGAGGGAAAGATATTTAAGTGTAACTGCTTCAATAAATACTATTCTCATATAGACATAAATTGAGGGCAGTTTGTCAATTAAACGGCAAACTGTACCTTGAACAACCTAAACAAAGAGAAACTAAATCAGGTCCACTGAAATGTCCTCACCAGGTTCCCCAAGTAGATGAATAGGATAATTAATTTCATTTTATCTACAGCCTTTGTTAAGAATTATCCATTATTACATTGTGCACTAGCGATAAAGCTGTCTGTGCTACTGATCTAACAAATTCATTTCTTTCAAGCCTTTCACTTTTCTCTGGTCGGAAGGTATAGAGTTACAAATAAAGTGGGACATCATCCTCAGCACTTTCCATTCTAACTGCCCAGCCTGAAAGCACGTTAATCTGCTGTTACTTCTATATTGACCTATCCTAGTCACAACTTCCAAAAAAGCCCTTATCTGAGGTAATGGACAGTGGAATTTAGGAACTTCCTAAGCCCTTGTGAGCATCATACCATGGTAGAATGATTGTCTTTGAGAAGGTGAAATCAGATTCATACTGCCCCTAGGAAGTCCAGGCATGACACACTTGAGTTTCAGAGTAGGACAAATTGCCCTGAGAGGTCCTCAGTGGACTGACACATCTATATTGCACAATATTATAAATGTTATAGAACAACATTTCTGCACAGCCTGCTTCAAACAAGAGTGTTCATGAATATTGGTTTTCATTTTCAGATGTCACTTTTGAGAGATCTGTTGCATACTGTACCGATGATCTAGACTGACTGAGGGATTCTTCCTTTAAAAATAAGCGTGCTGACTTACTCTGCTGGCAAAAAATTTGAGGCCTCTTCAGTAAAGAACCAAAAATCCCTTGAGGACCTGCTGTGCTTAGAAAAAGCCAACAAGCAGTGTAAAGCTAATACTTTCTCACATCAGACTTTCCCCTCAATCTTTTTTTTTTCAACATGACTAAATACCTGTGTTCAAAATGCGATCAATTATTTTACTGTATCAGCCACTGACTACACTCAGATGTTATCAGCTCTTTGTAAAGAAGCTTGCAAAAGGAAAAGATAGAGACTTCTGAGGAAATAGCGGGGATGTAAAGGGAACAGCAAGGATGGACAATGTCCTTGGACATATGGGCTCATCTATATACAAGTGGTACCTGTAGCATGTGTGAAACTTTGGAAATTCTTTATACTGGCATAAAAACCAATGGGTATTAATGAAGGGTTATTTCTTCTCAGCCTGGAGAGAAATCAAGTCTGACTTCTGGAAATTAAAGTTTTAAAAAGGTTTGCAAATTCTAATCAAAACTTTCTACACTTGTGGACACTTTGACATTTCCCAACATCACCTTTGATCATGTTGACATTGAAGCATTCCTGAAATGAACACAACAATTAACATTGCTTTAATCACTATTATAAACCTACTGAGAGCAGTCATTGCAATAAAATTGGCATATTAAATATATGAAAAAATAATTGCAGGTGCAACTAAACATGATTAATGATCAGACAACACCTTGCACATGAAAAGAATATTAAATAGTTTTACACTCTTGTCAGAGCCAAGATTATTAACACATTGGCTTGTTTGTTTGAATAGAGCATAGAGCAAGAGGACAAAGAATCCTCAGAGATACCAAGCACTATTTGCATATTGTTTTATAAAATTTTCCACACATTTAAAACATAGGTATTTGTGAAGTGCGCTGGATAACAAAATATGTGTAATGATACAGCATGATAGGGAGCATCTGAGACTCTGTGAGGCAGCTTTCATCTGACCTTTAACATAGTCTACAATTTTCTTTCTAGAAATAAAGATCTGGCAGACTTCTGTTGCAAATTATTTTGTAGATAATAGTATCCACTGTCTTCAGGACCGAAGGTGGTGTTGTAAGCTTGTTATTTTGAGGCCTGGACTTTACTATCTGCCTGCTCATCTTGTAGCAAGTTTTTCTCCATAAAATGATGCAAAACAAAGAAAAATCAAACTTTTCTGGCAAAGGGAGAAAGAAAAATCACAAGAAGTTGTAAAGTTTAATATTTGGTTTCCTCTTTAGAATTGTTTATAGAATTAAAGACAGAAATTATCATCATCTTGAAAAATATTTAAAATAAAACTTAAAGATCTATACAGAAGTTATTAATGTCTTTTACTCCTACTTTTTGTAGTTCATGAGGAATTAGTTATGAGATATACTTTTCTTTATAATTTTGTAAAACTATTTTTATAGAATGTTCAGTGTGGTCAGTATATGCTCAATTTCAATACACTCAGCAATGCTGTGATATTGCACTGTGCTTTCTTTCAGTTATGATTCCAAAATACTTACGAAGTTCCTTAGGCAGATGTTACTTTTAATTAACATCAGCATGTGGTATACTTATCGCGGTACATGATAAATGCTTTACGTGTCAATTGCTAATGGTATATAGGTCAGCTTTACAACTGAAAATTATTGTATATACTTCTATTGCTAAAGCTGAATACCAAAAAATTCATGTTAAGCTAAAGGAGCCAACACGCCAGCACTATTTCCAAGTTTTCTATCTTAATGTCCCAGTGAGGAGCAGCTCACTTAGACCATCTAACTCCTGAACGTAACACTGAAGTTTGTGTTTTCCTTCCACCTTACCCCCCTGTTTTTCCTAACCATTACCATTGTGTCTTGATACTGGAACACAAAAGCAGGTCTGAATAATTTATATTTAAAGTTTTGACTAAGCACATGGAATTTTAGCACTTTCTTTAGACTACTATTATGTAGAAGGATAAAAATAGATCCAGCACATATTTTCATGCTGACATATTCTTAGATTTTGTGGACCTTAAAAATCATACAATATTGACAATGAAGAGTTGGGTTGGGATAATTTTTTTTTTTTTCACTCCCTCTCTATTTTTTTTTCCCCACTATACCTCTTCTGCAAGTATGAAGTCCCTTAATACAGCCTAACATTTAAAAAAAAAGTTGTCAAGATCAAGGGGGCAAAATTGGGATTTTTAAAGCAATATAGAGACAGGTGGAATTTACATTATTGCTTTATTTTTAATTATAGTCTTAAATTCCTTACCTTACAGAACTATTTATAATCAAATATAATTTGCAATAGTATTCTTCATTTAAAAATGTGTTTTGGCAGTAAATCCGTATTAGTTTTAGTTGCTTTGTAGGCTGTAACAGAGAGACGTGTTGCAATACAAATACAAATTTCACAGTGAAATATTCACAAACATATTGACTGAATCCCATATATATTTATGCATGCACGTGTTTTGAACATGTCAATCCTTGTGCCTTAAAATCTGGAAAAAATTAATCTCAAAAATAAACACTGCTAAAAATTTTCCTGAATGAGAAGAAACTACTAAATTGAAACAACCCAGAGCATAATATGATATAATGGATCATAAAGAAATTTGATTTGGATGTTAATCCTAATTGAAAATGTACTCTAAATATATCAAGTGATTTAGAATATTTGCCTTAGTTGTATAAAGAATTACAAATATGCTTAAATGTGACACATTTGAACCAGGAGGTACCCATCATTTAATGTGAAATTTAAAAGTATTTTCAAGTAGTGGGTAGGACAATGTTGTTAGTATATTTATTAAAATATTTATTTAAAAAAATCAAAATATTATATACCTAATGGCTTAACCTAGTTCCTAACTAACCCCTGCTGTTGGTTTTGAAAAGAGCCTCACCTACGCTGAGCATGCAGGCATAGCAATGAGAATAGAGCCTATCATGGCAAGTTTAACATTAGCCTACATAAGATAATGCATTTGAAATCAGATTTTCTTCATTGCTATTTTGAGTTACAACAATTCAAACCAGACTACTGTACTATGGTGGTGAATTTTTCTACTTTTTCTCAGCAGCTACAAAGAAACGAGTTAGTCTCGGCTGACTCAAATGATGCTTCTAATTTAAGACATATGCTGTGAAAGATTAAAGAACTTAATGAGACACAGGAAATGAAATTACCTTCACCAAAATTCACATATGTCCTCTTTGTCAACTATGACAATGGATAACTATTTATTTTATATTATTTCAAAGAAAGAAAAGGATTTGATGAATAATTTTCATGGAGTTACGCTCCCTTGCAAGTGAAAAGAAACTTAAATAGAGAAGGCAGATACAAATATAAATAGAAGTGGAAAAATTTAAAAACAAGAAGGATTGGCTTTAGCTCCCTGGCTGTGGGACAACCTGCTTAGTCGAATTGCTGGAAAGGTTTAGCATTTGAAAGCTTAATCGGCTAGTGTGAAGCAGAGGGGATTTTTTTTTTTTTTGTTAGTTAGTTGGTGGTTTTTTTGTTCACAGTATTGTCAACTTCCTCCAAAAAGGTGAATTTTTTTGGAGGTCAGGTGGGTAACCCTGAAATGAGGGGGGAAAATGCTTCTTCTGTTGAGGTTAACTAACTCATATGAAGGAGCTGCAAGCCTGCAGCTCATAGTGAGACAGATTTTGGAGAAAGCCAACAGGCAGAACTCAGAAGTGATGAAAAAGGATTTCCTAAGGTATTCTGCAGAAGTTGTTGCAACTCAGGAAGTCAGAGTTGGCTGAAACCAAGTTTGAAAACACGGACCCGCTCCGAAAATGCACAGGAGCTAAAGTTATTTATAAACTGTTTCTTCTTTCATTCTAGCTCTTTCTCTCTAGTCAGTTTGAGATTATTTTTAATTTAAAAAGTTAATTATTAGGATCTGCGTTATAATAAAAGTTCTGTTTGACTTGTGGTCCAGTCAGAGCAGACCTATATGTCCTATATGGTTCTGTCTAAAATTACCCCCATTACTGTGAGTCTTGGCCAACTTTCTGACAGAACTGTACAGCTGCACTTGTCGAGATTTTACCTTCTCTACAGCTGAGGGTTTTGATCACTTTGTTTTCCTCTTTAGCTTTGATTTTTGATAACATGCCAGCTAGCAGACACTTAAAGCTAAGGGGGTGATGAGTCTTTTTTTTCTTTTTAATGATGTGGTCATCTGTCTGACAAATTTATATGAATCCAGCATTTCATGAATGACCATAAAATCATGTTGTATAGCTTTATAATAATTATGACTTTTCAACTTTTTGGATTTGAATCAGTGATAATATCAAAGAGGAGGTTCGTGTCTTGGTCAATAATGTCTCTTCCATAATCCAGCAATGATATTCTTAAAAAAATAAAAATATATACCCCTGTTTTAATAATATTATGAAACAGGAAGGGTAAGTCAGGTATAATGTTTTGAAACAAGAAAGGTAAACCTGGTCTTACAAAATACACATTAGTGGAAATAATTTCACTAAAGGAATGAAATAAGCCAAGGAAGGATGCATGCCTAGGAACCAACTTGCTTGCTTTGACAGAAGCAACCATAAAAGACCAAAGAGTATTTTGCTGCACTTGTTTTTAGCAAGAATAATTTCTTTTTAGGAAGAATAATTTTTTTTTTTCTTTTTTTTTTTGCCAAGTTCTAAGCCTTCATTCATAGAGGCCAGATTATTCTGGTCAAAAGTGTCATCCAATCATTAGTATAATGAAAACAAGGTAAAGGATTATACATATAATAGCCACCAAGAGAGATGTACATTTACAACCCATAACAATTATGTAGATATCTAGATTGTAGAAATAATAAACAGCCACAGGAGGGAGGGAGAGACAAACAATTACTCTAATGGAGAGGGAGATATTGTGATTAACATTAAATGCTACCCACAGTGAGGTATCTGTAGTAAGAATGACATACACGACAGCTATATAAGACACACTTGCCTTCTGGGGAGGCAAGATAGTGAGAATAATAAACAGGGTATTCTACATCAGTAGAAAAAGTTCCATAGATTTATGGAGTTGTAAGAATATGTCTGCTTTCCACATAAGCCAGAGTAATTTCTTTTTGGTGAACCTTCCTTTTCAGTGTCATTTTCAGTTAGGAAATAAAAGTACCTGATGTTACAAATAATTGTTGGAAAGGGAGAGAAAGAGGAATGGAGAAAGGAAGCAGAAGAAAATCCAGCACTAGAACTCCAAAACAGGCAAATTTGTTTGGGCTGCTCATTATGGATCATACTGAAAAGTGAAAGCCCAGCATTTTGTCATTAATATATTTGAGACAGACGTATTCTTCCATAGAAAACTAGATTTCTGAAAACACGCAATACATAGGAAGAATTGAACTTCAAGAAAATATGAATAAAAAGAGTATGCCTTCTCATGAAGAGCATGATTTACCACTTTATCCATGAAAGCTGCTAATTTGAAAAGTACAGATGAGATCTTAGATAATGAGATCTACAAGGAAAGTGGTGTATGATGTTAAACTTCTTCCATGCTTTGCTGAGCTATTTAATGACACCCATTTTCTTGCAACAGATTTTTTTCTGAACTTGTATATGGGAGTAGTTAAATTTCATTAAGGACTGGAGGTGGACTTCTGCAATGTTCTCCTGTTTAACAATGCAGTTTTCACTATATGAATATCTGGCCACAATATTTTCTCTGATTGCAGTGGGGTTTTTGCTTGGGTTATTAACATTTGATGTGTAACACAACTGGTATTAGAATAGAGTTATGTAATTAGCATGCAAGCAGGAAGGAAAACCTGACTATTTGCCAGTGTTTATAATTGTAGGTTTTTCTCATCAATATCCTGAACAATAAGGTATAAAATAAATGCAAGATTAAAACAATGTACTTATTTAAACTGGAGATATATTCAGCAAGGGTGTATATATCATAGCTCTCTTTTTATATTTTAATACAATTATGCACAAGGCCCACCAGTGTGGAAAATACTCCAAACAGAAGACAAGGCCCTGCCTTCTTTTACACAATAGGTTCAACCATGAGAAGTTCATGGAGTTTTTGAAAAATGTATACTTGAAGTATTCATCTGGTAGAGCTGCTGTTATTTAAAGCAAGTAAAAGCTTCATAGTAATACAGTTCACTCAGCCCCAATATCTCCTTTACATCTAATCTCTTATTAATTTGAATTAAATGTGAACTAGCCACAACAATCAAAGCTAACTTGAAACTTAAGAGGAGTTTTTTGGGACTGGATTTTCATTATTTCAATATCCTGAAATCGATACCCATATCTAAGACTAAAAGTGCAAATATGAGAACATGCAACTTAATTGAGACTAATAAATCATTATCACTTGATCAAATATTGTGTTGATGACAGATTCCCATTCATAAACATCCAGTTTCAATTGCTGATGTATCAAAAACTATGCTTTGTTTTATTTCTGTGGCTCTGGATGGAGATGTAAGTCCTGTCTTCAAACAAAATAAAGTCTGAAGACTGATAACAAGAAGATTAGTAAGATAAGGGGCTTTAGAAGTGGAAGGAAATAGAGATATTCTTTGTTATATTCAAATCTTTGACTGTAGGACTCAAAGCGTTGATTAAGATGACTTCTCTGACCTCACTGGATTGCTGATGTTGAGAAAGAGCGAAAATTCCAAAGGCAAATCAGAAATGAATGCTAATTTAGACTGCATAATTTAGCCTTTCTTTCTTTTCTGTGAAGATCTAAAAATCCTAGACACCAAACTTGGATGATACCACTACCCTCCTCTAAACCTACAGGTTCCTTTTTTATTATTTTTACTGTTATTACATATAGATATAAAAAGAGCATATGTTACACATCCTAGTATTTTTCTTTTTGTAAGCTGTACAAAGACTGGTGTGACATACGTGAAAAAGAGAGGAAAAATTTGTCTTCCCTATGCCTTGTTCACCTTCATAGATGTTACACCTAATGGATATGCACCTTCCTCTGAATGGTTTCTTCTGAATATAGTAGTGGTGAGCAAATCGGAAGATGCTATTGTAATACAACTTCACTGTCTTTAAAAATCTTTTGAATTTTGAATATTGCTGTTCTTCTTTAAGGTATTATTGCCCAATAGCCTACTCTTCTGCATCCATAATGCTTTAATTCAGTGAGGAAAGCCATTTGTTTTATCTCAGGCAAAGTGCACGTCTAAAGCTTTCCACATAATGCTAGGAAAAGTTTAGTAATAGCTAATACTGACAAGTCACAGAAGATCAAAAATACTATTTTAAAAATCAAATAGTAGTCATACTATTACTAGTTTTTTATTATTTTCATCCTCAGGCATTTCCATAGTAGCTGATTCTTTAAAACAAAATAAAAGGAAAAAAAAAAATTTGTCAGTCTTTCGTAATTAGGAGGTGATTAATCAAATTTGCTGCAACTCATTTTGATGATTTTTCCTCTGTTGAAATGGATCTTGTCTTTAACTAATGGATGATAGTGCTGATAACAGAGGACATTTTAATCACTGAGTACTGATGATAGATGGTTTGCCTGTTTAATTGAATCGTTACTTGACAGCATATTGTCTTTGAGAGTACCGTGATTTGGAACTGTCACTAGTTCATAACAGTGAAACTATTGACTTTATTTCCCAATTGCAACTGAAAAACTGAGCATTTGAATCTTATTTTTCTCTACTTGCTTATCTGGAATTTTGTATGTCAAAATATGGAGAACAAAGAGTACACGGACACTGTCAATATTTGCTAATAGAAATACTGTTATTCCATAGCCACCTAGTTGATTATGCAGATTTATAAATTCATTTGTCTGATGTTTAAAAAAAATGTAAACGTTATGTAAGAATTAAATTATGGTATTCTAGGTTTTTTACTAACATTTTTATTAACTGTTGGTGATGGTCTTTAATAGGCTGTGTCATAGCACATTCAGATCTTAACTCTGATTCATTACTATTTTGCCTAATTTGAAGAAAGGGTCTACATAAAAATTGGTAAATTTGTTAATGAGAAAATAAAAGGGGCATTAGAAAGAAATAAATCTTTTAAGTGCAGAGTATTTAGAGATCTGTATTAAAGAATGTAGGAAATAGAACAGAAAAAGTCAAAAGGAATCTGACATAGCTAAAGAGCAAGGCAAAGTAGAAAAAAGTGGGAAAGGACTCCTTCACTGAATGTTGAATTTAAAAAAAAAAAAAAAGAAACTGTCCTCATCTTAGAAAAATTAAAAGTAAACACATACAAAGTCAGGCCAAACCCAGTTTGGGCAACAAATAAGATGAAACAAAAAAAAATCAAATAAAAATGTCTTTGTTCAAATATATAAAAGCAAGAAGCCTTCCACAGAGTTTGTGTGAAGCCAACAGACAATCCAGATACAAAATATACTACTATAGAAGAAAAATTCAAATGACCTGCTTATATATTTATTTGTTGTGCAAGAACGTCAAAGAGATTCACCGGCCTTCATGAAGGACTCATTAGCTGATCCCTCCTAAATAAAGAGCCTGTAGAAGCAGCTACAGAGCAGATAGACAAATGTGAAAAATGAATTAAATAAATGCAGCAGCTGCCAGGATTAGGTAGTATTTTACCTGTAGCTGTAAAGGAACTGAAATCTGAAATAGCTGATCTACTATTATGTAAAATGACACGATTGTTTTTCTAAGATTCCGTAAGTCTGAGTAACTGTAACTGATAAGCCTGATATTTCTATCAGGAAAATTAATAGGATATATAATAAAGAAGAGAGTTAGGGTGCTCATAAATGAACAATATACTAGGCAAGAGTTGTCATGGGTTTAAAAGTTATCTCATAAATTTTCTTCATTTCCTTGAAATAAATGTAGCAAATGTATGAACAAAGGAAATCAGTTAAAAATCTCTTTTGGGACTTTAAGTAGACTTTTGATGCAGTCCTCATTACCAAAAAGGACATACAGAATAAAAGTAAATAATCTGTTCTCACAGTGAAGGTCACCTATGAACTCCCACCAGCTCTGTATTGTTCAATGCACTCATTCACAATGTGAAAAAAGCTGTGATAGCAGTGACAGAATTTGCTTATGATCTTAAATTATTTGGGAGAGTAGAGACAGAATCTGAATCTGAAGAACTGCGGTATCTCCTTGCACTACTCAGTGATTAAGCAATAAAATGTCGTTGTGGAAACTGAATGTAGTTAAATACAAAGTATCCCTCACTCCACTCCATCAATTTTAAGTTTACACATACAGTAATGGGCTCAGAGCCTAACTGTCAACATTCAGGAATGAGACATTTGAGTTATGATAAGTAGTTCTATGAAAACACCAACTCATTAGCAGCCAGCAGAACAAACTGAATCCTACAAACTATTGGGAAAGAAATAGCAAATAAAATGAGAACATCATTATGCAGCTGTAAAAATGAATGGACTCCATGGACCAGCATATACAGTAAATTTCCCATTCTCTGTCTCAAGAAAGATACAGTAAAGCTGCAAAGGATTTAAAAAAGATACCAAGGATGAGCAAAAGTATATAGCATGTTCTGTACAGAGTATTATTGAATAGATTAGGCTGAAAAATTCATGAGTGAGGGAGAAGGCCATGGAAAGCTATTTAATGATATGGGATCTGGAGAGCTGAACAGTGGTAATGAACCATCATTCCCTTCACCACACGAAGCATCTTCTCAATTGCCTCTTTCTTAAATATTTTTGTACTCACTATATGTGATATAGGCTGTGTAAACACATTTACTACAAAAGCCTTCATACCTCCTGGTTTTAAGCTTGTGTGGCATATTAAATAAACCTGTTGAAGACAGGTTATAACTTGCCTTTTCTACTAAAAATCCCAGAACTGTTACTCCTTTGATGACTGATAATACTGCTTTTAGAATTTTGCTTTTTTTCCTGACTAATGAGGAAAAAGAAGGAAAAAGACTTATTTTGTCCTGTTTCTTGAAGATAGGATGTCAAGGAATGGACTAGCCTTGAAGATGTTTGGAAAATGCCATAATTTCCCCACAGAAGGCTAACTAGTAATATTCAGGAATATAAGAACAAAGAAATATATATATTTTTTTAAAAAAGGTGTGAGAGAGAGGTAGTGGCAGCAATTTTAGAACAGCATCTCAGAGGAGGGGATTAATTTTTAGAAAAAAAGGCCAGTTGTTCCTGGCCTTATGAAGTGTCATGGAGGGTGTTTTTCCAGAGCGTCAAACTATATTTACTTTGCTACAGTTAAATTCCTTATCCTATTGAGTAAAGAAAAGAGAGTTGAGGGTATAAGTTAGGTGCAAATGAAGTTGTAAGGCATCTTCATACATGTGAAATAAGAGGAGAACATGCATGGCAGCCTGTAGCCCTCATGTTATTCATCTCCTAATAAGTGCATGGATCTTTGTGAATGTAAAGAAGAATCCTTTCCTTTCTTTCCTTCTTTATACTGCCCATCGTCTGCATATGAATTCCTTCTTTTGCCTCCACTGAACCCTCCCCCCTAAACTCAGCAAGTCATTAACTGTTCATTTGTACTTACTTTTCTGGCCATGTTTTTGGTTTTCATTATATTTCATTGAAAAGATATCATCAAAGTTGCAACTGTAGCTGTGACTGAAAATTTTTGTTCTGTTCTGTTTTTTGTTTTTGGTTGTTTTTTTTTTTTGTAGTGACTGAGCGCAAGTCCTGTATCTAACAGGTAGCACTAAACACAGATGGTATTTACCAGCGATCAACTTTGATGTATATGAAAAATGATAGAAGTGCAAATATTTTAATCTCATCTAAAAAAGCCAGTCAGTCCTTTGAGCTCCCAGAAGGTATTCAGAGTAACTTCAGAATTCTGATTTTATTCCTGTTTTCCAATTTTCTCCAATGCTGATTAGCTTTTAGAGACTCTCCGAGTATTCTGTGATATATTCAAAGGTGCCATAAAAGGCATCTCACACCGCAAAAAGACAAATTAAATTAATTTGTCTAAATTCTTCTGACAAAAAAGATAATAGGCAGAGTAAAAATCTTTATGGGCATGTTGTCCTAAAATGTGGCTATGCTGACTCACAAAAGATAATATTTTAGTAGAGAGATCTGCACTCCAGAGAATTGTGATTTAAAAGGCTCTTGGTATTGCTAAATATAAAGGAATTCAAAGTACTGTGTAAGCAAATTTAAGTCCAAGCAGTGTTCATGATCTAAATATTACATCATTACTCCCAGAATGCTTGGTCACTTGTTGCTGTATTTTCAGCTTTGACTGACTGAGTTACATTTTTGGGGTTTTCTAAGCCAAGTAACAGTAAGTAACAATAAGTAATAGTACCTACATTTACAACAATGGGCATTAATCTCTTAATAGAGATCATTCCCTGGACTCAAATTAAAATGTGTATTAGAATATTCACACTTAGGAAAAAAAAATGCAACAGATTAATTTAAAAAAAACCTTCAGAGTTTAACATTTGTGAGTGTTCATCATATGCACTACTCTTGCAATCAGCTATTGCTAAGTCTTTTAGTATACGAAGTACATATTAAGGTAGGAACAAGGCTGAAATCTTCTGATTTAGGGGCTGGAGAGAATAAAAGCGTTATTGTTTTAAGGGACAGCAGGAGATTGCTCCTCTTTTCCCCATCTACATTAACTGACAGTCCATTTCAGCAACACTGATACCTTAGATCCAATCTATTAAATAGTAAGTCTGCACATACTGCTAGTTTTATCTGTCTATCGGGGCTAAATATACACTAATCCCTACTGTAGAATTGGAAATGGAATTTGGAAAGGGCCAGGAGAATTCACCCTATTGATTTACTGGCCAGGGCTCACTGAAGTTGCTCTGCTACTAACCAGGACTGATTATTTTTCAAATGCACAAGGTAGCGCAGACATTATCTATGTTCTTCGTCAGCACACTAGTCTGAAGTATCTGAGGATTTTTTTTTTCATATCTTAAAAATGATTGACTTTCTTAAAGCAGCTTCTTTGATTTTTATGTGTGCTTTACAAGAAACAACCTTTCTAACATTACAATATTTACTTATTTCCCTTCCTTTTTCCTCATTAGTTAGACTTTGGTGCAGTTGTAAAGAAAGGGAATAAATGCATTTAGTGTTTGGTATAACACCTTAGTGCAAAATATAAGCTGGGGACTTCTAAAATATGCACTTAAAACCTTTTGCTAACCATTAAAAACATTTAGCAAAGATTTGCTTGAATCAGAGTCTTAGATCCAAATACTTCTAGGAAACTAGAACTCAGACCTGAAATCCATACTTGTGCTCATCTGTACAAGGACAAGGAAAGCAACTGGAAGACAAAATTATTTGTTCTAAACACACAGATACTTGGGGGTTTGAATACACATTTTGTTGTGCTAATGAATTATAGTAAAATGCACATGTGCATTTGCAGAGATAACTCACAGGAAAGTTGTGATATATTAGCTTATGTATTACCTTAATTTCTACTTTAATGTAAAATCTTAAAATGAGTTACTATGAACAGGAAGATTTGACACTTTGATGTTGGAGGAAAAAACTCTGCTAATATTTAGCAAAAGATGCAAGCAGAAATCCCAGTGAATCTCATGGAAGAACGATCCCAAATCTGAAATGAATATTTTACAAGAACAGTTACTCCTCTCTAAATTAGTGACACTTTGACTACTGAGGGTAATCTTGGATGTCAGGTTTACACCTGCATGGATTTTCCATTTTCAACATGAAAAATGTTTTCTGCTCCTAGTTAATTTAGGGAATACCTTGTTTGAAATTTTATACTGAGTTGTATGTATTTAGAGGAGTGGTGAACATAGGAGGAGAAGTGTTGTCATTCAAGCTTTGTCCAAAACTGGAAATGGTTGCCTGGTTGGAGATGCATGTCTTCTTTTGTGAATCGTTTATGGCTTTACATAAAGCTTAACATGATGGCACTACAACCTCCAAGTGTCACTGTCCTGTTAGTACAAATAAAATAATACTATGATCAAAATTTAGTCTGTGAAAGTTCTAGGCCCTTAACATTACTTTGAAAAAGACTATTACTTTTATCAGTATTCTGTATGGAGAAGAGGCTTGTTGAATGGGATCAACCAGCAAATCGAAACTCAAAAGTGAAGTTTCAAATATCCAAAATAGCACTAAGCCACCCATAAGCTCTTCAGTTTCTGTCCTCATTTTGGGAAAGCAGTATAAAGGATTTTTTTTCTACTGTGTTTCTGATTTAGCATATCAAAAAGCAAAATCAACTCCAATGGCTTTCGAGGCTGATGAAGGCTAAAACCTCTGAGCTATGCAGCTTTTTCAGCAGTACAGTAAAAGCTTCCAAACTTTTGAATAGTGGGAAAAAGACAAAGCGTTTCAAGATCAACCTATTGCAAATGTGCTATACTTAGTCCATTTCTAGGGTGGGGTGAAGGAAAGAATATTAAAGGCTTCTTCATTAAGACCGTTCTGAAAACTTTATAATTTCATTCTTTTCTTTCAAATTCATTTTTCAGGACCCATACAGGTAAGGAAATTTGGAACCCATATTAGGCATGAATTGGTTCCAGTAACAGCCAGCTGGGTTGAGGCCTTTAAAAGCCAATCGTGGTACATCTATGACAAGGGATATCCTGTTGGGCTGGAAATTAGTAAATTGATGTGAAATTATAAGTAATTAGCTGCCACACTTTCACAAACCCTGTGAAAATTATTTAAAAACATCTAACAGCTGTTGGCTAATAAAGAGAACTAGTCTAGCTGCCACAGAACATTTGAAGTGCCGCTAACAAAAATGTTAGCATTCTGTGAAGGATAGCTGCTACACGACGGCAGCAAGATCAGCAAAGATGGTGCTGCAGAACACGTGTCATCAAAACGTGGGTGGCAGATGTGTTGAATCTAAACAGGTAACTCACATGCTGCAGCCTGAGTTTCTCTAAAGCAATTGTACAGTGACCGGTTAAACTCAGCTGAGGACTCTTCCCTCTTTTTAGTATCCCGTTGGGTTCACTAGGCTATTAGACATATATATGACTGTCCCCTACTTTCTTCCCTTTTGAAAAAAGCCAATACTGTTCTATTGTTTGGCATTGATGAAAAAGTCCTCTGAATGAAAGTCTCTGTAGGACACCAGTATTCCGTGTCTTGATAAAGATGGGTTTATTATTCTTTTGTGTGAATTCCTAAGGAGCATTCTATGGACAATATTGCATGTTAGCTGAAGGTGGCATTTAATGATTGCAACATAAGTGTTACTGCTGCTGTGTTAATTTACAGTTTGAGTTTGTTTTGTTCTTCCCTTGCATGTGCTAGCAGCGTGTTTATATCAGGAATATGAGTTCCCACGATAAATGGCTAATTAGAGAAAACTTGACATCCCTCTCCAAATCCCAAATTAAAACAATTCTTCTCACCATAGGGTTATGCAGCTTTACATGTATTTAGGTCTTTAACTTCATTGTTATTACATTTTCTTTGCTGTTCTCTTGATCTTAGGATTAAGCAACGATCTATGATGGTGTGTTATAAATCTTAAGCATAAATGTTACATAGCTTCTATCTCGTTGATGCTGAAAAGGCTTTCCTTTTTCCCCTATGAAAATCAGAAACTTTGCTGGGCAGCAATGCTACTGCTGAAAGCAGATACAAACAACTTACAGAGAGATAAGATTATTTCTGTAATGTATTACTAACAGATTTGAGAAGTATCTTGCATAACAGGAAGCAATGCCAGTCTTCAAAAAGGTTCTTCAAGAAAGTCCTAGTTGATACTGGCAATATTTAATCTATATTGTTTGAAATTCAGTCATAAAGTGAGCTGCTTATTCATCTAAGGATCACTGAAATAGGTCCCACTGAAAATATCCTCAGATTCCTGTATAACAACAGGCTCTTCATGTTCTTACTGATGACATTAATTTCAAATATGGAAGAGATTTTTTTGCTCCAGAATTCTGCAGAGATTGATTCCTTATTAGAATTCACTGCTATGTGGGAACCAAACTGCAAATCCAAACATCTCTTCATTCTGAAGGATACTGGATTTAAATATTTATTTGGGATTTGAAGTCTTTGATACCATATTTCTCTGCAATTAGGTAGTGTATGAGGCTTAGTTAATGTAATCTCTTATTAATATTTTAGCTGAAATGAATTGATAAGAATTGTGAAGTGCTGGCTTTTAGTCAGGTGTGTAACTGTTGTTATAAGGGGGATCTGAGATTGTACACACTCCACAACCAAACAGCTTTTGCATTTAAGAGACAAGAGTTTTGAGATTGTACTTGCACACTTTGAGAAAAAAAAGAAGGTGGAAGATGATTTCTGGCCTTCTACCAGTCCATGTGTGGCTGAGCAAAGATCCAGTACAAACCAGTCTGATATTGGCAATGATGAAGGAATACAGATTTTTGTTTGAAGGCAGAGTTCTTTTTGAAATTCTCAGAGATAAAAAATCCCTCAGATGTCTTGTCTTACAGTTCTTTTTTAATTCCTGTACTTGGGGAAATACCATAATCATTCTATTAATGGCAACAGTCTTGCTGTACTCCAACAAAATCCTGGTCAGAGTGTCAAACAGAATACGCTCATGCTGTGGCTGCATGTACTTCTATTAATTAGATGTGAAATTCTGAAGAAACTTGCTCCTCAAAAATAGGAGCACAGCTTTTTCCAGCAGATGACACTGTACTTCTCTCTGGAGAAAACATCCTATTGGGTGTTCAGACTCATTCTGACATACAGAGAAAATTAGACATCTATCTGCTTGCTACAGCAAGCAGTCATTTAAAAAATATTTACCTCCTGCAATAGCTCTTCCAGGGACAGCAGTGTTAGATGTATTGAAATGCTGATGTACTACCTTTCTATTTGCCTGGTTAGCGAAAGGGTTATATGCAGTCGGTGACTGGCAATAAGAAAAGCCAAATTTCAGTTTCTCAGATTTCTTGTAAATTTTTTTGAGTCCTTACCCAGAGACCTGTGAAAATGAATTAAACAACCTGAGTGGTCACTAAGTACTACTTCTTCACTCACAAATATAACTATGCAAATGATTCAAGCAGGAAGCTCTTACTGAGGGAAGGAAGACCAAAAAAAAGCCCCAGAAAAAAAAAGATTGACATTTCAATTTAGAAAGCCTGAGCCACCCATAGTATTCAAGGGTACTTCTTTGTCCAGACAATGCTGTCCTCCTAAACCTGAGACCAGTGCTGCAGGAGGTAGGTCTCATTTTTCCTCTCTTCAAATTTTACTTTGCTCGTACTTCAGTGTCTGCATTGCAAGGTCCAGCTGCAGGCAGGACAACTGAGAATTTGGCCACCAGTAAAAAACAGGGTTACAGGACCATATACTAGATCCCGTTCCAACATTTGCTGTTCTCCACAGATATTCTGGATATGGAAGCCACGTCAGAGCTGGTGTTCCTAATGCCTGCTAGCTGTGCCTGTCACTAAGTCTATGTAAACCTTATAGCGTTGAAGGGCAGTGTAACCATACGACTGTCTGCTTTACCATCCGATGCAGGTACAGCAGATTGAGTAGTGTTTGTGTAAGGGAAAAGAGCTCTTTTTTTCTTCCCAGATAAATTCCCTAGGATCTGAACTTCGAATTCTGTAAGGCTTATTAACTGACATTTAGAAAATATGTTTGCATTTTTCCTGTGAGGCAGAATAAGTAACAAAAAGCATTCATTAAACATGTGAAGTACTTCCAGTGAAAGAGAAAATTATGAAACTTTACTGAGTAATGAAATTCTGATTCAAAGGAAGTACTATCTGCAGTCACTAACTAAGCTACACCTTGGAAGTTTGAAATTCATGAGCATGAATCCAGATAGTCTACCTTAAAGGATAAAAGACATTTTTGGTTTTTTCCCCTAATAGTAATATTAAATAAATACCTGTATGGAGTACCTACAGTTAAATATCTATCTCTGTATATGTATAATACATAGTCACTCTTCTTGCTACCTACCCATATAACATAAAACTGTGAATACTATTGTTAGATAAATTTTACTGATTTTTTTCTTCTTCTGATTTGCTTATATCCACTCTCTTTGACTGGAGAAGAGACATCATCCTTTTTATTGCTTGAAAATCTTTCTGTTGAAATACAGTCTTGATTAGACAAGGGCAGTTCCTGATTCAATGTGGACATATCTTTCATGAAAACAGTTGTACTTGTTTATAAGTAGTAATGTAGAGCTGTTAAATAGCAATTTATTTTCTGAATGCCAGCTCTTCTAGTTGGCTGCACACTCTGGCTTTGACATTTGCTGTTTTATTGGTCTACTACTGACGAATGAAAGGAAAAGGTCTCATCGCAAGAGGGTTTATATGAAGCAGTTTATATGAATGGGGGAAGAGACAGGATCAGTTAGACCTTCCATTGACATAATTTTTCTTCTTTATGAAGGGCTGGAAAGGAGATGTGCAGGTCATATAGCCCTCTGTCCCCCAGACTGGACAAACTTTACTTGCGCTATTCAGGACAAATTTTTGTCTAGCAGAATCTTTAAAATTTCCAGTGATGGAAATTTCCTAGACTATATTATCAGTACTTAATGACACTGCACTTATGCCATTACTGTAAAAAGAATCTGCTTTCTCCTCTTATCTTCCCCTGCAGCCTGTGATAGACAGCTCCCTTTCCCCAGCTCTCCTTCACACTGAAAAGAACTCTTTAAAGCTTTTGCTCAGCTGAATTAATACAACATGAGTTTCCAAGGGTCCTTTTCCATTGTCTATTACATGACCAGTTAACACAGCTAATAATAATAATAAACTGCATTTACTGGTAAAGGGCAGCTTCTGATTGTGGTTAGCCTAATTTTGTGCAAAAAGTGCTTTCTTCATACGTACAGTGCTTCAGACTGTAGGACTCGGAAAGTATAGTTAAAAGCAGTTGCAGAGGAGTGATCAGGGGTTTGCAGTGATCATTATTTTATCTGTCCACTTGTGACACTACAGAACTACATAAAACATTTTCAAAGGGGAAAAAAATAGATTTTTTTAAATTATGTATTACAATTTACTATTAATAAATTTAGATTTTTTAAATTATCCAGTAACAGACCTCTGGAGAATTTTGTCTCTTACACCATTTTACCTTTGAGTAAACATTTTTAACTGCAAGGAAAACTCTTATCCTGAAATCAGAAAGAGTACAATTAAAAGCACTGAAAATAAATTCAGTATCTGTGCTGGCTTTTATTGTAGACATATTCCTCAGAAGAGTTTTAAAACCCTGATCACATATAATGACTTTCAAAGAAAATAATTGAAATGAAGTATAAAGTCAGTGAGATTTTCACGAAAGCTAATATTCTTCATCATATGTGGACCAAAATAAAAGTTATTAATATGATTCACTGAATCATCCAGTTGCCAGAAGTTTGGAGACATATATCTGTCGTGATTTAACCCCAGCCAGCAAACCAAGCACCATGCAGCCGCTCACTCACTGCCCCCCCCCACCCAGTGGGATGGGGGAGAAAATCAGGAAAAGAAGTAAAACTCCTGGGTTGAGATAAGAACGGTTTAATAGAACAGAAAAGAAGAAACTAATAATGATAATGATAACACTAATAAAATGACAACAGCAATAATAAAAGGATTGGAATGTACAAAGGATGCGCAGGGCAATTGCTCACCACCTGCTGATTGACGCCCAGTTAGTCCCCAAGCGGTGATCCCCCCACCCCCACTCCCCCCAGTTTATATACTGGGCATGACGTCCCATGGTATGGAACACCCCTTTGGCCAGTGTGGGTCAGCTGTCCTGGCTGTGTCCCCTCCCAACTTCTTGTGCCCCTCCAGCCTTCTTGCTGGCTGGGCACGAGAAGCTGAAAAATCCTTGACTATAGTCTAAACACTACTTAGCAACAACTGAAAACATCAGTGTTATCAACATTCTTCTCATACTGAACTCAAAACGTAGCACTGCACCAGCTACTAGGAAGATGACTAATTCTATCCCAGCTGAAACCAGGACAATATCCAACCTTTTCTTTCTGTTTAATATGTGCGTCACTATGTATCTTTTTGTATTTTTCTGGTTTTCAGAATCTGGTTCTCGTGTATCTTTTCCTCTTAAGGCTTGCCATTTCGTAAACGTGCAGTGAAGAGCTATTCAGATGAGAGACAGTGGTCTTGATGAAGACTCTGTGTATTGCCAAAGGTATGTCCAGGTTCTGTATTTTTGTTGACAATCCTGTACCATTCTTCCAGGCTCTCGGGAAAAAACTGTAGTGCATAGCTGTAGAGCTGAATATCTATCTGCTCAGCAGACCTGGATAAAACAAGGCTTTATAAAACCAAGTTTTTAAAGAAGTTATGGTCTTAAGCTGGAAACTAGACCTGTGGAAAGGTTTTGTGAGAAACTCAGTTTACCCAAAAATGTATTGTCAAGTAGCAACATCTGCATTTGCTGTCAGGAGCCTCCTTCCCCAAATAGCAAACATTGATATGTGCACCTTTATCTCCTTTGCCCATAATGGGACTTCTTTGGCTAAAATGTCTGATACTATTTTATATAAAGATGTTTCCAAATTGAAAGTGTTGAACAGAGACTCCTTAGCATGGAATTGTGGAGGAAAAATATGGATACAAGGTTTAGTCTTGTGCAAATGGAAGATGAAATTGCATTGTAATAACATGTTTCAGACCCTGAAACAACATGACACAATCAGACCTCCCTCCTACTTCCTTGTATTATTTTTATCAGTTTAATGTCAGGCATATAGATGAAGTATTGTTGAACATACATGAGAAGATTAAGGTAACACAGGCCAAAGTAGATTACAAAAGAACTAAAGATTTGTTTCAACAACCTGTGATGCAATAAACAGAGTCAAAGCCTGAAATGAGATGGAGTGTTAAAAAAGTCACCAGTGACAAACAGTAGGAAGCCGTAAGGTCATAGCTACCGAGAGAAAGAAAATATAAGATCCCATAATATATTGGATGTAAGAGCTATGCTGGAACTGGATATCAAAAGAAAGAAAGAATAAATAACTGGTTTAAACTGCCATTGCAACATACACAAACTTTCAAAGAAGATGAAGTCTAGACAGGAAAGAATTCCTTAGACTGGGAAAAATTAATGATATATGTATTTGGTTTTAAAATTATTTATTGTTTCAAACTCTACTGCCAATAGAAATCCATTGAAAATTTCTCATCTATGAGCACCTATTTGTTGCATAAGCACTAAAAGAGTAACCTGATGTTTTTGTTAGGTAGGGAATACTGCTAACTTTGTCAACTGAAATAGTGGAATTTAACATGCAATATAATGGATACATTCTGCAAATGGAAACAGTGCTGGAAAATAAAGAGAAATAACTTCAAATAGTGATTTTTATAACTATGTAGTGTTACGGACTTAGAGCCCGTGCTAATGTTCAAGGGATATGTAGGTGAATGTGAGTGTTTTTGTGACTGTAGAGTGGTGGTTTTTTTTTTCTCTAGTGAACTTCAACCCTAACCTGCTGGACAAACAGGACTTTTTTATGCTCATGCTGCTGATGTTTATGTGGGTGCTGATGAAGGCACTGCTCTGTCTGAGGTGGCCTGCTTGGGCAGCCACGTTAAATGTTGTGTAAATGCGTGTTAACGTGTCCCTCTGGAATACAAGTTCAACCTCGCTACTGGCTGAACCTGCGAACTTGAATAACAGCAGCTGCATCAATCAGGCTGGGATGGAGAGACCTCCGAGATCTAAGTGTGCAACAGGCCTGGCTGTATCAGCCGAGAAGGAGGAACGGGGCCTGGAACATGCCGGAGTCAGCAATTCACGTAATATAATTAACAGGCATAGATTGCCCAGAAAATGTGACCATCAAGTTTTAAAACTTCGAGGACAGTTGCAAGAACTAATGCCAGCATGGACAAAATCACTGACCGATATAATTGAAAACGGACTACTCTGATGACTACTGCTATCCCTTTTGTAATTTCCTTTGTCTTCTACTGCTTGATGTAAGGCAGAGAACTGGCTTGTCTAACTCTTAAGTCAGAGCCTGCAATGAAGTAATGACCCTTTTCCTGTCTGATGCCCTTGACATTGTCTATCTCCAATATGCTATTTATTGGCTTTCTTGCCCTGGCATCCTTCATAAGTAATTCTTCTAAAGACCGACTGTGATTACACGGGGCACAATCTGTTTTATTTCCTTCTAACCCACTGTATTTTGACCTTTCTTGTACATAAGTCTGCATTTGGACAGAAGAGGGAAGTGGAGGTGTGAATAAGAAAAGTAGGAACTGTTGCAGGGGCAGCCTGATGCTGCCTGCATTCTCTACTAATTTGTCACAGGACACCCATGGCTCTGGAACACAGGAATCAGTTTGCAGATGTTGATACCTTTCACGCCTTCTGCCAATATACCTTACGCCAATTTTGTAATAGTGTGCTGTGAGAATTGATCGATTGGGGGGTATGGTTAGGCCAGGGAACTATATAAGGCCTGGCTTAATTCAAATATTACTTCAATCAATTAAAATTAAGAAACCAATGACTAAAATTAGTAATGATAGCGCACAAACCCATCTTAAACAGAAAAATAATAACTCTTAAAACACAAACATATACACATCACGCTCACATATAACCTGTTACGGTTGCATACTATCTATAGGCCATACCACAGCTTTATAGGAGAATTTGTGTCTCCACACTTCCTCAGACTAGCCAGACCCACCAGCACCGTTTCTCTGTGATCATGGGGGATCTTCACCACCATTCTCCCCATCCCTTTTCTTTACCATGCCACATTCATGTCACTAGTCCCTTTCATTTACTGATGCTGGGTTCTTCCTCATTCCACTTATGGGTTCTAATCTCCAGGCAGAGCTATTATTTCTTCATTTTACTTTCAGGTCACTATTATCACGAATCCCCAGGCCAGCACCATTTCTTTCCTTCCAGCAATCATGCTCAAGTTCAGTCACAAGTGTCCTTTCTTACATCCAGTAACTATACAGATTGTTGTATATATATTTTTCCTCTGGCAAATACAAGTTTTGTATAATCTGGCGGAGAAACCTGGTCAAGAAGTGCTAGTCACTTTTGTTTATCCTGTTGAGTGTTACTTGCATGGCATCAGACAAGTTCATTACAGTTATAGGTATATTGAAACGTTTTGGGTTTTGGTGCCTTTCTAGTCATGCCCACTCAAGTACCAAAATGAGAGGATATTTGTAAATTTAGGTAAACTTAGGTGTACTTAAAAAAAACCCAACCCACAATAAAAATTTAAACCAGAAATTTATGATTGCATACCAAAAATTACTTTTAAAGACAGCAAGATTGCAAAGTCAGTCAGGAAATGATAGAATCAATGTCACCTATATTCAGTGTTCACTATGATAGCTTTGTTACCATCTACATAACATTTCTTCAAAGGGCCTTGGTGGTCAGTGTTTACTAAATGAACACTGAAAGAAAATGATATAATGGATAGTTGTTCAATGTAAATGAGACCCGAGGCTACACTTGAAGCTGTTGCAAACTTGTTCTAAATACAAAATGAGTAATTGTCTAAATGGAACTTTTGTGGTGTTTATTATTGCAGTTGCAGTGCTTTACATCATTGACTAATTTGTCTTCAAAACCACCATTCTACATAGATGTTGTATATCCAGAGTACAAATTACATGATCTGTATTGGTTTGTTAAGTTTCCTGATTAAATTAATGGTGTTCACTTTAGCCTGTAAATCCCCTAATGTTTTAAGGCTTGGACACTTGCAGACAGCAGCAGGTACTTGACCTTGACACTCTCAGTGTAAACAGCAAGGTGGCTGGCAGATTATCTATGAGGGGCCTCGATTTGTAAATTAACTTCCTTATCAATTAATTGGTCTAGGAGTCCATTTTTTTAGAAATCTAGACATTTTATAATGCCTCTCTGGTTTTGTCTTCCATTTTTCTATTAAGGAAACTGAGGAAATGCTCAGATGAATTCAATACATTTATTTTAGGAAGTTATATTCTGGGCACTCAGAACTGTGAACAGATAACAATAGTTTTCCTCTGAAAACTGAAAAAAAAAAACCATAAATGAATTTTAATAAACTAATGCTAACAACATTATGTAAATACTTATTCCAAAACTAATGGTCCTTGTTTGGGCTGTATTTGTTTTCCTTTGCATTATCTTGTAGTAAATTTCACAAATGAGTTTATACATAGGAATACTTACTGAAAAAGGCTTTTGCAATCTATTATTATAGAACAACCACTTTATAACCAATGCTTTTTACCAGAAAATAGATTATGAAATGCTTGTGTCTCCATGGGACAGAAGAACCACATGATATACTTATGATATGGAGGCTTAGTCAAAGGTTTAATCAGTGTGTGGTTAAATGCTTATTTATAGCAATAAAGTGTACAGATTGTTAGATATTTTTAATAAATATCTTAATTCACTTCAATTTTTATGTCTTTGTGTTCTCTAAGGTCATGCCCCAGTTAACATTAAATCTTTTATTTCATTGTTGCTTGCTGCAGTTTATAAATATATATATTTTTATATATATATAAAATATAAACCTAAAAACATATTTGATGCATAACATTTCTCATAAATAAGTTAGTTTGGGCAAGAATAATATAGTAGGTCTAACTTTTGTTTACAACTTCAAATAAGCTTGTCACTGACCTCAAGACAGAGATGAGCTTAAGCTTTTACAGTAGTGCTTCTGCCAGCAATTAATGCTGGAACAAGTAGCTTTGAGGACTTCAAATGATACACAGCAAAAGTAAACAATTTCAGGTAAAGGAATGGAATGACTACTAGCTTTCCTTTTCACCTGAAATAACCAGGATAACATTGACTCTGGCTCTCCAGCTCACCTGGACTCATAAAAGACAACTCTCATTAGCTTTGGAAGAATTTGAGCATAAATATTTCTTTATAGAGATGATTAAGGCTTCTGAATTTATGACTCCAGAATATTTTTGTTGTCTGATAGTCTTCCTATACAATGAGCTTGCTTTTTTTTAAGGGAAAAAAGATTATTAAGATTTGCAGTAATGTTTAACTGCGGAACTTTGCTCATTGTCGTGAGTTGCTCAGGAAT
Source organism: Buteo buteo (assembly GCF_964188355.1). Lineage (NCBI taxonomy): Eukaryota > Metazoa > Chordata > Aves > Accipitriformes > Accipitridae > Buteo > Buteo buteo. Next base: position 51,281,549 of record NC_134176.1, on the reverse strand, counting down.
CTTTAAGCTCCTGTGACTTAAGCTGCAGTCTGCCTGCTGAGCTGTGTGCACTAGACATTTTGCAACACTGTGCTAGCATGCCGTGTTCTACCCCTTTAAGCTGTACACCCACCATTCAGCATCAAAACAGCTCCAGGTACATGAATACAGGGAGTTCCATTAACAGCCAGATTACAGATTTACAAATCCTGTTGTCTTCTTACTGGTTTTCATATGAGTTTTAATATCTTCTTGCAAGACCGATTTCTGTTGTTCCTACTCACAAATTGGTGAGCATCGTTGCTTAAGGATAATACAGAAATAATCCTTGTGATGTAAAGTACTATCCATTGGAAACCTGTTGGATCCTAGCTTGCCTACCGATATGTGGGGTAATAGGTATACGGCACATCTGTGATCGTACAAATGGCCAGGTGATTCAATTGTCTCAGTCCATCAGAAAATGAATGTCATCTGCTGCTCTTTAAATCTTTACCCACTACTGTCCCTTTCCTTATTCTTCCAGCTATGTATTTCTTCTGAATTTAACACAAGGAGTAGTTGAGTAGTTTTCTGAGTTTATCTGCTTAAGGTACACTTGAAGGATTATAAAGAAGCTTTTAAATAAGGGTCATGGACAGGAGCAGGTTCTGTTATACATGGAATTGCTTTTAGGGTGTAGGACTGGATCTTTTACAGAACTTGTGCTGGCTAAAAAGAGAAAGGTTTTAAGAAAAAATTAAAATGAACCGAAACAGGGAACACTGTGTTTAAAATCATTTGGACGCAAGTCGTTTCACAAATGTTTGCTTCATTTGTTGCCTGAATCTGTTAGAGCTCTTTGTTGAATGTTATGCAATGAAATAATCGGAGCCCTTCAAAGAGTAACTTCCCTCTTTCTCTACAGCTAATCTTAAAAATACTGACTATTAACACCAGCTCTAGAGTCCATATACATAAAAATCATATGGTTCATTCAGTCTCTGAGATCGGTCTGTGTTCCCAGACATCTACATCACCATTTAAAGTATACAGTCTATGAACCGAGAAATCTCAAACTGTGGTCATCATTGGCCTGAGAAATTTTCAGGTAACAGTCTGATGATTTAGTGCTTTCTACCTTCCTCCATCTTGGGATTTCCAGGACCTAGTTATAGCCATATTTGAAGCTTTACATACTCTTCATATCTAGAAAGTGCCCTTAGGGATCTTACCGTTCACCTGTAAAACTGTGTAGCTCACTTAGACCTTGAGCCTTGTTCCATTGGGAATACAGGATCAGCTTTCAAGATCTGTCTTGAACATTCTATATCATTCTATTTGGCTGTAAAAAGATGACCAGAGGTCAAATTTTGAGATATACTACTCATTGGATGTTCAAGTGAAAGCAGTCCTAGAAGTGAAACTTGCACATACCAATGCTCTTTTTATTTGAAGCTTTTTGTTAAGATTTGAATCCTTTGTCTTATGACTTCTGAGGGAAATCACTAACACATCAAGCACAGAATGTCATTTCAGTTATCTTTCCAGAAAAATCACTGATTTTAAGTGAGGAAAATACTGCCTTTTCACTTTATATACAGATCCCAAGCTAAATAAGCTCCTACTTAGAGGAAAAAATATATATGAAAAATAGCCAACAAACACACATTGATGCATAATCACCACTGAGTATATTTGCTCTTGTTTTTCCTATTTTCTTCTGTAACTACAACTTCCAAAACAATGGTCCTCTCTGAGCCTCTGATGTAGGCTCAGTCTGATGCAGACTCTCTTAGGATTAGTGCCATTTCAGTTCTATTACAGCTTTTCTATAATCTGCAGAATCTTCTCTAGTTCTTTTGGTATTTTCTTATGAATGCACTCACTTTGTGAGGCCAAGTACATCACTCCTTTTAAACCTCTCCTTCCTGCCACACTCTCAACAAGATGCATTTTCTTCAAGTTCGCAATGTTTAAGACACATTCAGTTACATACTATTTTAATTTATGCTATAGGCTGAAGATCTATTTTTTATCTTTTACTGCCTGTGTATTTTCTCAAAATCATGACATCTAATATTGGGCACCTCTTTGCAACTACATTTAAAACATTTCTGACTGAGAGTTTATTCATCTTTCGCTGAAGCATTGTCCATGGCTCTTACAAAGAATTTCTCTGAGGTAATAGACCTATTGCAATCTATTGGTGCTTGAGAAATTTGTTAGCAATCATCAAATGAGTATTGCATGATTTACTGTGTTGCATAACACAACAAACAGTTCCAGTTGTCTTTCTGTACATTTTTTAAATGCCTTGAAAGGTGAAGGAGGAGTTTGAAGCAGCATTGCCTTCTGGGGATCAGAGAAGGAGGAAATTTCCTGTTTGTTTTCAAAAAAGGAGTGTGGAATTGTGCTGTCTTCCAAAAAATTTTAACCACTCTGAATTTTATCAGAGACTGTCTAGTTTACTCATGGAATGCAGCAAAAAGAGTACCATGTAAAAGAAATGGACACAGCGTTCAAGAGGAAAATTTACAGCCATCTCAGTCAGATCTATTGTTCACAAATTGGCTATTGCATAATCTGGAGATGCTTGGATTTTGTTGGTTTTGTTTGTTAACATCCCCTTTAGCTCTTCCTTAATATTCTTCTAAAGAAAATCCTTGTAGGAAATAAGCATGGTAGTTCCACAGGTAATTCACTGTGAGGTAACAAGAAGCTTGCTTTGCATTATTGTTTTGCTTCATTAGCTGAAACTTCAAGAAACATTAGAACATATTGTAATTCAGCCTCATGTATTTAATAGCCTTGATGGAAAATAAGGTAGTCTTTGGATAAACTGTCAAAAGAAATGCACTGGCTGATTTTAAAGGATGCAGGCCAGCTAGTATTGGCCTTTAGTGCCATCTGGTCTGGAAAAATAGCCAAAATATGGTCTGTCAATCTCCTAGAATTCAGGTTGCAGTCTGTGGTCTGGGGAAACACAAGAGACTTCATTGTTCTCCATACATTCAGAAACCAATTGCACAATTCTAACAGTTGTACTACTCGCATGTGTAACCTCTTCACTTCTGAAGGGGTTTTATTCTGTAAAGATATACTGTACCTGTGCAAGACCTGTAAGCAGTGCACAGGCAGACCATATTGTTGGGGGAAAAAAAAAAAAAGGCAAGTACATTGTTATTTGAGGAAAAATTATCTCAAGCTCAGACGACTGACATAAAGGACAGTGACAGAAAGCACATCGTTACCATCCGTCCCAGATAAATATTTTACACCCATAGTGGTACTACATTAATATTGATGATATATTGATATTTCCCACATTTGCTGTATAAATTAATGAACTACTGGAGCAAACAGCCAGAAGGAGTGGGATGATTTGTCACTCTGTAGCTTCCCCAATTTGCTGTCTTCCCAAGGCTATACATTATCAAGAATAACAAATGGAATTCATATGGCTCCCTCATTAACATGCATTAGCTGTATCAGAGTGTGCCTCATGGTTTATTAGGGTCAGTTCAGGAGAACCTCCATATCTTCAGACAATCTTTCTCTTCCTTAGAGAAAACTAACAAAGAATTAGGATATCTTTAAGGAAAAAGCTTTTCAGGTTGTTTTTGGTCCCTTGTAAAGTTGTAAAACAGATTCAACCAATTTACTTGCCTATGAACATCATTTTACTTACCACCTTTGACAAAAGGGTCCGCCCTATGAAACTTATATGTCATCTGTATTTTCTAATTATATTATTTAGAAATTCATTAGACTGTCTATTGCTTTTGGTCATAATGGGTTTCCTGACTTCTGGAGGTTGCACTCTCTGTTCTCTTGGTTTATAGTATCCATAGGGCTCACTATTTCTGATTTTGTTTTGGTTTTTTTTTTGGTTTTTTTTTTTTTGCTTATAGTAGTTTTATACAATGTAGTCAAGCTTACTGTACAAGGTGTTGCACAGAAACATTGTAAGACAAGCCTCAGCTCAGTTTGCAATCTAACCTAGGGAAAATGTGGAGGAAGACAACACTCCATCTTACCAAAGAGATATACAGCTCAGTGTCACCTCAGGATAGATGATAGTTTTACTTGTTGCATTGTTAATCACTTAGGAGAAAATTGTTGAATGAAACATTAACACTTTTTGCTCCAGAATGATCAAGGGTTTGAAATGTCTCTGTTTTGTTTTAGGGGCTGGAGGTGGGGTTTTTTTTCTGTTAGTTTAATTGAAGAGTCGTCTTTTTTCACTGACCAACCAACCTTCTAATATTTTGCTATAAAAAACCAACTTAAATTTAGACTCTCTTGGGCAAGAGTTTGAAGAGTGAATGCTTTTACTAATGGTTGAGCTACCTGTGAAGAAAGAACCACAGATATGTAATCGAGCCAAGCAATCCAGCATAATTTCACTATTGCCTTGATTTGATTGTTTTTATAGGGAGCTTATGGCTAATGAACATTTTTAATCATAAATGTTACCATATAATTTGATGTCTATGTACAGCGTATCTGATTTCTCTATATTCCAGAGACTTCTCTTATTCTACTAAACATTTTCAGAGCTCATTAGCACATTGCTGTAGATATGATTACACTTTCAGTTGGCACAGCATTTTCCTGTTGATTGCGGGGTGGTAAACGACTCCCTTTGGTGCCTTTCCCTCTCATCTGGAGCACTGAACCTAACTGCTGTGACCACTTATGTGACAAATTTGGCAGATGCAAGATCCCAGATGGAAAGCTCTCAAATTTGTGTTTCCAGTGTAGCATCTGGGTATATGATTGGCTTCCTGGCTGACTCCTTACAAGATCTCCTGGGCTGCTTCTACACATTTTCCAGTTATAGCAGCTGCAGTGGGAGTTGTGGAGCTGGGTTATACTGGAATATTGACAAGGCCTCCTAATTTGCATCATGTATTGAAGTTATAACTTCCTCTAATTAAACAAAAAACCAACATTCTATTACCTAAAAATATCGTATTGACCAAAGAGTTAGTTTATTTCAATCCACAACTGTTCTGCTCCACTGTTTGACAAGGAATGTTTACTGAGGAGGTGGAGCATCTGCCTGCCAGTTAGCAGTCACATTTCATTCTCCATTCTATGACAGATCATGGGATTAATAATTTTAAAATGCATTCATTTAAAATGAAACATACTAAGTGCAGGGAATTATACTATTACTAATATTCCCAAACTTGCCATAGACCTGTTCAACTGCAAATGATGGATTAGTTTGTGTTGGGACTAAGAGAGTGCATTTGTATTTCTTTCAGTCAGTTGGCAAAACAAATACTGAAGTTATCAATATTTTAAATAAATTAGGATACAATATTAGAATAAGCAAAGGAATTTAATATGGGTATTCAGTCATTTTTATATCCTGTGTTATTTTGCTTGGGACAAAGTTGTGTTCTTTGAAAATACAGGATATGTCTAGAAAGCAGTCTCTTTCAAATTCTTTAGAAAACCTCTGCATAGTCAGTGAATGAATTAAATTTTTTGTATTGGGAATTTAGGTACAAAAATTACAAACATCAGGTATGTATTTCATATCTACAGGAATAATAATACCTAAGAATCCTCACTGAAACTCCTTAAGTTCAAGAAATAGGAATGGTACTTTTAAAGTGCTATGCAAAGCCTGTAGTTTCATCCTAACTGAATGAAGATTCTATGCACTTTATGTAGTACCTTTTCTTGTTAAAAAAAACAAACAAACCATTACCAAAAACTCAAAACAAAACCCCAGAAACATCAGTAGCTAAATGAGAGTGTCTCTTTCATATTATCCCTTTATTTTGAACTTTGAAACTCCTAGGGATTTATTTATGGTATTCAGGAGTATAAAATGACATTTCTGCATACTGTAATGGAATTCTGAGCGTTACCATTAATAAACATAGCAAGTCACTTTAAACAGCATTAAAACCAGTGCTAGAAGTCCTGGTTCCTCATACCATTTAATGAAAGTAATTCAGTAGGGGGTGAAATGATAGAACGTGTATGTTCTTAGCCACTTGACTTGAATATGAGCAAATCTCAGGATGACCTGTGGATTCAGGACAAGTAAATCCACCTTCAACTATCTTCAGATACATGTACAACTTGAAGATTCAGTAAGTGTTGAAATTAAAATTCACTAACTTCCTTCTTTGGAACATGTCACAGCAGAATTGTGTATGTTACAGAATTGTCACATTAGTTCAAGCAAGGCTTCAGACTGAAGTTTTTTGTGAAGTGTTCTATTACATGCATGCCTCCTAGGGAAACAAGGACCTCTCATTCTTTTCATTTGTTATGTAGTGACCTCAAATTTCAACCACTGACTTATGATGATAGTACCTAAATGACTATGGTTTTTTTTCTAGCAGTTAGTTTGCTGGTTTGCCTTTATGCAGCAGTCGGGATGACTGGGATGCAAAAAAAAAAAAAAGTCTTTCCTCTCTGAATTTCTATTGCTGTCCATAAAGTATATAGATTATTTTATCTTATAATATGCTTAGCCTTGCATAATTCATGGTTCTTATCCTTATTTCCATAGCAGCAGTATTTCTCCAAGTACTTAAAATTTTAGTTTTCTCATCTGGATTTTTCTAAGCAGTGCCACAAAAAAAAGGCATGAAATTACTTTACAGTGAGTCTTATAGCCAAGATTTTTGGAAAATGAGGAATATGTATATAGAGAAAACTTGACAACTTGTGAAGATTTACCCATAATAGCCTTTCCATGAACTGTCATGTAGAGATTTAAAAAAAACCACCACCACTTCTCTCACTCTTGCCCTCCTGGTCATCTTACAGCTAAGAAAGCTTAAGCAACGCTGCATGTGCGTTTAAAAAATAAACAATTTCTTGGCATGAAATTTGCTTTATTTTAAAGCCACTGGGAGAAAAAAGCCTCAACATTTTTATTGGTTTGTGATATGGCTTATGTGGACATTTTGTAAAATATATGAACCAATCAGAAACTTGCTAGGGTGGTATGCTCTCAAGATAATGGAGACAATATTGTGTAGGAATCAAATTTTATTCATTATTTGATATTTCAACCAAATGAAGTATTTGTAGGGTCTGGTGCCTCATACAGTGATACAAATCCACAATAACTTCACTGAGACTAAAAGAATTTTTCCAGAGTTGTGTTGATATCACTGTTTAGTGTCTGGCTCTTCTAGTGATCAGGCTCTGTTTTGTTATCTTTTTAGATATTTAATACTATTCTTGTAATTCAGTAGTTGACTGTCTTGTGTTAATTGCACCTTCTAAATACTGGCAGTTATCTGTCTCTAGTATTGTATTAAAGGACACTGTGCTGCTGAAAGTTTGACTTTGCAGGAAAGATAAAAAACTAAAGTCTTACCACTCTTGTCTGCTAAAGTTCTTACGACATTGTTTTGCAAGAATAATATGTTACCATCAATTTCTTGTATAAACTGCAGTTAGCTTAATTACATTCTGCCTTCCTAAATTCCTTCTGTAGTGTCATTTTGATAAGACATTTTTCACTTTCTGTCTTAAAACTGTTGTGTAATACTGCTTTATGCTGTTAAACATCTGCTGTATTCCACCCCAGTGGTGTCTGATTCATGGATAGATGAAGTGATTGCTGTGTGCCTGGTATATAAAACACTTTGATGTCCTTTGGGATAAATATAAATGCAAAGTGTTGTAACAAATCTGTAGTCACCAAGGACTTTGTGGTTGTCACTATGTTGCAAGTTATAGCAACTGGGAACATCACAAGCAGCAGTGATGGAACAGTAGAATCAGTATTTAAATGCATCTGACTCTAAGCTGAAAGAATTTGTAGAAATAGGAGTTATGACACACAGCTGAACAGCTGTTGTCCCAGCTCTCAGAAGACATTGCTAGATTTCCTGACAATACTGATTCCTACCATTCCCCCAACGCAAAATTACTCTGGATGTCTCCTGAGAGAAGGAAGCGTTTTGGAGACCATGGAACAAAAAGATCTGTCTAAACCCTCCTTCTTCTGCACACCTGAAATTTCCATGAGCAAACAGAATGGGAGGTGGTATACGCCCGAGTATTGCACTTGGAAACTTCACCTTTTTCGTAACTGCCACAATAACAGTGATACAGAATCTGGTTCAGTGGCGTTACAGCCATCTTGCTAACAAAAGGCAAAGATATTACAAGATGGTTGTTTGCCTTTGATTTTGCAAGGACTCTTCTCCATGGTTTTTAGAGGAGAATAATTTCTCCAGAACTCTCCACTCTAATGCTTGAGGTATTGTCCCTCAGAAAAGAGAAAAGTACCAAGAAAACTCTACTCAGAGAACTTCACAGAAAATTTCCTTCAACATTAGCCATTGCTTGTGCTCTTATGTGCATTTTCTTTCATCTTTCCCTGCTGGTTTTCTTTCCCACAAGTGTCCATGAACCAAAGTAAAACTAACTTTTTTTCTAAAGGATTATGACTGTGTTTTTATGACTGGGTTTTTTTTTTAGACAGGGAAGTGTTTATCACACAATACTATACAACCACTTTTGTCTTCCTGCATAATCTGAAGAATTAGTCTTGCCTCCAAATACTCTTGAGAGCACAAAAATATATTTATCTTGTGTGTTTCAGGGGGGATGTGACACTTCTTAGTCCATTGGAATCCAAGTCATACTAGCATGGTGAAAAATGCTTCTAGGTAAAAAACCACCTGTAAAAAGACTAACAATGTAGGATACCTTAGATGGACAGGAATGACAACAACATAACCGGTTACTGAGCAAGAAGACCAAACTACTTCTATATGAAAAACCTCTGCAACACAGTGAGCTAACTCCATAGAAAGTCTACCACTTATCTGGGGAGTATAGTTCATAAAATTCTATTGCTGGCCATTGAAATTTTGAGCAGTCTTGCTAGTGATGTGTTTCAATTACAAATGAGAAACTTAATTTCAACTGCTTGAGTAAATATTCTATCTTTCACAAAAAAAACTCATAAATTAATTTCAATGTGCCTGCAGACTCTGTAGCCTACAGTTTAGTACTGGTAAAACTATGTATATATGCAATATAGTTATGGCTGTATAAAATAATGTGTCAGATGGGATTCAAAGAGAAAATAATGACAGCTTATGCAAGTACTGGAATGCCAATGATGCCAGGCCCCCCAATTAATACTAGGATGTGAATATGGCTATTAAAATGTTGACTAAAGTAGCTCAGAAGATGTCATACAGAACGCTTGAGATAATAAATGCCAGAGAAACTATTGATAAATACAAGGAAACTTGTAAGAAGAAGGGAGAAGCAGTATAATGTGTTACTTTGTTCCCAAGTTTTAACGCTCAACAGAAGAACTAAATGCATCATATTTATTGTAACAGCCACGTCTTCTTTGTCTAGTACAATAACATGGTGCATTTAGATGTATACTGTGATGTAATATGCTACAAATGTATAATAAATCAAGGAGAAACTAGACTCAGTATGCTGCTCAAAACGTAATAGTTTTGATTTAAGGATTTTTTGTTGTTGTTGCTGTTCTCCTTAGCATGGGGGCGAGGGGTAAAGAAACTCCATGAACTTCATAAAGACAGAATTTTTCATTCTATTTTATAAGCTCTCCTTTTTCCTATTCTTTAAATATACTGACAGACACCATGATACATTGATCCTTATATTATTGTTCTTCAGTCAGCATAAAAGGATGGTAATTTATTGACGATTAAATCTTCAAAAGGAGTATCAGTTTGGAAGTTCTGCTGGATTTGAATCAGCTTATTTGAACCATTTGTACCTCATAAGTCTCTCTAAAACCTAGAGTGAACTTTTTATTTTCTTCTGAGAATTTCAGTCCTTTCCTACTGAATAGATGACAAGAACAGTGGCTCTCATTGTCTCCCTAATTTTTAGTGGTTCCTGCTGAAGCTGGTTATGGCTACTGCTATAGCAATAGTAAGTTCTACAGTGAGTACATTTTATAACCTAGAGAATAGGAAATAAAGCTTTTGTGTTTTAAAAATTATTCCTACACACATACATATATTGATTATAGGAACTTAGCAGGCTTTCTGAGCTAATTACATCTCCAAGAAGACATTGTTTTCTTTATTCTTTTTCCCAGTTTCCACCTAAGCACATCCCTCCAGACTCACAGACGACCCTCTGTGTATGCATTTCCTATTTTACATGAAAAAGAGAATGAAATTTAGTGGTGTTGCTTTCCTTATATCTTTCTGCAGTGAGGCAGAAGGCACTTTGGAGCCACTGATTTGCTGGTAATGATCGGGAGGAACCAAGGGCTCCCTGGAGAAAGGGCAATGGAGTTGCAAACAGAGCTGACTTAAAAGGATTGCATGTCTCTCCTGAAAAAACCCAACATTCTTAACATCTTACGGTTCTATAGTTCATTATATAAAGTACCTTGTCCAACAACCTTGTTGGATATAATTCTGGCCAACAGACTTTGTGGAGCATTCATGGACCTTTTCCATGAAAGGCGGCCCCATGCTTACGGCTTGTTTATGTTCTATTTAAGAGTACATTAAATTAAAATTTAGTTTTAAGGCTTAATTCAGGTTTAAGTGGAATAACCCTTGTGATTACCACCGAAAGTGACAAATTTCACTTTAAGAATCCTAACTCCATCCCCAGCAAATTCAGTCATATGCTTCCATGTTCATTGCTTAGGAAACTCCTTTCAAAGGCTTTCTCTTTATAAAACATTCTTATCTGTAGAAGTAGCATATGCACAAAAGTCTATTGATGCAACTGAAATGCCTCTAAGTTATCATTCATATTATGTATCACATTAGGAGGCTAGTATTTACAGAAATAGAGTCACTGTCAGTGTATCATGGCAGTGTCTATCTGGAAACAGCTTTTTTTGGTAAACTTTTATGTAAAAGCTATTTACAAATTTCAACTGTTGAGAATTTCAAATTTTTACTTGCAATATATATATAATGTAGGGTTTTGATGAAATGAAGAATTTAACTCTAACTTCAAAGAACTTTGCAAGATGAATTATGGTTGGACTCTATGATCTTAAAGGTCTTTCCCAACCTAAACTGTTCTATGATTCTATGATACAGCAAAGCACTTCTACTTCACTGAAATAAATCAGTCTTTTCCAAATGAAACATTACAATAATTTTTCAGTGAAGAATTAAACAAAATTAATATACTCTGTAGAATATGCTTTATTTGTTATAATCAGTAATGGGCAAATATTTTATTTTACCATTTCTATTTTTGGCTTCTAGATAAACTTCTTTACTCCTTAGTTAATACCATTTCCTTCTCCCTTTGCAAGCTGTCTTGCATTTCATACGTATATATACACATACATGTATAGAAAACCTTAATAATTTTGCTGAGGTTTGACTTTTACTGTATTTTTTTATGAAAGCAGAATTTTTTCTTATAAAATGTTCTTGGATCTGTGATATGCCTCATCTACTCTGTCACACATATATTAAATAGCTAATTGCCCCAGTTTTGTCTGAAATCATAGAACATCTCAAGTTGGAAGGGACCCATAAGGATCATGGAGTGCAACTCCCTGCTTCTCATAGAACTACCTAAAACTAAACCATATCACTAAGAGCACCTTCCAGATGCTCCTTGAGCTCTGACAGGTTTAGAGCCATGACCACTTCCTTGGGGACCCTGTCCAAGTGACCGACCACCCTCTCAGTGAAGAACCTTTTCCTAATGTCCAATCTGAACTTCCCCATTTCCTCGTGTCCTGTTGCTGGTCACCAGGGAGAGGAGATCAGCACCTCCCCTTCCACTGCTCCCCTTGAGGAAGCTGTAGACTGTGATGAGGTCACCCCTCAGCCTTCTCTTCCCTAAGGTGAACAATCCAAGTGACCTCAGCTGCTTTTCATAAGTCCTACCCTTGAGATATTTCACCATCTTGGTCGCCCTCCTCTGGACACACTCTGATAGTTTGATGTCCTTCTTATTTGAGGTGCCCAAAACTGCACCCAGTACTCAAGGTGGGGTCACACCAGTGTGGTGTAGAGTGGGACCATCACCTCCCTCAACTGGCTCCCTATGCTGTGCTTGATGCACCCCAGGACACAGTTGGCCCTTTTGGCTGCCAGGGCACACTGTTGATTCCTGTTCAACTTGCCATCAACCCAAAGGCCTAGAACTCTTTCTGCAGGGCTGCTCTCCAGCCTCTCATCCCCTAATTTGTACGTATAATCAGGATTACCCCATCCAAGGTGGAGAATCCAGCACTTGCTGTTGTTAAATTTCATATGGTTGGTGGTTGCCCAGCTCTCTTGTCTACCCAGACCTCTCTATAAGGACTGTCTACCCTCAAGGGAGTCCACAGCTCCTCCTAGTTTAGTATCATCAGCAAACTTACTTAAAGTACATTTGATTCCTGCATTCAGATAATTTATAAAAACATTAAAGAGCACTGGCCCTAAAACTGAGACCTGGGGAATCCCACTGGTGACTGGCCGCTAGCCTGCTGTAACCCCAAGTCATGGTTTAACCCCAGCTGGCAATTAAACACCTTGCAGCTGCTCGCTTACTCCCCCCTCCAGAGGGATGGGGGAGAGAATTGGGGGGGGGGGGGGGGGAAGTAAAACTCAAAAGTTAACTTTATTCCAGCTGAAACCAGGATATGCCATTTACTATAACTCTTTGAGCCCGACCCATCAGCCAATTGTTCACCCAACATATTATGGACCTGCCTAGCTGAATGCTGGACATTTTGTGTAGAAGGATACTGTGAGAGACAGTATCAACCGCTTTGCTAAAACTCAAAAAACCCCACACCTATTGGCTTCCCTTGGTCAGCTAGATGGGTGACCTTGTCATAAAAGGAAATTAAGTTTTTTAAACAGTACTTTCCCTTCATGAACCTGTGCTGGCTATGACCAATGACTGCATTGTCTCTCAAGTGTTTTTCAATAACTGCCACAATAACCTTCTCCATAATTTTACCAGGCACTGAAGTGAGACTGACAGGCCTGTAATTACCAGGCTCTTCCTTCTTACCCCTCTTGAAAATTGGGACAACCTTTGCCAGCTTCCAGTTGACCGGGACCTCTCCAGACTTCCAAGACTGTTGAAAAATAATGGAGAGAGATCCCGTGATAACATCGGATGGCTTTTTCAGTACCCTGGGATGAATCCCATCAGGCCCCCTAGCTTTATGTGCATCCAGCTGGAGCAGCAAGTCTTGAACAAGTTCAGAGTCAGCTGGGAGTTTATCACCCCACGAGTCAACGTCTTCCAGCACAGAGTCCATGGGTCCCAGGGCCCATCATCGGTGTTAAAAGCGGAGGCCAAGAAGGCATTAAACATCTCTGCTGTCTCTACGTCCCTAGTTGTGAGGTGGCCAACCTCATCACGTAACAGACCACTGTTACCTCTGGTCCTCCTTTTGCTGTTAACATATTTTAAAAAAGCCCTTTTTGTTGTCCTTCACAGGGCTGGACAGCTGGAACTCTAATCAAGCTTTGGCTGCACAAATTCTCTCCCTGCAGTGGTGAACAGAATCTCTGCAGTCCTCCCATGTCACTTGTCCTTGCTTCCAATGTCCATACACTTTCCTTTTCCACCCAAGTTCTAGAAGAAGATCCCTGCTTAATACTTTCCTCAATAAACTGCAAACAACCCGGTTTGATTTATTTTCTTACACAACATGTTTGTTCTGAAGTTCCTAGACATGGCAAGAAGTCAGTTAGAGAATGCTTATCCTTCCAATATTAAAACTAGTAGGTCTTAATATGATGGCTGTAAAATTAAATTGCAGTTGATAATAAAATATGTATAATTCATTAGTAAAGAAAAAAGATGTCCTTGCAAAGGTCATAATTCATAAAAATTATTTGTGTGTGAATTAATGGAATATTGGCTCAACATATGCTTTGTGGTGTAATGGTGTGACTTCAGGCTACAATACCATGTCAAAGGCAATTTTTCAAAGTCATGCTGTAACTCATATTTTATATTTAATAAATTAGATAACTAATTAATATTCTTGGAATTAATTGAGAGATGAGACTATGGAGATTTTAACCACAAATGCAAAAGAATACATTATTCAGAAGATATAAATATATTTTTATAAATTTGTTTTCCAAACAATTTTTTAAATTTTGAGCTCCTGATGAAATAAATTTAGACCAGCATGTCTAGTATTAGAAAAAAATCACGTGCCTATTAGTATTAAAAGGCTAAGAAAATTTGATTTCGGTATATTCCAAATACTCAGAAACTAGGAAGTCAAGAAATAATTCATACTTTCTCTTTAAAAATATTGATAACATAATGAAATCTTCATTATTTTGAGAAATTTGCCAAATCCAACCACGCTCCCTAAAAGACCCTATAATATTTAGCTCCTATCTCAGTTTCCCATGACACTTCCCATCTCTCTTCATTATTCCTTTTTGTGTCTTGCTCCAAGAAATTCTCCCATTGCTCTAGAATCATGCCAGTGCTCCTCCCGTCATTTGACTCTCTGTGTACCCTGGATTTTCCCTGTATATTCGTTTCCACTTTCTGTAATTCTTCTCTATCTGCCACTAATCTATTGGGGGGAAAGTAATTCATCTGTTCTTTGTAGTCCCTGTGAAGAGATGATGCAATATTACTGTTATGCAGAGTGGGTCTCTAATCATCTTTATTTTCTGGAGTTCTGCTGAAACCTCTCTAATTTCTATACTACAACACATTTTTACTGGTATAAGTATGGATGAAATGCGCCACACATCCTCTTTACTTAAAAATAGAAACTGAGATTCTGTAGGGCGGTTTTTTGCAATCTACAGCGCAAAATGGACTTGGGGAAACAGAGGTGATAACAGGTTTATTACTTATATATATATGTACGTGTGTGTGTGTGTATGCATTGCCATTCATTTTCTAGAGCAACTCTAGCTCTGCGACTAACATAGCAGCTATGGAAAATTTTACTGCCAGGGGCTACCTGAGGAAAGGGACCTGCTTTTCTCTTTCAGTTCTAAAGGGACTCACAAGCACAACTTCTATCTGTGTGGGTTGAATGCTAACGGCAGGTTTGGTCTTTCAGGCAATGTATTTTTAAGGGTCTCTCTCTGCCCTTCTGTAAAAATTCTTAAGAAGTCCACTGTTCCTTTAGAGCAGTGAGCCTTCCTGAGTTTGCCAGAATTTTTTTCACCTGAAAACATAAGACAAATTTGAAAATGCACGTAGATGCAAAGGAACAACATTAACTCACTGCAGAAATACAGGATCACGTAGAGGCAATCTCCTTTGAATGGTTCACCAGCACACTTCAGTCTTTTGACTTAAGCCAAAGCTTCATTATAAATAAATAGAAAGGAAAATGTGGTGCCTGTAAGGAGACTCCTGAGGGCAAGCAAATGGAAAAACTAAAGAAAACTCAAAAATCCCTATGAGGACTAAACTGGAAATAATTACATATTTTGGCAGTCACTTAAAGCTTCACACATCAGCCAACCTTTCAGCCTGCATCCAGCAGTAAGCGGGCAGGCACTCAGCAATCCCCATGCTGAATTATCATACAGTGGGAAATAAACTTGGGAGTATGATGTGATGCTTTGCTAGGAATTGGATGGTGACAAATGATGGTGATCAACCAGAAGATAAACAATAACAAGCAGGCTTAATGACAACATTGTGAGATTCATTGGCACCAATGCATTCATTGCCCACTGGCGCAGCCCCCCGGATCTGTTGTTTTTCTTGTGCCAAATTGGAATTCCCTCCATAATTACTCTTTCCTCTCAGTCATCTTTATTATACACTTTACTGTCCAAAAAGTAAAGTTCATCACCAAAAAAAGAGCCATTCAGTTTTAACTTACTTCTGATAGACACTTTTTTTTTTTTAAGATTCTGTTATATTTCTTTCTGTCAAAAAACTATACATATACAAAGTATGTAAAAAAGAATCAAGGTTGGATTAATAAACATGTTTGATATTGAAATCTCTATGGTAAAAACGGCCAGGATCTGGTGTCAATCAGAGGCAGAAGTGGTGCTGCAGTCATGTAATTGAGGTTGGCCAGCAGCTTGGTGTGATGGGCTGAGATGCTTTGTTTGGAGGAAGATCAAGGACTCAGGAGTGAAAAGATGCAGATGGGTGAAAGAGCTGGGAAACAGCATGCATATGGCAGTGTAGGGAAAACTGATGTATTAGTGCTTTTGGGCTCCATTTGGACTCCTAATCACCCTTCAGTTGAGTTCACTTGCTCCATCAAATTGGTAAGCAAAAAAACACCAGCTACAAATGAGAGGATTATTACAAAACATAGATAAAGCCGAAATTGCTGGCTATAAACACGCATACATCACTGCTTTATGTTTTGCAACATATGCTTGTAAAACTAGAATTATTATAAAGCTATCTACAGTAAATACTTAAAAAGGATATGTGGGGAAGGAAAGAAATCAAACATAAAAATTCCTTTACAGCTTTGGAGATTGAGTAAGCATCCAGCAAATCAGCTTTTTAGCTACATTTCTCAGTAAGGTCTGCAGTAAATATTTTGCACAGAATCTCAAAGCATTTGAAAGGAGTTTAGTCCTTGAAATGCCTGTCAACCTCAATCTAAATCCATGGAATCTCACTAAATTAATGATGCTGATCACAGCTGGGAATCTAAACTGCCTTCATCTGTTGCTACTTGTAACTGCTGTTCTCATGCTTTTCTTCCCCTGGAAACCATAAAAGCCTTAGATCACTGTGATATTTGGATTGTCCTGAACTTCTTGGAGGCCAACACTGATTGGGTTTGGTTGATTTTTGTGATCACTATGGAACAGAATCATTTCAGGCTTATCTATCTAGTGAATTCCTCACAAAATACCTGAATTTTCCTAATGCGAGTTTCATGGTACTTCATTGCATGGTACACCAGATGCAGTGAAATGCACGTATGAATAACAAGTCCTTCATTTTCTTGGCTTAAAAGAAGCTTGGTTCATATTTACAGCAGAAAGCCTGGATTATATTTCTTTTTCTTTTCCTCTGGGGAACATACATTTAGTATGCTGTGTGATTTGCGGAAGCTGTTTGGTACTCAGGAAATAAAATCAAGTTACTCGAAATGGCTGATGCTCTCTTTTTTAAGCACAAGGTGGCCACCTGTGTCCTTAAGCCAAGGCGTATTTATAAAAAAGGTCTTCTTGTATCTGTTTAAATTTTGAGGTCGCTCCTGAGAAATGATACCAAATGAATTCAAAAAGAACTCATTAGAACAAAAAGAATTCAGAGTAAATCAACTCCTTTTTCTCTCTCTCTCAGGTAAGAGCATACTGACTTTGGTGTAAGTTCAAATCATATATCCTGTCTATTATCACAGAGTTTTAAATACTTTTAACAAGTATTCAATTCACAGAGTAGTAAAAAAGTATATTCTAATAAAAGAAAAATTAATATGGAAATAAAAGGAACCCGAACATAGTACTACATTGTAAAAAAGTATATTTCCCTTCCATAAGTTTTTGAAGCCAAGAATGGAGAAGATCAGAACATTTTCATTAAGGCAGTTTTAATTTTAGGCAGAAAAAATAATGAATCACATTTAAAAATATGTTTTGGTTTAAGCTATGGGAATGACTAAAACCAAGTTTTGCTAGTACAAAAGTTTCTTAAAAAGTTCTGTGCAGGACTTGTCCATCCAATCCCCCCTCTAACTCAGATATAATCCCATACCAAAAATTTTATGAATTCAAGACCATTCTGCCTGTATGCAGCTGCCACAGTGAGAATTGTCCAGATGCATTTCTTGAGATACTTTGTGCCTTTCATTTCTGCTTCTCTATACCGTGGTATAAAACTTGTGTTTTTTTCAGGATGTTTCCCAAGAAGATTGCAATAGAATGAACATGGATTACTAAAGCTTGGCTTCATAGGGTACTTTTGTGACATTTATACTTAAAAAACGAGAAGAGACTCAGCACATTGGGACTGGAATTAAAAAAGGAAGACATATTTTTTCTGATTAAAACCATAGGATCATAAGATAATTCAGGCTGGAAGAGACCCCAGTAAGTCATTGAGTTCAACTTCCAGCTCAAAGCAGGGTCAGCTATGAGGTCAGGCCAGATTTCTCAGGGTTTTATCCATTAAAGCCTTCAAATCCCCCAAGGATGGAGGTTGCACAACCTCTCCGGACAACACGTTTCAGTGTTCTCAAAGCCCACACAGTGAAAGTTTCTCCTTATGTGCAGTCAGAACCTCTCATTTTGATTTATGCAGACTGTCTTTCATCCTTCCACTATGCACTTCCATGTACAGCCTAGCTTCATCTTATTGATAATCTCAAATACAATTCCCTTTGACAAAAAAAAAAAAAAAATCTAATAGTAGCATACAAATATGCAGCTTCTTGCTACTAGCTTGTGACTTTTATAAGGATGGGGAAAGATTCTTAAGAACTAAGATCCTAAGATATAGAAGAGTGCTATAACATTACGCAAGTAATGAATGGTAAAGAATACTGGAATAATAAAAATTGAGTGATTAAATGCATCAACTTACAGGTTAAAAGAAACATTTCTCTTATGAGCTGAAGTCTTTTCAGTGGGAAAACAGAGGGGAAGAAAGAAGTAGGTGTATTAGCTTATCAGCAGATGATTATGAGTTATAAATGTATTATGTCTGAGAAAAAGGTCAATATACTTCTGGGGTGCTTGAGGCAAAGTACAGATAGGAAAATACAAGCGATGTTGTACAACATCATCAGCAAGACCTTATGTGGAAGGCTGTGTACACCTGTGATTACTGCAATCAAAAAAGATTAAATCAACCTGAAACAGATATGTTAAGTGCTATTAGGGTAGCTGAGAAATGGAGAGCCTGAAAAGAAATCCAGTTGCACTCTGGGGGGGGGAGGAAAAAAAGCATAACCTAAACAGAGAGTAAGAAAATTTTAGATGACAGACATACCTAATGATACTTAATGTCAAGGAAGCTGTCCAGTTTTAGAAGAGCTCTCCAAATAATAGTAGAGAAGAAAACAGGTGTGTTTTTTACAGCTTTACCAAACTTTTGCATGAGATTGAGGAAGCTAATAGGAGAGGACTACATTTAACTATTCAGAAGGTCATATTTTAAGGGACCATAACACAAGAAATAATGTGTATAATATACTATTGATATGTTTCCAGATTTGATGTACCAAAAAAACACTAAACCACGCAAAAATGAGGTTTTATAGATGGCTAAGATAGGCTCTCCAAGAATTAATGGCAAATAAGCATTTCTTTTCATAATCAGTGCATGTTGAAAAATATTAATGGGAACCTGTTTCCTTCCAGAAGCTAAAAAATACATTGCTGATTCTGTTAATTTCTTGGAGAACTGCAATAGCACTGCATAAAGAATCTTCACAAGGCAACACCATGTACTCTGCTGTGAGATGACTGTGATTTCTGAATTACTTCTTCCCGGCCATTTTCCTTGAAGCTAAAAGATTGTAATGTTTTCATACTCAAAGATCAACCTTTATTAGAAACATAAATGGAAATACATTTTTTTTAAATAGAGAAAACTCATAGAAATTAAGGCAGAACAGACATAGTGATAAGGCAGAAGAAAAATAAAATAGGCTTATTACCAACCTTCCCCCCACACGTACTCTGTCCTTCTGAGAGAGAAATCCTCTTTCCTGAAAGAGATTTCAGTGGCTTTATGAGTTGCAGAAAACTCTGTATCAGATCCTTAGGAAATCTCTCACCTGACTTCAGGTATGCTTCCCACTCCTTTCTCTCCCTTAGAAAATGAATAAAGCTACCACTCCTTGTTCAGACACCCTCTTTTTCCCTCTTTGCCCCACTCATGAGTCTGAAACTTTTTTCTTCCAGCTGAGCTCTCTTATCTCTGAGGGAGGAAGCAATCTTTCCCTAATTCAATCCCTCTTTTGTAAAAGAAACATAACATACAAACAGAAGTAAGTAAAACAAGTACTGTCCATCACAACCACACTTACATATAGACCCATTAAAAATATTACCCATATTGCAAAATGGAGTGGAGGAAACTAGGTAAATATCTTCCCTACGTGTGGGGCTTAATGCAGAAATTTTCAGACACAACCTAGCCATGCTTCAAATTTATGCATACAGCAAGAAGACTAACTTTGATTTTATTTTTTTTAAAGAATGTTTTAATTCTTGTTTTTCATCTTTCAAAACAGAAATGGCAAGTTCTGCTGAAAATAGTATTTGCTAGCTGCAGATGCCAAAATATCTTTTATTCCAGAAAACTAGATGCTGTTTTAGTAAAGCTCATAGGTAGCAATAAAGTATTTGCAGTTTTAAAGACTTTTAACAGTCCCAGTCATCAGCTGAAGCATTTTTTTATACAAGTTTGGAAATGAAAGAATTCAAATTTCTTTCTCCCTCTTTGTAGATTTTAAAACAAATGCAATCCTCAGGAGTTTAAAAACAAAAAAAAAAAAAAAGAAAATGTAGTAAAGCCCTTTGTTTTTTTCTGTATTTTTTTAGCTTTTACTCAACATTGCCATATTATTCTGAGGATCAAACCTCTTTTTTTTTTTTTCTCTGTCACTGAAGGAGAAGCTTCTTTTTCTTGTTGCTTTCACAATCCTTTGTCAAGACACAACCGAACTTGAGAGTCTTGACATTCTAGTCATGTAAACTGTAGATGTTCAACTAATTCCTGTTAAGGGGTAACTCTGATTTGGTAATAAGAATGGAACTATAAAACAAAAGGTGGGTAGATGCTATCTTTCACTAAGAGCAGAGCTTATTGCAAAGATTATTGAATTTTTTCAAATTACACTGACTTCCATTCAGAGTACTTGGCAGGGTTCTTGTTTGTCTAAGTGGTAGAGTTTGTCAGTAAGGGAAATAACGCCAGTTGCCTCACTACTATAAAACATATTGGCTTTTACACAGTTAAAGAAAAATTGTCATGATTGACAAACAATTAGAGAATAATTATGAGCTCGTGTCTCTTCAAAGGGTTTATGTTATTCTATTTCTTCACTCTTCTGCATTATGACAAAAGACTAAGTGACAGCACAGCAGCAATGTCGTGGTTTAACCCCAGCCAGCAACTAAGCACCACGCAGCCGCTCACTCACTCCCCCCCCATCCAGTGGGATGGGGGAGAAAATCAGGAAAAGAAGTAAAACTCCTGGGTTGAGATAAGAACGGTTTAATAGAACAGAAAAGAAGAAACTAATAATGATAATGATAACACTAATAAAATGACAACAGTAAGTAATAAAAGGATTGAAATGTACAAATGATGCACAGGGCAATTGCTCACCACCCGCCGACCGACACCCAGCCAGTCCCCGAGCGGCCAAAAAACAAAAATTGCCTCCCCCCCCTTCCCAGTTCCTAAACTAGATGGGACGTCACATGGTATGGAATACACCGTTGGCCAGTTTGGGTCAGGTGCCCTGGCTGGGCATGAGAAGCTGAAAATCCCTGACTATAGTCTAAACACTACTGAGCAACAACTGAAAACATCAGTGTTATCAACATTCTTCACATACTGAACTCAAAACATAGCACTGTACCAGCTACTAGGAAGACAGTTAACTCCATCCCGGCTGAAACCAGGACAGTATCCACCCCTTATTCTATACCATTGACGTCATGCTTAGTTCCCATACCTTTAGTTACATTCTGATCAATCATCACCACCTTTCCATCCCTTTGAGACATATGAACAATGATATATATATATATATATATAAAAGTATATACACACAGAGATATCAGTTCTTTAGTTCATGGGTTACGTTCATAAAATGTTTGAGTTCATTTAGTTTCCGACTCTGGGCTCCATCTGTCATACCAGTCTGTCTGGGCAGGAGGGATGGTGCAAAGTCCTCTCAGTCGGTAGAGCAGAATGGGGCTTCTGTGCGGTGTGAGGAGCAGATGACATTTGATGCAGCAGGAGGATGGTGTGCACCGTTGGATTGTTGTATGCTGGAGTCAGTTCTGGTTCCACCTCTACGGCGCTTTGCTCAGTTTTATCACAGTTCTTTCTTGCTTGATCCAAGTGATTCTTACTATAGTACTATGGATATAGCATATAACAATTATAGTAATGATAACATACAGTAGCAGGGTTATACAGCAACTAATATCATACAGTTTAATTCTGGCTATTTTCACCTAAAATCATATCCCCTTGAGGCACACATCGGACTTCCCCATCTTTTCGCATCACCCACCAAGTGCACCCAGGCCCTTGAGCAAAAGCAATCCCACGAATGGGTTTACCTTTGCCTGAGGCAGGAGTAACCCAGACTGTTTTCCCTAACATGTTTTTCATGTGCACTACAGGGACTTTATCCCCTTCTACAGTATGTAAAAATTCTGATTGGGCAGGGCCACTCCGATTGGCAGATCCTCTGGTGTTGACTAACCAGGTGGCTTTTGCTAAATGTGTATCCCAATGTTTGAAGGTTCCACCCCCCATTGCTCTCAATGTAGTCTTTAACAGTCCATTGTATCGCTCAATTTTCCCAGAGGCTGGTGCATGATAGGGGATATGATACACCCACTCAATGCCATGCTCTTTGGCCCAGGTGTTTATGAGGTTGTTTCGGAAATGAGTCCCATTGTCTGACTCAATTCTTTCTGGGGTGCCGTGTCGCCACAAGACCTGCTTCTCAAGGCCCAGGATAGTGTTCCGGGCAGTGGCATGGGGTACAGAGTATGTTTCCAGCCATCCGGTGGTTGCTTCCACCATTGTCAGCACATAGCGCTTGCCTTGGCGAGTTTGTGGGAGTGTGATATAGTCAATCTGCCAGGCTTCCCCAAATTTATATTTCAGCCATCGCCCTCCATACCACAGGGGCTTTAACCGCTTGGCTTGCTTAATTGCAGCACATGTTTCACATTCATGGATAACCTGTGCGATAGTGTCCATGGTCAGGTCCACCCCTCGGTCTCGAGCCCATCTATATGTTGCATCTCTTCCCTGATGGCCTGAAGTATCATGGGCCCACCGAGCCATAAATAGCTCACCCTTCTGTTGCCAGTCCAGGTCCACCTGAGCCACTTCAATCTTGGCAGCCTGATCCACCTGTTCGTTGTTCCGATGTTCTTCAGTGGCCCGACCCTTGGGTACGTGAGCATCTACATGACGTACTTTTACAACCAGATTCTCTAACCGGGACGCAATATCTTGCCACAGTGCCGCAGCCCAAATGGGTTTACCTCTGCGCTGCCAGTTGCTCTGCTTCCATTGCTGTAACCACCCCCACAGGGCATTTGCCACCATCCATGAGTCAGTATAGAGATAGAGCACTGGCCACTTTTCTCTTTCAGCAATATCTAATGCTAGCTGGATGGCTTTCACCTCTGCAAACTGACTCGATTCACCCTCTCCTTCAGCGGTTTCTGCAACTTGTCGCGTGGGACTCCATACAGCAGCCTTCCACCTACGATGCTTTCCCACGATGCGGCAGGACCCATCAGTGAACAGGGCATATTGCCTCTCATTTTCTGGCAGTTTATTATACAGCGGGGCCTCTTCAGCCCGTGCCACCTCCTCCTCTGGCGACATTCCAAAATCTTTGCCTTCTGGCCAGTCCGTGATCACTTCTAAAATTCCTGGGCGACTGGGGTTTCCTATGCGAGCCCGTTGTGTGATCAATGCGATCCACTTACTCCACGTGGCGTCAGTCGCGTGATGTGTAGAGGAGACCCTCCCTTTGAACATCCAGCCCAGCACTGGCAGTCGGGGTGCTAAGAGGAGCTGTGTCTCAGTACCAACCACTTCTGAGGCGGCTCGAACTCCTTCATACGCTGCCAATATCTCTTTTTCAGTTGGGGTATAGCGAGCCTCGGATCCTCGATATCCTCGACTCCAGAACCCCAGGGGTCGGCCTCGGGTCTCCCCAGGTGCTTTCTGCCAGAGGCTCCAGGTAGGGCCATTCTCCCCAGCTGCAGTATAGAGCACATTTTTAACATCTTGTCCTGTCCGGACTGGTCCAAGGGCTACGGCATGAACAATCTCCCGTTTAATTTGTTCAAAGGCTTGTTGTTGTTCAGGGCCCCATTTAAAATCATTCTTCTTCCGGGTCACTTGATAGAGAGGGCTTACAATCAAACTGTAATTTGGAATATGCATTCTCCAAAACCCCACGACACCTAGGAAGGCCTGTGTGTCCTTTTTATTAGTCGGGGGAGACATAGCTGCTATTTTATTAATCACATCCATTGGGATCTGACGACGTCCATCTTGCCATTTTATTCCCAAAAACTGGATCTCCTGTGCAGGTCCCTTGACCTTACTTTCTTTTATGGCAAAACCGGCTTCCAGAAGGATTTGGATTATTTTCTTCCCTTTCTCAAAAACTTCTTCTGCCGTGTTGCCCCATATGATGATGTCATCAATGTATTGCAGGTGTTCCGGAGCTTCACCCTTTTCCAGTGCAGTCTGGATTAGTCCATGGCAAATGGTGGGGCTGTGTTTCCACCCCTGGGGCAATCGATTCCAAGTGTACTGGACACCCCTCCAAGTAAAGGCAAATTGTGGACGACACTCTGCTGCCAGAGGGATTGAGAAAAACGCATTAGCAATGTCAATTGTGGCATACCACTTGGCTGCCTTTGACTCTAGTTCGTATTGAAGTTCTAGCATATCTGGAACGGCAGCACTCAGCGGTGGCGTAACTTCATTCAGGCCGCGATAGTCGACTGTTAGTCTCCACTCCCCATTAGACTTCCGCACTGGCCATATGGGACTATTAAAGGGTGAGCGAGTTTTGCTGATCACTCCTTGGCTCTCCAGTTGGCGAATCAACTTGTGGATGGGAATCAGAGAGTCTCGGTTGGTGCGATATTGCCGCCGGTGCACCGTCGTAGTAGCAATTGGCACTTGTTGTTCTTCAACCTTGAGCAACCCCACAATCGAAGGGTCTTGAGAGAGACCAGGCAGGGTAGACAGCTGTTCAATGCCCTCCGTCTCCAAGGCAGCTATACCAAAAGCCCATCGATAACCCTTCGGGTCCTTAAAATACCCCCTCCTGAGGTAGTCTATGCCAAGGATACACGGAGCCTCTGGACCAGTCACAATGGGGTGTTTCTGCCATTCCTTTCCAGTTAGGCTTACTTCAGCTTCCAATACAGTTAACTCTTGGGATCCCCCTGTCACACCAGAAATACAAATGGATTCTGTCCCTCTATAACTTGATGGCATTAGAGTGCACTGTGCGCCGGTGTCTACTAGAGCCTTATACTCCTGTGGGTCTGACGTGCCAGGCCATCGAATCCACACAGTCCAATAGACCCGGTTATCCCTTTCCTCCACCTGGCTGGAGGCAGGGCCCCTCTAATTCCGGTCAGAGTATTCAGTATTCACTTCTCGTAAAATTGGCTCAGAAGTCCCTTCAAGAGGATCGGAAATAAAATCAGCCCTTCTACTCTGTTTGGAAACTGGAGCGGCATTTTTCCTGGTAGAATCCCCTTTTGTGGTGGCTTTTCCTCGCAGTTCACGTACCCGTGCATTTAGGACCGAGGTAGGTTTTCCGTCCCATTTCCTCATGTCCTCTCCCTGATCACATAGGTAAAACCACAGGGCACCTCGCGGTGTGTACCCTCTATATTCTCTCTCTTGGGCAGAGGAACGCTCCCTCCTAATAGCTGAAACATTGGTCCTTACACGTGTGGAGTAGGACATATCCTCTTTGAATTGCTGGAAATCCTCAGACAGCTTCTCCACAGCCGCAATGCAAGCTTGTAGGGAGGAGGAGAGATTTTCTTCGTATTGACGGAGTTGGCGAGCCACTTCCTCCACTGTCGGTGCCTCTTCATCCTTCCAGGCCATTATTGCCAATGCGTTGGCATAGGATGATGGTGCGCTCCGTACAAACTTCCGCCACATGGGTCGTGTGCATTGGACTTCGTCTGGATCTTTGGGTAATTGTGGGTTGTCCGGGTCATGATGAACCGTCTCTAGCACAGCTAATTCCCTCAGATATTGAATACCTTTTTCCATGGTGGTCCACTTGCTTGATTGACATATAACATCTTCCTTAAAGGGGTACCTTTCCTTCACACTTGACAGGAGTCGCCTCCAAAGGCTGATGGCTTGTGTCCCTCTTCCAATTGCCTTGTCAATGCCACCTTCCCTGGCAAGCGATCCCAGTTGCTTGGCTTCCCTACCTTCTAATTCCAAGCTATTAGCCCCATTGTCCCAGCATCGGAGGAGCCAGGTGATAATATGCTCACCTATACGGCGGCCAAAGTCTTTTCGCAAATCCCGCAGCTCACTCAAGGATAGGGACCGGGTTATTATCTCTGGTTCTGCCTCCTCCTCCGGTTCTCGTGATGACCCTGGTTCCTCTTCACCCTTCGCTAAGCGAACTGATTTTTTTGTATATTTCTTTTTCTGTACGGGGGCAACTGATACTGGTGCAGGTTGGTCCGCTGGTTCAGTTGCAGTATCGCTAGCCAGGTTTTGGATAACCGCAGTGTCTGTCGACAAGGTTTGGGTAGCAGCAGTGCTCGTCGCTGGGGCTGGAGGGACCGCAGTGCCCGTCGCCGAGGTTTGGGTAGCTGCTGTGCTCCTTGCCGGGGCTGGAGGGGCTGCAGTGCCTGTTGTTGAGGTTTGGGTAGCCCGAGTTCTCATCGCCGGGGCTGGAGGGGTCACGGTGCCTGTCGCCACGGTCTGGGTGCCTGCAATGCTCCTTGTCGGGGCTGGAGGGGCCGCAGCGCCTGTTGCCAAGGTTTGAGTGGCCGCGGTGCTCATAATTTTGTTGTTAGGTCCAGAGACTTTCTCTTCCCCTTGAGGGTACTGAATGGTGTCGAACAGGGCTCGATAGGCATGGGCCAGGCCCCAGCACGTTGCAGTGATTTGTATCTCTCTGGAGCTGCCGGGGTGACAGCATACCTTTTCCAAATATTTCACTAGTTCTTCTGGATCCTGCACTTGTTCAGGGGTGAATTTCCAAAACATTGGAGGTGCCCACTTTTCTAGGTACCTGCCCATACTACCCCACACACCCTGCCACTCATAATTATCCAGCCTTGGGGCACACCTCTGGGTGATCTTCTTAAATAGCTGTTTAACCTTAAACGAGAGCTGAACCACATTCAGAAGTATGCTAATTCCTAGCAGTAGGGCTAGGACCGTGCTAGTCCCAACACTCCAGGAGTATTCAAATTTCTCAAAATTCTCAAACACCATTGTAACTGGACTGAAGGAGAAAGGAGAGGGGAAGAAAGGTACCCCACCCATAGACTGGTTTTCCATGGAGGAAAGGTAAATGGTATAGTTATTAATAGTTTCCCACAAACGGCTCCCACAGTATAAAGGTGACAATGCTAAGTGCAAATACCGGATTAATCCCACAGCTGATGACTTTAGCATACCATAAACCAGAGTTATACCATACATCAAAGCGAAAACCTTAATCCACCTCCCACGGATGATAAGCAGTAGAAGAGGAACTACATACAGCAAGCGAGGAGATACATAACAGAGCCTTAAAAACCAGAGCAACAACTCTAATACATAAATCAACATAATGAATGCTTAGAACAAATCTGTTTTAACGAGCTCTGGTCAGGTCTGTCGTTATCTCAACCCTTCGTGCCCCACGTTGGGCGCCAAAAGGACTGTCGTGGTTTAACCCCAGCCAGCAACTAAGCACCACGCAGCCGCTCACTCACTCCCCCCCCATCCAGTGGGATGGGGGAGAAAATCAGGAAAAGAAGTAAAACTCCTGGGTTGAGATAAGAACGGTTTAATAGAACAGAAAAGAAGAAACTAATAATGATAATGATAACACTAATAAAATGACAACAGTAAGTAATAAAAGGATTGAAATGTACAAATGATGCACAGGGCAATTGCTCACCACCCGCCGACCGACACCCAGCCAGTCCCCGAGCGGCCAAAAAACAAAAATTGCCTCCCCCCCCTTCCCAGTTCCTAAACTAGATGGGACGTCACATGGTATGGAATACACCGTTGGCCAGTTTGGGTCAGGTGCCCTGGCTGGGCATGAGAAGCTGAAAATCCCTGACTATAGTCTAAACACTACTGAGCAACAACTGAAAACATCAGTGTTATCAACATTCTTCACATACTGAACTCAAAACATAGCACTGTACCAGCTACTAGGAAGACAGTTAACTCCATCCCGGCTGAAACCAGGACAAGCAATGAGAAATCCCTGAGTGGTTGGAAATGTGAAATGAAGTAACCTCTCATGATGTTCTCAGCCCTAAGAACAATGCCTATTGCTACTCCTTATACACGCTGTACTTTTTAACAGGCTATGTGAATACTTCCGTAAGTTTGCATTTACTTAATACCTGTTTGAATAAGGTAGATCAGCTTGTCAAGCTGATGTTTTTTGATACTGTTCCCAATTATATTAGCTACGGGTCATGTAGTTACTTATTTGTTTGTTTATATATTTATTTATTTGTACATATATTATTGTTGATATTTCTTGAATGCAAAATTCGTACATTTCACCAAATCGTAAGGAGTTTAAAAGTTATTGGTTTTCATTTACAGATCACCATTCTTCAAAGGAACTTGAAGCCATTTATAAATGGTGTCAAATTAACTAAACTCACCACTGTAATTTTCCTTCCTTTGCAGAACATTAATTTTGGTATCAGTATGTTAAATGACTCACACAGAATAGACTTAGAGTTAATGCTAAAACATAGAATACAATCTGAGTAAATAGTTTCAACAAGTTTTATCCATAAAAAATTCCTGATAATAAAAGTAGAAAGTGACACTGAATATACTACAATTCACAAATGATCCAAGTCTCTAATTTCCAGAGTTTTCTCCTGACAGAAATTATTTTTGAAAGGGATCAGTAAGAGGATAGAAAACTGATTAAATTCATGAATGGCTGAAAATAAACAGAGTTGTAATATTTCAGAAAGCCTAAATTAAGTACAGTAAAAATAAATCAATTTTAGCTTATTGCAACTAGCTTTGGTAATAATATGCATCATATTGAGACACTGTCTTTCTCCCCTTTTGTTACATACAAATATTAATTTGCTATACCTCCACCCATATTTTTTTACTGTAACATACCAGCCATGAAGTAATACCTGGAAGCTTCAAAATGTTCACCGAAACAAGCCACAGAGAGGGGTACATTAATATTAAAGAGTCATTAAAATAAA
The DNA here is from genome assembly GCF_964188355.1 of Buteo buteo. Lineage (NCBI taxonomy): Eukaryota > Metazoa > Chordata > Aves > Accipitriformes > Accipitridae > Buteo > Buteo buteo. The sequence goes on along the minus strand of NC_134176.1, from coordinate 51,252,483 downwards.
TGAACGAGGTTCATACTGTTAGTTAGCTAGAACACTTAGCGCACCTTTTCTTCTACAACTTCAGACACCTACTTTGTGAATCTATGCATTAACAACAGCTGTTACACTGAAATGCTGTATCACCAACATATGGCCATCAAGTAAAAAAGTTTGTCTCTCAAATCACAGCGTAGAACTAATTTGCATGGGATCACATTCGTGATGATTACCAACTGTAGCTGCAAATAGCAAATGTTATTTTACTGACTGTATACCACAGATAATGGATACGAATACTTGCATGAAAGTGTGTTCGTAATGGGAAGTTCTCATTCCACAAATACATAGTTTGGTTGGCAACTGCACTTTTGGCATTAACAACTTTGTTACAGTTTAAAAAAAAAAGGGGGCGGGGGTAAATTGTCCATCTCTATATATACAAATGCATTGTGGAAAACTAAATTATAGGCACATTTTATGCAGGGAAGAAAAGAAATCCTGTCTTTTAGTAAGCTTGAATTCTTCAGTGAGAGCCATGAACTCCTGTGCTGTAGTCTCAGTTTTATTGGTATGATATTGAGCGGATAAGTGAAATTATGCTTGTTTTCAGATATATGGTTAGAAAAATCAATCAATCTAGGTTGTCTAAATTAAGGACAGTCCTCATTCAGGAATGGATTAGAATAGCACTTAGCACGTCTGGAAAAGATATGGGCTTTAATTAGAAATGTTATTTTTGCAATACATTAAGAGAACTGGGTAAGATATTTATCATTCCTATAAAATAATGTCCTTTAAAGAAGAATAACTACAAAATAAAATTATTAAAAGTCAGAAAATGATGAAATTAAGATACCACCCTTAACTCTGTCCCTTTTCTCATATACATGAGAATACAATTTCCTGTAATGGAACCACATGCTATTTTCCACTGAATTCTCACTTTCCTAAGTATGTAAATTGGATAACACAAAACATCTGCCATTCATCATGTGTGGCTCTGTAACTAATTTGCTGCTTGCTAACCAAAGACATCCTTAATTAAGAATTTTACTTACTTTCTTGATCAATTTTTTTTTCATCCTTTTTTTTTTTCTATTGCTAAAAGTAAAAATAAAAAAGATAACTGCATCTTTAAGTGCCCTGAGTTAAAATATATCAGTGTATGGTCAAGTTAATTATTCCCATTTTCCTAGCTGGATATATGGGATTGTAGTTGGTTTTAATGTACTCCTAAATGTCATGTGCTTAAATGTTAAAGCAGCAATTCTCTTCCACTGTAAAGAAGATGGGAAAATGCATTTTTGTAAATCACTTGCAATTTAGTTAGATTAAACTCTCCTTTATTCATGTAGTTAACTACCCTTTCAAGTATTTATTCTGGGACAGAGACATGCATACTGACAAAAAAAAAAAAAAGAAATAGGAGACAATACAGGAAGGAAAGGAAGCAAGCAACTAGAAAAATCTGTCTGGTGGGTTATGGTTTGTCAGATTCTTCTTCCCATTTCTCTTCTTAAAGGCAAACAGCCCTTAAGTTTTAGTTGTACAGCATGCTACCTGTTGCCTCTAAACAGTATAGGTTACACTTAGTTTTATCAGAGTTAACGTGATGTATCTGGCCTTGGAATAAGCAGCATGAAGATGAATGAGTACTGGGGATACTTTAAACCAAGTAAACATAAGTCTTTCTGCATTCAAATATAAATGTTTGCTTTCAATTGGCAGTTATTGTCAGTTCCTTTTAAATGTATATATGCTCTAGAGAGTCCAGCAGAATCAGAATTATTAGGCTTAGTGCCGAATCATCTGGTGAAACAGTCTGCAGAGTAACATGGAAATAACCTGGATATCTTAAAACTCCAGAAGCAGAGTTTGTGGTGCTGTTGCTTCTAGACTTCATCATTATTTAAATTAAGGTATTCAAATCTAGTTCAAATCAACTTGTAGTGCTGTTCCATTTAGAATATACTACTATTTGAGAAAGGTAATTTAAATCTATTTTGGTATCTTTATACTACACAGCAGTCAGAAAAATGACATAGTTTGAGGCCTGTATTATACAGGGGGGAGCAATAAAGACTAGAGCACTAGGTCTGGTAATGGAAAAATGGAATGAGAATCATTTTATCTTGACCTACAAAGTTTATTTAGAAAGACCGTGTGAATTTCAATGCATGTGGTTCAAAAATGTTTCCTTTGACATGATAGAAAATCTTTCTCTTAGTTACAGGTTATTTATTGTCCTTTCCACCTTTTCGAATACAATACTACTTAAAAAAAAACAAAACTATTTAAAACCAGGATTTTATTTTGATACAAAACATCGCGTAGTTTTGAAATGTCTCAACTTTTCTAGTGTTTCAAATTTTCAAACATAATTATTCAATTAATTCATTAGTTTTTCACAAATAAATGATTGATGGAAAGTAAAACCAAAATATAAAAACTGAAACTGCATTTTTTGTAAACTATGTTAAAAGAAAATAAAATTAAGAGATTGGTTTAGTTTATTACGGTCCTACCTACTGACTACAAAATAACTGTACTTATATTTAGGGCTTACTTAAAACAAGAGCTTGGTTATTTGATAATTTCTGTTACAGAAAAGTAGAAATTAAGATATTTTTAAAGTATGAGGTATGTGAATTGACAGTACTTAAGAAAGATCTCACAAGCATATTAGATAAAACAGATATTTGAACACATAAGCAAATATTTTCTATATTGGCTATTTTGCAGTCAGGTTTAGTCAAGAAGTCTATAGCAGGCTTAAAATGGTCTAGTGAATTCAAAAGGATTCATGAGGCGTTTTAACCCTAAGGAACTATGCAGTGTCCAGTGAAAAAGATGTTTTGCTGGGAAATCCCAAACATTCTCAGCTGTTCATCCATATATTATTGTAATAATATTTTATTTGCTAATATGCCTGTAATTTCTTACCAAGAGTTTCAAAAGACTCATTTAAGTAAAGCTTTCAAATACATGGCTACAAGAGATCACTCTGCCATTTTTAGGCAGATTAAGCCTGGTTTCTTTTTTCATGGAGGATTTTAGAAGACACAAAGTGAAACTGAAAAGAGAGAGTGATGAGTCCTTCTCTGTGTTAAAAAGTAATAGTAGCATTATACAAATTGTTTACATGACTTGTAGCAGATTATATTCTTCATTTTCTGCCTTGTTGAAGGCCTTGTCGAATAAGAATCCATTTAACAGAATGTTCTCTTTCTTCCTTAGCATGTATTGAACCTGCAACTAGGTTGTTGTCATTATAATGCCATTCAGCTAAAAAAGTTGCTTTGAAAATGGTTTCTTCTGCAGTAAGTTCTGCTTGTTTAGTGATGCACCAATATAGTGTGAAATACAAACGTTGTGATTTTGCTGACATTTTATATGCTCTATTTCTATGTAAAGAAGGGATAAAAGCAAAAGGACAAACCATGAGACGCTTCGAGACATTGTTTCAATTAAAGCAAACCAATTCCAGAGAAATGAACCAAAGTCAAAGGAGAAGAGTGCAGAAGGTCTGCTTCTGCAGAGAGACAAAGCAGGCTTGACAATGCCCACAGTTCTCTCTCCCATCTGTATTATTCCACACCACTTCCATCCTTCCCCCATCAGAAAAGATGGAAAAAGAGCCTCCTTCTTATTTTTCCCTCCTTCCTTCACTTGGAAGCTCTCAGAAGGAAATACAGAACAATACGAACTGGTTTTGTACATATAGACTCCGGTAGATATAATCCAATGAAGCCAGTTTTGAGTGGTTTGGGATTATCTTTTTTTCTTCATATGACCCTGAGAATTAGACACATAAAGAAAGGGTAGAAAAAACAAGTGTAAGGAGCATGTAGTGCAGAATCATTTGATTTTACAAGCCAGCCTCTTGACTGGCATATAGTTAGGAGTTTGTACGTTTCTACTCAGGTCAGATATGCAGACTATTTACATTGCTTGAATCCAGCCCCTCACACTAGCATGGTACTATCCTGACTACTGCAGGGAGGATCTTGATGCTTGATGCAAAATGACATCACAAACCGAGTTTAACTTCATAACAGCCACAGCTTCTATTGACGTTGGTCAACTTTTCTTTTCTTCTTGCTCGTGCTCCTATTTCCAGCCCTACAAATCCTACAATGAATGGAACAACTCAAAGGATGTTTAGATGTATGTAACCATCCTTTTTAACTTAGAAGTCGTATGTTCAAGTGATTTACATGTGTTGTTCAAGTTACCCATTTCTGGTTGGTATAACATGGTAATGTCTGTAATGAAAAATGAATGTTGTGAAGAATTTTTCAAGAACGCAAATGAAGGTAGCAAAGTCTGTCTCCAAGAAAGGCAACAAGATACCTGTATGTTCCTCCCAACTTAGTTTTTTGTGTCTGTATCAGCACGTTTCAATTCTATAGCCATCCTGTTATTACCATCACTTTTGAAATGTATTCTGGACTCATTTGTGTCATACGGATCTAAATGTAGTGAGTGGAGGTCTCTATAAACAAGGCCATTACTTTGGCTAGTGGTGCTTAGTGTTGAAATGTAACCCTTATTAGAATGCTGCTTTTCTTATTCCTACTGGAGCCAGCAAAGTTGATCTGCCTCGTACAAAACCAAATACTGCAAGGAAAGGGAAACTGCACAAATTTAACTCTTAAGATAAGAGACAGCCTTAGGCAGGTATTATAGAAAACATTTCTTGCCTGCCCCACCAAACAAAGAAACTAAGAAATCTAATATAAATAGGGTGTGAGTTTTCACAAATTGTTTGAAGTAGACGTTTTACTTCATGCCAATTTAAAACACCAGAAAACCCTTCTCCACTTCCTATTTTCAATTTGCTTCAGCCACACAGAAACTCTGAACTACTTGCCCAAAGCCAGTTTTGATAGGCAAGGCTTCACCTTTTTTAAGGTAAATAAGAGAAACTTTTTTTCCTTAAGCTAGCTCCCTTTGCCCTTGATTTCAGACAGCACTTCAAGCCAGCCTCTTAGGTTAACTTCGCAGAAAGTGGAAGCGCAAGGTGAAGAAACACTCTTTACAGTTGGTCAGGAAAATACAGCACAGCTAGAGTTTTAAGTAAGCCAAAAGTCCTGCATATAGAGGGTCTAATCCTGGTCTCCTCAAATGACTCCAAATTTTTCTTTGGCTTCACTGGGACACAGAGTGCAAACTCAGCTTTATAAAGACTTTGGAGAAGGCCCAAGTGCTTCTTTTAAACCAAAGGATTTCACAAACAGAACTTTTATCCTAGGCTGGCGATTTCAATAGGACTTATATGTATAAAGACTTTCTGTGCTGAAGATAGTCCCTAAATGTATAATCCCTGCTGAGCAAGCTGGTTAGGGGAAGCTGCCACCCTGTCTGTAGTTCTCAGCAGGCATGCAATTTAAACACTGGGGAGTTTAGGTACTCTTTGTAACACCGAGCATTCTGCTCTGAAGAGCTTAGAAGTGCAAAGCCGGTGAATGTAACCTGTCTTCTGTTAATACTACACGTTGGTGTGCTTGAATTGCATTTTACTTTTCCTCTCTTGTTTTCCCTTCAAAAAACGGAGAAGTAAATCCCCGTGAATGTAAGAAAGCCTATTTTTCATAGACAAATACACCCATGAATAATATATGGTTTGAAGTAAGTTTCTGAAAATGTACCCTGCCAGAATTTGCCAGAATGCTTCAAAGTGAGGCAAAATAACTCTTTACATGCTGTTCAGAGCCAGCTGCTAAAAAACAAGAGCTTTCTCAAAATACATGTGTCTCTGTAGAGCTAATTGGAAATGATGAAATTGGGTTACCTAATGAAGAAAAAATTAAAGAGAATTGTCATGGGGTATTTACCGTGTTATCATTAGATAACACAGTAGAGTTGTTGCTACTAAATGTGTTATTCCTACTGTTTTCAGTAAACATGTATTTACTACATAGGTATTGTACAATCCCATGTGTTACTTCTTTGGCTGGAAATCACTCTTATAACAAGGGTTTTGGTATTTGTTTCCTCTTTTATTAGGAGGGCAAGTACCCTGAAATGTGGGATTCTAAAGTGAAATTACACTCATTTGGAATTACCTCTTTAATTTGTGATATAATTTACAGTAAACCTTTTTAACCACCTTTTCAATGGCTAGATATAGCTCTTGTCCCAATACAGTTTCCTGGCCAGGATTTAATTATAACTACTGTATTTCACTTTTTCACACTGTCCATTCAGTGTCCATTGATTTGAGACTGAGCCAGGGTCTCTGGACACTTTGAAGAGTAAAATCTATGTGTTTAGTTAAGAATAGCTTTAGGTTTTCTAGGGTTATAGCTGCAGCAAAGGAATCAGTGAGAGCTGCTTGAGGCTGGAGTTTGCAAGTGAGATCTACCATTATCTCTTATTGCCTTTTACTAAAATATTTGTATAGCTTGTGTGTTACATAAACAGCATGGACTAGATAACAAGGATTCAGAGTTAAGTTCCAGGATGCACAGGCTTCTGCAATAGGCATATCAGTACTCTGGGTGGTCAATGAGGAGCGCTTGCTGCCAAGGAATGGATGGGCATGTTGGTCAAGGAGAAGCAAGGTAAAGATGCTGTTGACCTTGATCTAATGAATGCTGTATGTTTTAATTCCTTATCCCTTTTCAGGAATTTGCTATGTGAAAACAGGATTAACTTCTGCTCCATTTCCCAGGTGCCCCCCTTGGAGACAGATATTTACATTCTTTCCTTCAAAGAACTAAGCAAGTGGACCTGCTTTGCCTCACCCCCTCTCCTACTATGACCAGACTAGGAAGAGGAAAAGGGTATTTTCTCTTGTATGCATTACATTAACAGATAGAATATTAACCAAGGAAATAGACAACCGGGCTTCTGCATCCAAAGGTCAAAACACAATATACTACATTTGATGACACAATTCTGTGAGCAGCAAATACCTAGTAGTTAGGCTGTGCTGCTGTGTATCAAGAAATTTCTGGTAATTCTTTTGGGAGTATGGTTTTCTTTGTTATTTACTGTAATGAGAGACTACAAAAGCAAGTATAACTTTGTAGCCTATCTGAGATAGAAGCAGCAGCTGTTTAGCTAACATCATCACAGTTCACAGCTGAGAAGCTTCAGAGTATGAGCATGAATGTAGTTTGTGGCTAAACTGATGGGCAATAACTTTCTAAAGCCACATTAATTGATCAATCTTGATCACCTGGCAAAACCCTTAACATCAGAAAAATCAAGATTCCACTTTTCCTTAGAAACTTGAGGCAGTTTAGATTTGTGGTTTACTTCTTCCAAACACTTCCAAATTTGAGCTCAGGTTTTCAGCAGGCAATTATTTGCTACGCTGAGAGTAGTTCATATTGTTTTTTATATTGACACTAGCAACTATTCCTTTTAATTTCTTTTTTGAAGCAGATACATTTGTGTTGTTTGCCACTGTACTAGATTTCAGAGTAGGTGTGTTCAAATATCACAGAACAGCGATGTGATGACAGTTATGCTAGCAGCACAATTTACCATGCTGGAGAAAGGAAGAAAATTGCTAACCTTCACCAAAGCAGAAGGAAGATTTTTAACAAAGACTACCATAAATGAAATCAGTATTGTTTTTTCACAACTAAAGAGAAGATCAGTAAACAAATGAGTTCTTGTATTTTCCAGATCCCAGTATTAGAGGAATACTAGCTGAAGGCTTGCTTGGTTTAAAAAAATTGAAAACAATTAGCAACGCTGCCAAACAGTACAAGGTGCCATGATCTTACTTGCCCTTTTGGGTGCTTTTTAATTAAGAAAGAATAAAATTACAATTTGATTTCAGAAGAAATAGTCAAGCAAGCATGGATGGATATCCAGTACAAATTTCAAACAGCAGCAACTGCAGAGCAAGCGGTCTGATGACAACTGGTGATTTACTGGAATTTTCAGAAGGTGCTGAGGCAGGGATGTTGTTGATGAGTAACTGAGGGCTTTATTTCTGTTTTCTTTCAAAATTAATTAAAAATACAGGTTTTTAATATCTTTTATTTCAGGATTTTCTAATGCTCTTTTGGAAGTGAGAAATAGTTTCATTTTCTTCCCAAACTTTAAAGATTAAGTTACATTATTAGATATCACTACTAGTGATGGGTCATGAAATAATGGATAAAGAAATTAACATAAGAAACCACAAAATGTTATTAGGTATATTCTATTTACAGGAGTTGGATAAATCATATGGCGTCTCTCTCAGCAATTATGTTAATAGCAATGTATGAGAAGTAGTTGGTGGCAGTCATATAAAGAAAAAGATTAGGAGACAAATTTATGAAGACTGATGGCAAAATCACTACTGAATTGGATGAATAGTTCCTTTCACTTGGGTTTCCAGAAAGAAAATAAGCGGGTCCATGGCAGACTCTGAAATCAAAGAGAACGTTAGTAATTAGCTAGTGCAGGATGTACTCAAGCTACTGCTAAGTGTGTTAAATCCAGGGAAGTGAAGTGGGATTGCTTGGCAGTTGGTACGATAAACAAATAAAATGTGATGTAGTTATTCTTGCAGAATGACAAGTGACAAATATTTGCATAGAAAGAAGAGCGCTGAGATGCTGTCAAGGGATACTAAGGCACATTTTCAGTGAAAAATAAATCCCAAATAAAGTTTGGGATTTCAATGTAGATAAAAAGTATTACAGTTTGACCCAGACAGACTCTCTTCAGGATAGTTAAACATTTATATACCACCATACTCTGAGTAATTTCAGAGGAAAAGAAGTAATTTCTCGTTTTGTTAAACCAAATGCTGTAGTAAGTAAAAATAAGACTACTTATTTTTTTAGCTTCATTTCCTTCCCCTCCTCTGTTTGAATGCCCTCAAAACACTCACTTTCATTTTTATGAGTATTTGCATGCTGCAGTAAAGGACATATTAAACTTGGTTTATGCACAATTTGAAATACTTTCTAACCACAAAATTATAAGTGTGGAATTTATACTTACAATTTATTTTACAAACTCCTGTTATCAGTGGGAAATTGAAGTTATCAGTATAGGCAGATACCACTGGAATTAAGGGAGAACCTTGACTAGTTTGTAGTAAGATAAATTTATCCTTTAAATTAGCCACTAAAGAACCATTTGACCACACATACATCTAAAAAATCAACTATGCACAATGGGAAGAATCAAGTTTGTAAGCCATTTTCAGTACTAAGATCTGAAGTTTTCCCAATAATATCAATAAACAGCAATCCAGGACTTAAAAGAAACCTTTAAAAACTATCACATTGCTACCAAACCCAAAACATTTATTAATAGCACAGCACGGAATTTCATGGAGACAAATGCAAATATGCTTACTATTCTTTGCCATTTTTTTTTTTCAATTTTAAGTTTAAATAAAGAGCTAGGTTTAGTAGCGAATCAAAACTTCATCTTTAACTTGTGACCTGGATTTCAGGTCCGGACATACTGCTTAAATGGGGAAAATCCCTTCTTCCCTACTTTTGCCTTGACATTATTCCCTCCCCACACACCCCCAGTGTACAAAGCCTATAATGTATATCTTGTAAAGGTCTTGGAGGACTGACCAATTCTTGGTTTTGGAACCACGTGACATATCAGAGGAACCTTAGCGTATTATAAAAGAGGCTACAAGTGCAAGAGGAAGTGGCAGTGAGGGAAAGAGATTTTTCACAGATGAGTTTCCATCATACTACCACAGAGGGAATTTGAGTTGGATACAGGAGTATGATGGTAATACCATAATAGTCTTTGCCAAATAAAAAGAACACCAATTTGAAAAAAAGACATGATGAGAAGGACATACTTATAGCATTGAGTCTTACGAAGCTGGTTACTAAACTCAGATACTATCAGCCTTCCAGCAGAAACATGATGAACTGAAAGCAGGCATTACAAATAACAATGGCGCAAATCTGATTTTGTTTTCTTTCCCCTTAAAACACCCTGAGAAAGAAGGTGAAATTAATGTTATTCATAAACCAAAAATTGCTTTTGGTTTTCTCTACCCTTTCTAAAGAGACTTAAGCAAGTTTCAAAGATCCTTGAAGATCCTAATTGACAGAATCACTCTAATTCTATTAAACCTTTTTTTTTTTTGGATGAATTGAAAAGTGTAAGAAAGATTTAGAAAATTCTGTAAAATGTTCTCTCTCTGGAGGCCCAGAAGATATTATTGCATAAACATTACTTTTTCCCCTGATATTCTATTAGGATGTTGTGACATATCAGTAATGCATAAAATAACCTACTGAAATCTCATAATATAAGCACAGTATGAGTAAATACTTAATCAAATCCAAATGCATGAGTAATGGAGTCTTGATGGTTATGATAAGTCATGGGAGAGCTCAGAAGTTATGGAAGCTACCCTTACAAGACAGACAGCCATGCAGATAGCTGTCCAAATTGGCTTGGAATGAAAAGCAGACAAAAGAGGACAGATTTAGGAATAAAATACTGAAGAATTCCAGGGTGGAATTTAAGCATCTAATCTGATCCACAAAGGAGTTTAAGCTATCCAGAAGCATACTTAGGTAGGCATCTTGGGGGAAATAAATATTGTGAATATGACCTGGCATTAACAGATTTTACACAGAATGTGGAGAACAATCTTAAAGTGAATCTTGAGCAAATGTCACAGGAATGCTGTTTTAGGTGTGCTGTGCAAGACCTCTGTCAGTTTTGACTTTTGGGGCTGTCTCACTGTTTTTAAATAGCTACACCAATGAGGCCACTGGGAGAGGTGAAACATCTATTTGGCTGTCTGGGACATATTAACATTTTCAGTTTAGATTAGGAGTGTACTTCTGAAGGAAATCTCTATCATTTGTATTTAGTGCGCTTCGGTTCATGTCAGGGAGCAGCCTTGGAACACAAAACCAGGATTCCTGTTTCAAAAAAATAAAACAGGGTGGTACCTAATCTAATGCACTGCAACTACTAATGGTCATTGAGTCTATAGGACCAGACTAGAACTACTTTGAGCCAAACCCCCCTGAAATGAAAATATTGTAGTTGTCAAGTTTCTAGTACAATTTCTTTCTGCCTACAAACTTACTCCTTTTGAGCCATAGAGCTTGCTAATGAAGACAAAGCCTAGCTTGTTATGGTTCAGAAGGTAGTAGCTTAGTTTTTTTTACCTAGCTAAGGACGTAGGTGGCACAAGAGGTTGGTTCAAAATACTTTTACAAAATAAAGGCTTAAAAGAACAAAGTCAAATAGTAGAACTACTTCTAAATTGCCAGTTTTGTTGCAATATGAATGAAAACCATTTTGATGCTACTCTTGTCTGAAAGTTCTAGAACGATAGTAGTAGCTTCCTTTAACAGTATTAAAACAATTCAAATATTGGATAACATATTTTTTCCCTGTCCAAATGTAAAAAAATGAATATTCTATAATTTTCCATCTTTACAGCCATGAAGTAGTGCACCATTCACAGGCATTTTATATTTTGCTTTTTGTGCTTTTAACAGTTAGTAGTTACAAAGATTTAGTTCTGCAATAATGGCTACATACCCAGGCTTATGCTTCAAAAATATACATTAGTGTGCAATAAAAGCATCACTTTAAAGTGTTCACTCACATACTGCTTCAAACCTGAGGTTCAAGCAAGACTCTGCAAAAGAGGCATTTCTCCTCTAAATTGTGGTGACATTGACAACATATAAATAAACCAAGAAAATCCTTCTCAAAGCATTTAATCAAAACAAGTGTCCATTTCTTCAGATGAAATTAAAATGTTCAGAATTTAAATATGTTGATGCATAAAGAAGTATGAAAGAAATGAGTGGGAAAGGAACCTTGGAATGCACTGCCTGAAGAATTATAGCAGGAGCTTTTAAAAGTCGGTTCAATAATTTACTGTTGTACGGAGGCTGAGTCTAATAGCTACATTTGTATAGAACATGGTTGACTAAGGTAAAACCTCACTTGCATTTACAAATTTACTTATATATAAAATGTGGGAAAGAATCAAATGGATTCTATTGAACTGCAGTAATCAAGGCTTAAATGTATGCATCATGGATGACAACATTTATTCTTTCTTGAATTTTGACAGTACTTCTGCTGACAAGAGGGAGAAGAAGGTGCTGGTGATAAATGCAAAATACTATATTTGGCTCTGCTGTTAATTTGCTGTACAATCTTGGTAGGTCTTTTCATCTGCATCACCAAGGTTCTAGTGAAAGCATGACATGCACACAAAAATGGCTGAATAACAAGACACAGCTTTTCCTTTATCTTATATTTTTAGGTCTAATTTGACCAATCCATGGACATAGGACCCTTCTCCCCCTCGCCAAGTACTGCCTATACCAGGAATACTAAAATCCCTCTTGACAGTTAGACACCATGTTGTGAAAGCAAGACAGAGCTCTAAGTCTTGAAAGCAAGACAGGGCTCTAAGTCTATGTCTATGCACAAACCTTCCCCTTTCACAGAAACCTTAAAGCCTGCTAAATTATTTCCTGATCTTGGCTGCTGCTAACTGGCTCCCAGCTACAGTCAGTCATGCTGACTGTATGGCTTAGGTGTCTTCATGTTTATTCTTCCTCAACAGAGTATTACTGGCCTAGCTAAACCCAACCCCTGATATGATTAATGCCTGTTCTAAAAGATGGATCCATCATCCTGGAACAGATGTGCATAATCCTACTGTACACCAGTTAGAAAGTAGAAGAGGGGTTGGATTGACTGCAAAGGGGAGAGTAGAGAAAGAAACATAGCTGCCATGGAATCACTATCTAGTAGACCTCATTTATTTTTTACCTTGGGTAGCTTAATCACCAACTTAAGCCTTTGCAAAGAAGCAGAACCAGACCCTCCTACTCTACAGAAAAGAATGCCAGACTTGCAACAGGTAGTGGAGAAATAGCTTTTTTTTCTTACTGCTAAAAATTTACATAGAAGTAGAAGGTTGCTAGGTAGAATAACCAGATGCCATGACAACTTAGAAAGACTTCACAGGTGAATCACACTGGTTTATCCAATTTGAAGCTTGCAACTTAATCCTTCTGCCCAGTGATTTTTAACACAATGCGACTGCAAGCTGTGAAACATTTTCTTGTGCCTGACTTTTCCAACTTATTTTACAGAGCAAAAAACAGGTCTCTGATACAAAATCCCCTTCTGTTTTCCTTAAAAATATCAAGTTTGTGCAGAAACTGTTTTGGGCATCTTTCAGGTTACAGTGCAAACTGCCTGAATTTCTCATCTGTAACTGAAGTAAATAATTTACTATGCTTTTAATCTAGCCCTGACTCCACACAAACATAGGAAGGTAAAATTAAGCTTTTTGTGCTTCACTTTCTTTCTCCCACTGATTTGTTTGGGGAAAATGGTATATAATGGTATATAAAATGGTATATAAATTGAATAGCTGAATTGGTCACCATCTGAAAGCATACCCATTTTTCTTGAAGTCATCTGTCAGATAGGGGAGGACAGAGAATAAATGTCATACTGTAATACTTTTGTTGTTGTTCATATTTCTGTGCACATCATTCCATGTTACAGAATACACTGTCAAATCTTATACTACAAAATTCCCCCTTATAACTCTCTAATATAGTGATGATTTTACCAGGTCTTAACTGATTAAGGGTGTCCAGCCTCATTCTACTTAACCCAACTACCTTTCGCATGATGATGTTACATGTAAAGTCAGGTGCTACAGTATTACTTAGTAATTTAACTACAGGTCCTGCATTTGAATTTTATCTCTTAAATCTGTGACTTCACAACATCCTTTCAACCAGGACATTTACCCAGCTAATTTACATGTCACCTCCTAAATAATTTCTTGTATATAGAATTTCTTTGTATTTTCACTTGCAGGCAGGATTCTCTGGCCCCTTCTGACTACTTATATGCTGATCCATAATAAGAAGGGGTGGCCCTTTTCTAAAGGGGGACTTCTTACCTGAACTGAGCAATTTCAACTCCTGATCACAAGGTGGTAGCACTCCTACTTCTTCTGCACTGATACTCATTGCAATCAATAGGGAAGGGCAGAAAATAACAGCTTGAAGCTTCCAGATTCTGCTCTCACTGACATGAATATGCCTTAAAGTCATGTGTAGAAAGGCAATTTTAATATATGATGCTCACATAATGTCACTAACATATGCTGTGCCAGCAGCAAATTGATTGCAGCTCAGGCTCTTCCATTTTTCTTTCATCTTGACATTACAGCTGACAATTTTTAAATGTTGAACACTGGGGCAGTTCTAGATAAATCATATGCACGGTCACAGAAAGCAGCTATGACACATCAAACTCATCATGTCTGCAATAGTGAGCCATTCTATTCATGTACAGATTAACTTCTGAGGAGCAGTGTTAGTTCTACTTCATATATGCAATTTATCTGCATACACACAGTGAAAGTTTTGCTGCAGGCCAGCAGTCTGGGTTGCCAAGCATTGGGAAAAGTGACTTGTTCTCTTAGAAAGACATGACAAGCTTCATTCTGTTTTATACAGGATCTTGGTAACTGCATTTGGTATCTAATAACGAGCATCTACGTGATGATTATTGTATTTTCCTTGAATGTCATGGATTCTCCGTGGGATTTCTCCCATAAGTTGTCGGTATTCAGAGATATCAACGGACTAAAGATGTAGTGTTGCACTTCAGTTGGCATGTTCATAGCCAAATAGAAGAATATCAGGTTGACTTGACTGTTACTGAATATTGTTTGTAAAGCATCATTTTTTCTTGCAGAAATACACAAAACAAATGTTTTTCTGTTAAAAACATGCCAGACAGGAAAAAAATAAATAAATCACAAAGTTGGAGCATCTGTCCAGGTTCTAGACTTCACCAGCATTGCTGCTATGCCTTCTGCAGCCACACACCAGAGCTTGAAATCCTGTGATAAGTTACTGTTTTGTGGTTTTCCACTTCAGTTCCCCAAACGATAAGATTTTAATTATTATTACTTTCATTCAGGCTGAGTAATCCTTATTCTGGGGCAGTTTGGCTTCTATGCCTCTGACCTCGCTTGAGCTGGGGCCCAAGCATAGCACCTGGGGGTTGCTATGCTCATCTGGGGCAGGGGGAGATTCTCCCACTCTGCCCCAGCATTGGGGTAACAGAACACTGAGAATCCCTAGAAATGCAAGGGGAGTAGGGAATTTAATAGACATCTTTACCCTGGAAATAAAGAAATCAACAAATCCAATGGTAGACTAAGTTGACGAGCTGCACCACTCCCATTCCCTGTGGAGCACTTGTAGCCCATTCCTCAGATGCCTTCCAACAACATGAAGGTTTTTACGTTAGCCTAGCAAATGTATCTCCCCTTTCTAGCCAGTTGGAAGCCTGGTTTATTTCTGTCTGTAACACATTTGAGCTGGAGTTATTCCATCCACATGCATAGAAAAAGGGAAGGGGAAAAAAGAAGGTTCTTGTTCAGTCTTTCAAGGGCCATGCCCTGGGTTCGGCTGGGCTAGAGTTAATTTTCACAAGAAGCTGGGAGGGGGCACAGCCAGGACAGCTGACCCGAACTAGCCAAGGGGATATTCCATACCATATGGCATCATGCCCAGTATAGAACTGGGGGAGCTGGCGGTGGGGAGGAAGGAGGGATCGCAGCTCAGGAACAGGCTGAGCATTGGGTTCTAGGTGGTGAGCAATTGCATTATGCATCACTTGCTTTATAGATTCTTTTATTAGTATTATTATTACTTCGTCTGTCCTTGTGTTGTCCTAGTAAACTGTCTTTATCTCAGCCCTTTTTCTTCTGATTCTCCTCCCCATTGCACCGGTGGGGGGGGGGGGGGGAGGAGTGAGCCAGCGGCCACGTGGTGCTCAGTTTCCAGGTGGGCTTAAACCACGACAGGCCACCGCATCCAGCTTTCTTAATAGCGAAACAGATGTCTGAGATGTCGAAGCAGGAGGGTGTTAAATGGTTTGTTGCTTTGCAGCGGTCTGATCTACCCGCATGGCTGCTCAGCCTCTTCCTATGGCTGAAAGCAGTGAAGAGACCATGGCTGGACTTTTTTCTTGTAGCTTTGAAATAAATCTCTCTTCCCCCAGCCTGAAACGACTTATTATCTTTGTGTTTTGTTGAAACAGTTGTCCAAACCCCAGAAATTCTTGACAGCCATCAGTCTGTGTCCTTAATTGCTTGATTTCCTCCCTGATGCTGTCTTACTATAACTACAGTCTTTTGACATTAAATTTTGCAATTGCTTCCCTCTCTTCTCATGGCAACAATAAATATTGGTCATGTATTCTGAATACAATTATAATTAACTATTTTCAAATGATGCAGCTTCACCTATCTTACAGACGTGTGGAACAAAAAGATATTTTCCTACAGCTAATGCAACCCTTCAGGCCAAAAGTTTTCTGTCATACATACCACTGAAAACTCATTAATGGGTAAAACTAGGACTGCCACATCTTCTAATCCCCTGTTTCTTTCCATCAAGGGAGTTTTAGTGACTTTTATTTTTCAAGAAATCTTCCCTCATTACCTCTAGAAAAATAAGGGATTAGTCAACATCTGAAAATTCAGTCTGCTTAACTATATTAGTTCTGTTGAAGGCTGATAAATTGATCAGGATTCATTCACTTGGAGAAGAAAATAAATTCTGCAAACTCTCTATAAGCAATTAGAACTAACACTGAAAACCTCCTCTAAACAAACAAAAAACCTCCTTCACCAACATTTTTTCTGTCCTCACCCAAAACAACAGGCAAATAAAATCTTGTTGAAAAGAGAAGGCTCAAGAAGAGAAAGAATCTCAGTCATGACATTTTTAGGAAACAAAATTAAGGCTATTTAGGAAATCATCAAATTTCTTAGCTCCAGTTAATAAGAAGTAACTGCAGGTTCTTGGGTCTGTGCTGTGTCCGACAGGTAGAATAAAGAAATGACCTGGAGATAATAATGTAGTCAGAAAGTAATTTAGCCCCCATCACTTATGGAAGTTGCCTGTTGGAGAAATGCCACGTAATGCCAAGTAGTCTCTGAATCAAATAAAAAGCTATGCCATCACAGAGAAACCTTCACTCGGAAATCAGTTTGAATATTATTAGAAAGGAAATGCCACACATAAATACTAGCACAAAAAGTAGATTTTGGTGGGTTTTTTTATTTTTAATTTAAATAAGTTCTTCAATACTATTAAAA
The DNA here is from genome assembly GCF_964188355.1 of Buteo buteo. Classification (NCBI taxonomy): domain Eukaryota; kingdom Metazoa; phylum Chordata; class Aves; order Accipitriformes; family Accipitridae; genus Buteo; species Buteo buteo. The sequence goes on along the minus strand of NC_134176.1, from coordinate 51,235,373 downwards.
TGTAAGCATTTAAAAAGTCATATTTTAAACCAACTTTTCATTTGATGATCTGTATTACAGTGGCTTAATCATTATCTTTACAATTTACAGCCTCTTAGCAGTTCCTTTCATTGTGATTTCATCAAAAAGGGGAAATTTATGCGATAAGACTGTTTGTATAATCACATTCAGCCTCAAATCTTGAAAATATGATTCACAGTCACTAAATTCTAGAGAAGATTGACTTAAGCAAGTTACTCTGAATGAACTCTATGCTTATTCATAGTCTCTGGAGAGACAGAGAACTTCTGGTCTCTGGGACATGCCACCATTATCATCCTTAGGCCTCTATGAGAAATATGTTACAGAATGACATCTTACAAACTTTCATGGCATTTAATTACTAGCGTGAGCAGAAATAAAAGTTCAGAGAGACCTCTTTTCCTTTCTTTCTCCTTCCTGCCATCCTCACTTCACACCCACAAAAAGCTGACTAATTATTCATGGCATAAGAGGTTGGTTTCAATGTATGTAATACCATGTTCTCATTAATAAAAATATCTACTTTAGAAGTCTCAATAGCCATAACGGATTTTATTGAGAGAAATCAAATACAGTAGTAAAAAGAACTTTCCCAAAAATTAATTTTACAGATGTTTTGTTGGATGTTTCAATGGGACATTTTCATTAATGAGAATGTGACAGTATGTAAAAGCAAGCACTAAATACAAACAACTTCACTTAAAGCTGTTAAAAAACCCAGCTACAGTTACGGACATACAGAAGTAGCCACTCTCTTCGTCATTCGTTTTGGTGGGCTGCTGTTCTTTTCCTCTCCAAAGTGGTAGCCACTCTTGAACGCAGCTTTAGTTTTCAAACTAACTATATAAATGCTTCTCTGAAACTGTCTGCTCTGTGATCCCTCCAAACTTCTGAGCTAATTTATACTGAGTTCATTCATTGTGTATATCTACACAAATCCTTTTATAGAGAGGAAAAGAATATTAGTTATGGTTACAAGAAATTACCTAATATTAGGGGAGTACATGGAAATGGTTTCTAAAAGGGAGAGACAAGTGTATCAGTGGAGTCAGGAGAATGTTTGCCCATTACCATTTTGGAATTCTGCTTCTGAGTTTGATCATCTTCCCAACTTCCACCAGTGGGACTGCAAATCAGAAAATGCAACAGTGGGAACTAAATATTTGTTAGGGTCCAGTTTAATCTTTTGATACCCTGAATGCGCCTATATATTAGTATTCATTGCATATTAGCTTTTTTTTTTCTCCTTTTATGTATATATTTAACTCTGAATTTCTTGAATTTACAACTGTTAGCCTGGAGACAACTGCAAGATCTTTACCTGTTTCAAGGTTACTGAAATTGTATGCTCCATTCATCTCAATATATCCACTTTCTCCTATGCTTCCTCTGAAAGCCTGCTTTAGAGTTTATGCAAAACATGCATTTGCCTGACAACACGAATGTAACTCATCTGTACTGCTTGGTAGTTTAAACTTCCATTGACATTATTAAAATGAAGCAGAAATTTGACGCTGCATTTCACAGGGAGTCAAAAGAACTTGTGCGTATGAGGCTTGGTCTAAAACTACTAACTCTCTCCAGACATCAAGAATTTTCTTGTTGCTAGTTAGATTAGGTGGACATTAGCTGCTGAGCTGCTCCTGTACATGAAAATTGGTACATCTATGTACTTACAGAAATTCAGTTTTGATTGGCTGGTGGCTAAGCTTAATGATCACACTATATATCCAGAGTTCTCATTTCATACAGTCCTAGGGTACTTATCTTTGATTTGAACCATTAAAATGCCTTTTGATAGGAACATAAACATAAAATTTGGGAGGTAGTTCCTCTTAGTCACAATTTGAAAATATACTGGTTAACTAGCACTCTCTCAAATTGCATGCCCATGTATTAAAATTCTCTCTGAGATAAGCTCATCTAATTAATTCATGAAACAGGAGACCTGGTTACATGGGACATGCAGACAGCTGAGGTACTCAATGACTTTTTTGCCTCAGTCTTCACTGGCAAGTGCTCCAGCCACACCGCCCAAGACACCGAAGGCAAAGGCAGGGACTGGCAGAGTGAAGAGCCACCCACTGTAGGAGAAGATCAGGTTTGAGACCGTCTAAGGAACATGAAGGTGCACAAGTCCATGGGACCAGATGAGATGCATCCATGAGTCCTGAGGGAACTGGCAGAAGAAGTGGCTAAGCCACTATCCATCATATTTGAGAAGTCATGGCAGCCCAGGGAAGTTCCCACTGACTGGAAAAGAGGAAACATAACCTCTTTTTTTAAAAAGGGAAAAAAGGAAGACCTGGGGAACCACAGGCCAGTCAGTCTCACCTCTGTGCCTGGCAAGATCATGGAGCAGACCCTCCTGGAAACTATGCTAAGGCACATGGAAAGTAAGGAGGTGATTGGTGACAGCCAACATGGCTTCACTAAGGGCAAATCATGCCTGAACAAGTTTGGTGGGCTTCTGTGATGGGGTTACAGCATTGGTGGATAAGGGAAGGGCAAGTGGTGTCATCTGCCTGCACTTGTGCAAAGCAATTGACACTGTCCCACATGACATCCTTGTCTCTAAATTGGAGAGATGTGGATCTGTTGGAGGGACCTCTTGGTGGATAAGGAATTGGCTGGATGGTCACACTCAAAGAGTTGCAGTCAACAGCGAAATGTCCAAGTGGAGACCAGTGGTGAGTGGAGTTCCTCAGGGATTGGTATGGGGACCAGTGCTATCTAAGATCTTTGCCAGTGACATGGACAGTGGGATTGAGTGCATGGTCAGCAAGCCTGCCGACAACACCAAGCTGTGTGGTGTGGTTAACATGCTGGAGGGAAGGGATGCCATCCAGAGGGACCTGGACAGGCTTGAAAGGTGGGCCTGTGTGAACCTCATGAGGTTCAACAAGGCCAAGTGCAAGGTCCTGCACATGGGTTGGGCAATCCCAAGCATGAGTACAGGCTGGGCAATGAGTGGATCAAGAGCAGCCCTTCAGAGGACTTGGGGGTATTAGTGGATAAAAAAACCAAATATGACCCAGCACTGTATGTTTGCAGCCCTGAAAGCCAATTGCATTCTGGCCTGCATCAAAAGAAGTATGGCTAGTGGGTCAAGGGAGGTGATTCTCCCCTGCTACTTTGCTCTGGTGAGACCCCACCTGGCATACTGCTTTCAGCTCTGGGCCCCCAACATAAGAAGACATCGACCTGGTCAAGCAGGTCCAGAGGATGTCACAAAGACCATCAGAGGGCTGGAGCACCTCTCCTGTAAAGGCAGGCTGAAAGAGTTGGGGTTGTTCAGCCTGGAGAAGAGAAGGCTCCAGGGAGACCTTATAGAACCTTCCAGTCCCTAAAGGGGACCTAGAAGAAAGCCAGAGAGGGACTTTTTACAAGGACATGTAGTGAGAGGACAAGGGGTAACAGTTTTAAACTGAAAGAGAGTAGATTTAGATTAGAGGTAAGGAAGACATTCTTCCCTGTGAGGGTGGTGAGGCACTGGAAGAGGTTGCCCAGAGAGGTTGTGGCTGCCCCATCCCTGGCAGCGTTCAAGGCCAGGTTGGATGGGGCTTGGAGCAACCTGGTCTAGTGGAAGGTGTCCCTGCCCATGGCAGGGGGGTTGCAACTGGATGGTCTTTAAGGTCCCTTCCAGCCCAAACCATGGCTCTATGAAAACTAACTCACGTCCAGGAAACATCAACAGCAGCATCAGATCAGGGAAGCTGAGTTTATTTTTCAGTTATCTTCTTATTGTAAGACTGAAGATAACAGCTCTGTTTTAACCCTCCTGTGCAATAAAGCATTTTAACACTGCTCTTGAACAGGTCTCAATTACTGGAAAAGTTGCAGTACGGGGGCATCAGGAGCTCTTGTGAGAAAATAACTGCTTAACAGTCTTTATGATAATAAGTCATGGGGCAGAAGGATCATTTTCATCCTCTTTTGCATAGACTTGAAGACCCTGTAATTACTTACAGAACAATAACATTACCCCAGGCTCTTCTGGCAAGCCTGGTGATACCATAATGGACAGCAGTAGACAAATAGTAACAAATAAGCAAACAAAAAGCTGTGTGATACAGTCTCTATTGAAAAGATAAAAGGAAGGGGTAGAAAGGAGCAGGGATTAGGGGAATTGCCACTGTTTACCAAATGGAAAGCATATAATTTTCTTCTGAATCTAATAATGGGAAATAAAGCACTTGATAAATAAGTAAACTGAACTTGGGAATGCTCAGCACAGCACTTGCCTGTGAACTCCATGCCCTAGATGTGGTTCTTCCAGGACTTTGGGAAAATTAGGACCTTTATTTCATGAATAACAACAGGTTAAGCAAAAGCAGATTTTTTTTCTACAGATTTTGCTTTCTTGAACTGTGTAGGAGAGTATGCCGATATCTAGACAGAAATCTGAAAGGTTAGGCACTATCATATTACACTCATTAGACAGTACATGTTTTACTTGTTGGCATGCTGTGAAGCAACAAGAGAAATTATACATTATGGATTTGAATAATGGTATCTCTGAAATAGTACAAGGCTAACTGACAAGGCAAGTTGCATCAGTGCCACTGCTTCAATTTTCAGTTTACTTTATTCAGTATGCCTTTCCTCTGGAATATTAAATGCATCAAGTATTTTGTCTAATTCAGCCCTTGGATTCCTCTTATGACAATAATAAGCTGGGCATGTATTACAAGGGTTAAATCAGTTCCCATCTGAACTATTTTCCCCATTGCCTAAGCATTTTTATTTTTTTTTACATGCCACCCACCTGAGGTTGATTGAGTCTTGAGTTTCTGGCATGTTAGATAGATAGCACAGGTGATTTAATAGCATGACCTGAAAATGAAAGCTTGAAGAGAGCTTGCTTTGTCCAGCTATTAGCTGAGGACAGGATTTATTCACCCTGTCTCTCCTGTATATATTAATCTCATTAAAATTGCAGTCCAGAACTCCTGCTATGGGAACATACCATTAGCAGTCCCTAGAACATGGGATCTTAAATTACATTTTAGAAGAACTTCTGACAGCTGCTGCAGTGCCATACAGTTCCTCGCTGGCCAGGAGCATGAAGGGCAGCTGTGGGCTGGAGCCAGGACCCAAGGACACCTCCCCAGGAGAGGCTGTGCAGAGCCATCAGCACCCATGGGATCCTGACCTCTCCACTAGTAAGGCTTCAGCTTTTGGTTTTCAGGAGCCTTTGGAAACATGCCTTATATTACAGTCATCTCATAAACTGGTTCTGGAGTTCACATAACAACTGTCATCTTTAAAGCAGGATTCAGTACCTGTTTACCAGCTGTGCAAGGCTAGCTCCCATCCTGCTCTAATTGTTGTCGATAAATCACTTATTATGCTAAAAATAAGACTCTTTGTATTAATGTATTAATAAGACTATTTGTATTAATAGACTCTTTAGCCTGATTGACTCAAAGAACTTCTTTCTGAATTACTAAATATTAGCTAAACTGTCTCATCTCCTCTTTTTTATATTTTTAATGGACAAACATTTTTGATCTGTTGAATCACATGCTAGAATGATTCGATAGCTTTGTCACATTTTACCAAACTCTTAAATAACAGTTCTTAGTTCTAGTCTTTCCTTCTGGTACCTCTTACTATTTTAGCTTTTCAGAACAACTCACAATGTAGCATTTCTGAAATTTCACGTCTCTCTCTCTGTGGTAGGTAATTTTCCTTTTGTTTTCAGCTTATGACTGTGGAAGATACAAGACCATTTGCATTTGGGTCTTCCTGACTGCTGATTTTCTGTCTGTTTTTCAAAACCTGAGGTTTTCTTTTTTTTGGTTGTTTTTAACTAGGAGGTACTAAATTATTTTATCCATGTTCCGTGCTGCATCTTGTTTGTTAGTGTGTTGACAATGGGGAGCTTCTGCATGACTCTCTCCACTGTGAGTCCTCATTCACATAAATGGCATTCCTTGTCAGTAAACCAAAACAATCTCTAATTTGTTGGCTGTTTCTTTTAATCTGCTGCCAACTAAATGCACACGGTTTAGTCAGTTCTAATGCATTTTCCATATCCAACACAAAGTGTTTGTCAGCTGACATTTGCCATCCACAAACAGCTTGTGCAAAACAAGCTTCCTAGCTGTTCTATACAATTGAGATTTCCTTTATTCTGTTCATATGTCCTTGAAATTCAGAGGGTTTCTAATACCACAGCCTAACTTGAAGATATCATCCAAGGCTTTATTTCTTTGATAAAGGAGCCTGAACCAGAATCTACTTTTTTCAGACAATAAAAGACGACTTTTATCCTGAATATACTTAATGGCAACACTGAGACATGCAAAGCTAAACATAAAATTAGTTTCTACCTACCTTGAAAAAAAATAATTCCTTATTTCCTGACTCCAATGAGGTTTCTGGGAATTTTGCCACAACTTCAGTAGGGCCAGGATTTAATTTTTAATGACAGATGTTTGTGCTTTAACCTTCAGTGTTCTCTATTCTAACTTCTGTATTTAGCACGTCATGTTTTTAAAATGCTTCAAAGTCCCACAAAAGTCTTGTCAAAAGATACAGACACATTAGAAAAATCTCAAGTTACAAACAATGTCAATAATATGTCTGCAAAACTCAGTTTCTGCACTGAATCCGTTTGCTCAAACTTTAATCTTCTTCAAACTCAGCTCTGTTACATTAATGCTATTACCCTTTTATACAGAGCTCTTTGTTTGACAGCATAAATACCAATCCTCAGTTCTTTCAGCCATCCAAAAAAAACCCAGCCAAACCAGAGACATAAAGCACAGTAAAGATGCAAAGAGAGGAAGAGGAAAAAGAAAAAGGGTTTCGATTATGCAATACAATCAAGAGCACCTGTGCTGGAATTCATTAAGTCCATTGAGCAGGCAGCTGCATATTTGCAATATCCTGATGAGGCACAGGAAAAAAAGAGCAGATGACTGACTGTACAGATTGGAAGACATAACAAAACATTTAAAGTGCCTCATTTTCTTACTCAGGCATTTGATTATCCTGTTTCCCTTTTAGAACTGCTGATTTCCTTGTATTTCTGTGTATATGTTTGCATAGTTCATTTTACAGGTATCTTCATTATAAATACAAAAGAACATTGGAATAATGTTTTCCAAAAGGTACAGCTTACAGTACTGGTTCTGCAAAGTTAAATACTTGAAGTAGTGCTGAACACCTTTATTCTGTAAGTTTAGCATTTAGGAGAGACCATTCTAATTAGCAATCATCCTGGCCATATTAGGCAACTGATTTTTTTTTTTTTTCCTTCTTATCCTGTTTCTATTCTTATTTTCCCTATCCCAAATTTCTCTGTGCTTTTTGCTAGACAGGTAAGTTTATAATTCATGAAAATTTTACTTGGACCTCTGTCATGGCTTGCAGCTGTGGAAGTCCACCTTCCCAATTCATACACCTGTTGTAATTAAGGGTCATCAGGTGGACCTTGACCTCACTGTCTCCTTTTGGCCACTGCCAACAGTGATTATATAAGTTATTTCCAAGCACTTATTGGATTCTTCAAGTAGAAATTCTGAAAATAGCTTATCACAGGTGTCTCCTACAAGTAACTTCTCTGATGCTGAGGGAAGACTGTAGGTATTAATGCTTCCTCAGTTCATATCCAATTCTACTGCTGTTGCCTAAGGGATCAGGTGTGTGCAAGGAATAAGGAGCTGAACAATGGCCTCTGAAAGCTGGAGCATTGAGAAGTTCCTACGAACTAGTTTTCTCGGTGTCGTGGTTTAACCCCAGCCAGCAACCAAGCACCATGCAGCCGCTCACTCACTCCCCCCCCACCCAGTGGGATGGGGGAGAAAATCAGGAAAAGAAGTAAAACTCCTGGGTTGAGATAAGAATGGTTTAATAGAACAGAAAAGAAGAAACTAATAATGATAATGATAACACTAACAAAATGACAGCAGTAGTAATAAAAGGATTGAAATGTACAAATGATGCGCAGGGCAATTGCTCACCACCCGCCGACCGACACCCAGCCCGTCCCCGAGCGGCCAAAAATCCCTGCCCCCCCCTTCCTAGTTCCTAAACTAGATGGGACGTCACATGGTATGGAATACACTGTTGGCCAGTTTGGGTCAGGTGCCCTGGCTGGGCATGAGAAGCTGAAAAATCCTTGACTATAGTCTAAACACTACTGAGCAACAACTGAAAACATCAGTGTTATCAGCATTCTTCACATACTGAACTCAAAACATAGCACTGTACCAGCTACTAGGAAGACAGTTAACTCTATCCCAGCTGAAACCAGGACACTCGGGTTTAGCAAGAGAAAAGAGATGCATGCTGTTAGTCACCTAAATTTCAGCAGGATTTTCCAGTAACATCTTTATAAATGAAAGACTTTAGCCAGCCTTCCTGATGCACTGAGTTTTGTCTCTTACTGAGATGCTGTGTTACAGGACATTAGCAGGAATTACTGGCAGTATTTGGTCTGCACGTCTGTCTGCCTGTATGTAGCACCATGTTTTGCATTATGATTTGTGGTCTCTTGTTTATAACTTTTTGAGACTAATTCATCTATATAGAGTAGTCTATGTTCCACTTGGAGTGGAAAATGAGTGTATACACATAATCAGAATTCCAGATACCACATTCACATCTCTCCTATGTTGGAGTGTGCCAGAAACAGCTATTGAGCTCAATCAATTGACATTGAATTTGTATAACTGAGAGCAAACATAGGAGTTGACCTCTTTTCTGTAGTCTCATTGGTAAGATTATGTTTACTAATACAATATGCTGCGCCCCCCCCCCCCCCAAAAAAAAAGAGTTGTAAAACAAAAGAACAAGATTAAGAAATAAAATGGCTGAAAGGGAGTCTCAAGCATTGAAATACTACTAAACAATATATTTCCTTTAAAAAATAGCCTAAATACAATTTCTCTTCTCAAAATCTCTTAACGTTCTCTTCCTATTCATTGTCTCCTTTGTTTATTACTACTTGATTGAAATGGTACTTTTCTGTCCTTTAAAAAGATCTCTATTTCTCCTATATTTAAAGACAACCATGTTATTAACGTGGCTTTATTAGCACATTTGAGGTCACACACCTCATTAGGTAGGCTCTTTCCCTGGAAAGCATTTACTATGTGAGTTGTTCTCCTAAGGCAAATACAGCATTGAACAGAAGCAGCACAATTAGCAGCAACTTTGAAAGATGAACAGAGCAGCATCCACGAAGTATTTTATATTTTTATATATTACATATATATATTTTATATATTGCATGACCATGGCTAAACCAAAATAACTGATAAAGTTTCATGTATCACTTTGTTTCATACATTTCATTATACGGACGTACAGCTGAAAAGTGTCTTCATGCATCGTGGGCCACAAAGGGAGTTTAGGGGATGCCTAGGGCATGTTAAGAAAGCATTTTCTGGGACCCCTGAAGGGATATCTCTGAGCTGGTACATTTGCTTAGCATCATGTGGGTCCAAATGAAGATACCTGGGATCCAAAAGCAATGAACGTCTGTCACTGTACCTAAGGTGGCAGGCCCCAGTCCTTCTGTGAGGTTAATGAGCATGTTCATAATTATGCTGCTTCCAGTTTCAGACCTAGCTCGGTCAGCTCCAAGATACCCATCTCATTGTACAGGCATAATAATATGTACTTCAGTGTAAGTCAACTATTTTTTGCTCCAGTTTTCAGTTGTTAGCCCTCTTTTGGTGTTGATACATAACCGAAGTCTGCCATTCCCCAAGGAAACTGAGACATCCTTCTTTGATATCAAAGTAGACAGAACACTTACATGGATCCTCAGCCTGTCTGATTCAATCCTAGGTCTTCTCTATCTTACATGAATTTGCTACTCCTATATAAAAGCTCTAATTAATAGGATATAGATACGGACATACACAGATTCTGACTCTCTTCTTGCCTGCTTAAGGATTTTCATGTCTGAGTATGTATGGCTGCCATCAGAAATATAAGAAACCATACTTGTCCACAGTTTGGAAGTGATTTTTATGAAATTCTATCTTGTTTTGCTTATTTCCATATTTCACTTAAATATGATTGTTTATTAATAACTTATTAGAAAGCCACATTTGCAACAGCTTGCCAAAAAAGCTGTTGGACGCTCTGTGTTTCTGATTTTGGTAGGTGACACCAGAAGCTTTGATGCACAATTTTAGCCTTGTTAGCAGTCCAATTGGATGACTCTGTGTTCCATAACTTATCAAAATGTTTGCAAAAAAAGTTGGTACAGTACATTTGACTTCCAGTGAGTTAGTTTTTTTAAAATTTAAGAGCAAACAGTCTATGCCGCCATGGTGTAAGAAAGCTGGTTTTCCTAATCAATTAAAACCTGACAAAAACCTAAAAAAAAAGGACAGAAACAAATTGGGAAAAGCTATTAGATTGTCCACAGAAACCTGCACTGAGAACTCTGCCTTCCAAGTTTAAAACAGTCAGAACTGGAGTTGACCATAAAGAGTATCAGGAAGATCTCAAAACACTAAATGACTTAGTCATAAAATGGCAGATAAAATCCAGTGTGAACTGAATGCACATGGAGAAAATAACTCTAATCAAATATATACAGTTAGGGCTCTGAGCAATGTATTAATACTCAGGAAAGGGATTTTGAAGTCATGGATAGATAGTTCTCTGAAAATGTCAATCAATATTCATTTGTAGTCAAGAGAGAAAATTGTATGTTGAGACTTACTAGGAAAAAAGTTGATAGCAAGAAAGGAAATGTCACTATATTAATCCTTTATATTCTGCTAATTATAAACCCTGTGCAAGTTTAGTACCTCCTAACGTCCATTTTAAAAGGACTAATTAGAACTAGGAAAAATACAAAGAAAAGCAACAAGGATAGCCAAAGGAAGAGAATGATACTGATTTGGGGAAAACCACATATATTAGGATTCTTCACTTTGAAAAAGACACAAAGATAGAAATGAATGATATGAAGAAGGTAAATAGGGAATAACTATTCAGCTTCCCTTAACACAAAAACTGGCAGGCACATCATTAAGTTACTACGTATTTCATTTGAAACAACCAAAGAAATTTTTTTTTTGGTCATCCAACATGTAGCTACATGTTAAAACTGCGTGCTATAACATGCTATATTGTGTAAAAAAAAAAGAGTTTAAAAAATCCACAAAACTAGTCAAATTCATGAAGCATAGATCCATCAACTGTTCCTTTGTTGTTTTCCAGGTTACATTCTTCCACAATCTCATCCTCAGAAGTGTTCAACCTAGCTTTGGCCCAAAGGAGATTATAGTCTCCGCTGAAATGCCCATTCTGTGTTACAAATCTGTCAAAGACTATTCACTGCTTTGAAAAAAAATCAATTTCATGCATAAATTTTAGGAAGTTTCTCTTGCAGAAACCAGATGCACAATAGCAGTCTCTTGAGGTTAACTTTAAATCTTACTCTCTAACAGGACCTAAAAACCTTAGGACAGACTCATCTGCTGTTCCTTTGCCCCAAAATGTCATGAAAGCTAATTGACTTGTTGGTAGATATCAACCTGGGACCATTAAAGAGTCTTATATGTAATTTTCATTCATTTCATACCAGATTATGTATACAAACACTTGCATTACATTAAAGAGACTAAGGTTGCAATGTCAATTATTCAAAAGTTGCCAGAATTAATGCTCACTGCATAACCTTTACTGGTCCCATTCCAAATATGCATTATAATGAAGCCTTGATTACATGGTTGCATATTATTTTTTTCCACAGAACACTGTTGCTAGGACTGGGGTACAATATGCAGTTCTTTAGGCTTGAAAAACATAAGACAATTAAAAATAACATACTGACAACAAATCCCACCATGTGGTGTTTTCAGGATAAGTCACTGGCATTGCAATCTTCATATTCCTGCTTTTCCTGGCCAAACATCTGGGACTTGAACTAAGGGCTGCACTGGTGCCCATTCTTATTGTCAGTAGTCTCTCCTCAGGGAGACTTAATATGGAATTATAATTGCAGGGCAATCATCTATGAAGGGATGGATATGCTCAGTGGGAATGGAATTTTTACCAATTTCAGCTCCTAAATACTAAGAAGCATCTGTTGAAGGCTGGCTTTCAAAATAAAAACATTTAGGTAAACTATCATGAAAGAGCAAAAGACATATCCCTAACCCAAAGGTGACTCCAAGCTAAACTTTATCTACCAGCTGAAAAGCCGATGTGGTCAGAGTTATACTTTGAAATTTAAGACTAGAAAAAAAACAGAACTGGTTTTCCAACATAAATGTATCTTTATCATAGAAAATTTCAACCCTAGCACATAAAACTTGGCAGTGTGCCATGCAGAAAAGTTTTGGACAACTGTACTAATTTGGTGAAATAATATATGTAAATGTATACAGCCAGTAATGACTAAAAAGCAGGACGGTAAACAGTTTATTTATTGGCTTGACAGATGCCAGCATACAGCAATTATAGAACAGCATAATATTTTGAAATAGAGTTACTATTCTTTGTATGGAAGCTAGCAGGAAATCCATGTGACAAAAACAATGAAGAGACAAGGATTCGTTTTATGTTATAGTGTATCGTGTTAATTAGTATAGACTATTGATTATTATAAAATAATATTTTATGTCATGTGAACACAAATATTCTTGTAGTGGTTATGTTATACTGATTACTTGTTTGAGCAGGTGAGGAAGTATATTTTTTTAAATTAATACAGATACTAATTGAAGTCCTTGCTGTTGTACCTAAAGAAGCTCCTGAAGGAACAAATCTTTAAAAATCACTGTTATGAAAAGGAATACAGCTAAAGACAATAGGCAAAAATGTTTACCTGTGATTGTTTGCAATGATCTGTAGTGTGTGTGTTTATATATATATATGTATAAACACACACACACTTTTTTATAATCACATGTGTTAGAACATATTTTACCTAAAACTTTTACCTGCCTTACCATATGAATAAGTAAAATAGGAAGGAAAGTTTGTGTTTTCATGCCAATCTGAGAAATCCCAAGGAATTTTTCTTTCTTGAGAAAGCAATATATACCATATATAGTAAGAAACTCTTCAATTTCTTGGAAAATGCCCTCATGTAGAGGAATGGCTGTTTTATAAACACAATTTATTTTTTTCCTACATAGATGTTATTTAATTTTATTGCAAATTTTAACAAAGTTCTGCCTGCTGATACCAGTACTCATGCAAACTCTGTGAGAAGTTGTTTACATCATCATAACTAAAAATAAAATGTTGAAGGATCAAATAGTCATATAACTGTCAGTATCTAGAAGATAAGCAAGAACAGCTATGACAGACTATTTTTACCTCTAGGGTTCTCTAACTGAAATCCTTTTATTTTATTTTTAATGGATTTAATTGTTTTTGGTTTTCTGACAAACATTAAACTCAAATAGAAAGAAAGGTAGCTTGTACTCACAAGTTTCATGCTGAACCTTGTAACACATTCATAGTGGTCAACTGTCAAAGGAGGTGAAGCGAAAACATGGAGAAATGGTGGAACAAGTAAGGAAGTAAATTTGGGTAGAGAAGAGGGTAGAGATTCACACGCTCCTTCCTACTTCTGGTGCACTTTAACACTTACTATGTATTTATCTACCAGTGAACAGGAGACACATTGACTGTCTCACAGCAGTAATTATTTTTTTTTTCCAATTGCAAGTTGAAATGAAGAGTACAATCTGTGGTTGAATTTACATGGTTGTGAGTTAGCTGCATTATAATAGTTGGTTTACACTGTTAGGAATACCATCAGTCTCCAAGTACCTTTAATGACAATAGACTTGCTTTTCTCATCCTTCAGGATGAGGGGAGAAAAAACCTTTCCCATAATTACTTTTCATATGTAAACCTTTTTAAATGGGTCCTCCATTTCTTTAGAGGGGGTGTGTGGGCTGCACTGCAAAGCTTTCCCACTACATGCATCTTCATTGAAAAAGTTTTATTCATCAGATTTTACTACTTTGTTAAATGTCTGTAAAGACAAATACTAATGTCTGAACAAGTCTGTGTGACGAGGATGAGACAGAGTGGGCACTTATCTGAAGTAAGGAGTTTTAACACGTCTAGCATTGTGATGAAGAGAGGCAAAGTGCCTTCTAGTGAAAGCAATAACTGTTAACATAAAGAAAAGGTTAAGATCTTACTGAAGATTAGTTCAGTAGTGTCAATTCCCACAAGTGTGTGAATATAGCCAGTGTTTTATTAATATAACATCTCAGTTTATGCAGCAAGCCAATTATTAGTTATTCAAATCTATGAGTCCTCCATGAATTTTTGCAGTTGCTTTAGAAAAAAAAAAATTAATCCATTTTACTTTTAAAAAAATAAAGCATGGTTAAGTTGCGCTGGAAGTGCTGTGGTTATTCCATGAGAGACACTTTCCCTTCTGAGACACCAATATCCCCATATGAGGTAGAGTGTAACCTGTGAGCCACTACACAGGACTGAACTGCTTGAGGTCAATAAGCAGCCCACACATTTTTCAGAAAAACAGGAGAAATTACATTGGGAACTTCTACCTGTCTCTGTCGCATTCATCTGGTTTGAACAGGTTCTTCAACACAAATTGCACAGGGCCTTACTGTCCTAAACCATTAATGCTCAGAACCATTGCTTTTAGGGTATTGTCCAGTGGTAAATAAGTCTTTTTTTAAAGAAATAAAAAAGAAGCTCCACTGAGTCATTATGAAGCAATCTGAGGTAATTAAACCTCAGATTAAAGGTAATCTGAGACATTAAACCACTAGGCAAATCAAAGATTACCTTGTGATTTTCAGACACCAAGGAATGACAAAAGTTTACCTCAGATTTCTGAGATACAGGACACAAAGTATTTTTAATCTAAGGCTTTAACTAACTGTAAACACGCACACTTTTATAGAAATACTGTTTTCAGACGGAAGCTGAAGCAAAATTTTAAGCTCAAGTCTTCTCGTTCATCCCGAGTTCCTGACTGCTTCACAATCTTTAACTACTCTGTATCACTATGCTTTCTAGTTGTAGTGCTTCTCTAGCCCTTCAACATAAAAAAGGGCAAAACATTTCAGTGTCACAGTCTGAGTGTTGCGAACATCACTTCCTTGTGAAAAGTGAAGCAGGCTGGGGAAATACAATCATGGTTTAGTTCTTGAACTGCTAACAACATGCTTAGCATAGAAGAGGATACAAAGTTGAGCCTTCCCCAAACTGCTTTAACTGGAATAGTCAATGCACCTATGTTTATAAATACACATATGAAATCCCCAACAGCAGAGTTAGTGTGACAAAAACTGCCTGCATGCAAAGTCCTTTGCAAGTCTTCCTACCAGTCACCTTTCTTGACATTTCAGAATTGAACCTGACCCCCTGAGTCAATACTACCAGTATTTCTCATCACTGAAGATCCATTTGATAATTTGATATCCTGAGAAGGAATCGGAAAAAGCTCCTATTCTCCTGTGCATGTGAAAGATTAAATGAAAGATTTTAAAGTGACCTGAATTACACAGTGCTGGCACCTTTTACTTAAGTTCCTTGGGCTTTAATTATTTACTCTGTATCAAACACATTGCAGTATTTAGATTATCATGTCTTTCTTTTCACTAGCTTGTCCTTTACTAGTGTTATCTGCAGTTCGCATGATAAATTTACTTTCTCTAATTAAAATTTACATTATTGCTAGTTTGGTCTTCTTTAATTTGTAAGTTTCTGCTCAAACTGATAGGGTTTATAACCACTACCTGAGTCCATAACATAACAAAAACTACCTTTAGAATTTGTTTCTTATCAAGGACATGTGCCTTTACTTGACAAAAAGAAAAGAGGTCACTTTCTATAAATTGATTTAGGATTCATTGCACTGAAGTTTGAAAGAACTTGAACAGCAGAGTAGGCACTAAGCAAAGTTTTTAAAAGCACGTTAGGAAAGATTTGGAATGGTTCTATGAGTGGGAATGTGTAATAGGAATATTAAAGGCTGACCACTACGAAGAATGGTGCAGAGCACAAAAGGGTGAACAATCCCATTACCCCTGTTCCTGAGATGTGTCCTGTTAATGCATCCCAGGACACTTTTGTCCCCTGGCATGTTGGAGCAGTGATGCAGGATCAGTGCCAAGCCTGTTAGTTCATTTATTAATTTATTCTACCTGCCATCAAAGCACAAAAAGAAACAGAACCTGACACTTTGAGGTTAGATGATTTATTTAAATTCTTCCTTACTTCTATCTTTGTTTTATTTTATTTTTAGTTTCCTCTTAGCATCACTATTGAATAAGAGTTGCAAGTATACTTAATCATTGAAAAGTTCCTGACACTTTCTATAAAAACAGTAATGTTTGCTTTTATTGTAGCTTATGTTGTAGAAAGAGTGGAGTTAGAAGAAATAAATATTGAAGTTCAAGGAAAAGACTGAGTATTAATTTCTTTGAATGATTTCTACATATGCTACATAAATAACACTGATCTCTCAATGCTTAATACAATACAGCTGGCAGTAAGTCTTACTTGCTGTAGCATATATTGCTAATTAAATAGTCCTGTCCTGCCCAAATTTCCTGTTAGATGATTGCCTCTGTTTCCTTATTTTCTGCTTACACATTGAATCGGTGATTTGTCCCCTTCTCCCCCTTTCTAAGTAGAAGCAAGCTGGGCTAGAAAGAAGCAATAGGTGGATATCAGCTGCCATGGGGAAATGGTGGGGAAAGAAGGACGTACCAGAAATAGAGGCATCGCGCCATCACCTTGTTGTCTGCAGACATGGAGCATATATCACCTCAAACTCAGACCTGAGCTCTACTCCAGCATATCATATATACCTTAACATCAGGAAAGTCCCAGTGTCCTGTGTCTTTAGATAATACTAAGTATACTGTCTCTGTTTGCCTACTGGGATAAGGATCTAATATCAGGTTATAGGGAATAAAAATACTCATGTCTTTCCTATAGAAGTGTAAAACCCTAAACTATTTTACTGGTATAACACCTAGAAGTTGGTGGGGGTAATTTACTCCTCTTGAGCAATCTTCAGTCCTGTGACTGTACTTTAAAATATCAGTAAAGTCAGCTTAAAACAGGTTTAAACCTTGTCAGGTGTAAATGGAGGAAATCTTAACTATAGTACATAATTTCACTGCAAAGTTATTGAAAAACCCATAAAAAAATCGAATGGGTAGAAATCTAAAATGACACATTGAAAAGGTTTTTATAACTCTTTACAGAAGTATATTTGCATACTCTATATTCAGTAAGAGATGTGTCCACATGCTTTCTACATGCATTTTCTGTTAATGAAGAAAGTCAATGCATTCTCATTATTTATACAGTTGATTTGAAAATTTGTGGGTTTGGAAGCAGAAAAATGGTCAAAGTATTAGCTAATGTTTTGAAAAGACAAGTCCCTGGCTGTTTGTTTCTTTTGATAATGCTTTAGAAACAAGTTCCTGGGGGTTTGTTCCATAATGCTTTTCCAAAATTATTGAAAAGAGAAGTCTATAATGAAAACAATAACACTTTTTTTTACTTTTTTCTGCTGAGAAATCACTTGGTAAATTATGTCAGGTCATATCAGTAGCATTGGACTGTCCATGTAATGCAGTGTGACTGATGCAGGCTGACAAGACATGCAACCCAGTGATATGTTAATTGGGTAGGGAGTGGGGTGGGGGCAAGAAAGATAAAACCAGATTTGTCTCAGAAGATAAAATGTGAATGCACACAGGCAGAATCACAACTGGCCACAGCAGCTGTCTTCCAGTAATTTCAGCAAGGAGTTGAAAATTGCCTGTCCTTTCATTTATGGAGCTAGACCTTTTATTGTAGACTAGAGTTACACAAGGGAGATGCTGAAATAAGTCTCCCTGATTTGTCTGCCCATAGAGCCCCACACAAAGCTTATCACGTCCTGTTTCAAAACTCAATTTGAAAGTGCTTCAGTGAGACTTCAGTCAGTGCTTAGACCTTGCAGAGGTTCTCTGCACGGAGGAAGCTTGCATGTGGTACAGTCATGGTTTTACTTTCTCCAATATCTCAGTTTGAAACCTTTTTTTTACCAACAAATATACTTTAAGATTAACACTCAGAGAAGTATAAAGTAATTAGCATATGAATCACTTCACTCAGGTTCAAAGAAGAGCTCTCAACCTTCAATGACATTTCATCATTTGCAAAAAGCTACAGTTTCACACCATTGCTTATGGTCTAGTGAGTATCAGTGACTCGGAAACACAGGGTTGTGATGAAAATGGAGGTTATGTGCAATGAGCAGCCATAATTCCATTTTCTTGGCAAATGAGCATTAAGCTTACTTAGTGCAATTTCAGTAATTCAAGATGAAGGGGAGACAAGGGGAGACACAGCTAGTGAGGAGCGTTGGTGCGTCAGGATAACAATTCTCGTGTCAGTTATTCTGGACATGACACCTCAAGTTTAAGTCAAGATGGTATTTAATATGCTGTCATAATGCACGAAACAGCAGTCATGCTACACAGACACGAAGTTAAAACCCTCAGATGCAGTTTTCTTTATGTAAACCAAAACAATGCAAGGAATTTCTTCATCAAACCTGCATCTGCTCAGTTTATTATGGTACTCAAAACTTCTAAAAAATTTGCTTTTAGAGAATAAATGTTCCTTTATTGAGGATTATCGGGGTACTTTACATAACTTAGCACAGCTCTTAGCTTTCTGACTCCCAAGAGATACGTGGCCTTTATTTTTATGTTGTCCACAGCACTAGCATCTGAGTTTCTGTTAATTACTGAATATGTTGTCTAACACCTATACAATAGTATCTATAATTATCTCGATTTACATAAAGTAACTAAAGAAAACAAAGGTCAAAGCCATTCAAATAGAATTATGGCAGGACTGGGACCTCAAGCACAGAACAAGCAAAAAAGCAGGGCTTTAAAATTTTTAGAGGAAAATTCTCTTCAGCAGCAGAGCCAGTAATAAAATTAAGCCAGCATTCCCTACTTCCAATTGCCTGCTTTAACTACTAAACATTCTCCCTATCAGATAAATTTTGATGTGTGCATCCCATACAGTATATGCAGCAATATCTACTTAAACATTGTAAGGATAACTAAAACCACCACAGCTTGAATTTCCCTTGGCATTTGTTGTAAAGAATTAAAGATTCTTGGGTAGCTCTGAAAATATTTCAAAAGCTGGTTGTTTGGTTTATAATTTATATATTGATGGTGGCTTCCTTTTCTCCTTATTCCTAGCTAATTAAAAACATGCTTAGAAAACAATATTCACAGTAGCTTGGAACTCAGAAAAGCAGTAAAATTACTTTCAATAAGAATGTACAAGTAAAGAAATACTCACAGTCTTGGCCTTAGGTATTCTGCAGATTTGTGAAGAAGACTGTACCTACCAAAAAGATAAACCCCTGCATGATAATCTATACTTGAGATCTGCTTAATAAGAGTCCAACAAATAATTTATAATGCATAAACTCAGTGGTGCTTTTCTGATTTGCATGTTGGTTTTGAATGGATCTTTAGGGTCTTGTCTGCTTGCTATTTTTTTTTTCCAATAGATACCTGGATATGTGCCATAGGTATGATACATGGGTGTGAATATGCGATGACTAACTTCCAATTAATTTTCCTCTACCATCCTGTTCCACTGCTTAGAAGTGTCTTTTTCAACAATTTTGCTATCAGCAAAATAATCTACTAAAATTTATTACATGCTTAAATATTATGACAGGCAGTGCAATATACAGGTAAATATAAACAGCATTAATATAAAGGAAAGATATATTAACAGAGTAAAAAAAAAAATCATTCACTTAAGTGTAAATGAATAAGTGTCAAAATGTCTTTGAAATATTGCCAGTCTCTTCCTAGAAGGGAAGAGTGAATTTTTAAAGATAGGAAAGTGATTCTCTAATTTGCCTTCCAACTTTTGACAAATATGGTTTCTCAACTTCTTATGACATCACTTTACAGCAGTACAGTTTATCAAATACTAAAAACATGTTGTAATTTTTCATTATGAATTTGAGTTTTTTCCAAATTATTTTTATTTAGACATTATCAAGCATGGTAACATGGAAGAAGGGATTCCCAAAGCCCCAAATGCACATCTTCCTCTTTTGCAAATTTTTGAGTGATTGAATCCAAATTTTATAAATGCTGCTTAAACTGTATTTGCCCATGGCATGCATAGTTATTGTTTTAACAGGAAAAATACATGCCCTTTCTACAAGGCAAAGTAGCATTAGCAGGCATCATTAGGACACTGCTAGGTACAGCTGAATAAGCTTTGCCTCTGTTATGTCATCTATCTTCAAGCCATTAAAAGTAACATTGTAAGCTGTTATGTAGTTGTCATATCAGGAGGAAGTCTTATTCTGATATAATTAAATTTTTCTGGCAACAGATAAAGACAAGGAATGGAAATAATTAAGCCCGTATAGGTTATTCTCTTCTGCCGTTAGATCATTATTCAAGGAGAAAGCCTCCAAAGTTTTATCCTTCATTGGGCCTTTTTAGGAGGCTCTTTTCTCAGGTTCCTGCCATTTAATAATGTGTTGATACATTTTAGCAAGATTGATATCTCTAGGGGGTCATAATTCACTTCTGTTGAGTCCCCAACACACAGAAGCTGTTTCAGAGAATCCTTACCAAATAGTTACAGATGAACTATTATCTGAAATCAGTGCAGTGTATTTAAAGTTGAAGGCAGCAGCGATGCAGATTTAGGGTAAATGGCTTGGCCACTGCACAGCCAGCCACCTCTCTGGAAGATTTTTCACTCAGAAGGGGTATGAATAGGCTGCTCAGGAGTACTCAAGGCCAGATCCAAGAACTTTGAAACCCAGTACCCCATTTTAAGGCAGATGGAGCAAAACTGGAGACCAGAAGCCTGTTAAGCCTCTCTCCACTGTGTAGAGGGTTGGAGACCTTCATGAGGCACCCAGAGCAGTACAGGGAGCAGTGAGATGCCTTAAATCAGTCCTGTACATATTAGCTTCCTACTGCCAGCTCACTGGGAAATGCTGAGTCTAAAATCCTGGCTTTATTCAGCTATAGAAGAAATTGCTTTTTCCCTCCTTGGGATTCACTTCCTCCACCCACTGAAATTAGAAAGAAAACTCACTCCCCAAGCAGTCTTGAAGGTAGTGGCTCAGCCATCCCCTTTTTATTGAAAAGTTTATTGCTAGACCACAGTAATGAAGAAAGCAAGCAGCTTTAATTTTTTTTCTCTCCACATACTGCACTTTACACTGATTTTTCCTCACTTCCCTGCCTAGCTATCTGAAACCCAGCCTTTTCTTCGTTTACGGTTATATAGGAAACTGTTGCCACATGGCAGCAAACTTGTAGCAAAGCTTCAAGAAGAGAGGACAACTTCATAAAACTAATTGGAATCCCAAGCCAATTGCACTCACACGCTTACTGCCATGCCTGCATACTCCCAAGAACTACAAGATGTGCATTTCAGGTGATGCCTGGGATCCAGCCAAGAGACATGCCTCCAGGAGATTTGACCTAGCTCTTGCAGACACCAGGTACCCAGATTCTTTCAGATAGTAATAAAGTGCTGGATTTGGACGTGGTTCTCACTGCTGTGGAGTTCACAGGGATTTTAGCCTGTCCTTGTGTCCCACCTGAATGAGTCAGTAGGATTTATCCATTGTCCTGTCACCTGCGCTGGGTGTCCTAAGAAGATGACCAGAGTCATCAATACACAAAACTGCTACAGCCCTTCCTCTGCCATTTGCTCCAGTACCTCCACACCTAGTCCTGGTTGTTTCCTTTCACATCAATCTTAATGTTCCAGTTACCATTTCCTACAGTTGCAGGGATATATGGAAGGAAGATGCAGGGATGAAAGGCAAGAGACACTCTGCACCTGTCCCGCAGTTGTTTGACAAAGAACAAAAGAAATTAGTAACAAGTGACCAGTTCCACAGCCTAGTAGCTAGTGCACTTTGCTTTCCTGAGTTTTGCTCTCAGACCTGCTGCAGTTTCAATTCAGGACAGAATAACAGGCCAGTTACTTGCATATACTTGACACTACGTACGCACAAAATGGATATGATTGATATTCATTTGCTGGTTTGGATACAGTCTGGAATGAAAGCAGGTAATACCCCATGAATTGAAGTTGCAAAACCCCTGTTCCATGAGCAAATGAAATGGGCTAAGTGAAATAAAAATTGACAAGGGCCTGTATTACCCCATATGCTAGCTACGCAGTTTGCACAGTCAGATTTCATTTCATCTTTGATTTCAGGTCCCCTTCCAGTTTAATACTATAATAGCCAGGAAGAGATGCAAGCTCCTGGGATATGCATCACTACTATATCATCCGGGGCACCTGCTTCTATTGCATTTTTCTCCTCCCCTGGACACATAGATCAAACACATGTCTCTGCTAAATATACAAAAAGGAATATATTTTCACATTATAACCTCTGTTTAGCTGGAAATAAGCATTCCTCATTCCTTTGTCAAGCAAGCTGTTGTTCAGGTGTATGTTTCTTGTTGTGCCAAGATAATACTTTGCTCCTTTATAGTACTATAAAGTATGTGGTTCAGTTCAGGATACGCGATCAACACACAGGAGCATGGTCCTAGTTGATTCCTCTCAATGTAGAAACTATGCAGGTAGACAGAAAGTTTCAACACAATACACAACAGCCCTAATTAAGAGTGGATTGGTTAAAAATCATAGCCTGTGACATGTTATAGCATTGAAGACAAAAGGTGAACTTACAATAATAAACAATATTTTGTAGTTATGTACAGGTTTTCATCCTGAATGGTATCAAAGTGTTTTATAAACTAATATATACAAGAACTAGGCATTCTTAGCTAAAAGAGGGAATGCAAGTAAAAGAACAGTAAAATGTTAGGAAGCACGCATTTTGGTAAATGTAATTGAACTTTTCAGAAGGGCAATAAGTCCTTCAATTTACCTAGCTCAGAAGCAGGAGTTGCTGAGTACTACTTTTCTTTTTTTTTTTTTCCTGTTTACAAATAATTCATTCAATAAAGTTTTATTTTATTAATATGTCTTCCCAAATATTTACAAAACTCTGTCACTGCACTTTTTCTATTATTTCTTGTGAGCATTGCCAATACATTATCTTGCAAAAATTAAACTTGTGCACCTGAATAATTATTAACTAGTGTCACTCCCTTTTTGAAGAAGTGATTTAAACCTCTTAAATGTAGAATTATGAATAAGGAATAATACCCTTCCTGACAGCCTTTTGCTTTTCTTTTAAATACACTTGTTCCAAAATTTTGAGTAAATATCTTGATTTCATCAATATAGGAATATTCAAAACTTTTGGCCTATTTTCAATGTGTGTTATTGTTTTACCTTTGTTTAGACACATTTTTAAAGGCATAGTGGCATGAAATAGAAATATCTGGCCAAATTTCTCACCTACATTTTCTGCTACAAATAAGTGTTGTAGGGAATTACTGCTGATGTAACATGGGTGCAATAAACAAGCCAAACTTTTCATTTACATTGGTTATTTTGCACAGAAGGAACTGGTATGGAATCTGTTTAGAGTAATATTTTACCTTTGTGCATCCCTCTGCTTCTTCAAGAAACTAGTAAGTCAGGGGTTAAATTATGAATTTCCCCACATTTCCTCTTACAAATAATATACTTGGCCCTATATTTTCATCAGGTTGCTGTCTCGCTTGGATCCAGAGTCAAAGCTTTACCCTCTAGCTATCCTGGCCAGCAGCCTACACCAAGGCTGCACATCTCTGACTCCGGGATCTCCCCCCATTTCCCTCTGGCAGCCGTAGGGCAAAGGGATAATCTCAACTTGTACAAATTACTGCACGGAAGCATATTCACCTCCAAAGTGATGAAACAAATGCGTCTCGGGCAGCATGTGCAGACTGTTAAAATCATTCATTAGAATTCTTCTCAGCTATGCTAGTCCAGAGTTTCAGCTACTAATCCAGGTTAACAGCTCTCCTTTTTTTTTTGAGAGGCAGTAACCAAGATGGCATTCACCAGGCATCGTTAGAGGAAGGTATTAGGCAGAGCATAGTTTAAATTAGCTGTTTGTCATATACAAACTTGCTTTAATAAACTTTCGACTTGTCAAGATTGCAGCTGAAACACTTTTAAGGTCCAGTACTTCAGTGCAACTAGTAATATATCAAACATCAAGAAGAATATACGAGGAGGTTCAGGTGTAAAATGCATTGTAGACAAAAGAATTCTGTGCCTCTGGAAGAAACTCATAAAATGGTTGAATTGTCAGGGAAATGACAGCCGGTAAGGGACAAGAATGCAAATGGATTTAGAGCTGTGGCAGCTCCTGAAGGACACAGGCATTGAGTTAAGCGGCACTCTGGAAACATGTCTGGATTTATATCCTCTCCAATAAACTCTCACCCTTGATTATACCCTACAGACCATAAGACCAGCAGAAAGCACAAGGCTTGAGCCAAGTTAAAAAACTAAGCCAAAGGATGAAAATACAAGCTATTGACTTATATCTGAGCTGGATTGTTAAAAGGGTTCAGTTCAGGTAAAGGTGATTGAGGGGCATTCCTTTATACCACATTTGGGCTTTGCTTAGAGAAAATAAGCATGTCAAGATATTCAGCTGGCATTTCTGCCAGCATATCAAATAAAAGCCAGTGATGCACTGGGTAGCCATAAATGCTAGGAAATAACATCTCCCGGTAAAGCAAAACACTCCCTACCACCTAATGCCAAATACATGAATATGGCATTTGATGGTGGGTTGTGTGTTTGGTTTTCTCCCCAACCCCCCGCCTTCATTAGCTGTTTTGCCTGGTTCAATTCCTGGGCACCAAAGATGAGAAGGAACTATTTAGACTCCTCTGTAGTACAGCTTATGCATCCATTGATTCAAACATCTCGTATCTTCTGTCCCCCCATAATATATTCAGAATTATCTTCCCCAGACTACTTCTATCAACTTTTACAATTCTCAGACTATGTTACGAGTGAATACAGCTGCCTCACCTCACATCTCCTACCACCTCGTAAGCCAAGTTAGAGGATCCTCACATCCTAAGTCTCACTATCTGTTAGCAGATCTAAAGGTGGATCTCTTTAGGAGACAATTTCTACTTTATATGCCAATATAAACACCAGTTTAATACTCCAACATGCTTATTTACTCTCGATCTGATCTACCCAGGCTGCCAGGTGTGGGGAGAGGGCAGCTGGCACAGCAGCAGTGGCTGCCAGCAGCTCCCCTAGCTAGGTATACTCAATATCACAAACTTCAGGATTAACTTTTCTAAAAGCCAATAATAATTATAGAAGAACAGAATGCATCCATTTTCCACAATAGTAAATTAAATACAAACCACACTATGCTATCACCTCTTAAAAGCACAGTACAGTTATAACCCTGCTATCCAAAACACACGCCACAAGCTTTTTTATACCTCTCCAAGCCCTTTCCGCACCATGAATCCCATTCTCTGTTGAGTCAGTAGTACCCCCACTTTTGTCAGACACACTAAAACCCATCCTGCCCCCACTTTAACCAACTTCTTCTGATCATAAGATCGTGCAGCCACATTAACTTGGTTATTTGCCTGAGCTATGAGCCCAGGTCCAAAGGCAGGCAAACAGAGGTCTACCTCCAAATTACTGGGAAACACTGGTACAGCAAATTAGCCCTCATCCAAGTCCGAGCTCACAGCCAAAGTACTTCTGTAAAAGGACACCAGAAAGACTCAGCTGTTGACTGCACAACACTTTCTGACTCTTCTTGAAACATCACCCTATTCCCAGCACTTCACAGAAGAGGATACATTAGTCCAGCCTTTAATGCACTAAATTCAAAGACAAAAGGGGACAAAAACAACCTCCATTAACATATTCCAGTTCTAAACATAGGTTTTGCCAAGAAAGGATCCAAAACTGGAGCTACTGGATATGACACTGTTTTAGTAGAGTACAGTTTTCCTCATTACATCAGTGCCAATTTACAGTTACAATAGCAGAGTGGTACAACCAAGGGGTTCTGGAGAAGAAGTAGCTGTTGAAGACCACACAAGTACTTACTAGATCTCTTCATAGAAACCTGTCCATTTCCTTCTCAGAAGGAATGCTAGGCTTCAAAATTGTATTATTGAAGTCAAACAGTGAAAAATACCTATTCTGACTCAAGCACACAACAGCAAATTCAAATATAACTGAGCTTCACAGGTAGGGAGTAACAGCATATTTTCCTTAATTTTGTGGTATATCTTCCCTCTCCACTAATTTCAAAAGCTTTTGTTAAGGCAAACCTTCCTACGTTGAAAGATTGCCTGAAAAAAAAAAAACATAAAAGCCACCTCTTACCTTGAAGACAAATCCACACTAAGAGATACCATCCCATGAAGTAAGATACTTCAGACCACAATCAGATACAGAGCTAAAACCCCACAACACCTTCAAACCAAAGGCCCCAGGATGAGCTTAAATGGCACCTCAGGGCTGTGGGTGGGGAGGTGGAGGTAGGGGAAACCAGGTGGGGCTGCTTAGGGCCATTAATGCAATTAGTGCCCTTAGGGCCCTGACACACCTAGCTGGCATGATGCATCAGGTGGGGATTGCCATGAGAACTATAAAAACTGGAGGAAGGTAAGGTAACATTTCTCTTTCTTTCTTGGGGACAAAGTTAAAGGGAAAGTTATAAAAAAAAAAAAAAAATAAATTGTTATTTCTTAAACCTCTGTGTGTTTGGTCAACTGCACTACTGTAGAGTGAAGGCATGAAGAATGTTCTTGTCCTTATTTTTCATAAATTACAGGTATGTTTTTTGTGGGAGCTCTTATTATAGGCTAGAGTATTCAAAATACATTGGGCTTTGAGTTTAGAGTGCCTAAAGCTTTTTGCTGAGTGTGCTGCTTTTGTCTATTGCTCTTTCTCTGACTTCAGTACTTTGTAGAAAAGGCATAGTTTCTTGTTACTTAAAACTGGCTCACAGTTATCAATATGTAAATATATATGTGATGGTATATAACTGTCAGGCAAGATAAGATATTTTTAACAGTTTTGTTAATAAAGGTAAATACTAGTTAAAAATTTTACTAGAAAAAAAGCACTGCTTCAAGCAAGGTGGTGTTTTAAGTCTTTGCTGCTGGTTAGGCTACTTTTCTGTTCTTTGCTAAGGATCTTAAAAGTTCCTGAGGCAATGAGATTCCTAGTGGTATAATATCTATATATGTGTATATATACAAGTGCTAATACGTATGTAACATACACTTGTGTAATGCCTGGTGTGTCATAAAATCACCTTGTTTATTAAGAAGTACATTGTCATTTTAAAGTAATCTGTAATAAAGCATCAGATTCAAAATTACTTACTCAGTTGGTAAACACCCATGAAGATAGAAAGCCAATATAAGGCGCAGGTGTTCAGGCACTATTCTTAAGCATGGCTAATGCACTTTCAAGTACACTTTTTCCACTCATAAAATGGTGATCCTACTGTGCTAGCTATATCAGCTGCACAGGCTGCTGGCTAATTCCACTGCTGTTAAGAGAAGAAATGTAACTTCACAAAGTGTGATGAGCTGCTGTCAGCCTAAATGGAGCTGCCTGTCCATTATGTTGTTGCCCAGCACTTCAGACAGTAAAGACTAACAGAAGCAAATTGTTGGCTTTTTGGCTGCTTGCTCAAGCCAGATGGAGTCCCACTTTGTACCCTTAACTAGGAAGGACATAACTGATTATCTGGTGATTTTCCTTTGTTTCTCTCTTTGCCTCTCCCTCGTTTTACTGAGATTAGAATAGCATATTCAGCAAATATTGTCTGTTCTTGTATGGTAAGAAAGCTTTGGGCGTTAATTTGCATTACCACCCTTTACTCCTGTGCAATTTTGTTAGACTGAAGAAATACATATCACAGCTGACTAGGAAAATATTGATGTAACAGAGCCTTCTTCTGATACCATTCCTTAATCTGTTGCTTCCTCTATCTTAAGCTGTCCTTGCACTACCATTTCCCCCCTGCTTGCTTTATTTTCCAGCAGCCCTTGAAACTATTATATTAATATGCATTATTATATTAATGTGAATACTTTGTATTTGCAATTCAACATGCATTCTTCCAGTTGTGTGCTGTGTCAGTGGCAAAAGCCTATAGTTGCATGGATTTCTTATAAAATCTAAATTTCGGAAGTTGCTTGCATATGGTTTATGACTAATATTATGCTGTAATGGAAGGTAGGAGCTTGGGTCTTCTGATTGTTCAGCTGCAAAATGGCTTTTGAAGGGCAATGACACTGAATTATTTCTGGGATTTCTTGGAAAGCTCACTGCTTCAAAAACAAGTGATGACACAGAAGCATACCAGTCTTCCCCTTTGGCCTCTGCCAGTATTGAGGCTTAGTAAGTTTTAATGTGCCGGGAAAGAATTTTTATCAATTTGCATTAGAAATAAACACAAGTATGAGGACTGCAGCATATTAAACAGTAGGGTATGTTTTTATGTTAATAACTCCTGAGCAGATATTGTTAGCTTGTTCTATTTGATGCTAACAAAAATTCCCTCCATAGGGTGATAATGTTCTACAGTTGTTCTTTTTCTGAATAATTTAAAGAAATGTAAGCAGGTTTCTGCAAATCCTCTGGAGTTCTGTTTCCATATAGGCTATTGCAGGTGGTGTTTCTTTCAGTCATTGGCTTTTAGTGCAGCACCATGACATTCAATAAAGTTATCCAGTAAAAAGGTAATAAAACTGGTATTAACCTCAGAGCCCACTGAAGAATAGAGTTAATCAAACAGAGGTCAATGACACTGATTACTTCTCAACAGTTTACTTCGGGATCAGAAGTAATGAAACCAACAGTGATTTGAGTAGGATAGAAAGAACCTGTCTGTGTAATATACTGCAATAGCAAAAGGTTTATGCTATTTTTTAACAGTTGCTGCTGCCACTCCCCCTCTGAGCTACCCAATGCATCTAAAGTATATCTACTTCTCGGCCCTATATCTAAGGATTATTTGATGTGATATTTGATTACAGTTCTCTGAAATTCAGTGATGAATGTGACAAAGGTCATTTAGATTATCTTTTAATCTTGCTTGTTTGCATATAAAATGGTTTTGTGCCAGCCAAGTTGCCAGTAAGTTTTGCTGATGGTGGAAGTGATATTTGTAAACATTTCTTGGTATATTGTTGGACTGACAATGCATCTGATTAATCTTGTTTGATTTTTTTTTTGTTGCATATCATTCTCAGAAAACATTAGTGTTTACAACAGTTCTGACTATAGGTAAAGTCCGATTTGATGAATATATGAAAACCCTCCAAAATCTACATGGATTACATTTTATGTGTACACAACTTTTCCAGTATATGTAGTTAGGAATAATTTCTTTGGGAACATTGAATGCTTCAAATACTAGTGAAGAAGCAACTGTCACTTAAAGCAAATGGCAAAGGACCTATGGAGAATATTACTACCCAAAAAGACAGAATAGTAAAATCATCCTAGCTTCTTTTCCTTGAAGACTGTTTCTTGTAAAATAAAAAGGGAACATCTTGACATAAACAGAGTGCCAGCTTATTGCTTGCTCAGGACTCCATTTTAATTTGCTATTATCTCAGTAAACTTTGCAGGATATTGGAGCTGACATGAGGCACAGCCAGGCATTACCTGACTCTGCTCCATGCCAAGCTGCTCTTAGTGCAGAGTATTAGGTAAATAGTTCACACCCCTCCCAGAAGACATGTGCAGTGACAGAAGATGTGTCTTTGTCTATGCCTTCTTCCTTGGAGCCCTGCTCCCTTTAAGAGGTGTCTGAAACACATGGCCTGCTCCCTTCTGCAGGTACTCAGTACAAGAATGCTTCCCAGGTGCTTTTACGTACTGTCCAAGAGCTTTCCGATGTACAGTGATCCCTTACCTCCCCACAGCTGTGCCAGCAGAGCTTCCTGCTCAACAAGCATTTCTCTAGACAGGGTGGGTTTTCTGTGAAGAGTTAGTGGGACCTCCTGCTGTTTCTCATAGTCATGATCCAGGCTGTACTGCTAACTACTCTCAGCATAAAGCTGTGCTTGTTTCCCAAGTCCAGGAAGAAATTTTTACTGTATTACATGAAGTCTTGGAGATCTTTTTTGTCTACAATGGCTCTCTGATTCCAGGGGTTCCTCATAAGGATACTGAAATTGCTGCTCCAGACTAATTCAGCTTTGCATGGTCCTGAAAATAACAAAGCATTCTGTTGCACACAACTGTGGCTGCAGTAATTTCTTTTCTTCCAAGCATTAATTTACCATCTGCCCTTGGGTACTGATTCTTGTTTATGATCCAGATACACCAGGAGCTTTCTCTTTGCCCTCAGCTGTAGTGGGTTTTTCTGTGTCCTACAGCCTTCATTGCCATCAGTTGCTTTCCCATGTTTGAACAACCAGTGTGCTTCACTAAAAGAAGTGTTCCTGTATTCTCCACTGTGCTTTTCCTGCAGAAACCAATCATAATGACGAAGTATAGTCTGAGTAATTTCCTTTGCAGACCTTATGATCTACAGCAATTCTTAGCTTTCCAGGAAAATGTTAGTCTTTCAGCTTTTTAGGATAGGTGTCTCTTACCAGTTGGATCATGTCTACAGCACCATGGTTACTCTGAATTTCCAGGTCTCGTAGCTTCTAGGTTAACCATCAACTCCAGCCTGATTTCTATTGCCCTTTACTGAATTCCTAGAACTGACATTTATGTCTTCTTTTTTGGGGGAGGGAGGGACATACTACACTCAGAGGCATCAACAGATGAATCTTTCTGCTGCATATGATTACATGGTTGCAAAAGATGTCCTCACTGTACAAGTTTGATGCACCACACCCCACCTGAGCTCTAAGTTTGACTGTGCTGTTAGACTTAAGTTTTACTTAAACTGCCTCAACATCTCAATGTCACCTAAACAGCCTTTAGAAGTGGCTTTTTTGGGTAATTCCACCTGAGATGGATCTACAGCATGTATTTTTTCAGTGTAACTCACTATGATCATTATAAGCTTATAACTTCCCCAGACAAGAGATGGATCTGTGTACTGTCTAAAACTAGCACTGCATGTGTTCTCAGCATATGGTGCAGCTATAGTGACTGACATATGTTGTGTGAAGATAAAGCATGACTGACTTTACATCTTCCCGTTCACTGCTGTCATCTGACACATGGATGAAAATGGAAGGCTCTAAAGCAATCCCATACAATCTGTTGCCCTCAGCATAAATAATGTAGCCTGTTCAGATGGACAAGCAAAAGTCTTGTACTGCTTTACTCCTATTTTGTCATGCAAGCCTAAACTGCTCAAGTCATGAGTGTTATTTTATTGCCATGCCAATGACAATGAAAGAGCAGTTGCTCCTTTGAAATGACTCAGCTGGATGTTAGATTGCAGATTTCAAATCAGGCTGCAGTGAATAAGAATGTCCTTCTAAGAATAAAAGAAGGCTTCCCTACAAGGAGGTTTGTCTCCCACCAATTTCCCAGATGCTAAAAACAAGCTTAACAAAAAGCTGCAAACTACTCCAACACTCATTAAAAAGGAGGTTTTGGAGAAAAATCTGGATTTTGTGGGGTCTGAGTAAGATTAATGTAAGGAGGCAATAAGCCTTCATGCGTTTTTTTTTTAATAATAATAAAAAAATCAAAGTGCGCTTTGTGGCTTACCCCTTTGCTTTGATTCACCTCTCCTCAAAACCATTAAAATGAGAAGCTGCTGTAAGTAGGCACTACATATGATATCCAGAGCATGTCTAGTGGGCAACCCGATCATGCTCAAAGTCACCAATGAGTAGTAATAGATTCAGTAATCTGGAAGGTAAAAAAAAAGTTTCTGTTGTTCTGTTAGCTGGAAAATTAAACAGGAGGTAAAATGCAAACTACTGGTCTCTATTAATGTAAGCATTGATGGGCTGTGTGTC
The DNA here is from genome assembly GCF_964188355.1 of Buteo buteo. NCBI lineage: Eukaryota > Metazoa > Chordata > Aves > Accipitriformes > Accipitridae > Buteo > Buteo buteo. The sequence continues at coordinate 51,203,463 of NC_134176.1, read as the reverse complement.
TTGGAAAGATTTTGTATAATGAATCAGATAATTTCTACCTGAAGTGATACCACTGAAGGGGCATTTGTGCAAGAAATCTACTTGAGAAATACTACAGAATTATTTTTAATAGAACAAGAATCTTTTCAAACTAGTGAGAAAAGATCCCTTCAGGCACTTTTTCCTAGGTCTTAAAGCCATTGCATTATTTCTGAAGGCTTGTTTCAAGAATAATATATGTTGGTTATGTAGCTTTCCTAGTACCTATGTTAATTCACTGAGCTAGGGCAGTAGTAGTTTGCTTTCTGGAGCTGAAAGAGATGGCAAGAAATAGACTGCTTTTAACTCTGCTTGGAATAATGGCAAGGAAAAGTGCTTAGGAAGATTACATAGCTACTATTCTTCTAATCTTATTTTGCTATTTTATTTAAGTTTGTTTCAGGTTTACTGTTATGTTCCTTACTTAACATAACTGAAATGAGAAGCAAATCTGATGAACATTGTGGTAAGCTACTCAATTAAAGCAATATGAGATGCCTAATGAATGACTAACAACAAAGTGTCTTCACAGGAGTAAAACAACTATTTGATCACTAGATAAAAATCCCATTGGTGTATAATTCACTTGGTTTTAGTGATGGGAAAACTGATCTTTATCCTAAAGTCTTTACTACTGAAAAATGACTTTTTTTGCAGCACAAAAGTGACTTAAAACTACAGCTAGGGTTAATTCAGTATTTGGAATTTTCTTGTCTAGATCTTTCAGCACTACTTGAATTGCCTACTGACACTTGTTATAACTGTTGTTTAATGCAGCTTTTGCTTTTAAAGTATCAATGACTCTTGCTTACGTTTGACTGCTGTGGTGCCATTATTTTGTCATATTTGGAACAAATAAAGTAATGTTTAGATCTACGAAATGAAATACACTACATATTTATGTCCTAGTGTAATTATAGCCTATAATGGGCAAGTGTACCTCCTTTCTATTTTTCACATTCTTCCAGATAGTCTGTTAGCTCAACATGTGATGTGTACGGAAAAGCCACCTAAACAGCCTCAACATTTGAGACTTTAGTTATTTGACCTTAAATTCCACCTCCTGAGTAAAAGACTGAGAGATAACGTGAGTATTTTTGCAAAGTGACCTGCACATGGGAACCATATTGATAGCACTGTCTTTGACCTTGCTGAAGAGAATAGTTAGAAATGCTAGTGAAAAGCTGAAGTTAGACAAATTCAAACCAGAGCTAACACATGGTTTCCTAGAACAAAGGTAATGAAATACTGGCCCAACTTCTAGGGCAGATGGCAAACCTTGTCAATACTTAGCATTTCTTCAGAAACATATTTTTAGAGACATCCATGTCCTATTTAGAGGCAAAATAGAGAAGACAAAGGTAGAGAAACTGAATTGGTTCAAGGCTGTGCCTGTTCTTGAAGACAGAGCTATGAATCCTGTTGTGGACTGTTGTTCCTATCCTGGGCCTTGAGGAGGAAGGAAAGTTGCCTATCAATATACTGCCATAGCAAGTTTGTGCATCGGTTGGGAAAATCTATCTTTTTGACTGCAGCTGGTGACAAATGATGGAGAGTTAGTATTTTGAAGAAAAGTAAGGGTTGGTTTTTTTGGTTCCAAGAGATTGAGGTTCACTTGTATGTTCAGTATCAAACTGTTAATTTTTGGTTTTCTTGACTAGTTTTGTTGTGACTAGCTCTAGTTTTTTGCCCATCCCCTGTCATGAGGATGTCTAATCAGGCCCTCTCATGTCAGGGCACTGGTACCTTCATCTATTCTGTTCTCTGGCTATGGCATTAATAGGTGTGCTGTCCACAGGATTGAAGTACCCTAACTCAAGTAACTGGATTCAGATCAGAGCAACTGTCTGGATTTTGATGTCACATGAGATATACAAGAGGTCAGAGTAAATTATCTGATTGCCTCTGTTAGCTCTAAACAGTGTGGAAAATTCATGTGTGTCCCTTGTTTGTATAAGTGTTTGCATGTAGAGAAGTTTCTCAGGAGAGAGGGGCAAGAATTTTGTGGGCTACGGAGTTTGCAAACTTAATTTAATAACAATTATTCTCTTCTGTGGTGTATTTCTGAATGGCATTTACTGAAAACCTGTTTCACACTCTTATTTTGATTTTTTTCCAGTGCTTTTAATTATTTAGACAGTAATTTTTCTGACAAATATCATAGCATATACTTGAGAGATTTTTACTAGTAAGCATGGTATCTATGGTGTTATGCAGAAATAAAAAAGACAGTTTTCCCTTGGACAAATAATTCACTATTAATAAACTGTTTAATAAATACAGCAGTTTGTAAACAATTAGAGAAGTACTTCTGCTTTTACCAGTTAATGGTTTAATTTTTATTAATCTATGAATGTAACTTTAAGAACACAATTTCTTCCAGAAAACCAGTTTTGAAGAATAGGTGAGTGACACCCTTAGCAGTGGATCAGCAATTAAATGGAAAATGTAGCATTCAAACTACAGAACAGTGTTAATTTCACTGTCATTCTGATGTGTGATAGGACACTAAAGTCATAGGGTAATGTGGCTATCCCATGGCTTGACTGCAGAATTTCATTATTGTTGAATTACAGCTGTTCTGGATTAGATTAAAAATCCATCTGTCAAAACCCCATCCTTCACACTGACAGCAAATCAGAAAATAGTGTCAGAAAATTTTGTAGCAATCTTTTCCTACAACACCCTTCCAGAGTTAGTGATTTGAATATCATACCAGTGTTTTGGCAAATACTAATCATGAAGACATTTTTGGGTATCAATCTTTAAATATGTGGTTTAATTAATTTTCAGGACTCAGTAAGAGAAGGTGGAAGCAAGGACAGGTAGCCTGGGAGGAATACTGAGAGATTGGCCCAGCAGCCAGGGATCAGGTTGGGAAAGCTGAAGCCCTGATAGAATTAAATCTGGCTAGGGACATCAAGGGCAACAAGAAAAGTTTCTATAGGTATGTTGGTGATAAAAGGAAGACTAGGGAAAATGTGGGCTCTCTCTGGAAGGAAATGGGAGACCCGGTTATCCGGGACATGGAGAAGGCTGAGCTACTCAATGACTCTTTTGCTTCAGTCTTCACTGGCAAGTGTTCCAGCCACACCACCCGAGATGCAGAAGGCAAAGGCAGGGACTGGGAGAGTGAAGAGCCACCCATAGTAGGAAAAGATCAGGTTTGAGACCATCTAAGGAACATGAAGGTGCACATGTCCATGGGACCTGATGAGATGTATCTGTGAGTCCTGAGGGAACTGGCAGAAGAAGTGGCTAAGCCACTATCCATCATATTTGAAAAGTCATGTCAGTTCAGGGAAGTTCCCACTGACTGGAAACAGGGAAACACAACCCCCTTTCTTGAAAAGGGGAAAAAAGGAAGACCTGGGGAACTACAGGCCAGTCAGTCTCACCTCTGTGCCTGGCAAGATCATGGAGCAGACCCTCCTGGAAACTATGCTAGGGCACATGGAAAGTAAGGAGGTGATTGGTGACAGCCAACATGGCTTCACTAAGGGCAAATCATGCCTGACAAATTTAGTGGGTTTCTGTGATGGGGTTACAGCATTGGTGGATAAGGGAAGGGCAAGTGGTGTCATCTGCCTGCACTTGTGCAAAGCATTTGACACTGTCCCACATGACATCCTTGTCTCTAAATTGGAGAGATGTGGATCTGTTGGAGGGACCTCTTGGTGGATAAGGAATTGGCTGGATGGTCACACTCAAAGAGTTGCAGTCAACAGCAAAATGTCCAAGTGGAGACCAGTGGTGAGTGGAGTTCCTCAGGGATTGGTATGGGGACCAGTGCTATTTAACATCTTTGCCAGTGACATGGACAGTGGGATTGAGTGCATGGTCAGCAAGCCTGCCGACAACACCAAGCTGTGTGGTGTGGTTAACATGCTGGAGGGAAGGGATGCCATCCAGAGGGACCTGGACAGGCTTGAGAGGTGGGCCTGTGTGAACCTCATGAGATTCAACAAGGCCAAGTGCAAGGTCCTGCACATGGGTTGGGCAATCCCAAGCACAAGTACAGACTGGGCAATGAGTGGATTGAGAGCAGCCCTGCAGAGAAGGACTTGGGGGTGTTGGTTGTAGAAGAAGCTCAACATGACCTAGCAGTGTGCATTTGGAGCCCAGAAAGCCAACTGTATCCTGGGCTGCATCAAAAGAAGTGTGGCCAGCAGGTCAAGGGAGGTGATTCTCCCCCTTTACTCTACTCTCTTGAGACCCCACCTGGAGCACTGCATTCAGGTCTGGGGCCCCCAACATAAGAAGACATCGACCTGGTCAAGATGATCAGAGGGCTGGAGCACCTCTCCTGTAAAGGCAGGCTGAGAGAGTTGGGGTTGTTCAGCCTGGAGAAGAGAATGCTCCAGGGAGACCTTAGAGCAGCCTGCCAGTACCTGAAGGGGGCCTACAAGAAAGCCAGAGAGGGACTTTTCACAAGGGCATGTAGTGAGAGGACAAAGGGTAATGGTTTTAAACTGAAAGAGGGTAGATTTAGATTAGATGCAAGGAAGAAATTCTTCAATGTGAAGGTGGTGAGGCACTGATACAGTTTGTGGCTGCCCCATCCCTGGCAGTGTTCAAGGCCAGGTTGGATGGGGCTTGGAGCAACCTGGTCTAGTGGAAGGTGTCCCTGCCCATGGCAGGGGGGTTGGAACTGGATGGTCTTTAAGGTCTTTTCCAAACCAAACCATTCTGTGATTCTATGATTTTCAGAGAAAGTGATGGGTATCTAACTCCTTCAGCAATGACTAACATGGCTTTTCCTTGTTGTTTGTAACATTTTGATAGCATGTCTAAACTTGGGAAACAATTAAGAATAGGTGTTTATAAAAGATCTATCTTGTATTGCATAAGCCTGTTTTAGATCTTCTGTGAGGATGGGAAGGTACATGGAAATGCATTTAAAAAATCTTAAATGTTATGCTTGTATTAGTGGTGATGCCATAGGGGACTTACAGTAATGACTTTCATCAGCTTTTCCAAACACTTTCAATACAAGGCTGATTAGGCCAACTCTAAAGTAGACTACATAAAGATTTTGTTTCAGTGAAGTGTTGTTTTGTTTTCCAACAGAAAATGCAATTTTGTAAAAGCTGGAAGATTGTAATTTAGTTATTTGAATTAAACTCTCACCAGAAGGGTCAGTTTCAGGTCGGAGACATCTCTCATCACAGCCAGTATGGGGTACACTAAGATTAAATTCTAGCAAGTAAGTATATGAACCTCTGAAAGTAGCATATCTCAAGTATTGACTTACATTTGTTTTAGGGAGTAAATATCTCTGTGATTGTAGAAGTAAGGATGCAGGTAAAGCAGGATCTGCATGCAGAGGTACTAGAATAGGTAGTATATTTAGAAAACTTAGGTGGCTGTTTTGGGCACACATGAGGTTTTTAGAAGCAAGTCTGTTATGTCTTTTATACCATTGCCAAATGCAAGCAAATGTTCCACACTGTAATTTTAGAAGACCATTAAGGGAAATAAGTTCTTTACCAACTTATTCAGAATATGTGCTTAAGTCTGCCAAAAGCAGGAACTGTGTGTATGTTAATTTCATTACAATGAGTTTTTTTCTTTTATCAGTACAATCAACCGTGATCAAAATTAGCGCTGTATATTTTAAAAGCATAGTAAACCAAATAAGCAGTTTAGTTCAAATGGATACATAGATGTTCATATGCTTTTTGCCTCCATCTTATCACAGTTCTTGATGTTAAAACTCTGCAAAGCCTTTTTTTTTTTTTGGAAGAATTTGTACAGTGAACAGTGAGACCAAGCGCACCCTCAGCAAGTTTGCAGGTGACACCAAGCTGAGTGGTGTGGTTGACATGCCTGAGGGATGGGATGCCATCCAGAGGGACCTGGACAAGCTTGAGAGGTGGGCCCATGTGAACCTCATGAGGTCCAGCAAGGCCAAGTGCAAGGTCCTGCACCTGGGTTGGGGCAACCCCTGGTATCAATACAGGCTGGGGGATGAAGGGATTGAGAGCAGCTGTGTCAGAGATAGGACTTGAGCAGACTGGTGGATGAAAAGCTAGGTGTGAGCCAACAAGGTGCACTTGCAGCCCAGAAAGCCACCTGTATTCTGGGCTGCATCAAAAGCAGCATCCCCAGGAGGTCAGGGGAGGTGATTGTGCCCCTCTGCTCTGCTCTTGTGAGCCCCCCCCTGCAGTACTGTGTCCAGCTCTGGAGTCCTCAGCACAGGAAAGACATGGACCTGCTGGAGTGGGTCCAGAGGAGGGCAACGAAAATGATCAGAGGGCTGGAGCACCTCTTCTATGAAGACAGGCTGAGAGAGTTGGGGTTGTTCAGCCTGGAGAAGAGAAGGCTCCAGGGAGACCTTACTGAGGCCTTTCAACACTTAAAGGGGCTTGTAAGAAAGATGGGGACAGACATTTTAGTAAGGCCTGTTGCAGTAGGACAAGGGGTAATGGTTTTAAACTCAAAAAAAGGTAGATTTAGACTAGATATAAGGAAGAAATTTTTTACAATGAGGGTGGTGAGGCACTGGAAGAGGTTGTCCAGAGAGGTTGTGGCTGCCCCATCCGTGGAAACATTCCAGGTCAGGTTGGATGGGGCTCTGAGCAACCTGGTCTAGTTGAAGATGCCCCTGCTCATTGCAGTGGGCTTGGACTAGATGACCTTTAAAGGTCCCTTAAAACCCACACTATTCTATGAATTCCCTTTGAGCCCCCTTGCACTTTTCAGATGAAGTTGTATATATCTCATGGTGATTCAATTTAAATTCCAGTACCTGATAGCAAAAAATCAGGAAAAGGTTTCTAGAGGCTGGACTAGTCAAATGCTTCTCAAAACCAATTCAAGTATTTCCGTGCTTCATTTCAGCAAGTAATTCAAACTAATCCACGTCTGTCTTTGCACAGTTGATATTTAGAGGCAGATATGATTGCCTCTGAAAACTGCTACTTTTGCCATATTCAGACGGCAATGTAAAGGTTTCTAAAACACATCCTGAAATGGTGATGTCTCTTGGATGCTACTTAAAATGTAATCATCATGAAATAGGTACTTAGACAGCATCTGAATTGTTCTTTTCCATTTTGAACATTTTCAGAAGCATTAGCAGAGAAGAAATTCAGGAAAGAGAAGTTACAGATTATTACAGATCAGGAGGAATCAAATTTTAACATACAGAAAAGTTTTTTAACTTGTCCAAAGGAAGAAGCTGTCAAGAAATGTATTTGAAAACTCTAGTGGGGCTATTTTGTCCCTTCTAAGCCTCTTCCAATATATGACTCCCCTTAATACTGTGAGTTCAGGAAGGATTCTCAGAACCAGAGTTACTGGCCCTGATGAACCCTGAAAGGAAAGATTTTGCCCAGCCTCTGAACTGTGGGACTGTATTGGGAAGGAAAATGCAACTCTGGGAAAGATGTTGAAGAAAAGGCTCTCCAGAAAGGTTGGGGTGGCACATGGGAACCGGCCTTGGGGCAGGGAAAAGGTAAGTTTGCTCTGGAGTTCAGGAGCAAGTGATGTAGTGGATTCTTGTGGCTGCACAGGGCTCCTGGCCAGGAGGTGAGGGTGCCATGTGAAGGCCTGATCCTGACACCTGCCAGCCCCTCTGTTTGGAGGGTCCTGGGGGAGTAGAGGTGACCGATCCAGCTTAACAGGTCAGAAGGGATGACCTGTCCCACCCTCACCTCTCTTCAGTTGGGAGTGGAGAGCTCTGGAAAAGCCTCTGGAAGGCCTGGAATTCACCTGGGGATAAGGACATCTCTGAAGGAAAGACAGGCTCTCAGAGCAACAGGCATTTGAGTCGATGCCTGTGGTAGAGAATTTCATTGCTGTGGACTTCTGCTACCTCAGAAGTGGTATTTTTGTATCTGGCTGGCAGATGAGTCACCTGAAATCAAACTGTCACAGCAGCCACAAGAATAATCACGGATCATGAGAGGCTAAAGGAGGAAGGAAGAAACAGGTACCTTGATCTGTCAGAACACAGAGTTTTAAATAAGAATCTACAATTTGTTAAAGATCTACGCACCAAAGGAAAAGAAACTGCTTGGGTTCTACTGATGTTAAACTAAGGATAATGGTATGAAAGAATTATATGCAATGCGAGGAAAAGATGTCTTAATGTTGATAGCTAGGGAATGTAAGAAATCACTGAAGTAATTGATGTATATTGCATGAAATGATTCACTAAAATAACACCGGACAAAGCATTGAAAATATGCCTGCGTTAATGGGAAGATGAAATTAATGATCCAACACCAAGAATTTCTCTACCAAGCTCTTACTGGCATAAACTACTGATATGTCTGTATGCATCTTTGCAACTCATCCAGAGAATCCTTTGCCTAACTAAAATAAGGGGCTCAGTGCATGTCATCTGCAATATTTGAAGTAGATTTAGTTGGGTTTCTGGAACTATCTCCTATTCTGAAAAGCTTGCTGTGCCATTACAAAAACCATGACAACTAGCTACAAGTTTTCATTACTTGATCTGAATTTTTAAGCTGTAATTCTTAAACAGATGATTTAACTCAAAATAAGGCATGTTTCAAAGTGTACTGTTACTGTGACGTTTTAACCACAAGTACTAGCTTAGTCCTTATTTTTTATTCTGTATTTCTAAGACTTTTCTTTAGTATCCTGAAACTAGGTTCATATGAATATAGGGTTTCTATGGCTGTTCAGATGAAGTAAAGGACCAATATACTTCCTAGAATTGTGTGGTATTGCAGTGCCAACTGTGCCAGAGCCAAAATTGAGATAATATACTGAAAAGAAAATGTTATTACTTAACTATTGAGAAATCTCTGAATTATGCTTCAAGAAGGATTAAGTTGAAAAAATAATTAAACCAATTTCAACATATGTCAGTCAGTAAAATAATACAAAATAAAATTTCAAGGAAAAAAGCTAGGCATACTTCACTGCCACCTACAAAGAGAAGGAAAGAGGATAATCAGAATATATAATTAGTAACAAGAAGAGAGATACACTTATTACCTTCATGAAATGTAAAAAGAAATCCTGATTAAGATTTATAATTAGTGCTTTTCAAATGGAGGTCTGTGAATCCTACTTATTTTATGCAAAAATACTCTGCTTGGTCTTAACTCCAGTTTGTTCTTGATTCACTTCCATCTTTATATCTGGAAAATAACTGATAGTTAAAGATTCATTAAATTTTTTTCAATTTTTTTCCATGTCAGTAGTCTCTAGATTTTGCCACAGGGTTGTTAGGAAATTGGGAAAGGAAGAATTGACAAGATATACTTTATCTGCTAAACACTAAAAGATTTTCCTAAACTTTTTAAAAAAAGTCCTATTTTATGCTTTAGTTTTCCTTTTTTTTTTCTTTTTTTCAAGACTACATCTTGAGTGACCTAATGCTAAATATAATGATATAGAGAGACTTGATTCTAGTGGACTTAACTTAGGGGAAAACATTTCCATCTTTGAAAGAAAATTCAGATGAGCTATATTTATTTGTCTATATTTTCATATTTTTTTCTACCTTTACTTGAAAACAAGTTAGAAATTGGATTTATTTAATTTATATGTGTTTATTCAGTTCATATTTCCTTCAGGCAGAACAGTGATTCCAGAGTGCAGTGTTCTTTGGGTTACTGCCATGGCAATGATGCAAAAGGAGCCATTCAGCTGGGTCTTACATGCAGGTACGCTCTTCTTGGTCTCGGGTCAGTCCTATAGCATCAGTTAAAAGCACCTTTTTGACACTATTCTGCAGTCCATGGGGGAGGACAGACTGCTCTTTTCACACCTACCTTTGCTTTCTCGCTCTTCAGCATAACAAGGAGCTCAATTTACTGCTGGAAAAAAAGAGAAATAAAATATCAGTAGATCTTCATGGAAGATATTTTAAATTCCCAAGTCAAAAAATGTAATTGAAGTGTTTTGTTATTGCTTAAAACAATCAGAAAAATCTTGGTATAACCTGACCTTTAGAAAACTAGATATTGCCAAGGAGTTTCCATGCCATCACAGAATGATCATTTGCTGCAGTCAATCTAAATGAGAAGACCCTAAGCTATGAGTTTAAAGCATGCTTCAGTCTCGTGATCCGAGTAACAACTGTAATTCCCTTTCCTATTTTCATCAGTAAATATGCAAGCTAGCTAAATGGTAAGATATGTTCAGATGTGAATATAGTTTGATTCATTTTTCTTTCCCACCTGAACTATGATAACAGATACCAAATCAACACCTGCGTCCCAGCACATTTCACACTTGTCTGAGCATATAGAGGGTGGAGGGGTTGCCCTGTGAAGAACTGCCTCTGAAGAATAGCCATGAGGAGGTTGAAAGCTTATGGGTAAGAACTGGAGACTGAGGCAGCAAACGGAACCTTGTGGTTGGTGTTTCCTACAGGCCGCCCGATCAAGAGGAGCCTATTGACAAAGCCTTCTTAGTCCAGCTACACGAGGCATCGTGCTCGCAGGCTTTCGTCCTGCTGGGGGACTTCAGCCACCCCAACATCTGCTGGAAAAGTAGCATGGCAAGCTGTAGGCAATCCAGGAGACTCCTGGAATGCACTGAGGGTAACTTCTTAAGCCAGGTAGTAGACGGCCCTACTAAAGGGGATGCGATACTGGACCTGTTGGTCACCAACGCAAGAGAGCTAATCGGTGACATCAAGATCAGAGGCAGCCTGGGCTGCAGTGAACATGCACTAGTGGAGTTCGCAGTCCTGAGGGATATGGGTCAGGCAAAGAGTAAATTCAGGAGCCTGAATTTTAGGAAAGCATGCTTCCAGCTGTTCAAGGAGTTAGTAGGACCCCCTGGGAAACTGCCCTCAGGAACAAGGGAGCAGAACAGAGCTGGCAGATCTTTAAGGATGCTTTCCATAGAGTGCAAGAGCTCTTGATCCCCAGGTGTAAGAAGTTGGGAAAGGAAGGCAAGAGACTGGCATGGATGAGTCAAAACCTGCTGGTCAAACTAAAGGGCAAGAAGGAAATGCACAGACAGTGGAAGCAGAGATGGGTATCCTGGAAAGAGTATAAGGATGTTGCCTCGTTGTGTAGGGATGGGGTGAGGAAGGCCAAGGTGTGGCTGGAGCTGAACTTGGCAAAGGATGCAAAGAACAATAAGTAGGACTTCTATAAGTATATCAGCCAGAAAAGGAAGGTCAAAGAAAACATAACCCCTCTCATGAACACAACTGGCAAACTGGTAACAAGGAATGAGAAGGCTGGGGTACTCAGCAATTTTTTTTTTTTTGCCTCAGTCTTCACTGGCAACCTCTCTTCCCACACCTCTAGAGTCGATGGAGTGCAAGGCAAGGACTAGGGGAGCAAAGTCCATCTCACTCTGAGAGAAGATCAGGTTTGAGACCACCTGAAAAACCTGAACATATGTAAGCCTGTGGGACCTGATGAGATACATCCCAGAGTCCTGAGGGCATTGGTTGATGTAGTTGCTGAGCAACTTTCCATGATATTTGAAAAGTCATGTCAGTCAGGTGAAGTCCCTAGTGACTGGGAAAAGGGAAACATTGCACCCATTTTTGAAAAAGGGTAGAAAGGAGAACTCTGGGAACGACTGACATGTCAGCCTCACCTCTGTGCCTACGAATATCGTGGAACAGATCCTCCTAGAAGTAATGCAAAGGCACATGGAGGACAGGGAGGTGATTTGAGACAGCCAGCATGGTTTCACCAAGGGCAAATCCTGACTGACCAACTTAGTGGCCTTCTGTGATGGAGTGACTACTTCAGTGGCCAAGGAAAGAGCTATGGATGTCCATCTATCCGGACTTCTGTAAGGCCTTGGATGTGGTCCCCCACAATATCCTTCTCTCTAAATGGGAGAGATATGGATTTGATGGGTGGACTGTTTGGTGGATGAGGAATTGGCTGGATGGTCGCATCCAGAGGGTAATGGTCAATGACTCAATATCCAGATGGAGGTCAGTGACAAATGGTGTGCCTCAGGGTCCATACTGGGAACAGTACTGTTTAATATCTTCATCAATGACATAGTGAGATCAAGTGTACCCTCAGCAAGTTTGCAGATGACACCAAGCTGAGTAGTGTGGTTGAAATACCTGAGGGATGGTGATGTTGGATATAGAAAATCCTGATTTAAATCAAGTTAGTTAATGAATTTCAACTTCAAACAATTTTAATATCTAGAGAAGTAGCCAAGATCATTCCGATGCTTTCTGTTCTTCCTGGTTGATGGTGCATTCCTCCTGGCAGGAAAATGAACCATTGACCTGATACAGCGACTTAGTAGTCAAAGTCAGGAGGGGATTCATCCCCAAATGACCACCCAAGACCCCTGTGCATGCAGAGAAGGCACTTGATGTGTCATGATTATATAATCATATGCGTATGTGTTAGATAGTTTGAATATGGAGTATGTAGGAGTAGTTTAATAAACTATATGCAATTGTTACTGTATAAAAGGGACACACCTGATGAATCTGGTGTGCTTGATTTGTGGAAAGTCCACTCAGCACCCAGGCCTGAATAAAAAGCAATATCTCTCCTGAGTGCATGAGATTAGTCTATTGCACATGGGGTAATGATTCTGCTTTTAGGACAAAAATGGGATGCCATCCAGAGGGACCTGGACAAGCTTGAGAAGTGGGCCCATGTGAACCTCATGAGGTTCAACAAGGCCAAGTGCATGGTCCTGCACCTGGGTTGGGGCAAACCCCTGGTATCAATACAGGCTGGGAGATGAAGGGATTGAGAGCAGCCCTGCAGAGATAGGACTTGAGCAGACTGGTGGATGAAAAGCTATTCTGTGATTCTATAATAAGTAAAAATCCCCTTTAGACTGATTTTGGTGGCTTAGAAAAACTTCAGCAGTAGTAATAGAACATAAAAACAACTAAGCAGTGTGAATTGATGGTTGGGGGATGGGGTGAGGGTGGTGAACCACAAAAAAGTCCATGTTCTTTCCAGGTAGCAGTTTCCTGAGAAATTCTATGAGATTACTATAAAATTGACAGTTGGTGTGCTACTTCCTCAATTTCTACAAGTTCAGAGTGATGTGGCAGTTTTCAAAACACTTTGTTACAGCTGGAGCTCTTTTTCTTCCAGGCACTTTAACTCTTCTAGGCATTTTTTTTCTCAGCCTTCTGTTTTACTACCGACTTCAATGGTTGTAAATTCTGTGTAATTCAATGGAAATATTCATTAAAGCAGCTCAAGTTAACCATATGCATGAAAGCTGGTAGGATGAGGTTCAAATGCTAATGCAAAAGAGGAGTGATGCGTATGATCTACATTTTGAAGGGACGATATTCTGTGCTGCTCTCCGTAAGGAATGGCTGTTCTGGTGGTTTTGTGGGTTTTTTTTGTTGTTGTTTTTTAAAGCTTAGGTCTTGTGTTCACTATATACATCATAACTCTCAATTAGTTCTCAGGAGAAGAACTTCTTACACTTCGGGTTTATAGGAGCTGGTCTTGGGTTAAGCAGTGTTTAATGACTTTGGAATGACCTCTGAGTACCAAATATGCTGCAAATGGGGCGGGGGGGAAGGTGCAATACTATGCATGAAATAGTGATGAATCAAAAAGGTACAATGTGTTTGGAATAGGTATGAAAGGGGATTTGTAATGTTTTGAAAGAATAGGTGTAAGGTTTAGGGGAGTTTTCACCAAAGGGAAGAAGTTCCAAATGTTTGCACAGTTGATATGGCTGACGCTAGTCTTAAGTAAAGAGGTTTCCTCTGACGTGGAACTTTTTTTTGATCTCTTTGAGCCAGTAAATAAGGAAGAACAAATTGGCTTCTGGTATGCTAAAATTCAGTCCTTCCATGTTCTGAAGGCATTATGTAATTTTATCAGTTACTTGTTTCCATTCATATTATGACCATTAATCTTTTCTTTTATAAACTATTTTTTAACAAATAAAATTGTAATGTATGTGCCAGAGTCATTGGTGCAGAATCCACTAAGCTCCTGAAGGCACATCTTGTCTGTCGTCCATGCAAAACTGATTTATTATGCTGTATTTTACATGGAAAATTTAAACTACAATTGACCTGTAACAGATTGCTTTTGATAAGTGCTTTAACATACAGGGGAAATGGTATGTAAATTTGAGATTATCTTTGGATTCTAACTGGACATTTCCTGGAAGGTAAAAATAAAGGAAAAATATCACCTGCAAACTTGTTGGATACCTGCAGTTCTGGAATAGGGAACCTGGAGCTAAAACTTGCAGCAATATATCAGGACCAAATCTCCTTTCTTTGAGTTCTATTGTCAGGCTAGTTTGCGGGTCCAGGTGTAAAGAATCTAACAGTACTTTTCAAGACATCCTTCCAGTCACAACTCAGCAACCTTTTTCCAGTATCAGTGAAAGCAGTTGCCCCAGTCACAGTTTTCCTCAATATGGGAGGGTATGCTCACAGTTTGACATGGCAGAGAACCAGAGGTGGATATTTAGAATATTAGTTACACACCAATAAAACACAGTGCTGGCTCTGAAAATCATGTTATCTTGCCTATTGTAAAGAAAAACAACTTTTCATACAGGAAATTGTTCCTGTATTTGTTTCCTTTATTCTTCCTTTATGGTCAAGAGAATATTATGAATAAATGCAGCCAGTCACATGATAAAGTAATTAAAGGTCAGGTGTGATATGTCTCTTGTATCCAGGATGAAGTTTTCCTTATTTTACTGTTGGTGTCATGCCCATAACAATAAGCAGCTTTACAAATTGACAGATTTATCATCTTGACATGCAATTTTCTGTGTAACTTTTCCAAAACTGTGGTTAAGCTGTGAGGGTATTTCTATTTGGAAAAATAAACTGATTATGATAATGTACAGATATTTACACTATATTCAGATTTTTCTCTTGCATTCTAACCTTGGTCTGTGGTACTGAGGAGCCTGGATTTCCTGTGGTTGATAATGCTCAGTGGTTAAGAAGAATTGGAGAAAAAGTCATGGTGCTGTATTGGTGGTATTGAAAGTCCTGTGGTTTAATCAATCTTTGAACCAAAGTGTTTAAGCTTTGATGCATGGAATAATTTCTCTAGACCAAAGTTATGAATTTAAAAGTTGGTAACATACTGCACATAGAAACAACAGCAGCATTATAAAACTAAGGTCTATGTGGTAAACAGGAGAAGAGGGGTGAAACGGGGAACAGTCTAACCATAACCATGAAAACACAAGCAGTCAGGGTTTAAAAATCAGTGGTGAAATGTGACATATACAATTTACCTTATAGATGGTTACAGTTGAGTGATTATTTTGAAACAGTTTTATGGAGAATTAGACATTTTACTTTGCGGAAAGACTGTCATTTCAGGGGAGATTAAACTGTTTGTGTATAACTTAAAGTATTAGTCAACACAGAGCAATTGTGACAAGTTTGCAACTCTTCTTGGGTCAGTCTACTCTGAACTAAACTCAGTGAACTAATGAAGCATTGCATTATAAAGGGGAAACTTGCTTTATGAAAATAAGTATAGACCAGTAATATAAGTTAATTGGCCATTGCAGATGTTAGCTGAAACAGTTTCACTACTTTTCAATGACACTTGAGGAAATGTCTTTTATTTTGTATCCTTTTTTTCTTGGAGACTGGGGGTGGGTGGGGTGAAGAAGTCCTGTGGACTGAACCAAACTCCTGCTGAACCTGCAAAAAGAAAAATGGGTTAACTTCTCACAATGACAAGAAGTCAAGGAGGAAAGCTGAAACATGACAAGGGTCATAACAAGTTGTAGGAACACAGATGGCTGGGAGTGCAAACAAGGGCAGACTCCAAGTGGAGCCATCCATTTCTTCTCCTCATCCCTTTCTGGAGGGCAGAAGGCAAGGAAGGGGAATTCTGTTTATGATGGATTTTAGAAAATGCTATTATGGGTGATTTCTTTGCAAGCAATGCAAAGCCAGCAGCATTCTTATGCTAGGTAGTCCCAACTTTCAAAGAAATGGTGGGCAAGAGTTAACACTGCCTTTTCAACCTCCCAGGTTATGCCTCTAGCTGTAGCTTGAAATAAATTGCTCTGTGGATGAACAGAGGACTCAATTATCCTGGGCTGTCAATGTAGCACCCTTCCCAAGTATAAAACTCACTTAAATAGAAAACAAAGAAATCCAATAGCTGTAAGACCTGATAAAGTGCTAGCTAGAATGGGAGACCCAGAGGAGTGCAAGTATGATATAGCAAGAAAAATATCATTCTCACATGAGTAGTGCATCATGTCACCTCTGTTACTGCCAAGGTAGGAGCAAGGAAGCAGCTAAGAACACTTAGAAAAGAATAAAACAAATACCCTAATCTGAGAACCAGTCTCCTCTTTGTTCTTGTTGGTACAGAAGCTTTGATATAAAATCAAGGTTCAGAATAGGCTGATGTAGGGTCAGAAGTATTTACTAGCCTGTATGACTTCCTTTATCTGTACCTGTGGGATGTAGATATGGCTGTAAAACAAGCTAGAGAAAATTCCAGCTATCCAGAAAAATACCAAGTTGGCTTTATGCATAATATCAGTGGTGGTACAGGAAGAATAAAAACCTTCCACTAAAGGAATGCATAGTTCAAGTTAGAAAGGACAGTGAACCCTGTTTTCCTTTGTATTAAAGCAAATAACCTAGTTTACTGACATGAAGCTAGTTCTCTAATCCAATTGTACTTTTTTTGGCCCAGGCTGCAAGGGGAAGGACTACTGTGCTGAGCTCTGGAGCGTGGCGGGCGGTGGACCTTCACCTTCTGTTTCTTATTTCTGATGCATCTGAAGACTGGTAAGGTGGTAGTTTACTCACTTGAATACATAGTCATTAATCTGTGAACCTTCGGAGACAAAGCAGAAATGATCTAATGATAATCTGTCTGTGAAAGTGTATAAAGCAGCTTAAATTTAGAATCCAAGGTTAATGTCCAGCAAACTGATGAAATAAAAAGACTATCCTTCAGAAGTAATTCACTTAAATGTTTTTAAGCCCTCATCCTGTCAACATCTGCCTTATTTAAAACTGATAAAAATGTTGGAAGTATTCAGTTCATTTAGCACAATAAATACTAGTCCCGCACTGATTTATAGAGAGAATAATTTAAAAGAACTGACTTTTTGGTATTGCAGCAGTGCAGTCAAAAGGAATTTACACTGATAGTGGATTCGCTCCTAAATGGTTCAAAAGCATTGCAAAGAGCAAAAAGATGAAATGGCTTACCTGAATGCCATTTAGATCTTTATCTTTCCATTTCCATCTTTCTCTAAACCATGCTGAAATTTACTTTAAGTTTGGATAGCTATAGCAAATCTTTCCTTGCCTGTTTTTGCTTTTTGTCTTTAGTAAACACCACTTATCCTTCCCATTAGTGTGACCAGTTTCTTCAAGCCTGATAACAAAAGAAAAAGTTCAACTCTATGAATATAAAAATATGAATTTAAGTTAATCTATTTAGGGGTACCTATTTTAGGCAGCTAAGTTTAAAAGTTGATTTAATCTTTTTCCTTTAAGGTCTAATTCAGATACAGGTTGTTTGCTGGAATTATACTGGCTTCATATCTCTCAAATTAGATCAGAATCAGACTAATCAGCTTTTGAAAATAAAAGTTTTATTTCCTTGCACACAGGATTCAAATACATTGTTGTACCAGCATTAATGAGAAATAACTGAATTTGAAAAGGAGGATTGGAATGGCTTAATACTGATGTGGAAGTAATTTTTTCAGTGATTGCAAATATCTTGAGCAGCAGTTTGGCCTTGTGTTAGTTTATGCCTGTGTAGCTTTGTAATTATGCTAACATATGACTATACCAGCATTTAAAGGACTACAGCAACACTTACCTAGTTAAGAGAAATTTTATAATGAGGCAAAGAAACAGTAAATAGGTAGCCTATATATTTCAAGAATTCTTTTCTATTGCTCTTTTTTCTTAGTCTAAAGGTGGGATAAGGACCTTATTCCTCAAGATTAGCTAAGAGACTGTTGAAGGAAGATGAGCTCTTGCATTAAGTCCTGAAGAGCAAAATGCTACGGAAGATTCTTAGAACTGCAGTCAGGGTTGTACAGAGAGACTTCTTGGTTTGATACTTTCTTTAAGATTTGTGCTGATGAATAAACACATTGCAGAAGAGATTATTTTTTTTAATTACACTGAATTCTTATTGGGTTAGAGGCACCAGCAACCAGCAGTTATAAGTCACAGGAAACGTGCCTTTTGTGTGTAAACTGACAAATCCTTTTAACTTTTTTACCCATGTGTCCATAAAGTTAATTCACTTTTTTGACTGTCTTTTCCACCTATACACATCAACTCTCCATTTTTTCACTATGGTAACCAAAAGTGAATTTGCTTAAGTGTCATTTACATTTGTCAGCTGAGTATATTATAGGAAGGGAGATTCTTATGTCTATGCTCTTTTTTGAAGTAAGCAAGCTTTGGATAATAAAAAGATCAATTTCCATATTGAGGAGACATAAGAGGCCCCAAAGCCAACTCATGGGAATGTCCTGGTTATTTATACATAGCATGTGTATACAAATATATATCTCTCTTATGTGACTCTTTCCTTGCAGCCTCAGTGTCTGGTAAGATATATTTGGTGGCATATTTTGGGAATATGTGATTTCCCTCTGAGCTCTGACTAACAAAGCTTCCAAAGAAGTGACGGTTTGAGACTTGAGCTAAAAAGTCCTATTTTTCAGTAAGTGTTAGTGGTGTGCTACATTACATAAAAGTACAACTTTCAATAATTACTTCTGCCCATTGTATAGTTCATAAATACAGATATAACATTACTTTTAGTTCATACGTCCTTGTACACTTCACTGTGCCTCAGTGAGCACACAACGACTTTTTCCTTTGTATAGTTATTTTCAGCTAGAGAGCATAGGGCTTCTGAAAATTATCACTCCTTAAGACAGAGAGGTCAACTAGATCCTTGATAGATGAGAGGAAAAAGAATAAAAGGGGCACTTCAGGTTTGGTGGGTTTTTTTTCTTTCCACCAAAAAGAAGAGTGGTTTGAGCCAAGCTTCCTATGATAGGGAGTCACTGTTCCACTAAGTATGAAGTTAAAATTGAGCATGCAATTACAGGAATTATGTAGTTTCTAGAGAGTCAAGAATGTGTTGTTCCCTTAAGTTGTCAGTGCTTCTGTAGTGGCATATGCGTTTGTGATCTCAATGTGCACCACTTTGTCAGAGGCAATGTTCAGCCAACAGTTTTCCTAGAAAGTTCTCAAGTGTTTGCACGTACCATGACTGAAACACAGAGGTCTTCATCTTACTTGAAGACAGGCTGGTTGAATTAATACTAGTGCTCCAGTTTTCTCTGTTCTGCTGCCTGATTTGGTAATCACAATGATCTGAAGATAGTATGAAACAATTGATCACAATTTCCTTTATTAAATGCTGTTTTCCTATGGCTTACTGTACGTGACAAATACAGAAGTTACTGTTGGGTGTATAAACATTATTAGTCAGTTTCTAACAAAAAAATATACCAATACAATCTGTATGTGGAAAACACTGTTGCATAGTTTGATGTATTTATAGTAATGTCTCCTAATAGCAATTCTGATAGTGGTGAATGACAGTTATTAGGCCTTAGTGAATATCCAGAAACAGCTGACATCTAATGGATGAAGACTAATTACTCTGATTATGGTGACAGGCTGTACAGACCAAAAAAAATTTTGAGATGTTTACGGTGATTAAAAAAATTAACATGATAATTCAAGTCAATGTGCTACATATATATCAAGAATTCATTGGCATTTAATCATAAAGTTCTACTTTAAAAAGCTGTAAGCGTATATCATGTTACTGTTAATATTCACTGACAACCAAGGCCCATTTAAAAAGGATAAATGAAACTGGTGTTGTCTAGTGTAGACACAAACAAGATGAGGTTTTCTTCAATCAGTTCTTCCACTTATAGGCATTATTTTATTTTGCAACTGTTTAGCAATTCCTAGAACAACCTGAAATGATCTGACATCTAGTTTTTGAGTCCCTTTATTTCCCTATGTTCTGGGTGACCTCTGCATTCAAGTAGTTGAAATTTAAGTTAGGTGGTCACTGTAGCAATTTTGGAAGGGGAAAAGCCACCCAGCATGAACTTATTTTTAACAGTTCTGCTTTTTCTTATTCTAATATCAGTCAAGTTTTCTAGACTGAAAATGTGGTTAAGGCTCGTTTTTGTGAAGCTCACAATGTTAATGTTGATAGTAATGTTAAAGTCACTGAGATGCTTTTCATAGATAAGTCTAACCCATGCAACCATCCTTATTAACATTCAAATACTATAAGAACGTGCTTTAAAACCAAAGGGCACAGGTGACAGAAGTTGTACATCCCATGTGATTTGTCCTTAAAAGGGGTGGAAGCACTAGAAAGGAAAGAAAACATTTTTAGAAATACAAGTTTATTGGTGTTACACATTGCTAGGAGCATATCCCCCAATATTTAAGGTTCCTCACTTGGCTGTTTCTCACTGGGGCACCACAAAGTTTCTCTCTACACAGCACTACCTGACTGCACACAATGACAAAGCAAACTGTTCTATAACACTTGCCACTAAAAGCCTGTGAGAAATGTTTTCTCAAAGACTAGTGTTTTAAAAAGCTGTGATGTTGCTATGCAAGTTTGTAACTTTCAATTGCAGTATGAAAAATACACCCCACACCTCCACTAAAATGTCAAATTATTACACCGCTATGCTATGGTCAGGTCTTATTTTTTTCTTCAGTTGATCTTGCAGCAATTAGCATTTCAGACAAAAGCAAGTGATTTTTGTGGTCAGTGGAAAATAGACATGTCACATGCTCTCAGTCAGTAAAGGACTGTTAAGATGGAGATGGCAGCGCACTGAAGTAGGCCTGTAGTGGAAGCAGAAAATTATCCAAGTCACTTCCTTATTTTGCAAGATTGACTTGATTGCTGTCTTTTCTTTGAAAAAGCTGTGCAGGCAATGACATTTTATTTAAGACATCAGATATGCAGTGTATTTAATGCATTTTTCATTATTTGTAATAGAAAAACATTCCCTTCTTTTTTTTTTTCAGATTCTTAGCCTTAATATATTCTATTGAGTTTTCCATTTGAAGACTGTATAGATATTTTTTTATCTCAATACCCAATGGGCTCTATCTGTCCACAGTAATCTTTGTCAATTTTAACTTAAAATTCAACAATATTCACATCAAGCACTACACAATAGAGTATTATGACAAAATGTGGTTTCCTCAGAACTCATAATATACAACAGTAGTTCACTTCCTAAGCTTACTTTGGAATGGTTATCTTTTCATTATGGAACTTGAATTATTTGCAGACGCTCAAGTTAATGTTCCTTTCTTCTCTTGGCTGTTTTTGGAACAAACCACAGGATCTGGTATTGCTTATATTTAGAGCCTAGCCTTAGGCTGAACACCATTGTGACAGTCAGTGCATTAGTGCTGGGGTAAAAAAACACATGTATCAAGGAAAATAAGACTAAGTGGATTAAAAAAAAAAGAAACTGCAGATGTTATATCTACATAGATATATGATCAAGATATAATTCCCTTTTAATGCATATTTTGATGTCCCTTGCATGAAATAACTAACTACATTACATGTGCTGTCATGCTAGAATAGACTGTAATGTTCTTCCAAGTGAGGTTCATCTAATCTAACTTTATTTTTAGTGTCTCCATTTGTGCTTTCTCATTCCCTTAGAGTAGAAAGGAATAGGCACATCTGGGACATGGCTCATCTCATTTGAAAAGAGGCTTCTAAAATGTTATTGGAATTATTCCCTAAATGTGATTTCTCTTATTTTTCTAAAAAAAAAAAAAAAAGCCCCTTTGACTGACTTGCAATGGGGACATCGACACCATGGATATTTCATTGTTCATCTTTACCATCTTAGGTTAAATACCAGAACTAACCTAAACGGTATCTAGTCTGTGAAGACATGACAACTAGAGCGTGTTAGGTAATGGAGATAGTTCGGTCCAAGTAAACCCCCTCTGCTGAAGGAAGCAGGACCTTCATTGAGGCTGTGTGAGAGAAAGCCTGGAAACAGTTTTAAGGTAGAATTTACTATGTAGCAACACCAAGAAAGAAATGAGTGGGGTAGGAGGACAGAGTTTTGAAACCCAACTCTTTCCATGGAGGTTTTAAGAGATCAAGGGGAAAAAATTCTTTTGTGACTACTCTAGAGTTTTGGGAACAGGATAATGCCTCCCACTCTTCTGCAGCTTCATGGCTTTTAGCACATCTTGAATAGAAAACACCTGACAGTCTTTTCTTGTTCTTTTGCACACTAGCTAATGTAATAATTACACTCAAAATAGAAATCTACTAATGTTGAAAAAAAGATGCTCATGTTAAATATCAGAACTAAGCTTATTTTAATTTGGTTACCTTGTAGGTGTACATTATAATCTAATCTCTGATCACATGATTATAATCCAGTTTTCTGAAGGAACCTGTAACACTTGTGGGAGGGAGACCACACTCTTTGAGTATGCAGCTTTTAAATGTAGTCTTTTAATCTCACCATCTGAATCCTTCTCTCATTCTAATTGTCATTCCTAGTTACTGTTTAATGGAACATTTGAATTACTGCTTATTCCAATTCTAGAGTCATACGCAGAATAACAAAATTGCAATATTTCCAGCCACTCTAGATTAAGTTTCTCTTCATCTGTTTGTTCTTTCAATGTTCCCGTGAGTACTACAGTAGTAACTTAAATATGACCTATCCTTCAAAAGTAATAGGCAACAACAAAATCTGTAGGAAAAAAACCAAAAGCTACAACTTGTGAAACACACACTTATCAGACTTTATAAAATGTCATAAATTTTGGAAAAGTTGGATGAAGCATGCAACCTGCAAATTTAGAAGGAGAATAAATGTGCTGCTCATCTGCTTTAACTTTGAGAGAACCAGTGAAAAAGTCTGAACAAAATCTAGTTTGAACAGACAAAAACCTCACACATTGTTTATTGCCAGTTTTGTTTTAGAGAATAAATATCTGCATTGCCTTGTTTTCATCCCTTTGAAGCCAGGCAAACATAGTTTTTACCAAAGTTATTCCTTCAAATGCATTGTTAATCTGACTAAAAACCACTTACGTTCCCAGTTAATTGAAGTTACAACCTTTGTTAGAGATGAGAGTTCTCAGCTCACTGAAAGTGATGCACAAGAGGGTGAAGCCCTCAACTTTGGTGTCCTTCAGTGCACGTGTATTCTTTATCCTCCCTTGACTGGTTTCCTGGGACTATCAATTCCCTCAAAGAGAAAAAAGGTGCTCCCAGATAAAGTCTTCACCAAACCTCCCTGCCAACCCACTGCCTATTACCAAATTTGGTACAAACAGGAGGAAAAGCTTCTTAGCTTCTGTAGGAAAAAGAATGAGAATTACTGCCCAGAGTTATAAAGCTTTTTTTTTAATTTCATTGTTTTGCTTCTTTGGGTACCTGTGGACAGAGACATTTCTGTTAGGAATATATGACTGAATATAAAATTCAATTTTCACAGGTGATATTTAAATCTGATCATTATTACCAGTTGTGTCAGTAAAATTTAAGTGGTTGGTTATCTATTGAAAAGGAGCACAAAAACATTAGCAATTTAATTCTTGTAAATTGGTTTTAAAAACATTGACTATCTCCTACCTGCTTATCTATATGCTTTCCTCCATATTACTTGGATATACATTGGCAAAAAAAGTAAAAATGAAATATTGATTGTGTGATTGAAAAAGGGTGACTAAAAATACTGAGTAGATGCAAGGAAATATGAAATTTAAAGGAGGGGAAAATCTAATCAAATGCAAACTAAAATCTTTGTTTGTATTTGGATATGGCAGGCTATTTTTCCATACATTTTAAGGTTTTCATGCCGTCCTCCTGCCCCCATGCACTTACACAAAGATGTGGTTTCTGGAATAATGTCATGAGTGACTTCAGACTACAGGTCCAGCATTTTTTTTCATTGTCACTGTTGATTGAGTTCAGGCAAACTTCTTTACTCTTTCCAACATAGGAAAAGGTACCTTCCTTACCCTTTCCAACATGTTCTCCCTACAAGCAGGGAGAGTCTCCATTAAAACTGGCTGAGTCCTGTGAATTTGTGTGTGAGTTTTAAAGTTTTCTTACAAAAAATATTTAATCTCATTAGTAACAGAATGATGTTTTGGTTTTGGAATTTGAAAAATTTAAGAGTAAAACTCTGTATGTTTTCACTTAATCTAAAGTAGTCTTATCTTTTTCATTCTTTTCACAATTTTTTCTATGTGAAGAAAGGTTGATTTTGAGAAGTTGAAGAATCTAAGAGAACTAGCATAGTATGGCTAGGAATTCAAAATAAAATATAGCAAATAAGAAATTGAATTTAGTCAAACTAAATCAATTTAATCAAATACGATATAAGGAAGAAGGGGAAAACCAAACATGAACACTGTTTAAAATGTGAAATAACAAACAATCTCTGGTTTCAAGTGTTTAATTTCAAGCTTTCTAAAAAAAAAAACCAAACAAACCAAACCCCAACATATATCTAATTATATCTGTATTTGACTTCACTGTTTTTTGACAAAGCTAAGGACGTTTTAAGAGGTACTACTTTCTCATTTGAAAAACTTGATGCAACTCTCACCTGCTGTAGAGTATCAGTGACTTAAGATGGCTACCAGTTCTGTCATAATATCTGGGCACTTCAACAAAGTTTTCATGTTGCTTATTAGAAATGGAGAGCTCATGCAGATTATAAATCTTTGAAAAACATTTCATTTGGGGTTACACGTCTCATTGAAATTTTGCTTCCATGTTTTCAACATGTAGCTTGTGTATTTTAGTTGAACTAAGAGCTATACGTTCACAAACAAGTAGACTGGCATGATAGAACAATATATTGATATTAAGTATAGCTCACAGACAAAACCTGTTTCACGGTCGTGCTCCTGGGGCAAAAACTTGTCACATCTTTAAGGGAGATGCATAATGGCTTTGCAGTAGGAGGGTGTAACAAATGTTGCCTACTCATTGTCCAGCGTAAAGAGAAGAATGCCAAATGGGAAAGGTATAATCCTGGTGGCAGCAATGTATTGCCAGTGGTTCACCCAAATCCTTCGCAGAGTCAGAGGCTGCTTTAGCAAGCTGTGCATCTAGACAGCTCCTTTTGCTGCAGCAGGTGGGAACAGAGTATGTCTAATTAACTAACAATTTGCTTATCAAAAGCTGTGGTAAGTGAAGTACTATATGATTATATGATAATACATTTGCTTCTCTGTCTGATCTCCACCTGCTCAGAATAGGATGGTACAGATAAATTATTTTTGTCCATGAATATTCTTAGGGGAGAGAGATATTGCTTACTGAACTATTTTTCATTTTATTCCTCTAAGCTGCTATTATTTCTTATGGCAAATATTGAACTTTTGCCTGCATTGCATGTTAAAAGGAGTTACCAAAACCGGCAAACTCTTAACATAGTTTTGTGCCATCATATTTTCTCTTGGTTTTAGGCTCCTCTGCAACAGAAACACAGAAAAGCAGTAACAATTCAAACTCCAAAGTCTTCCTATTACTTCTCATATATGCATAAGAGGGTCATGTAGTATGTCCTAATGTGTCTGCTGTAGGTGAAGACTTTTCTATTATTCCCATATAATTTCTCCTGAGAAAAATACCTAGTTTGCTGCTTTTCCTATTTGTTGTGTCACACACATCCCCAGAAGCGCAGACAGTCCTTGATTCTGTAAGTGATGTTGCAACATCGCTTAAAGTGATTTCTGCATTTAACTCAATTAAAGTCTTGCTGTTATAATCCCTACAGTTATTCCTGAACATCAGATGGTAGAAGTTAGGTTGTGTTAGTTGGGCCTGGCATGGAGTAATGTGACATCTGGCTTGCCAGTGTCAGCGCATTTGAGAGCTCAGGGCAATGAGCAAATAAACTCAGAGCTTATAAGGTTTCTGATGTCTGGGTATGGTTCTGCTCCCCTTGCACTACTGAAATACCACGGTGGGGCTTTATAGCTGCTCTTTCCGTTGGTACAGTGTTTTTCATAGTGCTTGACGAATTCGGACACTGTTTAAAGTATTTTGCCTGTTTTATTGGTTGTGTGTGATGTAGAGCAAGTGTTTACATTTGACAGATGTTTTTGATTAGAGGTTTTAGCTTAAAGCTTTTTTAGTATTTAATTAATAAATGTAGTTGAGAAAGGTGCAGTTTTAAACTGTTTGGCATAGTGTCCTGCCTGGGACAGAATATAGTTATATATTTCCAAGTGGCATTTGATACAAAATCAGAATGGTAGTTGCTTATGCCCTTCTATCTTCTACCAGAAGATAATTGGTTAATCACACTTTAAATGCCTGGATGGGTCAGTGATTGTTTTATATAATGTAAAGTGATTAAATTTTAGTGTATGGTTAGTAATGCAATCGGATTCCCTGCTGTAAGCTGGAAAGGGAGGAGGAAGGGGGAAGTAGAGAAAGAAGGTGAAAAGGCCAGCAGTGAATATAGAATGTGGTGAGAGAATTAGCTTTTTTCCTTGAACAGCTGAGCATGCATTTTTTGTTGAGTATTAAAGATTTGACAAAGTTTATTTTTGCTTATGGGAAGTACAGCTTCCCAAATGCTGGGAGAATGCCTGGATTAACCTCAATCTTTGGGATATCATTACAATTTCATATGAATCAAAATGCTTAGACAGTTCTTCAGAATGGAATTTGTATAGGTGATGTTCCTTTTGCCTTATGTACTGTAATAAAATATATTAAAACAATGATGTGGTGGTTAGACTGTGCAGGGCAGAGTGCTGGTACTCTACACACTTTTCCTTAGAAGAAATAATTTAATTTTCTTGAGCTTCTGCATCTATTTCTACAGGACTACAGATGTCCACAGTCCTTTAGGACACTTTAAAAGCGTACTTTTTCTCTATTGACACCTGATGAGAGTTTTGTAAAGGTTAGCAAATGCTTTTGATAGACCTGGCAGAGTATTTTGTCCCCATACTCTGTTTTGTCATCTATGAGCTGTTACGTCAGTGGTAGGGGCTAGGTAAGGCTGATGCATGTTTGAAAGCCACTATCGTGGCTGGTGCCAGACAGTGAATTATGTGCTTTTTCCAGAGTATCAGTTTCAACAACCTTAACTAAAAACCCAGGCTGTTGTGCTGAAAGTCTAATGGGATTGCATTATAATGTTTTGACTGGACATGCATGATAATACATAATTAGACCCAAGCAGATTCATTTTATTTCATCTCTGGTATAGTATGTTCCTTTGAAAAGTGTGGTTAAAGTTGTCTGGAAGCAACTAGTAAATTTGGATTGAGATGCTGACTAATTTCATCTAAATAAAATTTGTAGAGAACAGTCTCCTGAAGCTTGAACTAGATGACTTTATAAGCTCCTTTCAGCCTCAGTGATCTTGTGGTTCTGTGACTTGGACAATTATTTTATTTAATAGCTTACTTAGATTAGACATCTACAATACTGATGGGTACAGCACCAGTAAGGAAGGATCAGGGTTCGATTTGTTGCAGTCCATTATGGTTCTAAGATCACATATTCACATGGATCTAAGATCACATATTCACACGGTGTCTTTCTATGGTGAAGCTTGTGCCAGCTTCTTGGCCGAGGTGTGCACGCACGTTGTGAATGCCTGGAGCAGTAATGGCTGGAGGACTTTGCATCTGCATTGCGAGAGGTGTAGTCTAAATGATGCTCTAGTACACAACATCCACCAGGGTTTTACCAAGAGGGGAATTTCATGAGGATTATCAGCGTTGCACTCAAGTGCATACTGTGAGACTCCAGCTATAAATACTAGAGAAAACTACACCAAAAAGAATCCCCTTCACCCCAAGTTGCAAATGCAGGTTCAAGTGTAGGTCGAAGATCAGTGCGCTCCTGTATCAAATACAGGTTTGAATCTCTATGTAGGCCCATGTCTTTGATCACAAGTTACAGAATTCCGAGTAAGGTCTGTGCTGCTTTCTCTTTTGTACAAAAGTCTTAAATAGTCACTCAAAAACCCACAAGAATGAAAATGGTTAGCTGGCACCTGGATGTCAGTTCATGGAGGAACTGCTGGGTCCAACTGAATTTTATTTTATAGCAAGTGAGTCAGTGACAATTTTTTCCCCAGTAAATTGCCAGTCTTCTCCCTCTCTTACTCCTTTTCTCTCTACTTTTCTCAAGTATCCAGTATTCCTTTATGTTCAGAATTTCCTATGAAGGTAAGACATGGGCATGCAAATATCCTGAGATGGATGAGGGAAAGGAGCCATGGTGTCTGTCACTCTGGGTTTAATCCCTGCTAGATGATTCACTGTTTCCTCCTTAGGATCTTTTGTGAAAGTAGCCCTGCATTCTTTTGCTTTAACTACAAGAACCCAAACCAAAACATGTAGTTGCCATGCAAATAGGAGATGTCACCAGATTTGTTTTGTTTTTTTTTTACTATCTGTGCTTAGGTTGTCAAATCAAAACTGCTAAATAAATGACTTCTGGAACTAACCACACTGCAGGTGTTTGTACGATGTACTCTAATAATGCATCTTACTACAGGGCATATAGTAGAGTAGTTGCTCCCAGCTCCTCCACAGTTTGAGGAATGTGAGAAAATTGTGTGCCTTATGGGGTAAAGTCTCCTTGCTACTGTCTGGATTGCATTGCTATGCTCAAATCCCTTCCAGCCTGCCTGGTCCTAACCCAGGATTGTTGCTGCTCATTGTTACTTTGTTCTGTATCCCTTTTTCCTTGGACAGCAGATTCTGCCTGCTGCCAGCTGTAGTCATGGTGAGACTGAGTTACTAGATCTGCTATTATTTATTTTAATTTTGGGAGAACGGTGGAGAAACATCTGGCTGACTATTGTCTGAGCTGACAAGTTTGGTTGAACGCATTTACTTAGGGCCCCCGGTGCACCTTACTCACAGTGGACTTCCACCTCTCTAAGCAAGGCCAGTGATTGGGAACCACTGGCATTGGCAATATATTTGAATATATATGTCCAGCCTTCTGTATTAATTTATGGTAGTATTCTGTATTATGTACATCTAGTCCCAGTGTAGCTTCAACAAGCAAACTGGTAATCCAAGTAGCACAAAAGAGATGTGAAGCTCTGTTAGACTTTGCAGTTGGCTGTCTTCTGCAGAGCACAATCTGCCTCAAAGGGTTTATTCTGAGTAAAACTTTGTTAGCAGATGCAGTTCTTACGATTTTGAATTTCATACTGTAAGTCAGTCTAGCTGTAATTTCACATAGTTTTTTTAAACTATAGTTTGAGCACTAGTTGCTCAAATCATAGATTTCTTGTTCTGCCTGTAAATGTGTGATGATGCATTCCCTCTCCATCTCAGGAACTCCCATCAGGCCATAGCATTTGTGTAATGAGTTGGGTGGTTAAGTGTCCCTTGACTGTACCAGGAACTCTTGCATGGCTAAGGCAGGGAGCAGCACCGACCATACCAAGGACTTCTGTCGCCTAGCGGAGGTGGAGATGCAGAACCAGGAACATTAGTCATCTCCCGACAGCCTTGGAGTCCTCTCTTATCTGAATCATAGCTCGTGTGAAATGGTACCAGTGCTAATGGAATTCCAGTAATTTGCTGGTGACTAAAGCCAATCATCTCATGAACCTATAAACAGCAGTACTAAGTGAGGCCCTTTGAGCTCTCCTGGACTGCAGCGGGCTGCAATCAGCATCTCCCTCTTAGGGAGACACTCCTCAGAGCTTGCAAACTCTCCAGTTTGTGAAAATCGGAGGACTCTTGCCGAAAGCTGACCACGGGACCTGGGCTGATACCCTTTGCTCCTTGAGGCTCAACCTTTCGCCCGTTGAGAAATGCTGAGACATTTGACATGAATATTTCACCGAACTCGAGGGGAATTTTTAACAGGTATACCTTTATATGTATATATCTTAGTGTCTGTGTGCATGTGTGTGTGAATTAACCCAGATATCCTACAGCAAGTATAGTACAAATATAGCACATTCAAATCTATAGCTAAGTCACTGTTGTGATTATAGAAAATTATATTCAAACTGTAAATGAAAGTCAGACTGCTGCTACACACGTAATCCCTTTAGACATAAACCGTTGCCCAAGTCTGGGACTAGGAGTAGACCCAGCCACACGCAAGCTCCATCAGGAGTTTAGAAAACAAGGGGATCTTCTCTGAACCTTGTGACTCAATGGGAGGGTGTCCCTTACCTTTATACATCTCTTATCTTTGTACGTATCATGAAAAATCAATTCTAACTTGATTTTCCTTCATATGTTTCTCTCTTACCCTTCAACACCTTGGTCTCTATAAATAATTCTAGTTTGATTCTAACTTAATTTCCTTTGTACGTTTCATCCGTGTATTAAGTAATAGAGTGAACCTTGGCATTGAACTTTGTGAAGTCACACTTTTATAAATTCCTGTTAAATCACTTTTGCTAACACCTTTGTCAGTGATTCTTTAAGAGGTCCAAACCATTCACTTTTGTGACAACTTGAAATCACACTTATCAATATACCAGTTAATATACACTACTTGTTTTAAATGTTTAGCTACCATTAGCTATGTCCTTAAAATATATTCTTCAATTTATAAAGGTAAGTATTGTAGAACTAATTCTGTGCTCGCTGTGTGTGTCTCTGATAATGGAGTAAGGGTAACAGCAATTTTTATCATTGGACAACCTACAGAATCATTAGAAACGTCATTCAGGATATGACTTATGAAGGGGACAACTGCATCAGGCAGATTTTTCATTTGCTCCTGCTTTAGGTCTTATTGTTTTGCAATGAGACAATATACTATTAAGGAGAAGAGAATGTGTCCATATACTGTGTTTCATGTATGAGATCTGTCATTACTTAGGTATGATTGTATTATCTTGATTTGTACTGATAGTACATTATGCTAACAGTAGTCCTATTAGAACAGAATGCAAGTAGATGACAGAATGAAATTCTTACCATGTGCCTGAATTCTGAACTCATGGCAGTAAGTATGTGAATTTGATACGAACTTTGAGTTGCTCGTTGATGGAAACTACTCCTGGGGTAATTTCACAGGTGTTCTTTCCTGCTAAAGCTTCACAGAGGATGGGGTTAACCTTCTGCATAGCTGTGGGCTTCGTTTAGAGGAAGCACTATGGATGCAGAGCAGCCCCATGTGTGTCAGGGGACATTTCATACTGTCTTGCACAAGACTGAAATTATGGGCAGAAGTATTCATGTTCCCACTGCTATCTAACCTCATGACCTTCTCTCATCTCCCTTTCTATTGCACCGGAATGGAATCCTTTATGTATTGCTGTGATCTTTCCGTAAATCCAAATTGGTCTCAAAACAACTATCACAAAAACAGGGAGAATGACATATAGCATGTGCAACTGCTACTCAGGAAACAAAAATGTTCTGTGTTTTCAGATCTCTGAAGAGTAATAAATGTCACTTGAAACACAGATAATATTTATAGTGACATAAAACCACAGCAAAATGTCCTAAAAAATATATTTGTTTTTAAATTGACACATACTGTATTCTTTTCAGCAAGCAAATACACGTCTTTCCTTTCCTCCCCCTCCATTGTGTTTCTGCCTTGCTGCAGCTGTGATTCAAGACACCGCAGTTCTTTTCCCGAGTCAAAAAATATTGTAACAATCATCTGGTTAGAAACAGGATGACCTGAAAGGCACACTCTTAATGCTTACTTCTACCCAAACTTTTGTTTCTTCCTGGTGCCTCATATGTCAAAATTGCCCTCATTCCAATTTACAAATTTTGCGTGGTAAAATAAGCTCACAATCAATTTATATAACAGATATGGACGCCAAGTTTGGATAATTCATCTCTGCTATTTTAGACTTTTTGAATGTTTATTAGAGACCTGGAAACCTCAGAAAAATAGGGCACTTGATCAATGAGAGCTGAGATAATCATTACTAAGATCTTCAAATAGCTTTTTGTTAATTACTTTCTCACCAACAGTAGAAAAAGGAAGTTCATTTACACAGAAATGGCAAATAAATAGAAATAATGAAGTTTGCACAAAGCTTGTGAAAGTTATCTAAGCTTTTGCTGAAAAGATTTG
This sequence comes from Buteo buteo, assembly GCF_964188355.1. Classification (NCBI taxonomy): domain Eukaryota; kingdom Metazoa; phylum Chordata; class Aves; order Accipitriformes; family Accipitridae; genus Buteo; species Buteo buteo. The sequence continues at coordinate 51,171,424 of NC_134176.1, read as the reverse complement.
AAGGGAGAACATTGTACTGCACTGTCTCAATGAGTTCATTAATTCCTAGTGGCCATGTAATACAAATCTGCAGGTGCACACTGAAAGCCGAAAAAAATCTCACGGGTGTTTGCGACAAATGTAGGAGTAGCTACTATTAGAGAAGAGAAGTTGTTCTCTACTCCATTTAGTCACGTTGGTTTTAGGGGTTAAGAATCTGCTCATTTGAAGCTGTTAGGCTGAATCAGTTCACATTATTTTCCCAGATACCATTTTTTCTTTTTTTTTTTAAACAAGTGGATTAGAAGACCTTGATATTCTACCTTATGCTAAACTGCATGTTATAATTGTGAGAATAATTGGCTGTATATCCCCACTTTGCAGTAGGCATTCAATAGCAGATGGTGCTTTGATGTCTCGTTTTTCAGAAATATAGTAGATTACAGTCACTAGTAAGCTATAGAGTATCATCATAAATAATTGCCACTAAAAGAGTTGGCAAATTAAAAACATATATTATGACATGAATTTCAATAGAATTTGAAATAATTCCTACCTATTCAGAGAGAACTTGTAAAGTGCTGCAGAGTACTTTGAAATGTAAGGTGTTGCATATTAATAATTACTCTTATAATATTTTTGTCTGCTTATTACTAGACTGTATTTTTCCTGTAACTTGCCTGTCTGATAATCATGTCACACTGCATCTTTATTTCTAGGGCTCTCAGTTACAGGGTTTAAAAAATTCTTTAAGATTTATTCATTTGGCTTTGCCTTTAAATTGTACGCTCTTATATTTAATTAAGCTTTTTGTGGCATCTGCTCCAGAATTGCTATATAAATGTTATGTTTCATACATTTATGAGTTAGAAATATTTTGTTTCAGCAAAACTCAACACGCAGAACTACCAACACCTACACATAACTAGGAGAGCCATAAAATGCGTGAAGTTGAAAATACATACAATTTGGTTTTAATTGTACAACTTTTCCAGACTTTGTGAAACAAAGTTAGAAAACAGTGGACCTATTTCTTATTATTTCTCATTATGTCACTCGATTTGTTTTAACATTAACATATTAACTATTTGAAGACCTGGTTCATTGTTTCCCTCTGGAACATGTAGAAATATCATTTCCTCCTTCAAGTATGCTAGGATTAAACTTTTTTTTGGAAATGATAGTGGTTGAATTGTTTGATTTTCAGATGCCTGCGTATCATTTATCAGCCCCAGTGACTGAAATGAGGGCTACACCACTGCTTTCTAGGACTTGAAACCTCACAGGTAGCATCAGAACTTGCCCTTATGTGGCAGATTGTGATACCTGACTTCTTTCCCTGATTTTGCTGTGAAGTTCTGGACAGATGTTGACAACCATGAAGACAGCCAATACTTTTTACTGTATTGTCCTGTATAATCTGGATTTAACATGCCTATACACTTCTCATGTCAACATCAGCTGCTATACCTAAACAGTAAGAAAATCAGATAATAGAATGTGAACACTTAATAGACTATTGTGTTTGACATGGGTCTTCAGCTCCCTTCTGGCTGTTCACCTGCTTTAGAAGACTCTCAATGTTATCATACATGGAGGATCACACCTGTAGTCTCTGACAGCACCTTCTCCTGACTGCTAATGTACAGCTTCCAGACATACAGCTGAAGTTTTCATGTGTGCCAATCACTTGCTATAATGACAATTGCTTATGAATAGTTTTAAAGAGACTTCAGTGCCGTATTTGACCAAAGATCAGAAAGACAGATACATGAATGGTTTAATTCTCCTCTACCAAAAAAAGCTTGTACTTAATTTTCCTTTTTTTATGTAAGATACATTTGAATTTTCTCATCACTGCTTAACTTATTGGCAGACAGAGTTTTATCTTCAGGATTCCCTAGTTTTACATTCATGCTATCATACTAAACACAACAAATGTTTTAATTTTTATGGTTGACATTCAATATTTATTTGCAAAAGCTTCTTATAGACCAAGAATTAGAATACTGCATAAAGCATACTGCCACAGATCAAAAAGGATTCTATCTGTGAAACCCTCAATTGTCTCTGGCAAATTCAAAGGCATGCCTAGGGAGAAATGCAAGAACTGGGCAAGCATAGCAGCTGGATGTATAATGTGTGCATTCGTTAAACACCTGCATTTATTCCATTAAATTATCCCGTGTCCCCCTGAATCCCTGTAAATGCTTAGCAACCTCAGTATGCTTTGGCATAGAGTTCTAAAGTTCAGCCTTCAGTTGCGTGATAAGTCACCTCCTTTTGTGTCTTTTGGAACTGTCTTCCACTAGCCTCAACTGATAGCTTCTAGTTCTTGCACTGCAAAAGGTGATTCTCATTTCATTCTTATCTATTCCTTCCATGTCCTTTATGCTGTATAAATCTTTAGTATATCTTATCCTCAGTCTACTCTTTTCTGAACTGGATAATCCTAGCTAGTTCAGCCATTAATTCCATGGAAGTCATGTACTTCCATAATAACCAGTATGACTAAATTTTATTTTGTTAATTTATGAACAAAATAAATTCTTATTTTTATTGTTATAAAATAAACTCCTTATTTTTTATTCTTATAAGAAAGGGATGCAATTAAAGAGAAGGGATTGAAATACAATGAAGAAATGATTCCTGGGAAAGGAAACAAAACCCAGAGTTAAAATCTATCCATGCACCTCACCTAACAATAACGGAGTCTTAAGTCTTAATCTATCTTTTAATTCAATATTTAATGATTCAATGTAATTATTTTAATATGTTCATATTCATTATATCACGGAATGTACTGAACCATGGCACAACCTTCTTTCCACAGAGGCTCTTTGGGTACTTTTTATTGTGCATAAAGAAATTTTGCTAGCATAGTACACTGTTTAGGAGCACACAGCAATCATTTATTTATGAATATGCATAGGGAGTAGTTAGTAATAACACACTACCAGGTTAAACAGTTGCATGCTCTTAATGCAGACATGTCATAAGTCTCTGCTGGTAAGGCAGTCATCAGACAGGAGGTGAAGGGGTGTTCTCTGTTGCTCAAAGTTTTGCTGCATGGCTGCATCCAGCTGAACATTTTTCTTCCTAGGCTTTTATATCATTTCATAATGATGCTTTTCTCTCAAGTCCTTGAGTTACTAACCATTGCCCTCTTTGCTTCTGTCTTTGTTCTTTCTTATCTTGCATAGAATTAGCTTCCCCATCCCCCCACCCCCCTTACAGCTTAGTAAGCCAAGGTCAGAAAGCTGTGTTTTAAAAAAACAGGGTTTGGATCACACACAGCTGAATATCCAGGCTGAGTTATAGCAGCATCATCTCTCGATGATCAAAACTTTGAGGCCTGTAGATCCAGCACTAAGTATGAGGAAATGCCCTCCTCCAGAATCTGTAGCACTACTCAGGTCTGAGAATGCTTGGGGTAAAATCCAATTCTCTTACTCTGCCTCCTTCGCTGTAATTGTAATTTATGTAAAGAAGCTTCTGCATTACTTCATTGTAGTTTTGCTGTATAAGTAGAGTCTATTACGCGCATATGTCAGGAGTGGAAACATCTCTAATAAGAATTATGCTTAATTGCAAATATACAAATATGACATACATATGATTGAATAATAATCTACCTGGAAGGGAAGTAGTTATATTTGCATCACAAAAAAGAAATGGAAAATGACTGGAGTTTAGAGCTCACTGTAATTTGAGAAAAGCCATCTAGACAGAAACATTTTTCTAAAATGGAACTTTTCATTATTTAGCAAACATTTTTCAGTATGACAATAGCAATCAGACTTTGCAGAACAATGTCTGTACACTTAGCTTCTAAGTTTTTTTTGTGCTGATTGCCCCTTCAAATCTGTGGATGTCTGGAAAGAAGTTTAAGTGCTGGAAGGTTTGACAGCAGACTATTTGGCCTTGGGCTTATATTTTCTAGAAACAGAGACAGCTTGGGTTTTAAGCAGAAGTTATATTATTTTAGCTTTTGTTCTGCCTCGGTTTTGGTAAAGTTGCCATTTGAATTAACAGCCCTTCTTTTTCTTTATAAATGACCTATTTAAAAGAAGCAGGAAGTTATTCTAACAGGGAGTGTAAAGCCTCTTAGCTGAGGTTAGACTTTTGAACCTTGAATATTCATCACATACAATGTACTACATTTTGGGTTGACATCATTACGTTTACGGTGCATTAAAAATAGAACAATAATGGTTAAGCAAAAAATCTGAGCTTTTAAATATAAAATACATTTTTATTAGTAAAGTATCAACTGATCCACAGGCTCACATAATAAGCAGTACTTGCCTACCCTTGCTTGCCAGTATGAAGTGCTGTAGTAATGCGTATTCTAAATGTTAGACATTCTTATGCAAATAGTAAATCCCTAAAAATAATATAAGGACTGTAATTCTAAATGACAGATTCTTTGCATAAACTATTCTCAAATGTTCTAAGTAGACAAGTCGCTGGTCAAATTAATTTACCTTTTACATGTGGCTTATAAGCCCTACAACAGACCGCTGCTTGTTAATTTGTATGATCTTCTATTGCAAATTGTCATCAGTAGTGATTTCCCTCCATAGTGTTCCTCCTGGATATCTGATACATCTATACTGAACCTATTACTATGTTTCAGGTTAATATCAAGACACTTAAGGGATCAAAGAGCTTTGCAAGCACTTTCTTCAATCATGACATCAACAGTTACTTCCTCATTTTGTAACACCGTAATTTATTTTCATGTCTTCAACTGTGGTAAAACTTTGCATAAACAAGGTAACTAGAACTATATGAATAGTGACAAATTGACATCAACAAACTTATTTAAAGGGAAATTGTTACTCTGATCTGTGTAATTATGTATCCTTGCATACTTTCAAAAACAAATTCAATGTATGTAAAATATCCTACTGACTACTTTCTTCCTTATGTTGCTGTATTACACCTTTTTTTGGTCTACTCCTTCTGAAAAATGACTGAATAAATTATTGATAATTTATAAATTGATAATTATAAATATATAATGATACTTGCTAGATATTTCTAAGTTCTGAACAATTTCTTCCTCAAAAAAAAAAAAAAAGAAAAGAGGACTTGAGATTTTCATAGCAATTTCTTTTAATTCTTTGCTCTAGCTGTGGTAGGAATGGGGACACAAAACAGAATGCACCCAAACTTCTTGTAAGTCTGTAGAAAGTCTGATTCCAAAGAACATGCTTTTGTGATGTGAACAAGATATGTCTTGTATAGTTAATTCTGTAAAGTGTTGTCCTTTGTAAGGCCTCCTCATTTTGATCAGATAAAACCGTGAAGTAAGCTTTTGTGATCATTCTACATTTCAATATAAGAAAATAGTTTCCAGAGGTTTCTTTAAAAAGAAGAAATTTTTGGTCTGCCTTAAGTAGGTATTTTGCATAAGCACTGTTTTTCTCCTCCTCGGAAAATACTTATTTATTGAAGGTGCTTATTTTTACAAAATTTGCAGCAATCTCTACTGGCACTAAGTAGTTTTCCAGCCTTTGCTCTTCAAAACTGACATCCTCTTTTGTCCTCAGGATGAGAGCTATTTTCTCAACAGGTGTATTAATGCTTGGTGAATGTCAAAAGATGCCTAATGAGAAATTGCATGTTTGAGAAGGGATGTCATATTTCCAAGCATGATTGAAAGCCCCCTCCACTTTGTCCCTGATATCTTATTTCCCTGCCACTCTCACAGCTTCGTGTTAGTCGCGCACTGCTTGACACAACCATATTCATCAAATAGACAATTTTAAGCTATTATCCAGCAGTTTACATTGTCCAAACTTGTCATAAACTTCACAGATATTTTTCCAGCTTCTCACAATAATGAAACAAATAGTAGTGAGGCTTACTGGGACCATAGCCATAGAAAGAAATCTTGCATACTCAGTGAGAAAGGTCAGAGGGTTACAGCTAACTGTTGTAGGAGCAGAGCCTGAATATTTGAAGTTACAGAGAGGTTGTACCACCAGTTCTCACCAATCCTTTCTTGCTACACTTTCCCTGTCCGTCCTCTGCCCCCCTTGCAACATCCTCAATCCCAGTAGAAGTACTGCCCTCCAGTAGGTGAGGCAGAGGTGAGCAGGCAAGACTTGACTCAACCTTTGCTGTTTCTGACACACAGCCACCGTCACTACTGTCTCTTCCTTTCCCTTGGTTTTAAAGCCACCACTCACCCTACTGATGCTGTGGTTAGCATCTGGCAGGTGCTACCCCTGCCACAAAACATTTTCCAAGCAGCAGCAGATCCTGGAGTCCCTCACCGCCTGGGTTGAATGGTGTGCTGGTGGTAGTAGTGAAGGTGGCATTAACTTGTCCTATCCTATGTTTTGTACAGAGACCGAGGCGTGGGTACACTCTGACAATTACTGCTAAAGCAAGTTCTCTATCCTAAAGCAAGTCTTCCCCACGAAAGATGGTGCTGAGCCATCATGTCTAGAATCAGAGCTAACATATTGATTATATTGGCAGCTATACACTTTATCTTTCTCCAGTGCCGGTCAGCAATTGCAGTAGGCATTTCATTGAAAAATGCCCTACTTTTAGGTAGAAAAGTTGGAGGAAATCTTGGACAGGAACTACTTCAGCTTATATATAGGTAAAGAGCTACTTGGTATGCACTGCAGTTATTGCTGTCAACTTATAGCTAAAATTTCTTAAAAACACGTGAACATTTCATTTAATGATGACAGTCCAAAATACACCCACTGGTTACCTATAAAGTTCAATTCATATTATAACCTGTTTAGTTTACAATGTATACGAAATCAAGAACAAGCTGCTGGCTCACTGGACACTCTTGTAGAGGACATCAAAGGACCAGTGCACCTGAAGCTCCTTCAGAAGAGCTCCTTTTTGATGTTATAGGACTAGAATATAATAAAGCACCTTCTGCTTGTAGACTTGTCCTTTAGTATGTGATATACCTTGGCTCAAGTTACCAACTACTTTCTACAGAATGTTTGAAGTTGAAATAGAAACTTTGTGATGATATCCCAGGATGTACTTTTACTTTGAAGGACAGAGGGCCCAATCTGCATGAGTGGGAAGAGTGATTATGATTCATTTCAATGCCAGCTGATGATAAAATGCTTGGAAGAAGTAGAAGATGACCTTATTCAGAAGACAGTAGTAAAAGGTGTATTCCTAGACTACTGAATTTAATTCTAATACACCAGATTGTAATGGGCTTGTCATTATTCAATCTTATTTTTTTTATCAAATTGTTACTAGCTATTAAAATTTAGATATTTTTCATCCTGCTTTTTGGGATTCTGCAGTGAGCATGCAGAAGATGGCATGAACATTCAGAGTTTACTTCCATGTTATTCTTTGTATTTGCTTTAATATTACCAGTACAGAATCTCACAGCTTTTTCTCTAGGTGTAATGCTAGATACAAAATTAAGTAGACCTACATGGTCTGGTATATATGTGAGTGAGACTTTTTTTTTTTTTTTGCTGAAGAAATGTGAAGTCCATTATCTCTGTGATACCTTATTCTACACTACTGATTCTTATATTTATTTTCCAGTTGCATAGACATGAGATACCAAGATTGACTGGTTCACTTTAAGTCATTCAGCAATTCTGCAGCAGAGTGGAAAACAGAGTCCAACAGCCCTCTTCTCTAACTGCTAGATAAAATGAATTGACCTAATGTAGGGCTTATGACTAAACAACTGAAGAGTCTCCCTTTCTTGTTTCTGAGGGAATTATAGTGGCAAATGAAACAAAAGAATGCCCCAAAGAATTTGAGCCCATTCTTGCTGATTGTTTTCTAGCCACCTATTAATTTTCATAATGTAAAAATGGGCATAAATAATGTAATTAAAAATAATGGTATGTTAATCTGCTATCCCTAAGCTTCCATTTAATTGCTCAAAGGGTGATGCATTTGGATCTGATACTTATTTACTAGGGATGACTGCTTAGCCACTTAACATATTAATATTGACAGATGTCCCAGAGAGATAATAAATGAAAGCATATCAGTAGTTTGCAGTCATTTAATGTTAGCACATAATGCTGCTTAATACATGTTGACTTCCACATTTAGCTTCTCTGGTGAACAGAAGAACAGCATGAGAGACTTTTCCAGAGTTATTTTCATCAAATGAATGTAAAATGACATGGAAATAAACTTGCTCTCTAAAATGACAAATTTAATGTTTTATTCCTCTAATGGGGGGGGGGGGGGAATTTACAACATTAAAGGCTAGTTTTTCAGGTGTATTTATAAAATAGATGACTCCATGTTGTTTTGGAAAAACTTCTGAACACTAATTATGATAGGAATTCTCCTCCCAGAGGCTGTATAAAAATTCAGAAAATTAGGGGGACACAAGTTTTTCAACAAAATTTTCCTCCTAAAATTTCATTGGGAAAAGGGAGAAACAAACACTGATAAACTCATTCATTCCACCCTTACAGGGAGTGCTGTACTCTTCTATGACATATTCTAAAACATGTCCTGGTCTAATTGTTAAAATATTGAGTGATTAATCTCTACAACTACTCTTGACTGGTTCTCTCACTCTCAAGTGTGTGAAGAATTTTCAATACTTATGTTTGAAGGTCAAAGAAATGTAAATACTAATAGTAGTAGTGAAAAAAAAAAGAAAGGAGTGAATGTTTAATGATTTTTTGAGGATTATGAAACAGTATTAAAACATATATTGTAAAGGTGCATGTTTCTGCCACAGAGTTCATCTGACATGCAGTAACAAAGCAGTATGAATATGTAAGTATAATACCTGACTTAACATGCACCATTAGCAACTCTTCTCATGTAGTAATAGCTAAATTAAAATGAAGTATTCTGAAAGGTGTCCAGGAACTTGATATTTATATGACTCTTCTTTCATTACTATCAAATTTGAAAAATGTAACTAACAATGTTTAGAGAAATTGTCTTGTTGCCTGATTGGTGGTGTTCCTGATACACCTTTATTGCAGGGCTTGTCAAGTTTTTATCTTTTCTTAGCCAAGGAATACAGAAAAATATTAAATATATATGTGTATCAGTAAACACACAGAAAAAAATAACTCTTTATCCAATGGTAGTGGTAGTAGTTGACATCATTATTCAGAATTAGGGAATGGATTTGCTTTTGCTTTCTTAATACATATACCTGTTTTATTTCATATCATCCCTAGTTTGGCCAACGTACTTCCATTGCCTTTTAGAAGGCCATAGACTGTTTCAGTAGGTAGATGCTACTCTGGTTAACTGTATCTTCCTTACAAATTAAAGAATCACCATAGCTGGATAGTAAATAGCAGTCTGGTTTTATTCACTACAGGTCCACATCTGTTGCTACAAAATCAACAGTGACTCAGGAGCAGCCACAAATCACTGCCGTTCTCTGGAGGAAATCTGCATCAAATGAAAAAGTATACTGAATAACGTATCAAAATGTGAATGAGCAGTATGGGGTAAATTCACTGAAAAAGTTCTCTGTAGAGGAAATGGCAAGAAGGGCTGGTTCGGAATAGGTCAATACGTGAACAAATTATTCTGCAAATGGAGCCTTTTGGTTTTTCTGTACATCAAGCACCAGAGTGGATTGGAGCCCTAACCCAGCGAGCCCAGACAGGAGTACGGACTGGGAGAATTCAGTAACAGTGAGGAAGAGCTTGACTGTTTCTTATTGGACAAGGGCAACATCTGTAAAATAATCACAGATTTTATTCACTAGTTCAAAATATAATCTGATTTAAACCAATCCCAGAAGAAAACCTCTGTCAGTGACTGTTCATTAAGTCAGGATGACTGGGAAATAGCTATGGGCCACAAGCTACGTGTTGTTTTCCCATGTAAGCCCTTATGTCTGTCAATACTTTTGAGCACCTTTGTTTATCAGGACCAAGAGAAAGAAATGACAATTTTAGAGACAAGATATGAACACAGACATCCTCAGAACACCCTGTTGTTATCCTCCAGCTAAGAAAATAAGTTCTGATAGAAAAATTTAAAAAAAAAACCACAGAGGGAGGAACTTCTTTAAATGCTTTCTTCCTGCTGAGAGAATTCAAGGTAGCTGACTTTCTCATGAAGATGAATAGGTCTCCCAGGGATTAGGGTGCACCTTAGAGAGACACTTAGGTGTGCTAATAGCAGTACTGATCACTAGGGATGCTGTTAGCTGGGTGGCAGTTTTAGAATCACAAGAATCTTGATGTCTCTGTAGAAACCAGTATTTTTAACAAGATAACTTTCCATTTTATGCTGTGGTAAAGGAACATATCGGTACAAACTGTATACAGAGCTAAAAGAAAAAACCTGTGTAAACTAAGATCTATAGTTAGGGTTCTCATGATTGAATTCTCTATAACTTATTCTGTTTCCAAGAATAGGCCAATAGACTGTGAACATAGTGATTAAAAAATGAAGACAATTTATAATTAAAGATATCAGCATGTACAATCAATTTTGTCTTTTCCACTTCTTCTGTCAAGCTGTTCAGCCTAGGGATTCTGTATTCACCACCACCCATGGATAACTGCACATTTTGGAAAACATCCAATTTTTTGTTTGTTTCTTTTGTTTTGTTATGGTGTGACGGTTACATCATTGAGTGAGCTGTAGAAAGACTTGCATTTTTAACATGATTGGCAGACAGCCCTGAAAGTCTCAGCCACTGATCTTTGCTCAATGAATGTTGCAGTCTCCTAAACAAAGTGTCTGGGTAAGGCTGAGTTCAAATAGTAACAGCCAGGTTTACTTCCTGCTTGAAGAAGAGGGAAAAAAAAAAGATGGAAGGGTGAGATAAAGTTGGTTTTACATTTTTTCTTGATATTTTGTTCATATTTGGAGACCAAATATGTCTGGTTTAAGGTTGTACGTTAGATAGCTTTCTGAGAATACACAGAAACATAGGATATGCTTGAAAGTGGTGTTCCTTCTGTAAGTAAGTAATAAACTTAATAGAAGTGATTCTAAGTTTGGGAACAAAATAGCCATAAACCCTGGGAAAATGGCTACTGATTGACAATAAAAGTATTAACTTAAGCTGCCCTTTGTGTCAATTATTCTTTGAGAAGGAAAACTAATCTCAGTCAGCAACAGCCAAGTACTTTTTTGAAAGAGAAGGCTTTAAGTATGTTTTTCATGCAAGGTATGGAAGTGACTGATGCTTGCAGGTGTATCGCATTAACCTAGATGAATATCAATGCAAACAATTTTGTAAGATTATTACTATTTTACAAAATCGAGTTTCAGCTCCTTTTTCACTTTTCTTCCCCACTTTGAACAGGAAATGGCAAGATTAAGGCAGAAATATTTCAATTTCCTCAAGTGTAATATATGACTGTGACAATCCTACTGAAGATTAACTTCTCTTTCAATGTTCCTCAGTGCCAGTCATGGAGAAACACTTGATCAGAAGTGCCACAGTATTTTTTTAAAGAAGCTGGAACATTCTGATCATGTTAAATCTGGTCAGGCTGGTAAGAACAGACTCGATTTGAAGATACCTCCTCTGCTCATTTGTGTTTTCTCATAATTTAATATTGACTTTTAAAAGGTTTAATTTCCACAGTTACTTCACCCTGTTGTACCAGAGCATGATTATCCATATAATGGGAAGGAATGAGGAGAAGGTAAGTAAAATAGTACATAGGCAACCAATACCTCCCTTCATATTACATGATTCTTTTATTTTTTCTTTTTTTTTTTAACAAAGGAGACATTGACAGATTCCTGATTCTTAACATTTCATATGGATAAGGAGCAAATCCTCACCGTCAGAAAACCAGTAGGAAAAAGTAAGTTGAATGTAGTTCTATAAAATTCTTTAAAGCCCCAAAGGCAGGAATGTAATGATATTTTTTTTTTTAAATATACAATTTACTGACACTAAATAGCCAGGTTAAAAAAAAGAAACTAAAGGGTTTGATAAGGCCTAAAGCATCTGTTTAAAGCTCTGGATGCAGTTCAGTAAAGCATCTGAATGTGTGCCTAACTATTTATTTTCAATTTTTGTCCTACCTTGGTTGAGGCATATTTAGTTTGAATTGTGAGATGTGTTGCTTGCTGGATGATTAAGCTCAGTAAGGAAGAAAGAGCATGAAGATTACAAATTGCACCGAGGGTAAAAAGAAGCTGAAAGCACTTGTAAAGAAAACTCTTTTATATATATATATATATATATATAACACGCAGTGTTAAATCTTCTAGCTTTGTTCATGACTATTGGAAATACTAATTAGTAACATATATCCCAAGGACTTGGTTATCACTCTTTACCCTAGTAGTTTGTTTATCAGATATAGCAAAGAGGTTGTGCTTGTTGCTTTTGTAGAAAATCTCCTCATGACATAGAAAAAAACCAACACGAGTGTATGTTTGTGGCCCTGACAAAATATCTGAGGCTACACTATAGGAGTAAATAGTTATTATTAACACCATTTTTCTTCAGACAAGAAAATTATGCTTCAATAAATCAATAGCTAGTTTAGAAGGAGAATTTTGACATTGTCTGTCCTGTTTCACAACTTCAAAATTTTCTTTAGTCAGCTGAACCTTTACCTTTGCTAATTTTTGTCTGTAACCACTGACTATCTTCCTAGGATGCACATTCCCTTGAATATGCTGCTGTTGAACTAGCTTCACCTACATTTGTGCCCCTGCTGTGTCCTTTTACTACAGACAGTCAAGAAAAGTTTTGGAGGTTAGCTGAGTTCTGCTTTACCAATACTATACTTGTATGTCTCTGCTTAAAATTTCTTCTGTATGTGTGAAACTTCATTTAATTTGGTTAGCTTCTGGACTAGGAGTCAACCTCATGTTTGATGATCATTTTGATAATTCTAATGCTGCCACTTGTTCTCATTTTATGTCAAAGAATAATATTGTTGAAAGTGTGTCTTCAGTTTATTCATGTTTAAACAACTACCTGCCTGTCTGGGGTCTAGCTAGTAAGCCTTAGAAGTTAGTTAGTCAAGTAATTTACAACAACAGTTTATTTTTAATTTGAATCTTCTCTTTTTGTAGCAGGCTCTACATTCATCTGCTGTCATCTGTAAACCCTAATGTTCAAAACTGGCCAGAGGCTTCCCTTGGCTGATGAAATGTACTTTCATAGAAATATGGTTCTTTGTTACCAATGAAACTTATGGAGATGTAACTCAGGAATGAAACAGATCTCTCTCCAGATACAATTTATCCCTGAAGACTTGGAATAGTATTTCTTCAGGGGCACTATTTCTGTCAAAAGAACCTTCACTGTGGCTTAGTAATCTGATCTTGGTCTTCCCTGAAATTTTCTTTCACCTCTGAGGAGGGATGGACTTCCCAGCAGCTGATTTCATTTACATGAGGGCTTATGTGAGTCAGCGAGGCAGCTGAGCCAGTATTTTTGTCTCTTACAAAGGGTAAAAAGAAAAAAAAAAGAAAAAGGTTTATTTTAGCAGTAGAACAGTCAAGGACTGCAGGTCATGTCCTCTACTTGTGGGTTTTTTTGATCATTCTCTCTCTGGATAACCATCTTGGACCATATCAACCTGACTCTACTATGCAGCTCTAAAAGGGCCAGTATGTACTCCCTATAGCTGTTTCCTAGGGAAAACTTACAGCTTCCTAGCATTACCTCTGCCTCTCCTTACTTAAGGTTATTAGGTTTTGGTTGGGGTTTTTTTGTATGGTTGGTTTTTAAAGTGAATAGTCTGACAAAAAATTTCAAGTCAAGAAAACAATTTCAAAGTAAATCTGGTTAATGGTACTAATTGAAGAGAAACAAACACAATTACATCCAAATACTTCCTTTTGATACTGACAAACAATGTTCTGATAAAATCTTTCCCATGAAAGTTTAGTGACATGTTTTGGGAAATAAATATTATGGGAAATTTGAAATACATGATTTTATTGTTTCAGTAAACTCAGTGGTTCTTTTGTTTCCCATAAAATAAACCTCACCTTTACTGCTAGATGCCCTCTGTCTCTTTCCCTTCTGCTTTCCCAGTTGCTTTCCAAGTGATTTTTTTAATTGATAGAAAGTGATATTACAGCTGATACTACAAATAGCACTAATGGATTAGAAAGCTAATTGGATATCACAGGGAAAAAACCAGTAGCTGTCCATGTTATGGGTATATTAAGTGAATGTAATTTCTTAATCCAAAATTCTTAAATATGTAGCCCAAAGCTCACATCAGTCAACTCCACGCTTCTCCGTATTTTCCTGTTAAGACACTTGAAACTTTTATGTGTATTTAATTTTTCCGAACAGAAGGAGTTAAATTCTGCCTAAGACTGAGAAAGCAAGCAGAAAACCTCCTGGTGTTACAGTTACATGAAGTGTGTGCGGTGTAGTGAGAAACTGAGCATATTAAATGAACAGAAATGACTCTTCTATTGTAAAGATGTACTGTATTAAATACAGGCAATTTCATTCAAACAGCTTCATTCCATTGCTTCGGCTTAAATCTGTAGTGGATTAAATGGAAACATTCAAGGTTCTTAAGTCTCAGTTGTTTTACATGTAATGTTGTCATGGAAAACAAATAACAGGAGACTCACACTGGGAGAAATCAGAGTTTGTAAGCTGTAGCTTTCAGGCTGCATGACTACATTTCTTTTTGAAGTCTGTGTTGCTTTGGGGCACAAGAGTTGTGATCCTCTTACTTTCAGGACACTTGTTTGAGCTTACACCATCACTTGAATCTGGACTTTTCACATGGCTGATCAGGAAAATTCAAATGAATCAGTAAAAAGAATATGACTTTATCCCTGAAAAAAATATCCAGACATTCCTGAGAATTTTTTTCCAGTGTACCATATAAAATTTTGCTGGCTAATGATGGATAACTGTTCAAGTTTATAAAAGCAGATTTAATAAAAAAATGTAATGCTTATGCACTGTTGTATTAAAGAAACAGAAACATAGACATTGTGTCACAGAGCATGAAGTGGCAAGGAAAATATCTTGATGATTTTTTAAAAAAAGATAGGAATGGAATAGCCTAGTTGCTTTATAATGCATTGATGGAGCACTGCTCGTTGTTATTCTATTCACAGAGCTTCCATTAGCAGTTTTACCTTTTGCAGCAAAACATAGTCTGAGTATCTGTTGGATAATATGGAATGTAGGATATGTGGCATATAGTCTCAAAGAAGTTATATTTTATGGCACGAAAACTTTTTCCTATTAAGTGCAGCACCACTTGTGACTTGCCTGTTGATTCTAAGCACTATAAAATCGATTTTTGTAGCATGTGTTAGCAATTAGATCTCATTTTCATATTGCCTTTAACAAAAAATTAAGGCTTTACTCTGTGTACAGTAACATGTTTTAATGGACAATAATTCCTCTGTGTTCATTAACTGAAGACATCAATTGAAGGATTTAACCAGACTTGCTCTGAGAAAACAAAACTATTTAAGATGCAACTAAGCATATTTGTAAAATTATTTTTCAAAAAAAATAACAAGACAAAAAAGGAATCAACATCCCCTCTAAATTATTTTATACTTTTTTCTACAATTTCAAACACCTTGAAAATGATTCATAAAAGCCAATTAAAAGCTGTCCTGTTGGCTCAGCAGGAGGGATTCATATAGCCCTTCAGCACAATCCCCACTGAGGTATGATGAAATGGGGTGGAGGTAAAGAAACAGTGAGTTTCTAGACTTAAAAGCGACAAAGTATCTAGTTACTCCTCACAGCAACTGAAGGGGAAAAAATCAATTATAATGTCTCTGCATCTAAAAATACAACTCATGCCTCTGTGTGGTGCATGATCATCAGAGCTGAGCAGATGAGAGAGCAAAGAGGGAATGGGAGACTGAGGAAGTGATCACCAGAGGATGCATTAGATATTCAGCAATCTGAAAGCAATTTCAGTTAGAAAGGAAGAAAGAAAAAATTTTTGATGTTAATCCATTCACGCTTCACCATTTGACTTGCAGTCAGGTCCACTCGCTTTATAGTTTACTTACTGAGAGCAGGTAAAAAATTTTATGGTTGATTCTGATATCTCATCATGCTGAAGCAAACCAGAAATTAATCCAACAAAATCAGCCCAGAAGTATTTATAAAAGATTAGTGTAAAAATCAGACCCCTTATACTCAGTGGTATTTCTGTGACATAAACCTGTAGGATTTATGGCCATTTCTTTCAGACACCCATCAATTCTTCAGACAGAACTCATAAATGTCATTCAGAGCAGTTCCTTAAGTAACTACAAGCAGTTTTATTCTTGGCTACTTCCTCTTCTAAGAGGGGAATGTCCTGGGTTCAGCTGGGGTAGAGTTAATTCTCACAGGAACCTGGGAGGGAGCATGGCTGGGACAGCTGACCTGAACTAGCCAAGGGGATATTCCATACCCTGTGCCATCATGCTCAGTATATATACTGATTTATTTATAAATGGGGAGCGGGCTGGGGGAGGCTCTCGGCTTTCGGTGGGGGAAGTGGCGGAGCGTCGGGTTCCGGGTGGTGAGCGGTTGCACTGTGCATCACTCGCTTTGTATATTCTTTTATTACTACTGTTGTTGTTTTTGTAACTTCTCTTTTTGTGTTGTCCCAGTAAATTGTCCTTATCTCAACCCACGAGGTTCCATTTTTTTTCTTTTCTCCTTTCTGATTCTCCTCCCCATCCCACCGGAGGGAGGCGGGAGGAGTGAGCAAGCAAGCAGCTGTGTGGCCCTTTGTTACCGGCTGGGCTGAAATCACGACAGTCCTTTTTTGGCACCCAACGTGGGGCTGCTCTTTTTTGGCTGTGCAACTGCTCACCGGCCAGAACCCGACGCTCCACCACTTTTCTCACCGAGAGCCTCCCCCCCTGCCTGCTCCCCAGTTATATACTGAGCATGATGGCACACGGTATGGAATAGCTCCTTGGCTAGTTCAGGTCAACAGTACCGGCTGTGCCCCCTCCTAGGTTCCTGTGAAAATTAATTCTATCCCAACTGAACCCACGGCAGGGAGTCAGGACCTTACCTTCCCTTCCTGAGGGGAATATATTCATCTTAGACAAACTTTTTCATGAGAAGTGTTTGGTTTGAGTTCTGGATGAAAGGGTCTTGGTTCTTACTGTTTTCCAAGCAGGTCTGTCTGTCCAACTAGAGTAGAAAGCAAAAGACCTGCCCCAATAATCCTACCCACTCTTTCCCTATGATCACTGCAAACATTGACTGCAAAGGAACGACAGCACTTCTGCTCTCCCTGTACTGCAGTCAATTACGCTTCGCTAGGGTGGTGTTAGGACATCTAATACTCTTTAACTCGCTCTGCAGAAAGCATGGGCATTTCATATAGAAAATTCAAGGGATGCCATTCTGTGACAGCCAGACAAGGCACAAGCAGTTATTTGAGAGATCGAGACCTTGCCAGTTTAAAGTATACTTCATTTTAAGCACACTGCTAACATAGTAGAAGATACTGAAGTGCTGCATATCACGTCTGGCCACCAGGTCTTGTTCATGTGATTTTGGGTTCTTTAAGAATATCACCCTGCCTGTGTTCCTCTGCAACATAGTTTGTCTCCCCTTTTCACACTTCATTCACCCCCCATCTACAAAAAAGAAAAGCTTGTTACCTTCAGAAATATAACTCAGAGAAACCCGTTTTCTCTGTGAAGTAAGACAGCTAAGCCAAGGCCATTAAAAGGTTGAGTACAAGGCAGCAAAACTACAGCTCTGAAGAACCAGCAGCTGCCTTGAAATACTGCGCTTGTGGAGAAGTTGCTGCAAATGGCTATTTTTCCACTGGCTTAATTGGTACTTCACGCAACCAGAGCAGGATTCATTCTTTCATATTTTTCTGTTCAGTCACTAGAAAAGACTCTATTAGCTGCTATGATGTATACTAAACCTTTAGTCAGTTAACAGGATCTAGCAATTTGTTCAGTCCATCTAGCTGAGGCAAAATCAGACAAAAATTCTAGTCCCCTTTGGTGCACCAACTAAGCTGCAGACAGAGCTGTCAGTAGAAAAGAACTGAATCAGTGCATTTGACTTAATATTTTGGAATTCATTACTAGAGCCAGAACTCAAGACACAGAAGGGTGCCCCCTCCACAGCCACCCTTGTGGTGAGAGGTATCTTCCAACAACATGCTTACAAGAATTTCAATTCTACAACCATTTTTTCCCAAAGTTTGTAATTTTTATATTATAGAAAGATTTAAGTTGGCTTATGATTATAACGTGTAACATTGTTCAGAGACAAGACTTTGACCCATCTGTAGCAATGGTAAAACACCTTGTTAGAATGAAATGAAGATGTAAAAAATGCAAACTTAAAACAGAAGTATGATACAAGGGAGTCTTTTCTTGATTCTGTCTCTTTAAAATGTAGGGCTTCGTACTTCTACTAGTAATTAATTACAAGAAACAGTATTTTTAAAGGATACAGATCTCTGAAAACAGTGTGAAAATGATGTATTAAAATGCATCCACCGGGATTAGCCTTGACATTCCTTCACTCTGTCTGATAAAATAACTAAATTATAGAACAGAAAGTGCTAGAAATTATGTGTGAAGATATATTTAAGCAAGATTTCTGGTTTTAAGAGCTCCAGAGAAGTAAGGTCTTCATTTGAGGTCAACTACTGCAGCTTAAAGCCCTTTTGGGCTACGCAGCTTAGCATTTAGTATAAAAAGACCGGATAGAGATCCTCTAAAATAAGATGCTTACTTGACCATGTCATCTGAATCATTTGAGTTTTTCCTGTGACAATTTTCTAGCTTATACTTGTCACAGGGGAAAAAATAACTTAAACTGTAAACATTAACAGCTGTGTGTAGGGGTGAATGTCCAAAATTAAACCATTGAACTCTTAAGCAGAGCCTGCTGCTTGCTAGTTGCAACTGATACGGGCTGCTTGTAAATTTTGAGAACACGAGGTCTAAACAAAAGTGGCATGTCCCAAATCCTCCAGTTAACAGAGACATGAGACAGGGGAGGCTGCTTATACATTGTGCTTCTACGTGCAGGTTATTCAGATTGGGAAAATGGAGGGCTTGGGGTTCTGAAAAGAAGAGCAGGTGGTGGAAAAGACGAGTTCTCTAAATGCAGTAGTCTTTGGAAGAAGAAGGGAACCTGGGAAGAAGAATGTGCTGATCCTGGCTGGAGGAAAGATCCTGGAAGTGGGGGAAGATGCTGAAGATCAGACAGCTGCATGGAGACTGATGCTGGGGGCCACCCAGCGACCTTGGCTGGTGGTACCCGAGACAGGGGCCGGCGAGCAGCGGCACAGCAGGAGCCGACATGACTTTCTGCCTGACCATTCCGTGCCAGCGGTGACCTCCCTGCCGGGACTTCCAGACCTAGTGAGCTGGGGAAGAGTGAGCGAGTGAGTGCGTGAGATCATCAAGCAGAATAAAACCTCGAATCTTCGTTGACTCTTAAATACACCCCACTAACCAGCTCCCCTATGGGCTGCGGTTTGCTCCGTCCCATCCATAACACCAGCGGTGTCAGAAGCGGGATGCGATCAGTGAGCCTTGGTGGAACGGCACTAGGGGATCCCTCCAGCTGTAGGGTGCGTGGGTGCGTGCGTGCACAGGCAGCACGAGCGCAGCTTACCAGCTCGTTGGGGTCTATCGAGCTGGGTGGGGGACCTAACTGGGGATTTAGCATGCTGGTAACCATGTTGCTTCTGGGGCAGCAAGTACAGTTGTTGGGCATTTAATTCAGTGCATTTGTCTGCATAGAAGGTGGTGAAAAATGGATGCTGGTCTCTAAGCTAGTCAAAGCAGAATGAAACTCATGCCCTGATGTCATCCATATTAGTAAGCACATAAATATTTTAGTCTTCAGTTTCATTAATTTTATTTGGATCTTTGTCCATTGTTGATTTCTCAGGAGGCAAGAGGATGCTTCTTTTGGTGACCAATTTAATTCTCAAAATAGGACAAACTGTGAGGTAGTCTTACTCTGAATTTATCTGTGGGACTAGATTTTGCCAATTACATACATTTAAACATGGAAAGTAGTAACAGAGAAAATTTGGAATGGTACATGAAATTCCACAATATCCACATGTGGACTGAGTGGAAATGACCTGGATAATTCAAGTATTAAAAAAAAAAAAAAAAAAAGACAAGAAGGAAGGACAGAGAGAAAGGAAGGAGGGAGGGAAGAAGAAAAGCAAGACAGAAAAAAAGAAAGGAGGAACAGAAGAAACATGAAGAATAGGTCACATGGAGGAACACATTAGGACGCTAGTCCAAGATAAGTGTGTTTTCTTAAATTAGACAGCAGATATATCCAAAAGCATTTCATGAGCCATAATTCTTTTAAGACCTGTAAAACCAGGTAGTTCAAGTACACTTCTGCTCTGTGGCTTAACGTATTTTCTCTATATGCAGGGAATCATAAATTTTAATCATTTTTAATGATTAATGATCATTAAATGCTTTAATGTTTTATGTTTTAATGATTTCTTGGTTTCTTTCTAATATTTGGTTCTCTTTGTTGTACGTATCCACTTGCTTTTTACTGTAGGGCTACATAAAAGTTATGATTGTGTTGATTTGTAAGTATTTAGCTGTTAAAAAAAAAAGTCTTGCTGGCATTTTTGAAGGCTACAATTTTTCTTTAACAAGCAAAAAAAAGGACTTGTTTGTTTTGAAAAATGTGCTTGGAATTGGATTAGATTTTGTAAGATATAAAAGCAGATCTGTTAAAACATGGACTGGTCAAACATGACCATTGCCATTTGGGACTCTGCCAAGCTTTTATGTCCATGAACATAGCTTTATGGTATGACCCCAAGATCATTCACTTGAACCCCTCCACAGATTATTGCAGGGAAAGCAAATAAACCCTTTATGTGAGAATCAATGTGATTTAACAGTGAGTTTGGTAATGGCTCCTATTAATATTTTTCTATGCCTCATAGACTGGGGCTTTGGGCGCATTGCCTTCAGGGAGGATTATTCGATTTTTGGAATGCTAGCATGCATCACAACTCCTTTTTTTTTCCCCCTTTTGAGTTATAGGAAGATTGGTGTCCCTATTCTTAGAAAGGAGGGCAATCTGTTTAAATAATAAGCAGTGGGAAATTAGTTTATGATTCAAAATCAAGTTTGGAATCTGTGCTAGGGAGCCAAAAGCTGATTAGATATATCCTTAATAGGAAATATTGCCATAGAAACTGAGGGAATCCTTGCTAGCTGTTAGAAGCACAGAGATAGGACTTATTTTATTTTGGGGGGGCTTTTTATTATTTTAAAATCCTTGCAGTTTCAGCAGAAGCAATATCTATAATCCCCTGAGATTTATCCCTTTATTTTAAATTTCATCCTTCATGATGTACTAACCTCTATAAACCTCCCTGGCCTGCAGAAGCATTCTAACTTCAATTCACTACTCCATCATATTAAAACTTATTTCAAAGTGCATTAGGCTTCTCCAGGCAGAACACTAATATGATATGTTTGTTACAAAGAAACAAATGAAAAAAAAAAGTGGTGATGGGAGGGACCGACCTCTCATTCAGCTCTCAGTGAGCTGAGACTGTCTCAAATTCTCTACTTGACTTCAGAGTTATTAACTGTGTTGTGCTCTGCCCTCTGCTTTAAATGTATTGAAAGAGTAGGAAGAAAGTGATTCATGTAGTTTTAAGTGCAAGGCTGATGTCAAAAAAATATCTCAAGAAAAAATAAACAATTCAAAAAATAAGGAAATGGTAACAGGGCAATTCCACCTGGCAGTTTCTAGTTACTCTCCTGGTAATTGCAGGAACATATGGCAGAGCCTTCAAAAGAATATAATATACATAGGCACATACATAACAATAGAGATGATAATCTCCCTTCTGTCTTTTCCCTATATATAATTTATACAAAAACAAATCTGCCCAGGTCTCCAGTTAACTCCCTATGTAAATGTATAGTGTATTTTTAACTTATGGACATAGAAATACAGGTCTCAAAGGCCAACATTTTATTATCTTTATTATGAGAGTCCTTTTTACAAAATTAAAAAAAAAAAAAAAGAAAAAAAAAGAATGGTACCAGATTCTAATCATAGTTGTTTATAGTATAAAGGACATATCTCCTAAGTGAGCTTCTAGAATTTTGTTAAATGACATGATAATTTATAAGCTACGTTTATCCTGAAATACTAGGAAATACAATCTGTTGTTTGAAAGAAATTGACAAAAATTAGGTTTTCAAATGTTTATTTATAAGTTTTTACCTGAAAATGTTCATACATATTAATTGTACATTTGCAAATTATCTGTGCTGATGCAAGTTGGAATTTTCATAAAGAAGAACTGGAATATCCAGGTTTTAATCCACCACCATTTATCTGATCAAAAGATATACGTGCTAAAAATTCTGAGATGTGTCTTAAGTTATCTTGCTATGTGTATGTTAAATTAACAGATATTCATGTAAGATAAACCACAAAATTGTTTTCCAATATGCACAAAAGATGCATTTCTTGTTTCACCTACATAACTAAAAGAACAGGTTTTAACTGGCTCTAAAATAGCATCCCAAAACTATGGGGGTTTTGTTTGTTAATCACTCTGTCTTGCATAACTATTTTGAAAACAGGCTCTGTAAACACTATACAAAAGCCAAAAATCAAAGTAAATTTCTGGCTCAAACCTAAAATTTCTGAAGTAGGAGATTTGCATTCAGAATTTGACCCTGGACCTGCTGGTGTACACTGGCTTTGCCAAACTTTGAGTATAGGAATAATTTACATCAGTCAATCAAGGATAACTTCAAATACACAGAAAACTACATTGGATGACACTTTGACATGATTACTTTCCTGATCCAAAATACAAATTTTAAGAGTGCATTAGTACAAAATGAAATGAGGATGTTCTTCCCTCCTATCACATGTAGTTATAAGAGATAGACAGGGAAAATGTTTTTACATTCTTGTTGTGTCAGAGATAAGTAATTTCAATTCATTTGTCAAAATCTTTCCCTTAGTTCCTTTTCAGTTTTAGCTTATCAGGAGACAGTTCCTCATGCAAATAAATACATACTTGTACAAGAAAGTTCCATCTGTTAAATCACAGCAGCTCAAACCCCTTTATCAACTGCCTTAGATCACTGAATTGTTGAGAAAAAAAAAACAAACCAAACCAAAATCATGTCCTTTCTATGTTGGCAGTAGAGTAAATAATCCTTTCCCAATCCATAACCCACCTCTCCTCTTTGTCCTTCACCCTTACAAAAGATGAGGAGCAGGATGACCAAGAACTAAGGCATAGTTTCTTCTCAGTCTGTTCTTACTTCTTGATTTTAAGTGCATGGCAATGCAGAAACCCTTAAAAGAGATACTACTGTCTTTTCTGTATGCTTGGGCAAAGTTTTTGAAGAGTTAATTGTCAATTAAAAAAATGGAAAAAGCTTCAGAAAAAAGCTTGGTTTGCATGTCTATGTGACTTACAATTTCATAAGACGCTAGGGTCTCATTCTGGAAAAAAATCAGTTTCATATGTGTGAGACAGTCGCAAACTGCATCAAGTGAAATACTAGTGAAAAATGTGATTTTATATTTCTCAGAACAATAGCTGTCAGATTATGGCATACTTGATAGCTCATAGTGATAGAGGAAAAGGAGGTAAAAGTTTCCATAATCACCTTCTTAAACAGGTTGCCACCAAACTGCCCCAGTGGATTGTGTAGAAGACTGGTCAATAGATGCACTGCCTTCCTTACCTGTGAAATGCAATCTCATCTTTGGTTTAAAAGCAAAACAGATATACACGTACACAAATCCTCTGGCCATTCACCTCCTTTTTTTTTTTAATTGAATGCTTATATGCATTGGTTTCTCAGCGCTCTGTACTGATAACAAAAGTCCTTTCAACTCTCTAAGCTATGAACTCTCTTTCCAAAGACACTGCATCTTCACTGGGATTCTTCTTCAAAAACTATCATGGTTTAATTTTTTTCCCCCTTTTCTTCTCTAGCCCTGTGCAACACGCCAAAGATTCTTCTTTCAGCTTCCTAAAGAGGCAGAAAGAGGTTTCTCTATTTCTCTCTTTTCTCCCCTGTATTGAGATAAACTTGAGTGGCAGCCAGTTGAGGGGATTAAAATGAGAAGAAAATAACTTCAGATCAAATATTTAGCTGATATCTTTTCTCCTAGATTATCAGCAGGAGATGTGAATACATGTTTTTTGGGTAAGTCACTGTTCAGCAAACTGCTTTTGATTGCACAGTGACTGTAAAAATTTTAATAATGTGTAACAGCTAGCAACTGCACTTCAAAAAAATCTGGGAATGACTGACTGCTAGAAATACAGATAAAAAGTAACTAATTTTTATTCAAATTGAAGTTACCTTAAAAAATAAATAGCTATACTTTGCCATTGGTACCATGACTATAGAAGCTGCGTAGTGTACAGAGAAGCCCACACGGCAGGAGCAGCAGCAGGCTCTCAGACAGGCAGAGACCACCAGGTTTTTGTCCTGAGCTAACTAGCGGAGACATGAAGAGTGGGACCCAAGAAGAAGGATCTCTGACCGCGGCCCTGGCCGTTGTTCCCCCTGAGGATGTGGTCCCACTTTTGTCCCACACCCGGCAGAAACGGCAGCGTTTGGACAGTGGGACCGCTGGTTGAGACACAACCCACCCTACGCCGGTTCCAGCCTCTCCTGAGGGGATGAGAGCAACCACCGCCTGCCAAAAACTTCAGCCAGTTGAAGGAACTCATGGGGCCTTGCGCAAACTTATTTACAAAAGGGCGGCGATGGCCGTGAGAGGACCGCCGGTGGAGGCACGTGCCAGGGGCTGTGGCTTGGGATGGTGGGGGACCGACTCCAGGGTACGTAAAACAGCAGCAGGTGGAGAACGCGGGTGATGGTTGGACCGGGCATGGTCTGGGGTTGGAGTAGCCAGGGTGGCCTGGAGACTCCAGAGGCTGCCGTCATCCCGGCGCCGGCAGGTCGCGTGGCTGTGGTGGTGTGCGATTCGGCGCGGGGGACGGTGTGGCGAGAAACGGGGAGCCTGAGGGGACCCATGGAGGTGCTGGCCAGGCGGGGAGGTGGTTTTAAAGAGCTGGGACGGGTCTTGCTCTGAGCCCCTGCCCCCGTGGGCCAGAGCCAGGACCCTCACCCTGTGCAGAGCAGTGACCAAGGGCTCCGAGACCCTCGCGAGGGCACGTAGCACCGCTGTGGGTTCACCACAACGTGCTGCTAACATAGGTGTTGGCCATGGCCCTGGGCAGTACGGGAATAGCATCCCAGCTGGGAGCGGCCACCCAGGTCTGGGACGGAATTCCCCAGCCTGGCCGATGGAAAATGGAGCTCCAGTTCCAGTGGTCGAACAGATCTGTGGAAAGGGGAGCGCCGCTCCCCGGACCATGACTATTCAGTGGACGTCTACTCCTCCGTGATCAAGAACAAGGCCTGAACTCTGTAATAAGAGTTCCAATTATTATGATATTAAACCAATAATCTCGGCTTTAGAGATAAGGGATGGAAATTGTAACGGATGTGTTTCTGCTATTGTAACCTTTTTGGGTTTGTTACAGTGTTAACCCCTATAGCCTGGTCTGAAAGCCTGAGGGGATGGAATTTCTGAGGAGTAAATACTACAGAGTATAAACCCCAATAACCTGTTTACTGGGGCAAGGAGTGGAATTTTGCTGCATGTATGTGCACATAGTACTGATGTCAATTATTGTTTTACAAGAAAGGAAGATTTTGTAACACATATATGTTAAGCTCGTGATGATGTTAAAAGAACTCACAATGGATAGATATTCAAAGTGTTCTTGAATAATCTGTTCCACAGAGGTGTGAAGGCTGGAATGTATTGGGTCTAAATAGCAGGGTTTCAGTCGTGGTGTCTGCAGGGTGTAAAGGCTGTGAACTGCCCTGAGCCAGTCACAGCTGGTTCCAGCCTGAAATAAATGAAAACAACTCATTATGTGCCAAAGATTCCTCCAGTCAGAAGAACGCTTGGAGCTGCTCAGGTATGTTCAAGAAAGGGCAATAACTGCTCGAGGCAGCAGACAAAGACCCAAGGCCATAAAAAAGGAAAGATGTGAGGAGGTGCAAGGAGACCTGATAATGCATTTGGATAAAAAGGAGGAAGCAGAGGAGACATGGCAGGGGACACTGTTAGGGGCACAGCTAGAGATGCACTTTTGGAAGGATGTGCTCCATGGCAGAGTCATATGTCTCTGACAGGACTGCAGCCCAACGGTGACCCATGCCAAAGCAAGGATATCCCTGTGGATAAGCCACGCCGGAGCAGGGACACTCCCAAAGGGGCTGTAGCCTGTAGGTGAGGAACACTGGAACAGGTATTGTACTGAAGGGCCTGTAGCCCATAGAGGAAACCATGCTGGAGAAAAGGAGCAGTAAGAACTGAGGAGCAGTGGAAGGAAAAAGAGGCATGAAGGAATAACAGAAAGAAACTTATGCACTGACCCCAACCTCCTGCTTTGTATGTTCCCTCACCAATGGAGTTGGAAGCGTCTGAGTTTAATATGCAGTGAAAACAAGAGCTGAGACTAGGAAAGGAGGAGAGGTGTTTCCCTAAATGTTTGTTTATTTGTTCTCTTTTTTCCTTCAATACCCGCATCAGTAATCAGATGCTTGTTAATTGACAATAAATTAAGTGAATAAATAAGTGAAATTAAGTGTAATTCCCAACACTGCCCATGACACATCCATGTTGTGTGATTACAAGGCACAGTTCTGTTGTGGACTATGTAGACACGTATTGGAGAATGCTGAAGTATAAAATGACCGTGTATCTGTCACGACCCAGACTGGACAGACCAGGGCGTCATGTTAAATTCAGAATTCCCTTGGGCTAAATTAAGGTGAAAAGACACCAAACGATCAGTGAAACGTTTTATTCATGGCAGAAGCAAACGAAACTTGGGAGGCATAAAAGTAGGTGGTGGGGTCTCTTAAAACAGGAATTGTCATGGGACTACCTCAGTAAACTGTGTAACCCAGGTAACCATATACATCAATTCAGGGAATAAGGAGATCCCTCCCGTTGAGTCAGGAGGTTCAGAGCAGACCCCCTTGCTTTCCAGACTCCTTCTCAGAGAAGGGTCCAGGGGCAGCTGGATCCACTCTTAGTCCCAGACTTGGCCAAAGGTTTTATGCCTTAAAGGGATGAGGCGTAGGGGTTATGGGAAAGGAAAAAGAAAGAGAGAACAAGACAGAGAGAGAAAAAGGAAGAGAAAAAGATTTCACCAGTCCTTGGTCCAGCATTGGTTCAGGCAGCTGAGGGGTCCAGTCAGCCGAGGAGTCCGGTTCCAGTGGGCTTGCACACCCGGGGCTTCTGTTTGTGTCCTTTTATCATCTTTGCCCCCCTTTGGGTGGGCACTCGAACTCATTAGGCTAGCGAGCACTTTGTGAGCGTTTGGGCTTGGGGGTCGTTTGGGAAGTAACTTCTCCTTCCCTGCAGACCTGGCCATTGTTTGATCTTTGTATCAGAACAGCTTATCAGAAGAGGGAGCTGCGCACCCTCCAGCACGCCCTCCCCCTCCTGTTGCCGATGTCTGAGCTGATGGGCTTTCCACCTTGGCTCCTCGCTGTGCAGGGTTTGTCTTTAAGCAGAACATGCCCCACCACAGTGTTTGAGACATTAACTCTTCCAGTCTCTCACAGGTACCCGCCCAGCAGAAAGCCATGGCCTCTCTAAGCTCTGCGCCCACCACGACTGGCGCCGATGGGGGACGTGTGCCCAGGGGGAGGAACTCCTCCGCTGAGTGACAGAGCTCCAGGCCGAGGTGAGTAGGTTGAGGTGTCTCAGGGAGTTCGAGAGAGAGGCGGCCTGCTGGAATCGCACCCTACCTTCCCTGGGAGAGGCCCAACCGGCAGACACGACGCGTGATACGGAGGATTCCCTCTCCTCTCTCCGCCTGGCTGAACGCGGTGACTTAAGGTGTAAGGGGCAATGGTGACAAGTTCCTGCCTCACGCAGCAGGCACGACTTCTCTGTGTCTACCCCACCTTCCCACGTGCCCTGGCATAACAGGTACAAGGCTCTGCAAGTGGAACCGAACGAAGACAATGAAGAGGCTGAGGGGAGACCTTATCACTCTCTACAACTACCTGAAAGGAGGTTTGTAGCGAGGTGGGGGGGTCAGTCTCTTTTCCCAAGTAACAAGTGCTAAGATGAGAGGAAATGGCCTCAAGTTGTGCCAGGGCAGGGGTTTGACTGGATATTAGGAAAAATTTCTTCGCCAAAAGGATTATCCAGCACTGGAACAGGCTGTCCAGGGAAGTGGTTGAGTCACCATCCCTGGAAGTATTTAGCGTAGACGTGACACGTAGGGACATGGTTTAGGGGTGGAGTGCTAGGTTTATGTTTGGACTCCATGATCTTAAGCGTCTTTTCCAACCTAAATGATTCTATGACACAGTGCCTGTTCTGCCGTTTTGCAGTGAATGTGACTGCTCTGGGAACCGGGGACTGTGCAAATGCACAAACCAGCAATACTTTGGATGCCTGCCTCAAGTTGGAGAAATTACATTGAGAAGTGGCTATTTCTCTCCACTGAGTCTTGACAGTTAGCTCTGTTTTAAACGTCTTCACTTGAGCTATCTGAAAAGACCATATGAATCTCACTCTGGGAGCACTAACTGTTCTTTGTGTGTCTGTTAGGATACACGCAGCTATCAGGGAGAGCTGCAAACTTCAGTCTGTTTCCTGCCATTGATGAACAAAGGTTTTGGACATAACCCGAGAAGCCTCTGACAGGTCATAAACCCCTCTCTTCAGAGACCATCAGTAGGGATTTTGCAAGTGACTTTAATGAAGTTCAGATTTTATCCTCTGTCTGTGAAAACAAAGATTATGACGCTTGCGTTATGTGTTTTAGATGCTTATCCAGCAAAGGCTTACTCATATATTTAGTTTTTGCATAGCAGGTAAATTCTGACTGTGCTGTAATCAATGGGAGTTTTGCCAGTGTCTTAACTAGGGCTAGGTTTTCACCTTGAAGTCAGCGGTATTACTTACAGGGTATAAAGTGAATTACATGAGTAAACCTAGGGAGGACTAGAACCAATTTTATTCATGGTGCCTTATTGTACTTTATGGATTGATCTTGAGGTTGCTAGATTTTAGTCAACTGGAGAGCTCGTTTTATCACATCAGTTTGCAAGTTCACAGACTAGTCTAATCCTCAGACTAAAGGTACATTAGCAGAATTCTTTCTTTATTCAACTGAAAGCTCTTAAATTGCCTATAAAATTGCAGTTACATAAGATGCTGTTCTCACAATTTACTTAAAAAATGGGCAGGTGACAACAGGTAAAAGATTCTAGGTTTCAAGTACATGAGACTTAGCTTGCTCATATTTAAACATAACACCTATAAATACTTCACATTTTAGAAACATGTGGGTAATGTGACCTAATACCACTCACTAACTGTCATTATCCATATCAGAGGTAAAATCAATTTGCTAGATTTGTATTCTTTGTAACTCATTTAGGAGATGAAATGTAATTTTTAGGGTAGGTAATACAGGTTTCCTCTGAAGGGAAAAAATATAAATGTGGATCATAAATTAGGTTGTTTGTATACTGAAATATGGTGTAGTAATTCTGTATGATTTCTTTGTGAAAGCAAAATGTCAGATAGTGCCTTTAAAATGAGCGTAAAGCTAAAATAAGTCCAGGTTAGTCACCTTTACATGAGAGTAATAGTGGTTAAATCCTGATTATGATTTTCAGGTAATTCTGATTATAAACCATCTAATTGGTGCTAAGTTAATGCTTTCCATTTGGTTTCTAATTACCATCTGATCCAGATGTGCCAGCTATGCCCAAGGAGCAAACAAATGTCCTTCCCTATGCTCTTCAGCAGCAATAACCTCTGCTCTCCTTCATCCCTTCCCTCCCCTTCTGCCCTGCTTCAGCTCCCCATGCTGTGGCTCCCTTTTTTCTCCCGCTATCCTGTGCCCTGTCCTTCACCCTCCATTCTGTACAGAAGCTTTCAGCTAACTACAGAAAGGGGAATGTACAAATGAGGGGAAAAAAAGTGAAGTTCGCAAAACTGGTGACTTCCTGCGGTTGCATTATTAACGTTAGCAGTGTCTTCCATATTAATGACAACTTGATGGCCAGCAGTGGAGATGACTAACAGACCAAATGAAGCATGTTCCAAGAACAGAGTGCAGACTGGTGGCAAGCTGCAAGCTTGTGTGTCAATGTCAATTTACCATATAAAATTTTAGGCCACACAGTAAAGTGGATTAAGGAACTCGGCCATCAGCAAACACTCTGGCAAATCCACAACCTGTCAGCAGTTTGTCTGCCTCAGCTGAGCTGAAAAGAAAGGAATTGATGGTAAATCAATAGTGCTCAATTGTCATATGCAATACAGTATAATGGCACCACTTAACAGCCAAGCTATTTATGATAGTCTTCTGCTTTGAGGAAAGCATAGAGTAGGTGTACCTTTCTGGAAATAGATTCTGTTTGTCCATGTGTTTCGCAATTAAATTGTTCATTTCTTACTGATTTCCCAAGGTGCATGAGAAGGGGATTGCTCTCTAGTACTATAATGAAATCACAAATGTAGATGTGACGATCTACAGGATTCCCAGTCCATTTTGAGGTACTAAGGCCTTACTAATACTTCTCTCATAAGAAAATGCAAACAGATTTAGAGTTCATGTTTTCTATGGAAATGATTGTGTGCTCTTACCTGAAGCATAGATCATTTTTGAGACTTTATTTTGGTTTGAGTTTTTTCTTCCTTTTGATCATATTTATCTGCCTGAAATGGTGTATAGTTTTCTTTATCAATTTAGAAATGATACAAGATAACATCCTTCAGCCTGAAAAAGATGGTAACCGTTCACCTGAGCGTATGTCTGCAGTGTGATCCTCAAGTTAGGGAGCAGGGCTGGAGTTCCATTATGCATTCCACCCCTAACGGCCAAATGTTAAATGTTTTGTTTACTGTGAAGCTTGAACTACATTGAGGCTGAGGATCTAAAGAGAAAATATTTTCTTTTTTATACACTGTGAGGCATTGAGCTCTTCACAAAAAAATGCCTTGGGCCTGGAACTTTTTTTATGACATGCACAGATTTCTGTGTTCCTTTCTTACTAGAATTTTGTTCAGTTGCACTAGTATCTACGGAGTAAGCTTTTTGATACTTTTCTATTTGTCAGCTAACTTTTCAATCAACTTTTGGCAGGGGTCTTGCAGGTTTTCACAGAAGGCACATTAACTGCAGCTATAGTTTCAGTGCCACTTTATGGACATAGGTCTGTCTCTTACCCGATGTTTCAAGAGAACTTAAATGCTTGGTCTTGTATTACCAGATACAGGAGAACAGGTGTGTATGTTTATATGTATGGGTGTACACACACATATATATGCACATCTAGCCCTAATGTTCTTTCTTGTTTCAGGTCTTTTTCATGTTATCAAAGTACTTAAGGGTTAGTCATCGTGGGCAAGAGTTAAATCATTCCAGGCTGTTGGAGACTGTATCTCTTCCCAGTCTGTCAGTGATACTTTGGAAGAGTCTCTAAAGTGAGCGTAGGTTGTGATCTTGCAACAGCACTTCACGACAGGGAGGTCTATCTTCATTCCTTTCTGAAAAATAACTGGTCTGTTTATCTTATTATTAAATGCATTATACTAACAGCTAAGGTACCTCATTGCATTAGGCACAGTGTTACAGAGAACAGTCTTTGCCCTTACAAAGTTTTTATTTTGGTGGAATACTGTAGAGGACATTGGTTTATTGAATAAACAAGTGGGTATGCATGTCTATTCTTTTTTTCCAGTTGCAAAAGTGATTGAATTTCTTATTTGCTAGCTGTGGAGGGAAGAGGAGAAAATCCAGGCAGGTCAACTTCAATTATTTTCAGGGTGGTAGGGATTGTAAAAAAGCATGGCTTTTTTCCAAAACATTGTGCTTGCTTGCTTTGTTTGAGGAATGCTATTAAAAACAATATACATATAAGAAAATTTTATTGGAAGATAATGTTTTGAATATTCAAAATACTGAACACCTCACTTTGAAAATTATAACTTAAAACAAACCTCATTTACATGAGAAGAGACCTTATAGCCTCACCTTTTTGACCAAATTATTCACTCATTTCAATATAAATTCAAATTTTGTTTTTGTGAGATCAGAACTACAGACTTAGTGAATAAAATGTGGTCTAGCTCCATTCCCATGTATATTTTTCCTGCTGTGGTGTTTGCATTCTAATCTACACGAATTCAGAACAAAAATTTGTTCAGAATGTGTTTTCACACCACAGAGGCCTTCTGCCTTTGAACTACCTTGGAGGCAGCCTGTTAGCTTTGGTGATAACACTGTGCAAAAAAAGCTTCTCCCTATTTTTCTTCTGCTACCACTTCTTTAATCAGAATGCTGATTTATTACAGAAATACATTTTATTTAACCTGGGTTACTGTAATCACCTGAGTTAAGGTATTCTTCTTTTTCCACTTCTTTGGGTTTTTTTTTCTGAGTGGCAGAAAATATAGTAAAGACAAAGTAGCCTTCACTGGCATAGCAAGCATATCATGAAAATGTGTCTGAAAGATGTTTCTCTGTCTCTTGGCTGAAATTTATATGGATACCAAGATTTTATTGACCTAGTTCATTGTGTTATCTGAAGCAATTTATTGTCGTTCCTCTATGAGATATAAATTCAGTGAATTCACCCTTGAGTACCAATACTTTCTATGCATGTTCTAAAATATACATCAAATAAGAATTGTTGATGTATGGCTTCCAATTTCTCACATCTCTTCTCTGTTACAACACTGTCCCCTAAGTTTTTTCCTACATTCTTCTCACCACTATATATTTGATTTGTTGTCTTGCCTCCTATCTTGAAAAGGGATTTATATTGATAGGCCATATATCCAAATGGGCTTTTGCATAACATGCCATGATCAGTCATTTTTAGCTGCAATTTTCATGTCTTTTTTACAAAAGATTTTTTCTAGATTTCTAGTTAAAGTAGTGCCTTTGTCCAATTCATCCTTGGACTCTGATAAGCACTGAAGAGGAAAACCTAATGAATTTTGGTTTTCTGAGTTATCTGTTGTATACTGACCACAGAAATACACCCCCACCCCCCCAATAATGCTACCATTACCATATTTTTCGAGGATGCTAACGTCTTGATTTTCCACCAGCTTTTCAGAAAGGATACTGAATGTTGGGCTCCATTTCCCTTATTGCCCTTTAATTGTAAAGCTCTCTAATGAACAGGAAAAATTGCAGATGTCTTGTGGTAAACAGCAGAACATCATAATTCTACGTTGTGCAATATCTTTTTTGCCTGGAGTCACTTTGTACCAATTGACTAGATGAACAAGAAGTCCCTAAAATTTCCTTTCTCTGCATTAGTGCTGTCTCAAATGGGTTATCCATGGTGCTGAGTTGTACCACACTAGAATTTCAGTGCTGATAAAGATCTCGATTCATAAGATCATTGACCTTATGATTCACAAGACTTCCTCTGCTTAAGGAAACTGCCATATGCCAATGTCTGAAAGTTCAATCATTTCTCATTTTTAAACTTTCTCCTCCCCTAATAAAATGCTTATAGCCTAACTTTTAGCTGTTCACTCATGCAGTGCAACTCTTAAATCAGTGATACTAGACCTTAAATGCTGGAATTGCTTGGTTACCTCTTATTAATACATTCAAAGTAGCTTTATTTTTTTACTAGCTTAGTCTTATGACGTTTTTCTAAAGCAAAAAAATTTATTTTAATACGTAGACATTGCATATCCCTTTATGTTGTAGTAAAACTCAGGAAGACATTTGCCCATCCTCATCAGTTTCCATATACTTTGGTATTCAAATAAACAGATGTGACTGCATTTCCCTTGGCAGTGACGTCCTTTATTTAGTTTTGAATTTACCTTCTAATTGTAGAAAATTAATGTATCAAGGTAACAATAACTTGGTATGTCCTTCTCTACTCATGACTGTACCACATTAAGTGAGGTGCAGTCCAGTCTAATGTCCTGTTGCCATTGACGTGAAGTGGGACTATAAGCTTCACTCTCGTTTAGCCATTCTATATGTACAATTTGCAAGGGATTTTTCTGGAAGCCTGGGAAGAATTATCTTCTTTAAGAAGAAAACCATGATGACATCTTTACAAGCAAGATGGAGATAGGGAGATGAATATGTATTTATTAATAAATCCAAACAAAGCTGTCTGAAATAAAAACCCACTATACACTATTCTCCCCTTGGGACAAAGAATGAGAAAGGGAATGTACTGTAAACGCTAGTCACATTGTTTAATGCACTATTCAAAGCTATTCAAATATTAGAACAAGGACAGTTAATCTGTGAATAAAACAGGAAGAAGAATATGCACATTCAAATATAGCCTTATGCTCCTACTTTAAATACCTAAATGAGCTAAGTCTAATATGTATTTTATGTATTATATAATTTTATGCATTATGTTTTAAGTCCCTCCTCAATTCTTATACTCAAGCTTACTTGTGAGAAACTTAATTACCTATAACCATACAAGTGTGCATCTTAAACAAACAAAAACCGCCAAACCTAGTCAGTATGTTGCAGTTTGCATCTGTTCTAATGGCACCCAAAAGCAATTTTTCCCCTAAATAAAACTGAGTTATCTTCATTTTGGATTTATATAAAGGTTAAAATTTTCACCACCAGGCAGAGGTACTGTTTTCAAAGTTCATAATTCTAAAACCATTCTTTGAAGAGACTAATAGTGCAGGTAAATTTTAAGGTGCTTTTCAGTGTGAAAAAAACAGGTGCAGCCTGTCTTATTGCAAAGAACATAGAGGAAATTGTGTGAAATATGCAGTATGATAGCTACAGAGAGCAATATTAGGAATATTTTGTGTTGATCTTTTAGATGTTTGGAACTTTTTTCTTTATCCAATGATGTAGTTCTATATTCTCTAATATGCTTTTACAGTAATGTATTTGTTCAATTTTTCCTAATTGCGGCAGATTTGACCACTCGTGGCTTGAGCTTTATTCACCAGTTTTCTTTCATTCTACATACCTCTAAGAAATGCACTTCTGTCATTTTGTGGTGAGGACATTGCTGAGTCAGCATAGCAATAAATTGCAAAGAATGTCTCTGCAGATGGGTTATTCTAGCACATATCGCCAGTACTTACATGCTTGACTGACTACAGCCAAATGCTCTTCCTTAGTCATTATGAAATCCCCATTCCCACCTCTTATGTAATTCTAGCCCAAGCTACTTCTAATTCCTAAGTTTGAGTAATTTCCTTGAAGCAATGACACAAGAACAGCAATGATTCACTCTCTGATATGCCTATGCAACGGCAGAAGCTTGGCAAGTTAGAGAATGAAATGCCCAAGGTCAGAGACAGTGCAATGAAGAAACTTTCTTTGTGAAACAGGTATAAATGCCTAATTCCAAAAAAGATCAGCAATCAACTGAACTGGTTATACTGATTTCTCATAGATTATATTCCCTTATTGTCTGAGTGCTTTATTTTAGAAGTTCTTTAAGGTGCAAGGGATTTCCAGTCTTTCATTCAGAAATGCAGTAAGAAGTACCCAAGTCACAAGAAAAAGTAAATTTGTCTTATTTGGATTTCCCTCCTAGTCTTTGTTTACCTCTGCATTTTTTTTAAGATCTACAGTGCCACACCAAAAATATCCCTTCCCAGGTCAGTGCCTTAACTATAGAAGTATAACATATTTTACCTGCTTTTTCTGTCCCTGTGGTTTGACTTCTTTTATGCCATGGCCCAGCTTCAATGGGAAAGGCAAGTGACACCATTGTCTAAACTGTTCTGTGACTTAGAATTATGGGGGGAAATTGTGCATGGTGCTTTGAAGTACTCCGAGAAAAAAATCAAGTCACGATCTCCCATTTGCCTGGCGGAGGCTCAAATTAGTTTGATGTGCCATGATTCACGTCTTTACGTTTTCTTTCAAAGAGAAAACAGTTTGTGAAGAAGAGCTTGTGATCTGATTCATGAATTTAGAAGAAATCCTGATGTCTAGACAGGAAGAAAAACTGCGATAGACCTCTTCTGCTTGACATTTCCTTCCATCTATACTTCCCCTGTTGCTTCCTATCGGTCAGTTCCTCCCAAATATTTTACGTTTTCTCAGCTGCTTTTGTATAGTACTTGCCACTTTCTATTGATTGTATAAAACATTTGGGTATTTCAGCTGAGGCAAGAAAACCATTCTGCTTGAGTCAGGTACTAATGTTTTGGTAACTTTATTTAATGCATAATACATGTGTTGAAAGTACATATTAAAAATAAGTATGAATAGATTTTGTCCCTCCTAAATAATGATGTCAACAGTAACTATCCAAAGAGGTCTAAAATACTATTAGGAATTATATGTAAACTCTGAAATGACTAAGAGTATTACTAACTTAAGCTGTAAGTGGAAATGTTAGGTATTATATGACTCATATTTATGAGTAACAGGACTAAGAATGCAAAGTAACCACAAGAAGTACAAAACTTGGTCTGGGACACCCATTCTGTAACAATAAAAGGGGTGGGAGTGGGGAAGGGGAGTTTATGAGCTTTCTCTTCAGTATGCTAATAGAATTTCAACTTTTAACAACTTGCATTTTGAACAATTTTAAACTTTTGTTTGATTTGATTTGTGATCAGGTACTAAGTAAGCTGCAATAATATTTATAAGATATGAAGGATAAGTTTTGTGTATTATTACAGCTCTTGCGGTTTAGATGTTTGTTAAAGAAATTCTAGTAAAAAATATAACCTATCCTGAGACATTCACTGCAGTGGCTGGGAATCAGCTGTATCTCTGGAAATAAGCAGGTCTTTACAACGTGGAAGTTTACTGCCTTGTGTGATAGGCTTTCTCCTCTTAAATTCCATGCAGTAGGACAAAGTGTCATTAGGTGGTTTTAGATGCTTTAAATGTAATTACAAATCATTACTCATCTTGGAATAACGCCAGGCATGTAAAGTTTTATGAAAATAGTGATATATAAAATGGCTATTGATACAAATGCTATTCTTGTCTGTTGTTAACAACCATGTAATTGTTTCCAATTCCTACAAGAATAAAATGGAAGAGGATCCTAAATAGCAGTAGATGGTAAATAATGACCATAATGACATTGTACTTAAGCAGTATTTTAAATTATGGATAATAAGATACAGTTCTACCTCTGGGGATCACAACCTGAAAACAATATACAATGCAGCTCCCCTCTTAACTTCATTTTACTTGGTTCATTGTAAAAGAATATGAGTAAACGGGAAACAAACTGAAACCCAAAGGGTTACAGATACCAGCACTTGAAGCAGAACTCTTTGAACTCTATTACAATTCTATAAAATGTGAAAAATACTCAAGGGATATGATTTACATATCAGTGACAACCAACATTTCTTTTATGTGATACACCAAAGTAAAGTAAAACTTAGATGCGAAAACTTGCAAAAGAAAGAACAGTATACCATGCACTGATTTCAGAGGTACACAGAGAAGTTATCAACATATTTCATCAAGATGATAAATTTAAGAAAGAGTTATATGAATAAACCCAAGTTTTTTATATGACTCATGAGAAGTTATACATTATTGTGCTAAGTGATTAGGCTCTGTTGTAGCCCTTGAAGAACCCAATGTTGCATCACCTGGAATAAGGCTTCACCTTAAAACAAAATCTGCATGTGACTAATGTGTGTACACAGATCAGTTCCCTTAAAGTTGGTGGCATGTTTAAGTCCCTGCAGATCAGTACCCCAAATATCTTCAGCATAGGAAAACTGAAGCAAACATGAAAATGAGTCAGTTGCAATACTGAACATGGCTCCAAAAAAAGACTGCTTTCTGTAACTTCAAACAGAATGAGACAGGTGGGGGTTTACCTTGGTGTTCCTTTGATCAAGATGCTGTGATGGTGCTGGTAAATCTTAACTCTGAAAGAGGAAGGTTGAAGGCTACGGCTCCACAATATCAATTAAGGAGTAGTATGTATCATCATTATGACATAAAGAATTACATCTGGGCCATGCTCACAAGTTTTATAAATCACTAAGATTGCTATGAGTTAGAATTCCTTACATAGACACATTTATATACTTTTTAGGACAGCTATATAGTATCAGATCTCCATCACGTAATGTAAGAGAATCTATTAAAACATACTTGAGCACAATCTGAATGGGATTTGTTTACCTTGCTTAAGCAAGACTTCCAGTTCCAGAGGGAGTTTTTTTCCTGAGCAATGAATGCTTGCATAGCCAGTCTCCAGGGGAGTACTTCATTTTTCCACTATTTCTATTGGCTCAATAGGCTTTCAGAAACTGGAGGAGGATGGAGGAGGCAAAATTTTCAGAAGCATAACAGAAGATAAATGCTTCATAAATTCCTAGGAGACTGGTGTCTTGTCAGAAAATGCCAATGGTTTTCTAAAGGTACTGTATAAATGTGCTTTGGAAGTGAATGTCTTTTCTATTTCTCTTACACATCTTTAGTCACTGAATTATTTTGGCTATCAAAAATCAGATTTTTTGTATGAATCAGACCTACTAACATATGACAGTACAAACTGAGTAAAATCTTCCAGGTTATAAAGTGAGATATGTGAAAAATTGGAATGAGTGGTGTGAAGTGTGGAAACATACACATCTTTTAGTTGAGATTTGAGATGTAAGATTTTAATGGATTGAAGCTGGAAGGAGAAAAACAAGAATAGCACTACACACTTCTGCCCAATAGTCTGGAAGAGCATTCAGTGCATTTGTCACTGATAGCATCAGTAAGACTTAAAAAAAAGTTGTCAATTGTAAGATGGAGTAATTTTAATTCAGAAAGAACTCCATAATATGGAGAAGCTGAATACAGCACTGGTTATTAAGGATCTATATATCTTCACAAAAAAAAAAAAAATTGCCTTGGCTTGGAAAGATTATTCATCCATTTAGTGAGCTCCTATAGGTGACTACTTCAAACCAATACATAACGCGATATTCCTTTTTGCTTTAAGGATGTTCCTTTTAGCTATGTCTATCTCAGGGCATCCCTTCCTCAGGCAAAAGTTGCTTTTTCAAATAAAGTTCCTATTTTAATTACTACTCAAATAATACAATAACCAATTACACAATACAATTCATAGTTGACTTGAAATAAATGCACAATTTGACCCATAAAGCCCTTGTGCCCACACCTGGTGTTTTCAGTGATTCTTTGTATGTGTTCTTTAGTATGCTTTAGTACTATTTTTGCTACAGTAATTATTGCGGCCTTTTAAATATAATTTAATTATGTAGATCTCTGTGCAGGGCTTTTTCGTATATTTGGTGGGTATGTGGAAGGTAGCTTAATGGATAATAAGTAAATAGATAATCACACGTTACAGTTCATTAGCTGTTCTACTATTTATGGAAGGAGATTGTTTAAATTCTCATGTGAGAAAAAAAAAGGGCTTCAGGAAGAGGAGGAGAGTTCTGGCTCTAATTTCAGTAAGAATAGGGTAGTTTTGAAGTTTTTTGGTAGAAGGCAGAACGTTATGGGGACTACTGCAGTAAGCAGAGTGTGTGTAGTCACCAAAGGCTAAGAGTTTACTGGCAGAGGAATGGTCTGTTCTGTGACAGTTGGTCTGCCAGCAATTCTGGTTTTAATTTACTAGTGCAGAAATAGACTCTGAGAATCAGAGATTTAATATGCGGAATTTTATATAGGGAATT
Organism: Buteo buteo; assembly: GCF_964188355.1. Lineage (NCBI taxonomy): Eukaryota > Metazoa > Chordata > Aves > Accipitriformes > Accipitridae > Buteo > Buteo buteo. The sequence continues at coordinate 51,131,790 of NC_134176.1, read as the reverse complement.
TCCCTGATCCACAAATCATTTAGAGCTAATTGAAGGGTGCTAGACAGTTGTGCTGGTTTTGGCTGGGACAGAGTTAATTTCCTTCACAGTAGCTGGGATGGGGCTGTGTTTTGGATTTGTGCTGCAAACAGCGCTGGTGACACAGGGATGTTTTCGTCCCTGCTGAGCAGTGCTCACCCAGAGCCAAGGGCTTTTCTGCTTCTCCCCCCACCCCACCAGGAGCAGGCTGGGGGGGCACAAGGGGTTGGAGGGGACACAGCCGGGACAGCTGACCCCGACTGACCCGAGGGATATTCCAGACCATGGGACGTCATGCTCGGCATGTAAACCTGGGGGAAGAAGAAGGAAGGGGGGGACGTTCGGAGTGATGGCGTTTGTCTTCCCAAGTCCCCGTTACACGTGCTGGAGCCCTGCTGTCCTGGAGATGGCTGAACACCTGCCTGCCCGTGGGGAGTGGGGAGTGGATTCCTCGGTTTGCTTTGCTTGTGTGTGCGGCCTTTGCTTTCCCCATTAAACTGTCTATCTCAGCCCACGAGTTTTCTCACTTTTACGCTTCCGATTCTCTCCCCCATCCCACTGGGGGGCAGTGAGCTAGCGGCTGCGTGGGGCTGAGCTGCCGGCTGGGGTTAAACCATTACAACAGTCTATTGTTAAAGAACTATTTCCCTGGTTTCTGTGGTGCATTAGTACAACTGGAGAACTTTGTATCAAGACAAAATGCTGCTTTTGAGCCTATCGAGTCATTACAATATCCCTTTTCCTTCTACTCCTGCTTTAAAAAATGACAAACCCCCAAAACCTGACTCAGCACACCTTTATATTACATACTTGCACTGAAGAGGTATGAGGAATAGTAATATGCAGTAAGTGGTGGCAAAGGGGTAGCAGGCTAAATGCCAGTTTATTTAACTAAGGAACTAAGCCTGAAAACAATTAAAACTCAATTCTATATAGCAATTGGGAAACAAATAGATTTCATTCCTTGCTATAGTCCTGCTTCTTCTACACATTAAATTCTTTACTAATTTTAGATTGTTTACTGATTTACAGTCAAATCTAAACTTACTGTTTCTTGATCAAGATGATCCAAATGTAGTCTCAAATAAAGAACAGACTATAGGAAGGGAAGAAGTATGAAGGGTGGCAGATGCTTCTTGTGATCTTTCTTCATTTCAGAGATCAAAGTCAGGTCACAAGTTTTCTTGGAGTTCCTTTACTTTTTCTGCATCAGTACACATGCTTACACTCTTCATATCTCCACCAGCTCTCATACCAAGCATCATGAGGAAAGGAGGGTTGTGTGTAGTATGGGTTTTGTGTATGTGATTGTACTTGTGCACATGCATTTGTGTTTGCTGAGAGAATAAAAATACATTAGACAAGTCTTATTAGGATAAGATAATTATGTTTTTAAAAAGTGGAAATGGCCAGTCTGGAATGTAGCACAAAGGATATTTAATTTTCTTTTACCTTTATCTAAAAAAACCCAATCTATTTTATTCACATTAGGAAACAAAATCCTAGACTGTAGGTGTTACTCTCTGCAGCATTTTTAATAGGCATTTGTATTGGGTTTTTGTGGCAAGGTTTTGGTAGCAGGGCAGGTTACAGGGGTGGCTTTTGTGAGAAGCTGATATTTGCCCTTATGTCCAATAAAGCAAGTGCCAGCTGGCTCCAAGAAGGACCTGCCATTGGCCAAAGCTGAGCCAATCAACAATGGTGGTTAACACCTCTGTGATAACATATTTAAGAAGGGGGAAAATAATCCTGTGCAATTGCAGCTGGAGAGAGGAGTGAGAACATGTGAGAGAAAGAACCCTGCAGACCCCCAGGTCAGTGCAGAAGGAGGGGAGGAGATGCTCCAGGCGCCGGAGCAGAGATTCCCCTGCAGCCCGTGGTGATGAAGACCATGGTGAGGCAGGCTGTCCCCCTGCAGCCCAGGGAGGTCCACGGGGGAGCAGATCTCCACCTGCAGACCGGGGAGGACCCCACGCCGGAGCAGGTAGGTGCACGAAGGAGGCTGTGACCCCGTGGAAGCCCACGCTGGAGCAGGCTCCTGGCAGGACCTGTAGACCCATGGAGAGAGGAGCCCGCGCTGGAGCAGGTTTTCTGGCAGGACTTGTGATCCCATGGGGGACCCACGCTGGAGTGGTGTGTGCCTGAAGTACTGCAGCCCGTGGGAAGGACTCATGTTGGAGAAGTTCGTGGAGGACTGTCTCCTGTGGGAGGGACCCCATGCTGGAGCTGGGGAAGAGCGTGAGGTGGAAGGAACAGCAGAAACAACATCTGATGAACTGATCCCAACCCCCATTCCCCGTCGCCCTGTGCTGCTCAGGGGGAGGAGGTAGAGAAGCTGGGAGTGAAGTTGAGCCTGGGAAGAAGGGAGGAGTGGGGTGGAAGGTGTTTTAAGATTTGTTTTTATTTCTCATTACCCTACTCTGGCTTTCAATTGGCAATAAATGAAATTAATTTTCCTGAACCGAGTCTGTTTTGCCCATGATGGTACTTGGTGAGTGATCTCTCCCTGTCCTTATCTTGACCCATGACCCTTTGGTCATATTTCTTTCCCCCTGTCCAGCTGAGGAGAGGGAGAGATAGGAGCAGCTTGGTGGGCAACCTGGTGCCCAGCCAAGGTCAACCCACCATAAATTGTCTATGAAGTAACGACTACAATTGTCCTCATTACTCTGAATTTAAGTACCACGAATTGTGTGCAGCAGCCAGACCCAGTGGCGGTGAATTTGCAGTTACCCACTCTATAGTAAAAGATTGGGAGAGACTGAAAGAGTTAATGTCCCAAACATTGTGGTGGAGCAAGTTCTGCTTAAATACGAACTCTGCATAACAACAAACCCAGCCTAGCAAGGAACCCCAGGTGAAAAGGAGCTGAGCAGAGCAGCACCCATCACCAACAGGAGGGGGAGGGTGTGCTGGAGGGTGCACAGCTCCCTGTGCTGAGGTGCTGTTCTGGTGTGCTGAGCAGAGCAGCTCACCACGTACGGAAAAAGATCACATCTGCAGGGAAGGGGAAGTTACTCCCCAAATGACCCCCAAGCCCAAAGGCTCTGTCCTGGTTTCAGCTGGGATAGAGTTAACTGTCTTCCTAGTAGCTGGTACAGTGCTATGTTTTGAGTTCAGTATGAGAAGAATGTTGATAACACACTGATGTTTTCAGTTGTTGCTCAGTAGTGTTTAACCTAAAGTCCAGGATTTTTCAGCTTCTCCTGCCCAGCCAGCAAGAAGGCTGGAGGGGCACAAGAAGTTGGGATGGGACACAGCCAGGGCAGCTGACCCAAACTGGACAATGGGGTATTCCAGACCATGGGACATCCCATCCAGTATAGGAACTGGGAAGTGTGTGTGTGGGGGAATCGCTGCTCAGGGACTGGCTGGGTGTCGGTCGGCGGGTGGTGAGCAATTGCACTGTGCATCATTTGTACATTCCAATCCTTTTATTACTACTGTTGTCATTTTATTAGTGTTATCATTATCATTATTAGTTTCTTCTTTTCTGTTCTATTAAACCGTTCTTATCTCAACCCACGAGTTTTACTTCTTTTTCCCGATTTTCTCCCCCATCCCACTGGATGGGGGGGGAGTGAGTGAGCGGCTGCGTGGTGCTTAGTTGCTGGCTGGGGTTAAACCACGTCAGGCTCACAAACTGATCATGACACCTAATTAGCCTAATGAGTTTGAGTGCCTGCCCGAAGGAGGGGCAAGGATGATAAAAGGACACAAACTGAAGCCCCAGGTGTGCAAGTCTACTGGAACTGGACCCCTTGGCTGACTGGACCAACGCTGGGCTCAGAAGTGGTGAAATCTCTTCTTTCTTCTCTCCTCTCCTCTCCTCTCCTCTCCTCTCCTCTCCTCTCCTCTCCTCTCCTCTCCTCTCCTCTCCTCTCCTCTCCTCTCCTCTCCTCTCCTCTCCTCGCTCTCTTTTTTTTCTGTAATCCCTACACCTCATCCCTTTAGACATAAACCCTTGACCAAGTCTAGGACTAAGAGCAGATCCAGCTGCCCCTGGGTTCCTCTCTAAGAAGGAGTCTAGAAAGCAAGGGGGTCTGCTCTGAACCTCCTGACTCAACTGGAGGGCTCACCTTATTGTCTTCCCTGAACTGATTCCTAAATATGCAAGGTCTGTAGTATATGTTTGGTGAAGTAGGGTTAGCACCTGTTACACAGTTTACTGACATAGTTTCATGCCAATTTTTGTTGTGAGCGTACCAATTTTGGTGGTGAGCATGCCAATTCTTGTTGTGAGCGACTAAAAGTTGAGTTTTGTGAGCTAAAGGATCCCTGGTGTCATTTCACCTTAATCCTGACCTGGGAATCAGCAAACCTGCATCATCATCCTGAGAAATTGGGATGTGACAAAGTTATCTCACTGGTGGCCATTTTCTAGTCCAAATTCATGTCCTGAACAATTTAAGGGAATAAAAAGTTTAAGGTTCAAATATGTAAATATTTGAACTTGTTTTTTAATGTAATAAAAACTATCATTTCTGGGCTTGTTTATAGTCTAAACAAGTTTGAGTTATGTCACATTTTATGCAACTTGAACTCCTAAGGACCATCCATCTCTGCCATTTTTATAGGTAAATGTCGGTGGCATCCTGATTTTTCTTATTCTGTTGCAAAATACAATATTGTGGGAAGAGTAGAAACTTATGCCATGAAAACCTAACCATGAAATTGAATAGAATTAAAATAGAAATCAGTCATGAGGTGACCCTTTTCAAATGTGTGTGTTCTTACTCGGTGACATTATAAATATCATTGGTAATCATCAGCATTGGCTAACATTTTTAAAAATGAATAAATCAAATACAAAAGTAAAAATAAATGAGGAAGTCAGTAGTCCTAATCTATGCTATTACTCACTAATTTCCATTGAGTGAGAATGCAAAAAAGGGTCCAGCTTTTACCTTTTTCTTTTTTTGCATAGATTTTTTAGTACAAGTTATTTCCTGTTGCATTCTGCACGAACTTGGTAATATAGCATATAACAATGATACAGATTAAATTACAGGCCTACGACTTTTCAAGCCTAATAATACAGAACCTGTCAGAGTCCTGCAGGGGCTGGGGATTCCCTGGGGTCTAGGGCCTGTCCTGACCCCCACTGAGGGAGCAGGGCTGGGGGCGCATCCGAGGGCAGTCCCCACGCAGGACATCAGGGACCTCTACGCGGGCAGGGACGATGAGGCCAGGCTGAGATGCCAGCCTGCGAATGGGGGGACAGGATCAAGCCTGGTGAGGGGAACCAGGGTCAGACGCAGCCCCAGGGTGTCTGGGCAGGGCCAGGAGGATGTAGCCAGGTTGGGTTTCTGTTGATCTGCAAGTTCCAGTTCATCCTCTTGTACAATTTAGAGCAGCCAGAGGGTTTCTCTAAACTATCCTAAGCTGCAGTTACACCCAAATTAGTTTACCTAGTGCTCTGCCAGAGTGCTTCCCCAATACTTTAGATCTGTGGTAATGCTGGAAAAAGAGAAGCTGGTAAATGAACAGTTCAGCAGTCTCTATCTGTCTATGTATCCTATGGAAGTAGAGGTTACCAGTTAGAGGACAGTGATATGAGAGGGATATAAAACCCCAGTGTATTGAACCTGTGTTTTATTTGCTGCTGTGCCATTGAACTTTGTTTTTTGTTTTTAAATGCTAAAAGATTCCTTTTTATTTGGGTAAGAATAGTTAATTATTAAATAATTTTTGAAATGGTAACCATTTTCTGACCTTAAGCAGAGGGATCATGGTCAGAAGCTGTAGGTACATTCAGAAAAGGAATGATTTGAATATACTTTGATTTGCTTTGCCCATGATTAGTAACATTTATAGAAACAATCCTGCCTGGGCAGAGAAATAAACAGGATGACCTAATAGGTCTTTTCCATCTCTTAGTCCTACGGTTCTGCTATTTCATAAAATACATTAAAAATAGATTTGCATAACAGACTGGAACAGCTTCAAGCAAGCCATTTCAATCTCTCAGGAACATAATAAATAAGTAATTTAAATACTGCCTAAAAACATATTTACTGATCTGTCTGCATTTATTCTTCCATTGGAGATTACAAAATGCGTATTTACCAAAGAACTCTCCCTAAATAATGTCAAAATTTGTCTTCATTGACTGAAGTCAGAGGGCTCAGAGGAAAGACTGAGGTTTTGTCCTTAGAGCATATCGCTCGTGCCTTATTTTTAAGACCAGTAAGAGCAAGTTTTCAAAGTAGCACTAGTCTCAATTCTTTGATGTATTTCAGCAGGAATATCTTTGGCCATAGTACCCTGTTTTGCTTTGAACAATGTATATTTTCTGTACTTAGCTAGTGTCAGACGCAACTAGTCTATTGAACAAAAATCAACCACAAACAATGTGCATTATCTTTAGAAAAACAAGCTGGTCGAATCTCCACTTGAACCCTTTCCTTGATGAACTGAAGGATTAGTCATGTACCCTAGTTGCATCCATTAGAAATGGGACTAACCTGTCACAAAGAGACAGTGAAGGGAACAGACACACTGGTACAAAGCTTGTCGGTGACAAGCCTGGATCCTGCTGGGTATCTGCCTGCATATTGTTATCTTTGCCTCAAATTTTCTACCTGAGACATGCCTTCCATGTGAGATTCTGAAGAATGGTGTTCACATTCCCTCTTTACTTACCTTTATTTTAGAGCTGCTTAATTATCCTTTCTCCAGTACATACTATGCTGGGGATTTACTTGATAAACCAGGGTCACTGGACTCTGGGATACCTCAGAAGCCAAATAATATAGTGAAGACAGACATGATGTGGGTGTCTTTGTACAAGAAACTTTCTCAGCTTTTTCAAAGCTTGTCTTTGGTTTTGCCTTCCTCACCTTGCATAGATCTAATATGTACTTTCTTGTAGTTCTTTCTTACAATTTAGTGATTTTCCTGGAAGTTTGAGTCAAGAATTTGCAGCTGTGGTATATCCCAACTACAGCTTGGATCCACATAGCTGAGCCACTGAGTTGACTGTTACTAGACCTTAAGTTCAGGCAGTGGCTGAATGACTCTGCGTCAACTTTGTAGAAGTCCTAGGAACATGATGCGTAGATACCCAGGCTGGTCCAGCAGGAAGTCATCACACGTATAATAGGATTCACTAACTCATATTGTTATTCATACCTTAGGAGAACCATAGTTGTTCTGCCATAAACTACAACTGAGGTATTAAACCTTGTCACATCCAATCTGACTCTACTATGCAGCCAGTTCAGGTGTTTCTGAATCTCTGCTGTTAACCCACAGCCTGGATAACCTGTCCATGGATAATTGAAAGGTGTATACTTGATAATATGATGATTATGCAAGCCTTAGTATTTTATTTGGTAATTCTTGCAGAAAGGGCATTAATCTTCCCTACTTAATATGTGAAAGGGGCAGAGGTCAACAACTGGGGGATGAACTACAGGCTATCTTTTAGAAATGTATCATATCTCTGATAAATGACTTCAAGTCACGATGAAATAACCTTCCCTTATTAAGCTCTAGTACTTTTTGATTCTTCACAATGTTAAGTTATTATTTCCAATTGAAATATTTCTTTATTTCTAATTTAAATGTTTCTAACTAAACACTGGATCTTGTTTGGCTTTATTTATCAGATTAAAGGGCCTTTTAGTTTCTATCAATTTTAAGAAAGAGAAAATGAGAACTTTTAATAACCGAAAGCTTAATTAGCCAATTACTATTGGAAATATTGGGAGCAGAGATAAAAAAAAATAAGGTAAAATTTGTAAATGATGCACTTGCTGAGTCCGTTAGAGGAGGTATATAAAGAGGAAAACTTAATTAGTGAAGCAGACTCAAAATTTGTATTGGAGTGCATTTGTAACAGCAAACAGGTCTGTCTGGTAAAGTTAAAGTAGGACATTGCCGTGCTTGTGTAACAGGAAACAAAATTCACAGGCTGCTTCTGGTGGAGCAGTATGAGAGTAGTGTATGTCAGCGTTCCTTGTTTTGCTCCTTTTTGGGATGAAACAGAGCAATGTACCCTATAGATATGTTAGTCTCATGTTGCTTTTAAGCATTTATTTTTTTAAGACTTCCCTATTTTTACAACACCCCACACACACTTCAAAATCCCAGTGTGGAAAACTTATTCAGCTGAAGGTTTTACCCTGTCTCTTCCCAAGTTTCTTTCTGTCCACCAGGTTGTACACAAGCAAAAGTACAGTTATGATGGCCAAGTACCACCTAACAGAAGTAAACTGAGGACATTGTGCTTTTTTATTCTTTTTTTAAAGAGTTGTCACTTCTAAGTGTAGTACTTCTAAAGGTCCAAATACTTCAGGATTTCGTTCACAACATTTTTAATGAAAACGTGTTCTCATATTTCACATAAAATATGGATGAAAAACAAAAGGAACTTTCAAGAAGGCTACAATAGCATTACACTTTTACCAGATACCAACTCTGCCCCACCAAAAACACATGCATTGTGTACCTTTCTATCAGTCTGCCTTGTTCTGTTATGATGGAGAAAGATACTGGTAGTCACTCTTTATCTAAGGTTAGAAGAACTTAGTAAAGAGAGTAGTTCTTTTTAATAAAAAGACCAACTCTAACTTTGGCTTTATGTTCTTTAGAATATATGGGAGCTGAAAGAAAGAATCAGAAGAAGAATGAAGGCTAATCCTCAGTTTAGCAGCATGAATTAAAAAGATTGCTTTCAAGGCCTGCTACTTTTCATTCCAAAGATCTGAATGGTAGCGTCTCTTTCCAAGTGTGACCCTTCTTATCATTGAATAAAGGAGTGTGGGTTTTTAAGAAAAAGAAACAGTTATGAGAGCTTCAGTAAAGTCATCAAAGAGCATGCTGTTCTCATACAAATTAGAAGAAAAAGATCTTTTCATACAAATCTGTCTGAAGAAATCAGAATTTTAACAGCAGCTATGGGCTATTGTTTGTATCAGGCCTAATTAACCCAGAGAAACGGTGTGTTTAGGGTTATTTTTAAATTATATATTTATACATAAATATAGCTTCCTGTGTTCCTTTCTTCCTTGTTACCTTTCCTAAAATACCAGGCAGCCTGCAGATCTGCTGCTGTTGTGCCCATGGCCAGCCGTTGATTTCAGAGAATAACCGCTGGCAGGCACACGGTTCTGCTGCCAGCAGGTCCTTCCTCCCTCCCTCCTCCCCATCAGTGAACTCCAGCATCTGAAGAGCAGTGGTAGCAATACACTCAAGATAGCTTTGGAAAAGTTTTAATTGTTCAGTTGGGCTGTGGTGTTAGAAGTGATCCAGAAGTCCTACTAACTAATCTTACATTTCCATTCCATGTTACTTTTGGGCACTGTCTGTTTCCTTCAGGTCCCCAAGATTTAATTTTCACATTACATTTTTGTCACCTAACAAATGCCATTGGAAGCTGTTTCTTTAGCAAATCTTAGTTTAGTGAAAAGTAGAAGCAGCATGGAAAGAGATTTCCCCAGACAGCTAAGGCAATAAAAATAGAATGTATCTCTTTAAAGAGAGCTTCATTCTGGATTCCAATAAAACAGACAAATTCATCTTTCTCTTCTTTTTTTTTTTTTTTCCTTTTTTAAAAGTTTAATAGAGGTTATAGTAGTGTGGTTTCAAATAATATCAGAGGATCTAATTATTTTTGTTAAGAATCGTGAAATACTTCTAAGCTGTACTTTATTACATTCAATTTCAAATCACATTTAATTATTATCTCTTAAATAAAAGGAAGGAATGAAAAATTATGAAGTCCGCACAGACTGAGTATATCTATTTGAATTCACTCCCTAAACCTTGAGCTGCTAATTTGATTATGAATTGAAACATTTGTGGGGACTACTAATTCCATTGCAATCTTCATTTCAAATACCCTGACTGATGGCTCTACTTCTCTGATAACCTTTTGCAGAGTGTATCAGATTCCTTTGGGATTTTTTGTTACTTTTCTTTTTAACAAAGAGAAGAGTACTTTCTGACTTCAAGTCTGCAGTTAACAAGACAACAGATGAGAATGCTGAAATCATAACCGTGGCTTTATTTCCTTCTACTGGGTGAATGTCTTCATTTTAGTTGGGTACAGGGCCAGGGAAGTACTATTACAAGCAGAAAGGGAACCACATTATTAGCTGCATCATTTGTATGTGCTTCTGAGTACCTGAAATTAAATTAATTCTGCTTCTCTGTATAAATGCTTTGGAACTTTCCAGCTTCGTTTGATAACTGAATTTGAAGGAGTGATTTTTTTTTCTTTTTTCTCCTTCCCCTGTTAGATCAATATTCTATTTTCCACTTATTTTTTAAACCTCTCTCCCCTACTTTGCTTTAAACTGACTGCCAAGTGGGTAAAGTACTGGGATGGAAATATTCAAGAGATACACACTAAGAGAGAATATGCTTTTGTCCTGGCTACTCAAAGCCTAGGGAATAATTGAAAAATTTGAATTAGGGGCAGATAAAAATACTGAAAGGTGCTTATAATTGAAAAATGTTGCTCAGTTCTCCAGTGCAGGTTCGTTGATTTACTAAGAGCCTTGTATTACTAAGATACCCCAGCAAAAGTTAGAATACTTTACTATGAGATCTGCTTGATATACATGGTGCCTGGAATGATGTTTTACAAAGGACATACAAATGGCACAACATGTCAAGTAAACATTTGTTCTTTTAGTGCAGCATACTCTGCCTAGAGTAGAACATTCTTCCTGTATGATTATTGTATTGCAGAGCATGGATTGCATTCTGTGGATACATGGAAAAGTTACTGGACTTTTCTGTGGGGATGTAGAGCTGACAGGCATTACTCTGTCCATGGGAACTCTTTATTCTATATGCTGGCTATTTTGAATCATAAGATAACAAAACCATGTCGCTTGAAAAATATCCAAACAACAGAACTGGTAATGTCATAAACAAGAGGAGCTCTTTGGGGCATGTTGACTTACTGTAAATCAGTCCAAATGAAAACAGTAAGTTTTGAATATTTATTTGAAGAAAAATAGAATAGGTAGTGATGTTTTGGGTAAGACTTTTGGTTGGGACCTCTAATTTGTGTCCTCCCTATGATAGGTTTGTCCCTTCTCTCTGTGACTGGTTTTTAGTATGAAGGACATTGCACAAATTCAGCCAATTTTTGCTTTCTCAGGATACTGAGGGAAGAAGGAAGAATCTATAGTCTATTAAATAACATAGTCAGGTGTGGGTTTCTGTTGGTTATTGGGACTCATGTTCATAGCAGAAGAGAGTTTTGCAACAAAAGATGCTAAGGATATGTCTTGGATCAAGCTGTAAGGAGATCCCTGGTGAAAAGACCGCATTACTCAGCTCCAGCTTTCTCAGGCTGTATTTCTGTGGCACTGCACTATTGCTAATAAGCCTGCCCTGCTGATTAACAGAGAGGTGACTTCATAATCCAGGAAAAATTCTCCACCAGTGCCACTAAACTGCTTTCAGGGATCTGAATCTGTTCAAGTTCCCTTTCCCAGTCTGTACTTGTGACAATCATTATTGCACAAAAAGATTAACAACTTTGTAGTCAACAACCAAAACTGAGGATGCCTCATCAGTAATCTAAACACACACCCTTTTCTTGCTGTCTGCTTGGCTCCATGAATCTTGCAGTATGTTTAGCCCCCAGGCAGTCCATTGCTTAATGTGTCCTCTATTTCGAATCATCATTCTAAGATATAACTCTCCTCAAATCTTTAGAGAAAGCCTTTATCTTTAGACTTGGTTCTGAGAGCCAAAAAGCTAAAAACTGGGTATGACATTTCACTCCTGGGCACATAAGTCACCACTAAATCTATATTTATGTATCTGTCTTGAACTGGTTTCTGTTAAGCACTCTGACTGAGATTTAGACATGGCAAAGTTTCACAGTACAGTTTTTTGAGGATGAAGCAGACTCAGAGTTCATGCATTTCCAATAGCAGGTCTGTCTGCAAGGTTTCTCAGCTTGTTTTTCTTTCCAAAACAGAGTTTTCACTTCTGTTTGCACTGTAGAGCCAGAGGAGTTAATGAGCTGGATTCTGTTCTGTCTCAGTACCTACAGAATTAACAGCTAAATTCTCATTTTCAAAATCATTTTGAGAGAATTATATTAAAGGCATTAATAAACAATTTGGTTAGATATTAATGTCCCTATGTGAATTACAAGTACTAAATGTTGAGAATCCTTAAGACAATATATTTGAATCTCGGATCCTAGAAATGCTCCTTGTACTCAAAACCCATAGCTCCCACTTATGTGGAAAAAAAACCCTCAAGCAACTTCAAAGCAAAGATAGTAGAAGACCTCTAATGGCAGCATACTTGTTGTCTAAAACTGGTTTGTAAATTACATTTCCTAAAGTAGGAAAATGGATTCCACAATCCAAAATTACATTCAAAGGGCAAAATAAAAAAGAGTTACTGCCTTGCATAAGAAGACCCAATAATGGCAAAGAAAAATGGCCGCAAATTTGTGTGACTGTCGGGAACTATTTTCTTAATAATTGCTAAATCTGTACAGAAGAGAGCTGGTAGAAATGTTGTTCAAACACAACATGAACATCGTGGTGACAATTCTTCAGAATAGCCAGGCAAGGCAGTTTTGCATCCATGAAATACACTACAAAATCATAATTACTTTTTAATTTGCTCCCTCCAAGCCTTCCTGGCTGCTGTCAATAACTTTACCTACCCGTGGCTACACCTGCCTTCCACTTCATTGCCAGTTTTAACTTATGCAGTAGCAGCAGTACTTAAAATATTATTTCCTTCTCTAAAATTTGTTAGTTATGCTTCTTTTTTGGACCAGAAGTTCGTGCGAATCTGAACAGTCTATTCCACCTAAAGAGGGTGGCTCCTAAAGAAGGTGGTTGCCATTTCACAAGCATGGACTGTGTTACTCCATTCAGTTATTCTTGTCTTTCACTGGTTATTACTAGACCATCCAATTTGTGTTATTTGGTGAGGCAGGAGTGACTGCCCTGTTAAACTGAGGCACGGTGGGACCTCCTATAAGGAAGTATATGGGACCTGCTTTCTTACGCGCTCAGTTCTTTTTGGGCTGTGGTAGAAGGAGGTCCGCTAGGAAATGAAGACAAAGTCAGAGCTAGCTTCGTTTCTGTCTGATTCCTGTTTTCTTTCTGGTTGGTTTGTTTTATACCTCTCTATTAGGAGATGGCCGTTGTATTTAAACTTCACAGAATGCAGTTTTGTATCTTAGGTTGGGATCAAGGGGCAGAAGGAAAGTTTTGTGTAGATTGCTAAACCTAGCACAGATGTACCATATTATCTTTCCTTTCAGGGCAGATTAAATTCTCTCCTATATGTATGACACCAAGCTAGCACCACACTTCATTTTATTAATAGGTAAACTGCTTTCCTGAGACACTTCTCTTATTTGGTGACAAAGATTAAATTCAAATTTTGGGTGTATTTTTGTTACTTTTTCCTTATAACCAGATCCATTTGAGATGCCTTTGCTAAGATACTATCTAAATGCCCTCCTTCTCTTTCCCAGGATCAGTTTTGGTTTTACCTCAAATTCCTCAGAATATTGATAAGAAAAACAGGGATTTTGTTTATGATGGCAAGCTTCTCTTTTCACCCAAAGTAGAAACTACACATTTTCTTCCTTCAGCTACTGGTTTGTTGTATGTTTGTTCTTAAAGAAAGACTGAATTTATTTTTGAATACCAAGTTACTTTGTACTTTTGAGAAAATAATGGTGAAATAGCAGAAGTGTAGACAGCCACATCACTTCTAAAGTCTTGCTGTTACTGTAGGACTGTTTGCTCTAATGTCTCTTCACTGAAAATGTTTATTTCCAAGAAGCTCATAGAACTTCATGAAAGAAGGAAATAATAAAAATGAAAGTCATCAAAATGAATGTTATCCAACATTTTCTGTGTTGCTATTGTTTGGTGAAATATTGTTATTACTGCAAGGTTAGTCATTTAACTTTAGTTCACAGTACTCCTTTTAGATCAGTAGCTGCTTTTTCTGCTGGGATTTATTTAAAATACCTTAGTAGCATTAGTGTCCCTGCAACTTGGGCTAGTACCTGCAGTTTTTCATATTTGAGCTTCTCTTATCTCTTAAAAAAAAAAAAAAAAAAAAAAAAGCGCAACCTTGATTATTGTCTCTCTGGGTTAAGTAAGAAGAGAACAGACCAGTTAGTTAGAAGTTCTCCACTGCTGGGTAAATGCTGTTCAGAGGTATTCAGCTGAGAAAATACCCGATCATATGACGTTATAATGTGCTTTTAAATTCTGAAATGGAAGGGCTTACTCAAGTACAAAAGTGCATTTTACAAAAATTATAGTAAGATCTTCCCCTGGTTTTCTTCTTTCTTGTAGATGTAAAGATGTTCATTTTTTCTTTCCTTCTTTTGAAACAGTTTAGTTTCGCAAGTTAGTCTGCCTGTGGTGTGAGCAGATCAAGTGTCTCAAGTTGGAATATCAGAACTATCTTTACTGGTGGTATTGGCACCACTAAGTGCTTTGAACAGAAAATAGCATTGACTGATACAGCAATAGATGTTGGCCTGAAATACTTGAGCCTATGCTGTCAATCTGAAAAGCTACTACAACCACAAATTGCACGAGATGAAGCAAGTTCTGGAGTATCCAGGACCCTTGAATAAGGGAGGTAAATAGCCACAGTCCAAAAAGGGGGGAGAGGCCTATATATATATATATATATATATATATATATATGTTCATGTGAAATATCCCTGCTATTTCAGCCTGCAAGTTCAGTGCTTGTTTCCAGCAGTAATATTTTGATAATGCGTTAATGGAGATTGTTATGATGGAAATGAAATTAATGAAATTGATAAGGGGAAGGAAGGGGGTGCCTACTCCACCTTATTCATTCAAAAGTGAATAGTCTCTTGTGGATGCTATCTTCATTTACATCCAACAGTTCAATTAATCTTAATTAGACTTGTTTATTAGGAGATTTGAGTATGTGTATTTAGCACTGAAGCTTTTCAGGTGTTCCTGTCCAAACAGACTGGAAAAGAAGTACAATCAATCGAATGATGTAGGGGAGTAGGAAATGAAGACTGCTTCAGCAGGATGCAGGCAATGCGTGATCCTAGAGATGCATTGCACCTTTAAATCTTTACCATTTCTAACAAACCATATGAAATCCCTCCTTGAAGTCACTCTGCAACAGAGGCAATGCAGAGAATATATTAGACCCAGTATCTCCATGACAGCACCTGTATTAAAAATGGATGGACAGCTTCCGAATACCCATTGTTTGCTGTCACCACAGATAGGATTCGGCTAATGAAACAACTAATTAGATTTTTGTAATCCTGTCGTCATTGTTTGAGAGGTGACACTTTGCTTGAATTTCTCATGTGGATCTCTTTAGTCTAGGAAGGAACACTTTCCTCTGGCCAATTTGGCTCTTGTCACTTTGCTGGAATGGCAGTTCCCTCTGTAGGAGTAATGAAATCACTGCCTTCCCAAACACAACTCTGTCACTCAGCATTTAAATAGAAAAGAATAGGAAAATGAGGATCCGATTAGTCAAACAGGCCTGTGTTCAAAATCCATTTCTGAAATCAAATAGTAGAATTGGATTGAGTTCATAATGGAAGAATTACTTAGGTATTATTACAAACTGTATTACATATTCATTGACTTGCTGAATGTGCATGGATTTGCCAGGCATTCTTGGTTCCCCATTCCTCATTTCTATCCAGTGCAGATGCAGCAAAGGGATAACAACGAAGTTAAAAGCCATCTAAATTAAGGAGTGATTAAGACAAGTTTGGGTGGATGCTGAGTGTTAATCTCATAGGCCACATTCTTCTGCAACATAAGAAGGTGCAGCTTTCACTGATAGCTCTCTGACTTCAGCAGTGCATCGTGATGAGACTAATTTATGAGAGGATGTAGTCCTTGAAGCTTCACTGAGTTGTGTGTTGGTTTTTTTTGAAAGCCTCCTTGTTAATGGTATTTCTGCTTGTATTGATTTCTAATGGGAGTTGGAAGCTTTATTCCCTTAGAGATTCTTATAAAATCCCTGCAATTAGAGAAACAAAATTACACTGACCAGGAAAGCTGTATTAATTGGTAACTCAATATAGTTTGACCCAGATTGTCTGTGTTTCTGCCTGGGTGGTCCCCTGACATCTGTGGGGCTCTGAGTTCTGTCCGCAAGAAGCTCACTGGGCAGCTCATATTATACTCAGAAAAGTCTTTGCATCAGGGGTCCATACAGTTAGTATGTTAAAATAACAAAGTTGAGTGAATCAATGTGCAAATTACCAACCTTCAGGGCAGGTACAGTTTGTTGAACAGCCTTGTGATGTCAAACACATTCTCCAGACTTAGATGAAATAATAAATACTGTAATGTAACTCAAAGTGTTTATATGACTCTATATGGCATGTGACCTGCACAACTGACCTGATTATAGGATTACTTGATAAAGTATCTTGTCCGCTGCTATTCTGTTAATATTAACACCTCAGGCCTATTTGGTTTAATTACATAAATGGTATATATGAATGCCCTTTATTTCTTTTGCACTTCTAAACACAGCATCTCAAGGGCTTAATGCATAGCCTGCCTCACGACATCTCTGTTGTAGTAGGTGCCATCTCCACGGTGTTCCTAGGCAACCTTCAGCAAAGAAAGTTCAGTCTTGAGTCAAGTCAGAGGTCAAACAGGATTGGAAACTGGATCTCCTAAATTGAGCTCCACCTGTTAGTGACTCTGTCTTACCAGTTACTTTTCATGGTCTCTGGGTCAGACTATTTTTGACTCTGTTTTTTTTCTTGCATCAGAAGAGCTGTGGTTTTCAGGAACTTGAGTCTAATGTTGAAGCAGGATTGTTATTACTACCTTCAGTTCTTATTTTAAGTGAGAAGACAGCAGTTTTCTGTGATCAGATATGAACCACAGAATTAGTACACTTAAAAAAGAGAAGAAAAGAAAAGACTAATTGCAAAGGACATTTGGAAAATGTTTCAAACTTTTCACAGAGGATTCTATTTCTGTAAAATTCCATCAAATTTTAGCTTTACTTTTCATGAATTTTCTTTTCCATTGCCATTCTTTATCTGCCTTATGTATATTTAGAACTCAGCTGAATAACTGCTTTGGTTTCTTCAGATGCTGTCATCCACATTTTGCGTAACTGAGATGTTCCGTTTTCAGAATACATCTGAAATAGACTAAATTACATGGGACATAACTGCTTTCACAGAATTGTTGGAAGCTTGCTGCTCTTTTTCATGGATCTTTAAATGTTTAAACATTGTACTTAGAGTGTACATCTAAGAGATTTTGTCTCATACCTTTGAGTTTCTTCTGGTTCTATAAATTGTTGAGAATTTTTTAGAAAAAAAGCTTTTTTTAAATAAAGCAATATTTACTTTTACAAGAGAAACTGGCAACTTTTAATCATGAACTTTTAGTGGTTATTTTGAAAAACAATTCTGTTTAGGTACTGAAAAATTTCATTTTCTTTTTTCTGTTACTGAGATTGAAATACTTTTCTTTCTGAAAATAAGAATGGCCCAAGTACCACAAGATTAATTTCTACAAAATATTTTATACTTGTCCTTACCTAAAGAGACTATTTTTAGCACGTATAGGTCATGTCAAGGTTTCAAGGATGCTAAAAAGGACAACTCCTATATTTTTGCTGGGGATGTTAGTTCATTTTTTAAATATGGGCATTTGTCTACTAAGAAGTAGAAGAAAAGTAATTTCACATGCTTCTTGAGTTTTGAGGTATTAATGAGTTTGGTCATTACAGACACAAAGTCAGTCCTCTTAGTAACATAACTGTAATTTAAAACCCTCTGAGTCATGTAGCCTTTCTGTGTAGCTATTAATTATTAGTGATAATTGCATGAAAAGGAAGTTGTTTGTCTGCTCCTGCTGCTTATTCTCCACCAGAAAGCATAATCCTTTGTTTGTGGACAGCACAATTAGCAGCTTTGAGGATCATAATTATTTCATACCTGGAGCTTAGAAGAAACTGGGGGGGGGGAAAGATACTGCTAAGCCTTGTGTGAAAATATTGAGTTTACTTAGAGTTACTTTTCAAAGTTTCAGTTGTCTGAGACATGAGTTTGTCTGTAAAAGATGTTAATCTGCTCTATCCACGAGTGTGTGTGTGAATGGGTTACTGGAGTATGTGTAAGCAATAGTGCTGATCTAGTTATAGTACACAAAGAAAAACACAGTAATAACAAAAAAAAAAGCAAAATAATGACACAAGATGTGGCACAAAAGTAAAGACCCAAACAGGATATTATCTTACAATGGAAGTATAACTGACTGACAGAGAATAGATTTGATCTTCCCGGGTACCTCTGAAACTGATACGAGCTAGCCTGACTGAGAAGTTGGGGAAAGAGAAAACCAAATCCCTGACCAGGTGGACCAAGTAGTGGTAGATTCTTCTTCCCCTCTGGTAACTATTGTCCTTCTTTGTAATAGGTGTTAATATGGTATTCTTGGCCATATTTCCAGTTGAAGTGTGACGGAATGCAAATACATGCTTTTTCCAATTCATTATCTGATACAAGTTCAGACATATTTACGTGCTTCAAAAGATAGGTATTGTATTTTCAAACTTATAACTTCTCTAACTTATCTAAAGTGACAGGGATATTAAGCCTCATATGTAACTGTTTCAGTTCAACTAGGGCACGTTTTGGCATTCCTGTTCACACTAGCATGATGCATTCTAGCAGACAGCAGCTAATGATAATTTTGGCTCTGTAAGAAATCACATTTTCTTTTTTAAAAAGTAGTGATAGATTTCAATCTGTTAATTTATCAATCATTTGTATCACCAGAATTTGTATCACACATAGACAGTGTGCTGAGGGACTAGAAATTGCTGAGATTAAAAACCAAATCATTTAAAAATGAGAACTTTCTGGTTCAGTTTAATTTCCATATCTATGATTTTGAAAAATATCTGATGACTTTGGTGCCAGGGATGAAATTTAATTTCTCTAGGCCCAACATATCTGTGAAAGAGCAATCTTCATTCTACTTGGATTTCTTCGTCTTCATTTCTTCAGAAAAATAGCCAGCTAAATTGTAGCTTTTCTCTCAGTGATAGTAACTTGACAAGAATACAGAGCTCAATTTCAAGCTTTGAGCTTAGTTAGTGGCTAAGACAGCAAAAAAAAAAAAAAATCCTCCATTGAAGCTAGACATACTTGATTTGTGGTTGCTGAAATTATAAATGTTAAACCTCATAATACATTTTTCTTAACAGAGTCACTTTAAAGGGTATCAACATTAAAACAACAGTTCAACATGTCAATTAAAGCATATTAACATCCATTTTATTTTGGCAGAACCAATAGTTCATTTCCATTTAATTTTATTTATAACCTATTTAACCTGAATATGCACAAGTAAGGAGGAAACAGGGAAGTGAGTAGTTTTTGGTTAAAAAAAAAATATATATATGTACATAAATAATCATTATTTGACCTATAAGAACATATAGTGGTTGCTGTCAAAACTAGAATCCATTGTATTACCAATAATATAAATAGAAAGGCACTGTACACTCTGAATAGTTTGTCTAAACAAAAGTGATATGCAAGAACTGCTAGGGAATGAAAATGACAGCTTTGGTGGTATGAGCACACTGCATAACTTTCAGCATGTGTAGTCTGATGTTTCTGAATAAACTGTTTCATAGCATTAAATATTCTGTGCAGACCTGTACCATCTTGGAGCTCTCTAAGTGTTCTTTCACATGCCACTACCACCAGTTGCTTCTCTTTGTGCAGTTTCAGTTATTTCTTCACTGGTCTGCTTTTTAGTTTGTATATGGCAATCCCCAAATACGCACGCACAAACCAGCTATTGAGCAAATGACCTGATTGATGGTGGTACAGACCAAGGCTCTAAAACAAGTACCATACGGGACACATATTCTTTGTAATAAAGCCATCCATCATCCAACTCTGGATAAAACAGTGGAGCATGTCCGTTGCAGAAAAGATGCCAGCGTGGTGCTGCCTGGGAAGCAGATCTGTTGTGAACCTGTGTTCCTGAAAGCTGGGTCTGGAGAACAGTTTAGCTTATTGACGTTGCTTAGTGTCCTGGAATCTCCTTACAAAGGTAGTACTTGGAAGGACAGGTGTAGAATGGAGGGGAGACAAGTCCCAGGAACTCCTGCGCTCCCTATCTGTTATTTCACAGAAAGATAGCAATGAGTCTCATTTAGCCTTCTCCTTTGTTTCCTGGCATTTATGCAGCTAAGTGGAAGAGATTTAATATATCTATTTCGAAAGGTATTTAATAGCTACTGACATGTCCTTCAGCAACCAACGTCAGCGTGGTACACGTCAGCGTGGTCCAAAAAAAGGTTAGTCCAAAAGTCAGCAGTGCTTCAGAGCAGAAATATGACTGAAAACCTGGTAGTAAAATTAACTCGTGTTGTATGTGTCACCACTTCCACTAAGGTGCTTAGGGGCCTATTTCAGCCATTAATTTAAAACAAGTAGCTTAGGAGTCCAGATCATTCCCTATTGCGAATTCTCGCTGCAATAGCGTAAAGGAGGAAGGAAAAAACAAGCAAACAAAACTAAAAAAATTAGTAGCCTTGAAAGTTTGAGGGTTTATAGCGTGAGGTCTGTTGTTGTGCCACCTAGGAAAAAAGGCAGCTGTTGCCCTTATAGCCTACTTCAGAAACTCAGCAAATTCTGTTGAGCTTTAGGCGCTGGTGATGGCTAAATGTATTCAGAGTTAGCCCTGTGCTCTCTTGTTCTCAGTTTGCTGGGGCTGTGTGACTTCTTGCTTTCAGGGAGATTTTGAGGAGTGCTTAATATCTCTACCTTAAGCATCTGCTGTAGTGATTAATATTTATTTCCCAAGAATTCTCTTAGGAGTGGTTACCAGGATGTGCTTACAATAGCAAAGGTACCCAGCTTCAATCACAAATGATAGCTATCATGAATTGACATTCTTGTAAAAACTGCTAGAGGCCCAGTCACCCAAACTGCACCTGCTGATCTTCTGTGTATGCGTGGGATTTGCTTCAGTTGCCTTTTTCTTGATAGAATGTGTTTCAGAGAAGCAGACATTTTATTCTTGTTATATATTCTGGAGAAAATATCACAGGGATCTTTTCCACAGTGTTTAATACGAAAAAAGGAAACAATATTTTCAAATAGGAAATTGTTTAGAAGTGTCTAACTTAAGGTGAGGAAAAGAGCCAACTATCTCAATGGAATATTGTAGCATTCTGCTGATCTTGTTTCACATAAATCCATTTATTTTTGTTCAAGCCTTCAGTTATGTGTTAAGGTACTTTCTGAAAACATTGCCTTTCATTCCGTTGGCATACTTATTGGTTGGAATATCTCTGAGGAACGGCAGGCTGTTTACTAAGCACGTTTAAAAGGCAGATGGTTGAATAACTGGCTTTCTCTTATTTCTGGAAATGGACTTTACTTCTGATGGAGAGGATTTTTTTTTTAAATGTCAATTTTGCTTTGCATCTCAGCAGAAGAAGCTCTACTTGGATATAATTCCTAACAAGTCAGGCCCTCAGTATTGGGAAGCATTTCACAAGACAGTTTAAAATGTCGATGGAACAATGTAGCCTGCTTGAAAGCGACCATTCATTGAAGCTGTGAAATTGGGTACTGCACATAAAAATGAGATTTAGGCTTGGGGCTGCTGTTGAGAAGCAGATGTTGGTGCTTGTTGAATAACGAAGGGCACCTAAAGCAATGCAAACATTGAACAAAGGCAGAAAGAGCCCTGTGGGACAGTCCATGGGAACAGCTGTATCTTACCGTGGTGCAGGCAGCACATTTTGCTGCTGTTATACAGTGAAAATGAATATTGTGAGGAACTGAAAACAGTTTACCAAGGAAACATATTCAGGCTGTGGAAGAAAGCTGCTTTTGTTGCTTACACTGTGAAAGAAATATTTTCATTTTGCCACTATTTATGCTTATGCAACCCATTGTTTATATAACATATCTTAGGGCAAGTGTACGTCTAATAGGGGAACTGCCAAGTCCTTACATTGTGAGTTTATGAGGAAGGACTCGTAACAGGATTATATCACTGACCAATTGTGATTTTGGAAAATTTGCCAAATATAAATGCCTCTTGTCTGTAAAATGGGTATGAAAGTCGTGATATAAATGTACGTATTAAAAAAAATACTATTGAGAACTTTTCACAAAAACCTACTATATAAGTGCTTACTATTAAATATGATCATAATAAAATAATTAAAATCAGTGCCTAACATGGGACAGAGAAAACGGAAGCAATCTCATTCACAAGTATGAACTTTCTTGCTTGCACACTGAGTGAACAATGCCCTCTGCTGATTGTGGGGAGAAAAGTTGCTAAAAGCCTGGAAAAATACAGCTGAGACAAAACTTTCAGATACAGTAAACTAGAATAATTCTATTGCTGTTTATCGATGTATCTAAGGCTCTGTCTGTGACTTGTTTGCTTACTGCAAATTATATGTATATGTGATGCAATATGTTTGAGGAGAGACTTGCAAAGTCTTCGTACATACCGGTATTTGGGTAAATTAAGCCTTTGAATAATCTAAAAGACACTGGTGTTGTGTCGATGCATTTTTCAGCCTAGGCGGGCAGTAGGTCTTTTGCACCTACCCATCAGTATGATCCTAAAAATGAATGGCTTTTGGTGAAAGTGGAGATTCTGTTGAAATCTAGAGATAAAAAAAAAGAGAACAAGAATTGTCACTGTATTACTCAGTACCTCCAAAACTGTTTGTGCCTGCCTGAAGTGCCTGCATAAAGACAAAGAAAAGTTTGGCAAGAACGGCTTGAATCGGGGTTGGGGGTGTCCGTAGGGAGGATTGCCTGATGACAGCAAAGTGCCTGAGTCCTCCTGGCTGCTGCTGCCTTATTGGGCAAAAGCCATTCAAAAAGAGGTGGTTTTGCTCTGAGATGGAAGATGAGTAGAAGGAGGCAAGAATCAGAAGAGACTATAAGGGAAATACTCTAAAAAAGAGGAAGGAGGGGAGCAAAATCTCTTGCAAATTATGATTCTTTTTAGGTGTCTGACATAATATTGGAGAAAGCGGCAAAAGGCTCGGTAACATATTAGTACAGTCTTGCTTCCTGGAACCATCCCTCTGTGCCTGGAAGACCTCGACCTGAAACACGACTGGGTAAAAGGCTAGAGGTGTCCCAGTTAGTTTTCTTGTAGGTTGATGAATGGAGGTACCTGATCTGACACCCCCAAGCAGATAGCTGTCAGGCATTTTTTGACAGAAACTTGCTTTTCATAAAAATTAAAAAGGAGACTTGGCAACACAAGTAATGTGAGTGGTCTTCTCCCTCTGATCTCAAACCTCACCACAATATTTTGAAATAGGTAAAAGATAAAAGCTGTAAGTGTGGGGGTTCTAGACTTCCTGAACAGCTTTTTTTTTACTTTCTTAAATGTTTTGAGGTAGGTTTAAATTTAAATAAGTTGCACCGATTGTCTCTGGATTATTTCACTAAGTCACATCAAATTTATAAGACTTTTTTTGTCACAAGTTTTTAAAAGATTATAAAGGTTATACAGTTATTCTGTCTAAAATATTAATACATATATATATGCTTATTTTAAAAATATAAGACACATAGTTATGTACATGTAAAAATGAAAAAACTTCACACTAAGAACTGCTATATTGATCATGTCCTAATTAGTATTAGAAATTTATCTATTCCTAAAATCTAATGATCTGGTTTTTAATGCTGGTAATGTGGTTCTGTTCTGTTATTTTTTTACCCCTAAAATATCTACCTATCAAAAAGAAACCCAAAACCCAAAGAAACCTGCACCCTCCCACATGTTCCACACTTACCACCCTCTGAAACAAGACAGATGTGAAAAAATACACAAATTAAGATTATTTTAGGCCAAACCATTTAGTGATGCATATGCCAAGACTTTGGTAGCCACAGGCCTATGAATGCTGCATGCCCTGAGATGGATTGAGGGCTGTAGCATCTGAGTTTTTGTTATTCTTGTCTATGAAAATTAATGGACTTTTTTCACCCTAGAAGTCTTAGTTTAGGTCATTGCATTTCTATTTATAATAAATGAGATTTTTGTTCCAAATTTATTCTCCTTCATTTACTGTTAATTGACAGGCAATAGTTTATGCCAATCCACCATTCTGGATTAGCTTCACTTCTAGCGTATGGTATATATTTAGCATTTGTTAAGGGTGTGAGATAACAGACTACTTGTAAGATAAGAAACTAGATGTAATGCCATTTGCTATCATAGCTAGAATCTGAAAGATTTGCCTGTAATGACAGAATATTCTTAAAATGTTCAGCCACACACCATCCAAGCAAAACATTGTATATCCTCCCTGAATAAGCCAAAAGGATAATGTGGGTAAGCTTTCTTGGGCATTACAGTGTTTACAGGAAAACAAAAAGCAGGGGGGATGTAAGAATAAAATAATGAAGTTAGATTTAGAAAGAATTAAATCCTTTCAAAACAATTCTTGCTTTGCGAGCTAATATGACAAGGATTATCAGGTCTCACCCTGAAGGTGTTATCTGATGTTGAATATGTGTGAAATAAGGTATTTTATGAGAGTTAGAAAGAAAGTTACTATTTCAAAAAAAAAAAAAATTTCTTTTAATCATTTCAGTATTGTTTAAATCCATCACTGCAAAAATCACTGCAGTAATTTGTGATGCTGATTAACGTGTGTGTCCCTTGATTCCAGAGGGCTTGGGGCTTTTCTGCTACATAATTCTCCAGCTAATCTTTACTGTTCTCTTCCCAACTCTTTCTCTGCCAGTGTGGAGGAACTAGAAGCAACATTCATGAACTCAAAACTGCAGTCCTGCAGACTGGAATTCAGAGGTGGCAAACATGACTCCGCGTGTCTCAGGATGCAATATGACAGCCCTTCTCTCAGACCTGCACTTAATTAGCAGCTAGTGTAAAACTGGTGGCGTTAAGTTTATTTAGGTTGATACTTTGGTTAGTACAATGTTGTTCTCTCCAGAAATGTTGGTGTTCTGTATCAACATATTTTTCTCATTTTCCATGAGAGATGGATAATTCTTGAATGCCCATGTAATCCCACTTTACTCTCTGCATTCCAGAGCACATACCACCAAAGTGCAATGCCAGAGCATTCTCAGTTACTTCTAATGATTTTAGACTATACAGTAGAAAATTTCCTCCAGATTTGTGATTTGTTTACAACAGGAAAAAAAAAACCAAAAAAAACCAAGCCAAAACAAATTACCCACCACTCCCCCCCTCTGCACATGATTGTGAACTTTTGGCCTTACTGGTGTTAGTGGGAAAGCTCTTACTGTTTCTAATGACAGGATCCTTCAGACTTATACTGGAGCAGTTACGTGAGTAAAAAGTGCTTGCTCAAATAAGAGAGAAGGATCAGACATGTAGATATAAAGTCTCTCTGTACCAAGATCCTTCATTCCTGTCAGAAACATTTATTCCTTGGACATAGGTACCTATACCTGCAGCAGAGTCAGCTCCCCCCTTGCTCTCCTGTTGGTCAGCTGTTGATTGCTGATGTCATACCTGCGTAATGCTTATTTGCTAATGACAAAGGGAGCAGAGAACTGGTACGCATTCCCCTCTCCTGTTACGGATGGTGATTCAGCCAAACCAGTGTTCTGATCAGGACAGAAGAATGCCCTGGGATGGATCTGAAAGTGCTTAGCAAACATCATGGCAATTCTGGAGATGTTTTTACCACCCGCTTTGCATCAGTTTCTAGCAAGAATACCAACAGAGTGGGCTTAAAACAGCGAGGTACAATCTTAAACCTCAGTACAATGAGAAAAACACTGCAACATAAGAACAAATGAAGCAATGTTGGATTCTTTTGAGGCTATTATGATGTACTTTTCTATCTGATGTATGTCTCCTGGGTTTGCTTGCTTTCTTTAGGCTTTTAGAAAATGTTTTTGACTCTCTCCTGTAGCTGTTGTTATTGGGTTCTTTTCATTGGTTTGTTTTATTTTTCCCTGCAAGTATTAATTAACTTTCCTTTTTCAACAGGTATAAATGTCCAGAGTGCCAACTAAAATGAGTGAGGAGTGGTAAGGAAAAAAACAGTTAACACATTTTAGTCTTATGTCTCAAAGAAAAATACTCTAGTAAATCTTTCCTGTACTTGAATCTAAAATTGTATTCTTACTGTGTTTCAGTTTTAATAGGAGGGCATAAAAGTAAATGGTTAGTTTATGGATATTTGCATCAAACAAGTTTTGTGTTTAGGTTGAATATGGTTTGTTTGTTTTGTAACATAGATATTTTAATGACCAGACTACATCTTGATCCCCATTTCTTTCCAAATTGTCGTATTCTGTCAGTAGAAAGGATGTGGGAAAGTGAATGGAAGAGATTTGTGGGAATTGCATTTGCATGAAACTGGCACAGCTAGTTCGTCAGTCTTTGCTTCTGCTGCTCTTTGCTGCAGCAGGTGTGGGAGGACGTGCTTTATAGCACTTGCAGAAGAGGCTGTTTGCTTCCAGCTGCTGTCAAAATCTGGGGACATCCCGAGTAGGCTGACAAACTCATTAAATAGCAACAGCAGTTTCATTGCTTCAGTAAGGGGTTAAAATTTGAATTTGAAGTGCAGCATGTTATTCAACCCTTATACTTAGTGATTATAGGCAGTAGGTAAACATTTAAAGATCGATGCCTTGATTGTTACCTCTGTGACCAAGTGTGCTGTATTACACACCAGTGTACCGCATCAAGCAAGGAGAACTAACGTATTGAACTGCAGGGGAATTTTGTTGAGGCCAAATACATTAACTTAGAAATTGGGAAGGACACTGGGGAGAAATGCTGTAAGATTTCTTAATACTAATAGCTTCAGATGAGTATTGCATCTACTGAACTGACAGAAGAATATCTGCCTATGTAATTTGCTCTTGCCTAGCCATGATTTTGCTGTTCATCTTTCTTTGGACTTCTTTAATTGTTGAAAAGTTTCAGTCTGCCTTTGAGAGAATTAGTCAATATTAGAGCTCTGTGCAAGCTGCATATTAATACTTAATCGCATTTTCAAATTTTTGAGACACACATTTTAGAGACATTTTATACCTTGCCTGAGGAACCAAAGCCCAGTTCCTCATTCAGTTTTTGGAAGAAAGCAAATACTGTGCTGATGGAATAATGAAGTTTGCTAACAACATGCAGGTGAGTGTGCTATTCTAGGAGATTTAAAACAAAAATGAAACTATTTTTACATGACATGAATTGAGACTAAGCACCACCATTTAAAACTTAATATACCTTACCCCTTGTCCAGTGGATTTCAAAATAAATTATGGACAAAATAATTTTGTTTTTATTTCATTCTTGACTGTTTCTGCCCCTAGTGTATGATTACCAGATGTATCAAAAAGCCTTAGTGTACATATATAGTGATACAAAGAGCTGGAGAATCTGGTTTTGAAAAAAAAAAAAAAAAGATGCTAAATACATATTAGCACTATGTTTTGCTAGGTTTTATGAAAAGAAACATATCCTACATTCATTAGTGTTCTAAAACTAAACATTATACAAGGAGAAAAAGGAGATATTAATAAATTTATGAGTAGACTAAGACTGTTTAAAATGAGTCTATGCTGCAACTTGTACCGTGAGTATTATTAATGAACAGTGCACACTGTAGTATACCAATATAATTTGCACTCGAATATTATGGTAGTGAAGATGCTGTAAGTATCTTGAAAAATTCAACATAAAGCTGAATTTATTGCCCAGGAGTAAATCCTATTTCAAAAGAGCTGACTGATACTGGGGTCTCCATAAGTGCAAGATAAAAATTCTTTTCAGATTGCAGACCTGCCCACTTGTATATTCACATACTCCCTTTGAGATGCGCATTCATTTTGTTGTATGCTCTCTTTTCCTTTTAGAACGTAAACCCATGTTCATTGTACTAAAGGCACAGAGAGAGAGGAAAGGTTTCTTAATGTACAGGATTATTAAAGTCCTGAAGATCTTCCAAGATGAAGTTCAATTTTAATACCATGAACAAAACCAATCACTCTGACTTGACTACCTTTTCCTCTACCTGGCTGGAGGACGGGGGATGCTGCTAAACCAATTCTTCCAATTATTTCTTTTTGCTGGGAATTTTTGCTAGTGTGTAAATCATTAGAAGACTAAAAAAAAAGGAAGGAAGGGGAGGGACAGAGGGGACCACTGGAGAGAAGCCAAAGAAACCTACCCATTGCCAATATTGCCAACCCCTTTGTGAATCACTAATTATTATGCTTCTTTTCTGGATCTGAATGATTACATCTTTCTAACTATTCACACAGTATTTTAAACTGTTATTTGAACCACCATGCTCAGAGAGAAAACAGTACAGTTGAGAAATCCCTTAATATCCTGGCACATCGATGTGGTTATCTGGATATAAATACATAGCACATGAGAATTACAACTTGAAATCTTGGAGACCATGTCAGAGAGTCATTCCATTCTCCATCTTTTATGTTGCAACCACTTGCATTCATGTCTACCTTTTAACCATTCCACTTTTTCAAAGCAAGTTGGTTTAAAACTTTTTTCTATTATTAAAGCACTCTGGAACATGCTCCCAAACTTGCCACTCTTGCATTTGCATCACCTTCTACAGTTCACCCACTACAAGGTTTGTGATGTTTTTGCAGCATGTTGTTAAAAGGAAGGAAGGAAGTTGGCACCTATGGTACAGCCTTTTTGGGTGTATTTTGTAGACCTTATTTCGTTCTCACTGGCCCAGTTGTAAACCAGTAGAATATTATATTAAACTACATTATCACAGACAGACTTCAATTTGTTCATCTGAAAACATATATATTTTGTTCTATGCTTATATCCTTGTGCTTTCTTTCCATGGTATAATGAATCAATGGAAGTTTTCCAGGATCAGCGGTTTCAGGAGAGTTATAATGAGCAAGCCTAGAAAGAACAAATTTGTGCATTGCTCTGGCTAAGTCACAGGCATCGAAGATCTAGTGTGACAAAAAGAAAGGACATTTCTTAAACTGAAAATATATAATAAATGTAATTTATTAGAGTTGTGGAGAGAGGAACAATTCATCTTATATTGGAGCACTGAGTATTTTTAAATTAATGCATTTATCATTTGGTGCATTGTTTTGGTGTTTGGATCCAAATGATTGCTTGAATTAATAATGCCTTACAGAGGTTTGGTCCAAATTTTAGGGCATATATATTTCTTATGCAGCTGCACATGTGGACATCTCCATGGGAGTTTAGCTGTGCTGAGGACTGAGTAAAATCCTGTACAAAAACCTTTTTAAGTATCAATATATGACATATACACTTAAATCAATTCACAGCAATAATGATTCAAAGCAAAGTGCCCAATAAAAGCATAAGGCAATCTGAAAAGATGAAACATTTATTGCACATGTCTGCAAACACAGAGGATGTAGTGTGGAGTAGGAGTACAGAGGAGATATACCTTTATTTCTAAGGAACATCACAGAAGATCTGGCAGTCTAGATAAACTTTTCACAGATTGCATTGACTCCAGAGGGCATATGAACTGCTGATAGCCATCGTTTACTCTACTAAGCTTATTTGCTACATTTTCAGAAGTTCTGTATATCTAAAATTTTATTTTCCTTCCTTACCCTTACAGAAGTCATATCAACATTATTGTGCTGTTCATAAAAATGTGTAAATGTGAACTTGTGAAAAAATTTGCTGACATGACACATTGTAAACAATTCTAGTATGCACTGACAAGTACATTGATGCATGTTATTTCATTTTGTGGTACATTTGCAAGCACTTCTATACCTGTTCATGACAATGTCACATTTTGAAAAATAATGTAGTCAGTGAACAGCCCTAAATTTTTAAGAGCACTTTGATGAAATCTTTTGTTGCTAACTGTAGTTTGTCTGAGATATAAATCCTGATATTATGATTACAGCATTTTCTGTGTAATACAGGAATGTCTAATACTTGCAATGATCAGAATGCCTATTTTTTCTTTATATGCTTATTTATTGTCATTTCTACAATTCCTAAAAGTTTAGCAACTGAGGACTCTTCTAACAATTATCAATGGCAAAAGTAGAAACAATATCAGTAGCCAAAATTTGCATCTGTTACTCAAAAAGAGGCATAATTGTTCTAGAAATTTTAGAATTATTTTAGAATTTTTAAGTAGATGGGATCTTAAAGGTCTTCCTTACCTTATTTTAAATGATAAGAAGTTTTCTTTCCGGCATACTAACACACAAGACTTCTGTGAATGGATTTTCAATTCATTTGCAATTCTGCAAGATAAATTCTATGTGAAAAAGATCTCCCCAAAAGATACAGTAAACTAAAAAGTAAAAAAAAAAAATAATCAATATCAGATTAAATGTTCTATTTTTGATTGCCTTTAAAATAACTTCTACTTTAAATATACAAAATTCTAAATGAAAAATTATTCATGTAAACCCCAAAATATTTAGCATTGTGAAAAGCTGAACACTTAAAAGTGATTATGATAAGAATGGATTGAACTTCCTTTCAAACTGGACAACAGCTAACATTAGACATTTTAAGTAAGTGTTATGCTTGTTGTCTTAATCTGAGTAATGGCTGGATGCTTTTTTGATACTACATGGATTGTTCATGCCCTCTAAATTGGGTCATGAAAATTAGTTCTTCTGTACTAAGTATGTATTCTTTCTATCAAACTAAGTACTTTTAGAACAAATGATCTTATATGGTATATCACCATGCTGGTGGAAACAAAGATAGAAAAAATGTCTAATTTCTGCTTTAATTAACTAGACATGCTTTAGTGTAGAAAAGCTTCATTTTTGTGAAAATAAAAGGTAAGGCCTATATCACTGAAAGAGGTAAATGGTAGATTTGAGAAAACATATTTAATGTAGCTATTGGTTTACTCTAAGGAGCCAGATGAAAAAAAAAAAAAAGAAAAACAAAAAGCAAGAAGAAAGATAAGTTTGAATTTCTGTGCGACCAGATAATTGGCTGATAATTGATTGCAGTGGAAGTAGGCCTGTGTACTTCACTCAGGATGTAGCCCAATGTTATTGTTGTTTCCATTCATATGGAAACTTAGGATCACCATAATTGATTAACAGTGAAAAAGGAATAAATCACTTTTACCTTTATTTGAATGTTGAATTACATAATGATACTTTTTTTGTCTTTTTGTTAGCTGTAGCTCATTTCTAGGACAGTGAATGTGTTTCTTCCGTGAACTAAAACTGGATATTTTAGCTATTGGCTTTCTCTGCTACCATTCAACTAGTGAATTCTAATGATTTTTTTTTTAAAGGTATCTAGTCTTCTAGACATTGGTTGCACAAGCATTCACTGAATGCTACTTCTGTGACAGTATAAATACTCTTATTGATAATGCCTTTTGATCTGAAATTAAATATTGTTTTATTTATAACAATTATTCATATTTATTGGCAAAAAAATGGTTTCAGAATACAAGAATGTAGAAAATAATAACTATTAAATATCCACAAACAAAACCTCCTGGGTTTAGCACATCAGAAATATGCACATTACTTCTAAGAAACAGGAGGCACAGGTTCTATAGCAATAAAATTAGAATGCTGTAATTTTTTGTAGGGGGGAGATTTGCTTTCACAGTTTTGAAGCTTGCACATTTATGTGCATATGAGTTTTATTAATGCACATGTACTTGTTCCTTTGGTGGCAGTTGGCACAGTTGCATTTCAAGCACTTAAGGAGGGCTTTGCATGCTGATCATGAGTGATGCACTGTATATCCAAATTCCCTTTGGGAAAAACAATCCAGCAATAATTCATTGGAGGAAGTGCAGTGGACACATTTTTGGAGTCATATCCAGATTCTTTCCTGAAAAACTAGGTATAGAATATGTTATAATAGATAGCCCTTGTCTAGAGGAATATAGCTGGAGTCAGTTTTGTCTTCCTTTTGGTATTATTCACAATGAATTCTCTAATACCTAGTTTTACATTTTTAGGGACAATTAACTGTCCTTATGGGTTCTTCCAATTTATGAAAAGTTGAAAGGACTTACAACTTCCCAACTTTGTAAAAGCCTGTGATAACCATGTTCCTTTGTACACATTTAAATATTGCCAGCTTTCCTTTGTAAAAACACTACTTCTGTGACAGCTTCTCACAGAAACGTTATTTTCCTGGATGCGTTCCAATTTCCCTGGACACAAGTTCCCACTTTCTTTTACACTTGCAAGAAAAAGTATTGCTGAATCCAAGTCCAATTTCAAGGTCAGCTTTATATTCAGAAAGATTAGAAGTAGTATTACTCATGAAGTCATGAAATCCATGTGAGATAATATAGGTTCTCCATCTGTTAAACTGAGACGTTAGCTTTCCTCAGAGTTCTTCATTTAGCTTGAAGCAGTAAGATTCATATGCACTAGAAAGAATTGTTACTTGTCACCCATTCTTTCTCCTTCTGTCTTGTTATCTTTCATTGTACAAAGTACATAATCAGACTTGGCACACTGTTTGAATCATCATTGAATACTACCAATTGAGAAGGCCACAATCCATTCATGCCTTGTACTTGTGGTGCCACTTCTCATCTGTAAACTAGATCTACTTTAATGGCTATTTATTTGTGTTTTGTTGATTCCAACTCTCCCATGGGAAACCATTCCTACTAACAAATTTCTGGGCACTTGATAACAGTGTTTACATAGACTAGGGAGATGTTATCTAAACTTTGCTTTCATTTAATGCTGCATGGCTCAGTGTTTTAGTGTTTTCTTCCAAGAGACTTCACAGGTGTGTGTGTACTCTCTTGAGTCTTGGGACAGATATAATCCACAGTTAAGAAAATATTACTTTTGATCAAAATTCAAACAAACCAAAAATCAGACAGTCCTCCTTGGTATCTAGCATTTTAGAATATTTCAAGTATGTATTAGTAGTATTATAGTTTTCAACATGGTCATCCTTAGTGTCTTCCCTTTGCTATAGAAATGATAGCAACTGGGGTTAATGGCATAGTGTTGTGAATTACGCTTTCTGTGTTTTTGTTCCTATGTTGGATTAGGACTGCATTTCTGACTATCGTCCCTATGTATTGTGCTTTGGTTCACATCATAGAGCTTTCTTGGAGTATTCAGATGGAACTTAATTAAAGGACTTATAGTAGTAGACAATAGTAGGTATTCAGGAAAAACATTGCAAATGCTTGAAGCATAGCTGTTGGATCTTTGGCATCAAATATTTTGTTCTACAGGTCTGATCCTGCTATACCACCTTACTTGCTAATGTAGAAACTTACACTTAAAATGAGAACAGATTTTCAAATTACTACTTAAGAGACTCATATATTTTTGTAAAGATAGACAATCTTCTTGTGTGTGTTTGATTTACTTGGAGTCTCCCTGAGTGATGCTCTTTTTTGACACAAGACAGTTCAAATGTTTTGTTATTTTTTATTATAAGCATTCTCAATCATTTCTAGGGATACTGAATCACTGATATTTCATCCCCAGTTTTCGGCACCTTCACGGGAAGAATGTGATTTTCAGATCTAAGCAACTTTCAGAAATGTCTGGAGGTGACATTAGATAGGTATTTGGACCTTCTGAAGTTTTATAAGTTATTGACTCCTGTGTTTATTTGTAGGTTGCCATTTAGCCTTTTTAATCACTTAGCTCCATGAATTTGACACCTATGCTTCAGCTCTGCAAAAAAAGAACTGTATGTACTCTAAGAGTAAAGGAACCCCCCCCCCCCAAAAAAAAAAAGTCCCCCAAACTATTAGTTGGAATCCTATAAACAAGATCAGTAATAGCAGTTATGCAAAGAAAATGGGTGCTGTAGTATTCAGTTTTCATTTTACTGACCATATACCATTTGATTACCAATGTAGTACAACAAACTGAAGGTCTATTTTTATCTCTGTTCAATATACACTTCAATATAACAAATAGAATTTTTTTCACAATTGCTAACTATGAACTCAACAGTGTTTAATATCATTATTACATACACTGCTGCTCATAGACATTAAGTGTAATATTCCTTTTCAGTGGGTTGGGAAATTGCATAAATCTACCTCATAATTGCAGAAGCTTCACGTGTATGTATCTGCTGGTGAGAATTTGACATACCTTTCCTTTTTTACTTAACCACAAGGTTGGGAATTTATTACAATTTTTATCTGGAGCACCAGGTTTCTAGCTTTAACTCTGGAGAGTTCATATTCAGACATAGGCTGGAATAGCAGCTGTTACATTAAGAAAAGTGTTAATCCAGTATAGCAGCTGGTATGGATTTTTTATACTTGGGATGAGTTTCCTTTGATCAGTGGATGCAAAAGGCCCAAGCTTCCCCCTGGAAGCAGAGTTGACTGGAACAAATCTACAATTCTAACCTACTATTCTCATTTTCTGAAACAATCTTACCAGAATACAGTAATGATTTTTTGCCATGTTCCTTGCATTCCTGCCTTAATGAGGTGACCTTTATATCATGCATCTATTTCTTTGCTTGCTATAGTATACCTGACCTTCTAAGAATTACCACCAAGTATATGGTTATTATGAAATGAAGTTAGACATAACCAGTAACTCCTGTTATCTCCAAGCGAACAGACTGAAATAAAAGAATAAACCAGCCTCTCAAAAAGGCTATAGAAGAGGACACAACTTCATAACCAAAAAGATTTAATTACTGCATTTCACTATGAAATGTTGCCAGCCACAGCAATTCCACTTAGTGGGAAACTGGGAATTAGAATATCTACCATGACAACTTGATGTGAGGAACTAGCTATTTGCAAAAGTATTAAGTGATAAGTCTAAAGAGCAGAAAAGGAAAATAAGGAGAGGATCCACAACTGCTTTATAATCATCAAATTTTGTTAGAAATGGCAAACAGCAATGTTATCACTTGCTAATGTCCAACCCTCTCATATGACTCTTAATTTCAAGAGCACAAAGTGTCAAGAAAAGTAGTCTTACAGTGTCCACACCTAGGAATTTATTTTAACATCATTCATTTGTTGGCAGAGGAAAATATGCAAACCAAGAAAACCCAAGACCTGTCTTTAGGATGGTTTGAAGAGGCCCCTATAAAAATCCTTCTGCCTTGCAGAGACAGTCAGAACTGGTTGCTCAGTACAGAGTAATAAGCACTTTGGGCAAGAAGCAAATGTTGAACATCATTTTTAGTGTAACCTTGAAGTCTCAGCTGATTTGCATAGTAGTCATAGTAAGAAAATATTATAGTTCCAATAATGTTTCCCAATCTGGAATGATATGCCCTATTTAGGGAATTTTTTCTACTGTCAGTTGTGGTTTTAATGAAAAATGTTTAACAAAAGCTGGGGTATAACAACCAGAAACTTGCTACCTGTATTTGAATTATACCACTGTTTCGTGAATTTGACCCACAATGTATAAGTGTTTTGAGTGAAACAGTTATAAGTTAACTCTGAATGTTTTGTCCTCCAGACTACTTTTCTGCTCTTGCAGACTTGAATAACCTCACCTGGAAAGCTTCAGGAAAACTTTGTGATGAATGTACTTTCTTGTCAGTATGTTACACAATTACTAGCAATGTTACAAAAGTAGATCATAGAATCATTTAGGTTGAAAAAAGACCCTTAAGATCATCGAGTCCAACCATTAATCTAACACTACCAAGTCCACCACTAAACCATGTCCCTGTGTCACGTCTACACTAAATACCTCCAGGGATGGTGACACAACCATTTCCCTGGGCAGCCTGTTTCAATGTTTGACAACCCTTTTGGTGAAGAAATTTTTCCTAATATCTAATCTACCCACCCCCACCACCCCTCCGGCACAACTTGAGGCCAATTCCTCTCATCCTATCACTAGTTACTTGATAGAAGGGGCCATCACCAACCTCACTACACCCTCCTTTCAGGTAGCTGTAGAGAGGGATAAGGTCTCCCCTCAGCCTCCTTTTCTTCCCAGCAACTGTAAGACTTTTAGCTCAAACAGATTTCTTTAACTGGTGTATTTTTAACTTGTGGTCATCGTTTGGACTTAAGTTTATGTACTTTTTAAATGTGTTGGTGACACTTCTACCCTTCTGTGCAGTAGTGCCATTAACTCAAATGGACTTAGGAGAACAACTGTAGAAAGACAAGTCATTGTACACATTGAAAACAATTTCAGGAAAGCTGAAGGCAACTAACATGCACATAAGCTTTTACTGTGCTGTTGCTGTGTCTTTCAAGGGAAATCATCACATTTTCTATACATAAAATCAAACAGTCTTGAAATTTTCTATCAAAACAAAGTCTCACAAGAAAATATGAAATATTTTCTCTATCACCAGTCTGGTGAACTTTCACAAAACAGTAAAGAGTGTTCTAAAGAAAACCATTGTATATGCCTAGCACAATTGCATTACTGAGACTAAACAGAATTTCTTGACATCTTCAGCATCTGAATTATGTGTTTGTCCTAAGCTTTAAGAATACAGAGGTCAGAGTTAACCACAAAAAGACTGAGTCTGTACTTTGTGAATGATGACTTTAACCGCATGAACTACTGACAAAGTAATCTGTAGTATCTAAAAGAGTAACATTGTTATTCTATAAACAACATCTTATTTGCCATTTAAGTTCTGCTTTGAGTTACAGTACTTCTGAAAGAAAGAAAATTCAATGGACACTCTTTTTACCAATTCTTTAAGGGTAAGGCATTTTCACAACAGTCTGTTTTTTCCTGAACACAGTAGAAATCAATGTAAAAATTTCTTAATGTGAATATTTAAGTTTTGAGGCAGTCTTTTTGAGATAGCACAGGGGTTAATACTGCTGATGGTGTGCAGTGTACAGTCAATATCTGGACAGCTTAACTGTGTTACCCAAAAATCACTAAAAACTTAAATCTAAGTTTGAACTCATGGTTCTACTGTAAGGAAATTAAATAATCCAGCACAATTGATGCTATTTTCAGAAAAAATCTGATTTTGATTAATTTCATCTTTAATATTTATATGGAGTATAGTATTCTTGAAGTAATGTTTGTAAGAATACTGTCTTTCAAATAAGGACAGCATCATGGAGGGTTTACTGAATTGGATTGCAGCTTTTCAGAAGTCAGACTGACGTCATGCAATGCACTGAGATATATATGAGGGAAAAAAAAATGTAAAGTGCTTTTTGGTATGACTGACACAAACAGAGGTAGACAGTTGCATTTGTGATGGTTACTATGATAGCAAGTTCAAAAATTTCATTATGGGGTGTCATTAATATAAAAATAGATTTAGGTCTTAAAACTAGCTGGGGCAGACAGTCCTTTCCTTGCAGTAAAACTATTTGTATAAAATATCTTTTTAGCAGAATATAATTACAGCAGAATGAATAGAAAATATTTAAGCCAAATGTAGCTCAGATACAAACCTCACAGGGGTGTTCGTATCATAACATCCTTATTTTCTTGAATGTCTTTGCTTTAGACCATAATGAATATACGTTTTTAATGAGTGAAGGAAAATTGGATGATACATTGTTAATGTGTTGAAGTCTCAAAGGTGCTCTGGTAGTGAGGAAGCAGTTCAGTGAATGAGCTAAAGGAGTCTGAGCAGAGAAGAGTTGTCTAGGTCTTGCCTGCGGCTTTTGTGCAAATACCAAATATACAGCATATGTGGTATCCTCTCTGAGTTTTACATGACTTCAGTTTTTGTGACACTCATCTCCAGCCTCAAACAGCCTAATCCTGGCTGCACTTTCAGAGAGATTGCCCTCTAGAGTCCTTTTCCTATTCTGTCACACTAGAGATAAACTTCAAGGCTTTCAGGCTGTATCCTGTTTGTCATCCATCACTCACTGCTAAAATATCATCTGACCAGCCAAGGACTTTATACTGCTCCCCATGCTGACCATTACATTTAGGAGCTTCTAACAGATACTCACGGTTTTCCTCCTTTAAGCCTTTCTTGGCCAAGATGTCTACAAAAATCCGAATGGGTAAGGCTCTTAGTGTACGGAGATTTGTTTTTTGTGCTGACCAATCTTGTCTTGACATCTTTGTTTCTTGTTTTGTATGGAAATTGCAAATATTTTGTGGAAGTAATGCTACTTTTTATCTTGTAGTTGCATAATGTTGTTACGTAGGATGCACAGTAAGAACTGTATACAAGTAAAACAAATTGCATATGAAGACTTAAAATTGTTACATGCATAATTATTAGTCATATTGAATGAAACTGTTATAGGTATCGGACTCTAGTGCCAAAATATAAGATTAAATAATTCTTAAAGAAGAGAATATAATTGTCTAGTGTCATTTTACCAGGGAAATTTGAGGTTACTTGCCAAAGCAGTTTGTAAATTAGCACAACAGAACACAAACAGAGGTTTATTTAGGATATAGCAAAGCAGGCTAAAAGAGAATGGTTGCTAGAGGAGAAAGCTTGCTTGCTTACTTAATCAGAGACATGGATTTCTTCTGATAAATAAGCCAAACACATTGACTTGGTGCTAGAATAACGAGTTTTGTTAGTTCTGAATGCTGACATATGTACTTGCTATGTTGTACCCCTGAATATTGCAATATGATATATTAATGCAACCCAAGTGTTTAACAGAAAAATATTACATATACAATTACTGTTATACTGATCATACTTATTATAGACTGTTAATGAATCAGTAACATTGTTTAAATTTTTTTCTTTTTTCTATATACAAAGAAATATAATGCTTCAATTCTTCGGTAACAAACCCCTATTATTCTTCAGAATGTGAAATTGATAAAAGCAATAAAATTCTGTCATTATAGA
Source organism: Buteo buteo (assembly GCF_964188355.1). Classification (NCBI taxonomy): domain Eukaryota; kingdom Metazoa; phylum Chordata; class Aves; order Accipitriformes; family Accipitridae; genus Buteo; species Buteo buteo. The sequence continues at coordinate 51,092,992 of NC_134176.1, read as the reverse complement.
AGTGCAGTGAACTCCTCCTCCCCTGGCTTTCATTTCATAAAATATACAAACATGAAATATGAACATATTAAAATCTTGCACTGTGGTTTTAGAGGATGCTGACCCCTCTCTGAATGGTGCTAAAATGTTCATTATTATTATAGTTTCTAGGCCCCATTTTTTTAATGTGTATATTCTCACAAATCCCTCATGAGGAAAGTAGGTACTGTTACTTCCATTTTACAGATAGGCTTAGAGAGCAATGTACTTGCCCATGCCTTTGAAGGGAAAAGGAGCTGAGGTCAATTCTCTTGAGCCTCAGGAACTAATTATTAGTCCATCTTCTGTATAACTCTTGCAAAAGAAATTCTACATTGACATATCTAGGGAATGAGCTCCTGTGTTTATTAACAATAGAGGTATATCTGCACTGAAAGAAAATTTATATTCACCCTTATTGATAAGGACATGTTAGTGAGGAAAGACAGAACAGCCTTTGTGTCTATTCAACTTTTTACATCTCTGCTGAGGCTACTAAAAGAGTGCTGGTTAATACTAGTGGACTTTATGATAGATCCTTTGACAATTATGAAGTTAAAAAGTATGGCCAGTTTACTTCATATAGGATGCTTATTTCCAATAAAAGACCTCAAAATGGCTTTCCTTTTCACTTAGTAGTTTCGGACAAGCATAAAGTTCAAAGACTTAAATACATTTTGAAGGACACACTGACTTACTAGTCTCAAAGTACAGATTTATCAGTGGGAGACTGAAATTAACATTTGAAATAGAAGTTCTTTAAATATCTGATTGCTTTAGAGATGTTCTGTTTGGGGAAGGGCAAACTGGAAAGTTGGACTCCAGTCCATCTCCCAGTTCAATTTTACAATTAGAAAGTTACAACTAGAATGCCTGTCTTTTTGATTCCTAGGTAGATACCAAGCCTTTAAAGCAAGATGGGATTTTTCGTACTTCTGCAGCTGAACAGTACTTGATCTGCCTGAGGAATTGACTCCTGTGATCTAGACCTATGTTTATTTAACCAGATAGTAAATAACTTTATAGTATCATTCTTAAATGAAAAGAAAAAGAAGAGCTTTTAATGAATTAAAATTTAAATGATAATAAAGCTTGGTATTAATTAGAAGAAGCCACTTCATCTTTCCAGAAATCTCATCCACAAAAGTATGTCTCTCAGTGAATTCTAATGAGAAAAACTATCTGAGAAAGCTCTGGGGGTAGCTAAGTCACAAGAATTGTAGATCGTACCTATATCTGTCCTGTTTCGAAGTCTATAAACCCTTCACTTGAAGATCTGGTAGCCCTTATGCAAGTAGCTTCTGGGACCCATAAAGAAAATCCTTTTAGAAGAATGGTTAAATTGGTTGTTAAATATTAAATGTCTACCTGTAAGACAGGCTCCTAAGTGCCACAGGGCTTTGAGAGAATTAAAGTTAGTGCTTTCTGAATGCTTGTGTTTCTTACTGGGATTTTAGACAGCCTTTCATCTACTTTGCCAATGCCTTGATGGATGGCCTTAGGGTATGACAAAGTCAGTTAGTGTTAAGGTGCAATGAAATTCCACCAATTGTTTGTGAAAATCACTCAGTAAGTTCTTGCAGTAGCTGGCATATTGTTTGACATTTTGAGACTGTTAAGTAAACTATAACACAGTTAATCACAAGGACATAATACATCTCTTTTTCATTATGAGAACACAATTAATCTCACTTTCTATCACACATATTTAGGAAACTTCTGGACTACCTAGGGCAGATAACACTGAAATAATTAAAGGTATATAGAACTGTTCCTGCTGAGTGAAATCACATTTCATGCTTCAGACATAAAGCATTAACAAAATCAAATATGAAATGCCTGTCACAACAACGCAGAGAGATTCTCTACAAAGTGACCACGTTTCAATGACTCTTCCATAGGATTCTGGTATGGAGAGCCGTCTTTCTCTCCTGGGTTACTTCTGGCCAAAGTTAGCACAGCAACACAAAAAGCATGAGCTGTGCAGCTCATGTGTAGATTCACTACAAGTGAGAGAATGTTGCTTTCCCCTTCTACCTCTCTCTACTATCTGCCATAATAAAGGTAAAAGAAAAAAACTAGGGATCATAAACACCAATATTCCCCCCCATTCCCCCCCAGAGAGAGATTCTTTGAAGAAAAGTGGGAAGCAGTAATAGTAGTAAAAAGGCCAAAAAAAAAAAAAATCAATGTAAACTAGCATTAAACCTGTATGTGACTTATGCATGGAAGATAATAGTTCTCTTGCATACTTTTGTGGGAAAAAAAACATATAGAGAGTTGCAAGTTTCTCTCTTAAGTGGCTTTACTAATACAAGTTCAGAATTACCATGGCAAAGTTAAGCTATTTAATAAGCAAACTATAAAAGTGGTGAGAGGTATGAAGAAATGCAATTGAAGGTGAAATTATAGACAGGCTAGCAGTAGAGGATGGTGACTTGATAGCTGCATGCATGTTTTAGGGTGCAGACTTGAATGAGGATATTTTTAATGTAAGAAATGAGGAAATGGGTAGCAAAAGTAGAATGAAATTAGAAAGGAAATTTTCTGTTAATCGGAGAATCAGTTTATAAAAAATGTTTTGGGAAATGGTGAATTTGGCATTTGGTACATTTTAGCTAACTTGGTAAATAAAAAATGTAGAAGAGCAGAAAGTCTGGCACTGAAAGGAAGTGGTTTGTGTAGGCTAAATTGCCTTTTTCATCTTTGGAGTATTTAGTTCTATTTCTCAGTTGAACTGGCTAGTTTGGACAGGCTGTGATTATTTCTATTTTTGCTTATCTGATTTTAACTTTGACCATCTCTAAGCTGCGTCAGCGGAAGCAACACCGACAAAGAAATACGCTCTCTTCGGCGTTGTATTTTTAGATCATGAATGACCAAATGAGAACTGAGTTTTTCTACGGCTTTTCAATATAGCAGCTGGGCCTGCCTTCGTCTTGCCTTTTACGCCGCTCGCTGTAGATAGAAGAGCGTGCAAGGTCTGAGTATGGGCATTAGCCATGCAAGGCGAGCTGCTATCTGATGGCTGGGGCACTCATGTGTCACTAGTTAGATGCAGAACGCTCCCACGGTGTCCTCCCAGCAATCAGCCTTCTACTTACGGTCAGGAGGCATGACGAGTTTAAAGTGTATTTCCCAGCAAATATTTGATGGATTGGAAGACTATTATACTCTGAGTACTGCCTAGAGACATCTATTTTACTAGAAGTAAATATCTGTGTAACAATTATCTGCTGTCACTATTTGCTACAGTCTTGTCAGCTCTCACACATTAAGCAGAGTCAAAATAAATAATTAAAATTCTAGTGTCAAAGTTTTTCCTCAACGTTTCCTATGAAAAATAGTACCAATGCAGAATGCACGTTTTTACTTTATGACAATTTTGTCTTGGCTTGTGCTGTGTGGAGAGGATGGTCCTTGGATGAAACATTCAGGTCCTGTATGCATGTAACTTTGTGTACCTAGAACCCTGCAGGAATATTTGAAGCAATGCCGCTTGTGAGGCGAGGTGGAATATTTTATATGTGGAAGTTTCTTAAATAAGTGCTGTATGCATACCTGATGCCTTCTGGTCACATAAAAGGAAACTTGGTTATCCACTATAGAGGTCTCGGAGGTCTTTTCACAAAGTACAGAGATGCTACTTCTAGCGTATTACCTAACTGCCCTAAATTCAGTGGAATTTTATTTTTTATAAAATCTCTTCTCTTTGTAGTTCTAGTTGCATACAAAACTCTGATAATCATGCATGATATAGCTGGTTGTTTTTATATTATGTTCCACTCATTGTTTATGTTTAGGAAGAATTTTTTTTTTATTTTAAATCCCTGTCTTCACAAGTACCAAACACCCACTTGTCTTCAAAGAAGTGTGCCTGAAGTGTCCTTTGCTTTTCCAGAATGTCCTCGGATTCTGGCAGCCCCATAGGTGAGCAGACAGAAAATCAGGCAGGTTGTTTTCTGCAGCTTTTCTGCATTTCATCAGCAATTCATCAAAACCAATCTGCTTTTGCAAAATGCTTCCATTTGGCAGATGAGCTTTTTGTGACAAAAGCTGAGTTTCATCAGAAAAATCCTGTTTAGTTCTATTCATTATGTGGTAGGAGAGAGACAAAATAGATGCATTTCAGTCTACTAATCACACAGTATGACTGATTGACTTTCCTTCTTGTCTCTGTCCTCTTTCTCTTAATTGCTACTATCAATTCCAAGATGGGAGCTACAAAACCTGCAGACTGCATTGCAACTTCTTTTATTGGCAACTGTTGAACCTGCATTTTCAAAATTAGCGCTGACCGCCTATGTACTTAACATCTCATTCATGGAACACTGTCTTCTGAGCTAATGTTGCTGGAGTGTGCTTTGCAAAGAACATTTGCAGATCACTTAAACTCCAGCTGAATCCTTGGGACACTTATGTGGGTCGATAGCATCTAAAGTACACATGAAAAATAATACAATTGTAAAGGGAATTAAGGCTCTGATTAGGACAGTATTTAGATATGATCTTAACTTAGAAATCAAAATGAACGTAGGTATAGGACTGCAGATGGATTAATGTATACAAATCTTTTCTTGAATTAATGACTGAACACTGAATTGTTAAAGTACAGTCAGCAAAGAATACATCTAAATTGTGCACTGAATCTAATAAATAAGACAGTTGTGACCAAATATGTAGCTTCCCAGTTAGAGTAACTGAACAGAATAAACATCATAATTTCTTTAATATTGAATATTGTTTGGAATATAACTTGCGATAAAATAATTGGTATTCCCAACAGTGTCGAGGCGTCAGAATTAACTGTTCTGATGACTTTTTTGGTTTTCTGTGTCATTGCTCTTGTTTTCCTTAATTAGGATGAGTTTTTGTGAGAAAATACCCATCATCAAAATGAAAACTTTCCAAGAAAATATATCAGAAACTTTCTAAGACTGGGGACTCCCTTCCCTGCCTTGTATTTTCCTTTTTTTTTTTTTTTTTTCTTAAGGAGAGATGTCTGGAATAGCCAGTAGCTGTATGGTTAGGACACTCTTGAGGGACACAAGAAACTGAAGTTAAACTTATTGCTTTGCCTTGGAAACATCAGCACTCTCTGCAAATGATCTAGTCACCTTGAGGCACAGCAACGTTACGCTGTTTCTCAAGTATACAGTAAAATGTAGCTAACGTGTTGGTATTACCAGTTTTAAAGCTTTCACTACAAAGAAAATATATGAGAAAATACTAGCTTTTTTAGGATAGATGCTTGTCCAGCTGGTGTAGAGACACTTGATATAGCCTGAGGGCAGCTTTGCACAATCACAGCTCTGAGTAACTTTCAGCCAGCAGTGCAGAAGAAGCAATAAATGAAGATTCCTTAGTGTTATTGTATTTAAATAAACTGAGAAAAGTAGTATGTAGAGGAATAGCTCTGTGAAACTTGATAATTTGCTATAAGTCAAGAGGTCTGACTAACACATATTTTCCTTCAATCTAAAGCCTACTTTTTGGTAGTTGTACTAAGAAACAATAAAAAGAGCTTTTCCTCCTGGTCTCTGTTGCTGATTTGTTGGTGTTTCCAATAAAAACCTGAATTTGTAAGGTCATTTTTTTCCTCAGCCTTAAATTACCAGTGTGTGAAACATGAAGAAAGACAAAAGGAAAGGGGGAGAGAAAGACAAGTATAGCTTTACTAAGGCTTATTTTCTTTCTTTGCTTAGATCTGGAACATAAATTTACTTCTAGCTCTTGGCTGAATCATAAAGAATGGAGAAACAGAATAGGTTTTTAATCAAACAGTTCTCACCCTTTCTACTGAACTTTACGGTATAGGCTTCCATCTTTAATTTCTACTTTATGGTAAAAGCAAACAAGGGTTGTGGTGGTAGGAAATAAAAGGTATTTTCATTTTCCAACTTTAGTTTTAATCCTGGGAGTTCACTTGCATTCCTTTCCCTCTTCTAATTTTGCAACTAAAAAACTCAAAGCAAAGTAAGTTATAGGACCTGGTTATACTAATGAAAGCTATAATGCAAAGGGGTAGGTTAGTTACCTAATATGCCTACATAAGGTACCTTAGATGATAGATAAGAATTCAGGTATATATAATAAACACAGTGTTTAACCATTAAATTAACAGACTCTGTACTATTATTCTTGAGTTCCTCTGAAACTTATGTAAACTTTGTCTATGTTGCTTAGTAAGAGGAACTTAAATGCTTAAAATATCTAGAAAGAAAAAAAGATATTATGGTGAATTACAGACCTCTTACATTTATTCTAAAACTGTGGTTCTCTGCCTGATCTGGGAATCCAAAGGGAAAAAGTAATTTATTTTATATCCATGAATGGGAAAGTTCATTAAACTTCAGGCATCTTGGGAAGCAGTTTAGTATTGATTGTGGTTAAGACCAGAGGGCTAAGAACTGGAAGGCTTGGCTTCCATATTAAATTCTCACACAAATTTGCTCCCTGACCCTGTACAAATGAATTACCTTACATTCAATGTAACTCAAATCTAGTCACTTTTTTCCGTCAGTCACTTAAATCAAAAGAAAAAAAAAAAATCTTGATCTTTTGAGTATAAGTACATCTGGCTAATGAGGATGGGAATTGCTACTGCTGGCTTGTCTCTGTGAAAATAAATTTTATTTATCAAGAGCCTAAATATGGCTACAGATATTAGTATAAGGCCTCAGTCTTCAAACCACAGAAGTGTGCCATTGCTAGTTAACTGCTTTTTATTTGAGACTGAATATTCTGCATTTTTTTAAATCTTGGCATTAATCAGTTTCCTAAAACAGAATGTTGATAAAGATTTTCTGACCTTTTCAGAAGTGACTGCAGCTGGCTTAACTAAATTCTGATGAAGGTAGCTGCAATCTTTCTAAAATTTTACAACCACTGTAGCTGTGACAAAAGCTTTCCTGAGCAGGTTTTGTGTTGGTTTGAGGGTTTTTTTGTTTGCTTTGAGTTTTGGGGTGGGGTGGTTTTTTTGACTCCTGGGCACTGTAAAACAACTGTCCCATTCCTCTAGTGAAATAGTTGTTATTTAATGGTGAGTAACTGTGTTCCTGGGGGATTCCTTTACAGGAGAGGTGAGGTATACATGCATATTATTAATATAACAAGGGCTACTATGAGCCCTTGTTTGCAGCATTTTATAAGGTTCTGCAGTATATAGATAATAAAGGCTTTTGAGAAAGATTTTTTTCCTCTCCTTTGTTTACCCTTTTCATGATTTCATCCAATTTTGTGGTAGGTGGTGTCTCTCCAAATGAAACAGGGCCTTCACTGTGTTTTGTTTTAAATCTCCTCTAACAGTAAGCGTGTAAAATATACTGGTACTGCAACGCAGAAAATTTGTTATATTGAAGTACTTTATTTTAAAATGTCAGAAAAAGGAATGAGAATCAGATCTTACACAGTGATGGAAAGCTGAATATTTGTCTCACAATGACAGCCAGCGTCTTCACTATTTATATTACAGGAAATATAAGGAACATCAGTTACACAGAAAATTTTGTCCCATTTCTTAAGAAACATATCAGCTAACATACTCCAGATAAAACCTGAAATAGATAAACCATGCAACACTCATTCAGGCATACTGTTGTGATTGCTGTATAGGATTTGCTTATTATCCACTACTGACCAACATAGTTCTTCATAGATAAGTGTATAGAGAGAGATTTTGCAATATAAAGCAAGAAAATATCTTCTGTTTTTAAACAGCTGATAGATGAATCATAAAAACATCCATATATAATTTCTTTCATCCTTAGTCACAGTCTTCTGGAAATCAATCTGGTATTTATGAGATAAGGATTTCAGGGAGTGGAGAGTGTTGAAAAAGCAAAGCTGTGTATCCCTTTTTTGGTATGGTTTTAAGTATGGATGCATGAAAACAGGTACCTCTGCAATTTACTAGTCAATACCAAAAAATTAAGAAACATATAAAACAACAGATTACCTAGTCCAACTAAACTATTGCAAACTTTTCCATTGATTTTAATGGAGCTGAGATTTCATCTGAAATGCTCAGCTTTCAAGTCTTAATATATTCTCATGTTAACTCAGTCTTCAAAAGATGACTTTGTCAGTGGTTCTTTTATCGCACCTGCCAGTCCCCAAGATGAATGCAAGCAAATATCCTCTATCCTCAGTACACCTGTAGCAAGTAGCAAACCATCAATATAAAAGGTCTCCTAGTATTCATAATTCATGTAACCCTGTGCATTGTAGAGTATCTTTGGGAATGATATCATGATAGCATGGACATGATATCCATAAGCACTAGTTAACACCTAAGCCAGGTCCCAAGACATAAACTATCCATAAGGTCTGAAGAAATTCCAATGTTCATGCAAATTTTACAGCTGTGGAGGTTCTTATATAAATTTGGAATAATGCAGTTGAGGTTCAATGTATTTGGAGTTCAGTGGTGGTAAACTCAGGTTATTCCTGTGTTCAGTCTTCAATAAAGCCTAGTTTGGCTTTCAATTGTAATATGAAATTGGAGGTTTCGTTAGCTTTTGTCTATTGCTAGAGCTTCAGGTAACCTCTATTTTCAATGAGAAAAATGCTAACTGCTACTCCAGGCTATGTTTTATTAATTTGCTTTCCTGTGGATTTAAAACAAACATTTCCTTTGTTTCAGAAATCTTAGTTGGTTCTCTTGTTTTAATTCTCCACATTATATATTCAGTGCAATATTTTATATGATGTTCAGTAACATTCATGAGGTGGCTGTTAAACCATCTTACATGTACCCTTCTGTAAAGTTTCTCTCAATTTTGCTGCATAACTCACTTTAAGAGTTCGTTGCATAGCTGCTTCTATTCATTTTAACACTGAGGCATTGTTTCATACAGGGACTACAGCTCAATCATTATGAGTTAATTTCCCATCATCTTTAACTGAATTAGTATAATTCATGTAGGTATCCATCATAGCATTTTAATTTATTTCCTTTAATCTTGGACTCACTAGTCTTATTCTGTGCAGTCTCATCCATATGCCTTGGGTCTGTGTCATTTCCAACAGCTCTGAATGGAAACGACATGGCTTGAGATTACAGGTTGCTTTCTTTCAACATTCCCTTTCTATGCTTGTCCATTGATTTCGCACTGATTCACCACTGATTATACAGCAGTCACAATACACAGTTTTAAGGTAAGCCCCAATCAGTTCGTGCTATTTTTTGTCCTTTGAACTGACCATTTTTTGCTACTCGGTTGTTCTTCAGAATGTTCATTGCAACCTTAGAATTTGCTTACAGTTTGTGTTTAATCTCTGCTTCCTCTGTAGACCAGGTCTGCTCCTAGTTATGGGATTATACTTCCATGGATTTATAGTACACAGTCCAAAATAAATATATATTCCACAGTCTACTATGACCTGATATTGTTAAGATTATCTTAATTTTTTAAATAAAAGATCATTTAGGCTATTCTATCTAAATTCATGTTTTACAATGTAGATGCCTCAGGGCAGAGATGTCGTGGTTTAACCCCAGTCGGCAACTAAACACCATGCAGCCGCTCACTCACTTCCTCCCCACACCCGGTGGGATGGAGGAGAAAATTGGGAAAAGAAGGAAAACTCATGGGTTGAGATAAGAACAGTTTAATAGAATATAAAAAGAAGAATCTAATAATGATAATGATAACACTAATAAAATAACAATAGTAATAATAAAAGGATTAGAATATACAAACTATGTGCAGTGCAATTGCTCACCACCCGCTGATCGATGCCCAGTTAGTCCCCAGGCAGAGATCCCCCTGTCCCCGCTCCCACCAGTTTATATACTGGACATGACATCACATGGTCTGGAATACCCCGTTGGCCAGTTGGGGTCAGCTGCCCTGGCTGTGTCCCCTCCCAACTTCTTGTGCCCCTCCAGCCTTCTTGTTGGTTGGGCATCAGAAGCTGAAAAATCCTTGACTTTAGTCTAAACACGACTTAGCAACAACTGAAAACATCAGTGTGTTATCAACATTCTTCTCATACTGAACTCAAAACATAGCACTGTACCTATAGCTACTAGGAAGACAATTATCTCCATCCCAGCTGAAACCAGGACAAGATATTAATTCTTGCTTGGAGTGCGAGTACTTGAATATTAGTTTTATGACTGCAATGGGAGTTTTGGGGTTCTGCTCAAATGAAGCTTCCAGTAATAATATTTTGTGAAATTTTATAGTTTTTACAATTTTAAACTTTATTATTTAAATTTAATAGTTTTGCACTCCTGAGTTCAACAGCATAGCATCATTAGTTCAAATTAAGATAATTCTCACTAATGAAGCACGAAATATCAGCCAGCCAGATTGCAGTTAACAGCTCAGCTTTCTGTATTTTGTTCCAAATATGTTAGTCTGCTTGCTATGTTTTACTCTTTTTACATTAATTCTATTTTATCAAAATGCAGCCAATTCTCTAGCTAAGACAAATTCATTCTGAGTTGAAGGTAATATCAAAATTCAAAGTTCAGATTGCAAAATAATGGATATTCAAGCATTTATATTGCACATGCCACTCAGAAAAAAAACTTATTCCTTTGCATTCCCCACATTTGTGAAAAGATGTTTTAAACATTGCAGAAAAACTTCTAACTTTTGTGACTTGATTTTCATATTACATATTTGATATCAATTGACTATAGCAATTCTGTTTAAGGCATTATATTGTACATACACAGGTAAGAAAACATATGACAAAGAGTCAAAAGCTTGTACACCAAAGCAATTATGCCAGTCCTTAATTTATGACATGGGATTATTTTGTGCAAAATTTTGAGTACTGTATGATTCAGTAAAGTATTTCTATGCCTGGAGTGGGTAGAATTGTTGTGTTGCTGCTTGGTTCCTTGGATTATTTTTTTTTTGCCACACTTTTCTTAGACAGCTGTATAAGCAAGAACTTAGAAGGAAATAATTTCATTACCAAAGACACTTGAGCTTATGCTTTATAAAACTTTTCTATTTTACCTGTCTCCTGAATTTATGACATACCAAATGTGGTTAGGAAAGTAATTTGAAGTAATGCTATGGCCTTAATGCAAAGGAAGTAGTAAAACTTGTAGTAATATCAGAAGCGGTAGATCAATGTGACCTTCTATAATGAGCTAAAAAGTTGTGAAGCATTTGTGCATCACTAAAGTGAATTTCTTCTTTACACTGAAATATTTTTTATTGGGATACTTTAGAGCAGTGATATACCTCTAGCTGATGTTTAACAATTTCTTTTTAGCCACATCTAGCCTTCTCACAGGTTCTTTTAAGGCATATGCCTTCAAAGATAGTTATACAATGCTCAGGTATGTAAATTGACTATGTAGGTACAAGGATGCTTAACAACATGGTAATATCGGTTCTTCTTCTGTACACTTTCTTTTAAATGGCAATAATAGACAAGAACGTGGGTTAGAGAATAGATGTTATATTTGATGTTGTTAATTAAGAGGCAAAGGTAAAATTCTGCCTCACCGCACCCTGCTTTGTCTTAGTACCACTGTCATCTTTAACAATGCTTTATACTAAAGCCATATAAAATATCCTCACTGAATCTTGAATGTTATATAAATGGTGTGAGATTTGTTGATAGAAATATATATATATGTATATAAAGGTGCTAAATTTTGCTCCTGCTATTTAACTCACAGACCTGACTTTCAGAATGCTTAAATGCTACTGTTTTGCTATGTACCATCAGGAAACAGAGATGGCAAAGCACTTGCCCACTCTGTTCCTCCTGAGTACTGGTAAGCAGCTTCTCACAGTCTCCATATTCTTCCTGCAGCTCCCCAGCATGTTTCTTATTGAGTGCTGAGTGTCCTATTGTCTCATTTTCTAAAGTATCTGCATAGTTAAAGCATTGCCTTCCTTTATAGTGACCTATGATGGGAAAAAAATCTTTTTCATTAAGTATAATCTGTTGACCTGTACCCATAATCTTGATTGGGGTTAAGGAGCAGTGGAAATGCTAAACTACCTGTGCAGCTCAAATCAGTGTTCACATTGTGCTGTTGCCTGAAGATGTCTATCACAACTGAGGTGCACTCATGCCAAATGCTCTTCAAGTCTTATGTTAGGATACTTTTCATAAGAACTTTGTAAACAAAAAAGTGCTGTAGTACTGAGCAGACACAAGGTAATAGCACTTCAGCTGTAGAAGGTGACAGTTTCTTCCCTAAATAAATATTTGTTTAATATCATAAATCATCTGCCCAAGGTCCTAATACTGAGAGAACCCCTGAGTAAAAAAAAAAAGATGTAATGAAAGTGGAAAGTCAGCTGTAAGAAGGAAACAAATAGGTTTCTATGATTTAACAGAAGACACTGAGATGTGAAATTATTTTGCATTTTTGGTTCACTTCTGCAAATGAATTGCAGGATTCATTTAACGAGGCCGTTCTGAAACCTGAAGATTTAGCACAGACTTATATTAACAAAAGAAAAAAAAAACCACAACCCTTTATCCTACCATAACGGCATCCTATTATTAACCTTCTTTCCTAAGCTGTCACTTTACTGGATGAAAATGCATACAGGAAAAATGAAGCCTAGCGATGTATTGTGCACAAAGTGATTCTGCTGGATTATTCATAGAACTGATGATTCAATTAGGAGAACATTTTTCTTCTTCAGGTGTGAAATTTCATGCAAGTTGAAAGGGAGCCTTAAAAATAGTAATGGGTGCAATTATATTTCGAATATGTCAGATAATCATATCATTTCTCAATAATGAATTAATTAGTATAGTAATACCTTTCACATGCACAGTGTAATTGCTTTCCTTTGAGGATCTAACAATGATACAAACAGTACTTAATTAGGCCTCTAAACACTCATTTGAGGTAATCATTGTCTTTTTCTGCTCATAGAAAACTGAGGTACCAAGATGGGAAGTCATATTCCTGCTAACACACACTGAGTTAGAGGAAAATCAAAATACGTATTTTTTTCTTCATGTTAGAACAGAAGATATTTTCATTTGTAATGTTTAGTTAAAAATGAGAAAACATGAGCACATAAGAATTCAGTCTCCATCACAGAATAGACAGTGCATCTCTTCTATTAAAAAAGAAAAAAGACTATATTGAACCATGTATAAGAAAGATAACTTTTAGGCTTCAAACAAACTTCTTAAGTTGAACAATCCTAAAAGGAATAATCACAGAACACAGCTCTATTCTTAACAGAAGTCACTAAGCACTTTCCTTCATCTATAGAATTTATTCAGCTAGCAGTTTCTGATGACCATTTTATTCTTTGCACACAAAGAGATAGCACTTTTTTTCTTAAGAGGAGGAGGCCATCATTTATGTGATCTGTTTCTTTTTCCTGTTGGCTTGGCATGTATCTGAACGGCAATGACCTTGAAAATACAGTTTACTAATTTTAATATGATGAAAAACAAACTCAAAATTCAAAAGTCTCTATCATAGGACTTATGATCAAGTACATGAGAGGCAAATAGCCTTTAGTCATAAAATAGGTATATTATGCCAATTATAGGAAGTATATTGTATTTGCTTAATATTGCTAATAAGATCCAATCAGTCAATTTTCAATTACAGTTTCTCACACACCTAGTAAATTTACCCACTCATGCATTAATAAAGTAATCATCCAGTGGTAGAAAAAACTTGAAAGCTGGGTCCACAATCACTGTTTTGCAGGATGACTAATTAAGACACCTTATTTCCTAATTAGCATGGAGATTCTGCTTGGCTAATGTCCCTGCCTGACACATTATTCCAGCCTGATTTTTGTTAGTTCTTCATCAAGATCAGCAGTCCTCAAAGGACTTCCATTCTCCTACTTCAAAACCTCTATTCTCTTATTCTTTTGATTTTCCTTGAGTGTGACCTCTAGGACTGCTATGGTACATGTATCTTAAATGTAATTGTAAGACTTGAGGAAATAAGCCCTACCTATACAAAAGAATTTCTAATTTTTTAGAACAGATTTTTTCTAGTTGTTGGATTCTACTATATGACTCTTTATAAGAGACCTACAATACAGATGCACACACAAGTCTCAGTTCTCCAATCCAAGTAAACGTAGCAGCATAAAAAAGAAAGATTACAAATAGATTCCTTTCAGCAAAACACCTATACAAGTGCTAAATTTTAAGTATACTGATGTGTAATGAATCTGAAAAGGTATGTAGGTTCTTCTGCCTGAGAATTCAAATTATGTTCAATGCTCTGGTGTATTATCTGTATTCTAACACTTATTTTTGATTGAGGAAAGCAAAAATGGTAGGAAAGCTGGGTACTTCAAAGTATCTGCAGCTTTTAAGTACTGCAGGATCTCAAAAAATAGAGGTTGTCTTCCTTTGTCTCAGTCATTTCCCATATCATTTAAAATGGCATTGAAAAGGGCAATTAAAAATACAAATAGGATTTAAATAGAATACATTCATAGAATCTAGGCAGCCCTAGTATTTATACAGCTAACACCAATTAATAACATGTTTCACAAACCCAGATGACAGAGTAATGTTTTAAGGGCATGTTTTATGTATATGGTTGGCAATTTTATTCACCATAGTTTATAACTGGCTATTTAGTTTTTCCACAGAAAATAAATCCAAATACATCTTCAGTTATTTTTAAGATTTTTCAATTAATCACAAGTAATTTTCAGTTTAAATGGCCAGGAGAACTGAAATAGTTCATAATATTATTAACCCATTCGACAGCTTATTTATACAATTTTGCCTCTAGATGCTGATGCTATGTTGTTGATAAAATGCAAGGTGAATCTAGCCTGAGTGCCAGATGACTTAAGTCATTCATTAATATTTTCAGTCCAGTCCATAGACACCAGGTTCAACATTTTTACAGTGGCTGTGATTTCGGAAAAAAAGAAGGAAAAAAATTCTTTACAGCACCAGAAAGATGATTTATAATTACAAATTGAAGTAATAGCAGAAAAAAATTGCAAGAATGATCAGGGGAATAGCCAGCCTGTGTTAGAAAAGGAGACTAAAAGAGTTTGTACGGTTTAAAGTGGGAAAAAAAAGAATTATACATTTGATTGCTCTGTGGAAATACATGAGTAAACAGTGGGACACACACAAAAATAAACTGAAAGGCAGTGTCGAAACAAGAGCAAATTGGTGAAGTTAACTATAGGTAAATGTAGGCTGGAAATTAGATGATTAATTAGCAGAGAAGCAAATTTCTTGGAATAGTTTTTCATTCAGACTATGAAGATCAAAATTGAAGAAAGTTGCATTTTACAAACCTTTAAAAACAATGATACTGTTGCCCATGATTACAGTACACCAGGGCTTTTAAATATTTTTAACTTACCAAGTCTCATTTTCTTAGTGATTATTGTGAAAGAATAGAAACAACTCAGAATTTGATTAATTTATTCTAAATTATGTTAGGTTTGCTATTTGTATTTCATTATGTTATTCTTAGGGTGTGATAATCTTTACAGGCTTTTTCTTACTAAAACAGCTGTAAGTATAGCAAAAATCAATGAAAGCATTGAAATATTCTCAGATGACAGTCAATAGGGATTTGGACTATCAGACTGAATTAATTATATATTTTGGTTAACTTAAGGATTTAAAAAAAATCTCAGAAATGTATGTGTATGCAAGTGAAACTCCTGAGTTCTGTTAACAAGGAAATGTTTATAGGAATTTCAAATACTGAACAGCATCATCTGGCACCAGGGGATATAAAAACCAACAAATTTTGATTATCGCTTATAGTAAATTATGCCAGTGAAAGTTAAAGCCAATTGGATCAGGTTCCTATGTCGTCTTTTTTTTTTAAATCAAAGTAAACACTGGGACATAGAATTATGCCTTTAACTGTTTCAGAATCATTTGATGGCCCTGGTAAATGCAACAGAATTTGATGTGGATATAGAAACCGCTTACCTTACCACTCCTCTTTGTGGAATCTCAAAGAACCACACTGCCTGTTTGCTTTAACTTCAGACACAGAATATGAGCTGGATGGATTCAAATGAACCACCAACCCTGTCATCTCATCAGAGAATTTCTCAGAGAAAGGTCTGATGAGTACTTGTTTCAGAGACAGCAACTGGGATAGTGAAATAAGTAAAAGTTAAGCAACAGCTGCTGTTACATATACTTTATCCCATTCAAACAAGGCACCATATACAAGTTGTGAAGGAAGAACTTAAAAAAGGAGGTAAGTGACAAAGAGAAAACCTTGATAATGAGTCTCCTACTGAATGTCATTAAAATCAAACTAAGACCCTGCTAAAGGACACCAAGAATAACAAAAAACCCCAATTAATCTAAGCTTTGTTCTCATTAAGATCCCATAATTACACTTCCAAGATGAAATGTATTTATGTGGGGGTCAAGCCGTTTTTTCTGAAGCATTATATCATCCAGATTTCTGTCACTGAAACTATTTTAAGGAAGGTCAGACTGATCAACTTAAATGTTAACAAAAGAAAAAAACATTTGCCTGGAAATGAACAAAAAAAGCCAAAATTCATAACACAGCTCCTTTCAAAAGGCTTGCAGCCAAAGATACATTTTTTTCCTCTTAGAGTGTTGAATTTCACTTGCATCCATTAAATATGCAACAAAGATTAGAAAGAAAAAATATAAGCAAGAGGAAAAATAGTTTCAGAATGTAACTCGATGTTAATCCTCCCACTATCATAGTGCATCTGAAACCGCCAAGAAGAAAGCCATTGAACTTTCTTGGATAAATTTTGTGGAATGAAAGCTTAGATTCTGTTAGTGGGCAAGAATTACTGAAGGGGCATTGCAGACTTGGTTTGAAGCTGAGGAATGGATCAACTTCAGAAGAGTCAATCTTATCTTTCATTTCGTCTTAAGAATTTGGAGCATTACGTGTTTGAAATGAAAACACAGGGAAGAGATGCTCTAGTGTTATAAAAGTGTGCTCCCGAACTTAAAATTTCATGGTTCAATTCTAAATAAATAACAGAAAAAAGAAACTAAAATATATAGCTGTGAGAGACTGAAAGAGTTAATGTCTCAGACTTTGTGGTGGGGCAAGTTCTGCATAACAACGGACCACAGGTGAGAAGGTGATCAGCACCCATCAGCACAGGACATCAGCAATACGATGCGGAGGGTGCGGAGGGTGCGCAGTTCCCAGATCCGCTGAGCCGGGCAAACTCACTGTGCGTGGCCAAAGATCAAACGACGGTCATGCCTGCAGGGAAGGAGAAGTTACTCCCCAAACGACCCCCAAACCCACCGGCCCGTTTCCAGAAGGTTCTGAAAGCAGAAACCGTGCATGACACCTAGTTAGCCTAACGAGTTTGAATGCCCACCTGAAGGAGGGGCAAGGAGGTGATGAAACGAATGGAAGCCCCACGTGCGCGTGCCCTCCGGAGCTGGACCTCTAGACTGGCTGGACCCAGGACTGGTGAAATCTTTCTCTTCTCTCTTTCTCTCCCTCTCCCACCTTCTGTTTTTCTTTATAACCCCTACACTTCACCCCTTTAGACATAAACCGTTGACCAAGTCTGGGATTAGGAGTGGATCCAGCCGCCCCTGGGCTCCTCTTTGTGAAGGAGTCCAGAAAGCAAGGGGGTCTACTCTGAACCTCATGACTCAACGGGAGGACTCACCTTCTTGTCTTCCCTGAACTGACCCCCAAATAAGCAAGGCCTGTAGTATATGTCTGGTGACGTATGCTTACCACGTGTTTTGTGGTTTACTGATGTAGTTTCCTGCCAATTCTTGTGAGAAACCATGCCACCCACTGTTATGCCTTCCAGGTTCAGGCTGCTTCTCCCATAAATAAAACGTTCAACTGGGTGTTTGGTGTCGCTTCACATTAATTTAGCCCAAGGGAATTCCGAACTCACCATGACCCCTCCCTGGTCTGTCCAGCGCAGGTTGTGACAATAGCTTGTATTTTATTTATCATATTTAAAAAGATCGTTGTTTTCCTCCACAAATTTATTATCCTGTCGGTACAAGGGTAAGATGACAGAAGAAAGAATTTTAAAATAGCAGTTCCTATAAACAATATGTTTCCTATAAAAATTTACTGGTTTCATGGGCTTGACTGCTTTCCAGTGATACAAGTGAAATAACTCTGTGCTCCAGAGTGCACCATGCAGGCAATCGATAAAGGACAGGAATGTCTAATCACCACAGGGGGAACATTTTCCACAGAAAAGCTCTTCCATCTCTGACCTCTCCAGTCCTGAACCTTTATAAAATTCTTCCGAAAGATGAACCTGGGAAATGAGGCCTTTATAACTCTGGAAGCTAAAAATCTTGAATTCAATAGAATTAACATCAGGTTTTATATTCCAATACAATTGTCTCTCTGATTCATCTCTGTTACACGAACTCTGAAACCTCTTTTCTGTCTTTTCCAGGTGAGTTAATGATGTATCACTTATCTCCTTGATAACGGGTTCCTTTTTTCCAGTGTTGGTCTCCAACCCTTCCTTTCTCATTATGTAACAGAGCCAGATTAAGCTAAGAATGGTAGTGTCCAATCCTGTATGCAGTCCGGATTTTTCTCCTTCTTGTCAAACCTGAGAGAAGGACTGTGACCTTGGAAGCTTTTTGTGCTCCAACTGTATGGATGAATCTAAAAAAAAAAATAAACAATTTCTTCTGGCAGATTTTGCCTGTCTTATCTGTAGACAGTTGCGGTTGCAAGATCATGACTGTAACAACTGAAAACTAGTATAACTCAAAAAAACTTTGCAGATTTATTTAATACCTTAATGCCATCCGAAGTAATATCTGGAATATAATAATGCAAAGGGAATATTGAAATCACCTAAACGTTGCTGTAAGTTCTTTAAGCACTTTCCAATTTTTATTTTTATTCATTGCATGTGCTCGTATCTTGTGCCATTATACAATGTGGAGTCTGGGGATTAAATATTCCTATCATTGATTCCACTGAGAAATTAATTTTACTTCAGAAGTGTTCTTTCTGTTTCGCAGAAGAGTATGATCAGAAAAAAAGCCTATGCAAAATATTACTTAATACCAGTAACATTTTTATAATATAGACATAAATCCTTTAGCCATCTCAAAGGCAATCTAGTCCACACCCACTCGGTCTGCCCCAAGGCAGAACAAGCTCTATCTGTAACATCCTGACAGAGGTTTGTCTAACCTGTTCTTAAATTTCTTCACACTGGAGATTCCAGTCCTTTTGTATATCTAATCTACTGCTCTTTTTGCTTTACTCATTTAGCAGAAATTAATGTGAATGTAGGCATTTTTTTTCTTCTATTGCATTTCTAAAAGGTATTCTCAGATTTACCAAGTCCATAATAATTTTGATGTGTCCATGTCAATGCAGTGTTAGAAAGGCCATCCCATTTAAAAACAAGTCTCAGAGGGATTTATTTTCAAATGTTGTGAATAGTGGCAGACTTATTTTTGAATACTTAGTTTCAGCCCAAGTAATCTTTTTATTGTTTTATTTGCAACACAAATTTAGTTGTGTTGCAACTAGTTAGTCCCACAAAAGGTATGGAACAAAAGGAAGGAGAGTGAATTGCAATTGAAAAATGGGAGTAAGTTAATGCAGAATAAGTTTCCTGGTTTCATAGGCATTGCTAATATTCCATATAACTGTGTGCATCTGAGATCCAGTTGTGTCTTGAAGTGGTTTGGGTTTTGGGGTTGGGTTTTTTTGAGCTGTTAAGTTTTATGAAGTATTTTAAGATTAACTAGATACATGTATTCCTGAGAGATAGCTATTACCATTCAGTCACATTATTACATTGCATCCATCATCATCTTATGTACAGTGTCAATCTGGAATTCAGGCTCTTTAAGATTAGGCAGCTGCATACCTCTTCTTACAGAGCTTCGTTAAGTGACTGTGCTATACAATCTTGTCCAGCAGAGACTAACAATAGTTGTTTTTTTCTAGCTGCCCATATCTAAATTACATTCTGGGGTTGTTTTTTTGTTTGTTTTTTTTTAAGACAACATGATTATTCCTTAGTATAGTATAAATAGAATTCTCCTATAATATGTCAGGCTATGTGGAAGGAGAGGGAGAAGAGAGGATGTGACTGAAAAAAAAGGAAGTAATAAAGAAAATGAGAATAAAAGCATAAATAAGGATAATAAAAAGCTGATTAGTCTCTTCTATGTGGAGACATCATCATCATGATACCCCTGATGTTTGTATGAAGCTAGCTACAATTTCCAGACAAATCATTCCGTCTTTCATAGATTAAAAAAAAAAAAATTAGATTGAATGGCTTTGGCTTATTACAATATCACACAATGTGGAAATACTTAGAGAAGAAAAAATAGACAGATGGCCCAGTAAATTAATCTATAAGCAGCAGCAGAGCATAAGGTTAGCTGCTGACATTGACTGAATGTTGTGGAAGGTGGTAGAGAGATGACAGTATTAATTAGTAGCAAACATAAGAAGGTGAAAAAGGATAATGTAAAAGGGGATGAGATGGGTTAGGAACCTGTCATTTAAAGGGAGGCTGGAATTTCACATTTGAGAGTTATAATTGTACTTAAACTTCCCCACAATTTTGTAACATTTTGATTGAAAGCTCCGGTTAAACACATGATGAAAATAGGAACACATCTCCAGTGTTGATCTACATTCTTGACTCCAATTTCAAACTCAGCCTCATTTTGAGACTGTTCTGAATTTTTTCACCAGTTGTAATCATAACGCAGTAAAATACATCATATTATTTAGAAAATAGGTCATATGACATTACAAGCTACTTTAATTGTTCTGAAATAGACATTGCCCTGTCCTTCCAAATTACTAGGAGATTTTTTTCTCTTGCAGTGTTTCCACTTGCAATATATTTTTGGGGTAATATATTAGTATAAATTTTGAATTGAGTGTGCTCCAAAAACTACACTGTTATTTTTGTGGTAAACTGTATGCTGTGTTCCAAGCTAGACTGAATTCTTACCTTTTTAGCTCTGGAAATCAAAACATCATTGCTCTTTAAACTCTGACATTATTACAGCTATAAAAATGACATTAAGTATTTTTCATATATTTTAAACAAGATAATCCAAGTTCACTGACTTTTTTGGAGTATAAATTCATACCAGCTGAAGACCAGGCATAGAATGTTTTTAATTTATTTCACTCTTGTTTCTGTGAACTTACTGAACCTGATTTTGAAAAAATGCTGAGCATTCCTGCAAGTACTGAATATTGCTTTCAGCTGAAATGCTGCATTTTAAGCTCTTCTGATAGAGGAACCAGTGTCAAAAAAAACACAGCATGAGGATGCAAGACAGTATTTCAATGTATGACTTTAAAAAAAATCTTTCAAAATTCTGCTGGTTTTTTATTCTACAATAATCCATATATAGAGATCAGAAATACATGATACAATGGTGCATACATGGTATATTTCCATGATAGAATGGAACCAATGTGCATGTGCATCTGTGTTGTTCATTTCTTTGTTTTACAATTCCTAACCAATGTACTTTTTCCGAATGTATTTTGATAATCAGAAACGTAAACCTCCCCTTTTACCTGCTTTGGATTTATTAACCCTGAAGGAACAGTAATCAAGCTTGATACAGCTACACTGGTGACAAATACTTAAACCATTAACTTGACACTAAATTGGAAACCTCTGCTATTAATAAGTAATCCTGTGGGTTACTATCCTGCTGAGATATATATCATAGATTTAGAGTTCACAGCTGATGAGATACCTAAGAAGAGTTACTGTAGAGAGAAAGACATCCTAGATAAAAATGTTCTTTCATATAAACAATGGTCTCTCTTTCTGTTGGTTTTGTTTTTTAAATTGAAGTATTACAGTGCAAATTTTAGGTTCACTGTTCCTGGATATGACACTCATTGCAGTCATTTCATAATAACTTCAGCTTTTTTTTCCCTAGTTTCGCTGTGAGTTTATAAAAATAGTTATCCACACAAACCAAATGATAGAGATGGTATGGTTGAGGAGAAAGTTTTCCATAAAATCCTTGTGCATTGAATCAAGATATTTGTAATAATACTGGTCTCAGTAAACTTTAAAATGAAGAGCCCTTTACTGTAGCTCCTTTAAACAGTTTGCTTGGCAGCCTGGAATGATTTTTAAATTAATTTTCATATTATTCTGAATGTGATTGGGAAAAAAAAAATCCAGAGGCTACTTGAAGCAAGAGTAGCAATGATTATTTTATGACTCTTCATAATGGATTCTTCATTTAATTAGATGAGTAAACTTTAGAGAAATATTTTTTTAACCAGTTACTCTGAGTGCATGAAGAAGGCTAGTGAAACTTTGCTCGCTTATAATTATCTATTTCAAAAGACCTAGTGCCTAAATCACCATTTAAATGCTGCCTTGAGTCTTTCTAACTCAGTAGAGAGTGACTTTGTGACTTGAGTCTACAGCTCATGAATAAAGCATACCATGTATGTGAAAGTTTGTAGGGCGGCAAGTCAACTGGGAAACTCAATCTTTCTTTGATAAAAACATTTTGCTTTTGCAAAAGTGCTGGAGTGAGAGCCCTGGAGTTGGAGACTTCATTTTATTCATTTCATTTTATTCAAAAGGAGGTGTGAGTTTTCCTCCTCTTGTGCTGCCACTCTGCCTCTGCCCTAGCCTCAACAAAATAAACTCCTGGGAGATGGGGTTATAAGGACAAAAGTAAAAATTCCAGTCTACAGAGATGTTCCATTGCCTTCAGTAAATGAGTTATCTCTTGCTGTTGTTTGGGAAAGACAGATTTTCTGATTAAAACATCATTGGGACTGGAGTCAAGGTAACAAAAATTCTTATTTTTATATGTTTTCATACACCCCATTCAGAGACATGTCTCTAAACTAGAAGAAATTGTTACAAATATTTTTTTACTCATATTTACTGAGTGAAATTTGTTAGAAAGCTCAAGGATGTAATTCTCTTCTGCTTTTATCATACTACACCTCACTGTCTCTTATTCCAGATGGCTTATGAGTTGAGTGTATATCTTTGAATGTCTTTCATTAGACCATTTCTGCTTCCACACCAAGATTTTCAAGTTAAAAAGATTTGTTCTTTAATGAATAGAAACAAGAAAGTAATTTCCCAGCCTCTTCTGAGATTTGTAGAGACCACTATTGACCATAAGAAAACAAATGCTTGGTTCTTTTTCTGTTTGTCAGCTGTTTTATTTATAAATGATCATGAAACAAAAAAGGAAAGTAAAAGTATGTTTAATTCTGCTTATACATGATGGAGATTTTAATGTAAAAATAATGCCTGAAACGACAAAAGCATTTGACGCTAGTTCATCAGTGATGTAAAATTTTCAATTTATTTATTCATTTTTCTTAGCTGGCACTTCACTTTAATTCTGTGCCCTTAAATCCAACTTTAAAGCCTCAGAAGAATTTGGCGTGGTCCAGGGATCAGACAGACATGAGAGGAATCAGTTTGCAGCAGAAGCTAAAGAGTGAGTATTTAGGAGATGAGAAGGGTAGGAGATGATGGACTTCGGGATGTGTTACACCAAAAAATGTTTGATGCTGAAACTCAGGACCTGAAGTGGTATGTGATAGTAAAAAAAGTCATTTATAAAAGAAGGGATCGAAGGCATAGTGGTGGATGCTGATAATCAGCCTATAGAATGAATGGTACATCATTGCTCTGATAAAAAATAATTTACACCTCCCAATCCTAGGATATATTTCATTAAATAGTGTTTGCTAAACCTTTTAAAAGTGAGAGTGGTTGCAATAAATAAGTATGTGAAAGCTTATGCTTATCTTTACACGTTTCCAGCTTTTTGTTGTTTAGAAAACGTACTGAATTTAATATTTTACACTGCACTTTTAACCTAAAAGGGTAATAGATGACAAACATCACCAGGTGAAAGTTATTTGTTTGTCCTCTGGAATGGTTTACACAATAGTGAACATAAAATATATAGCTCGTTTCTATCCACATAAATATCTTTAAAAACCTGAGTTATGCTGAAACAAAATCAGGCCATTCTGCCTTTTCCATAGCTGTTAAATTTCAGGTAGCATAAAGAAGATGGGAACAAGCATCCCTGAGTCTCAAAAAGACA
Organism: Buteo buteo; assembly: GCF_964188355.1. Lineage (NCBI taxonomy): Eukaryota > Metazoa > Chordata > Aves > Accipitriformes > Accipitridae > Buteo > Buteo buteo. The sequence continues at coordinate 51,068,935 of NC_134176.1, read as the reverse complement.
GCAAGAAAAAATAACGGGCTGTTGTGGCTTGAGCCATGGCTGAGTTCTGCAGGGCTGGGAGTGGGCATAGACATCTACATTTGGGGCCATGAATGCCAAACCCAAGAGCTGCTCGTGAAGAGCTCCTGAAAAGGAGTCGTGCTGGCTTTCAGTGCAAGGTTTTCATAGACATTTCACTCTGTTAGTCCTATTAAAGCTTTGTCCCAGGAACCATGAGAAAAAGTAAGGAATTGCTTATGGCCAAGACGAATAGACCCTCATTTCTATGTGCTTACATAACTGTCATCTACCTGACGTACTCCTTTGTCTGAAAGGGGTTTGTATTGTGCATGATACATGCCAACACACAGATTAGAATGAGTGGAACAGTCTTTTAAAATTAATATTACTCCGTATTTGGAACTCTGTTTCAAGCTTTATGCAATTATTTCATTAATGTTTCACAAATGCATTTTTAAAGCTTTTGTACGTAAATCCAATTGCTTTCTAATGCATGGGTTTTGGTTTTGTCTATCCCCCCACCCCCAGCCACACCCTTGGGTTGGTAGGAATTAAACATCGTTTACATTATTGCTGAAAATCTTTTATAAATTCATTCCTTTAAATCGTTGTAGTTAGCAATGTTCACCTCATAAAACAAACGCTTTGTATCCTCTGAAGACTAATTTACCCATAAATATACATGTTCCCCAAGCCTAATGTGCATACAGTTCTCTGTGGAGTAAGATACTGTGTGGTAGAAATAAGTACGTCTTAATAAGAGCTGTATTTTCTAATTCTAAAAATTGTTTATAACCTTGAATTTCAAAACTCTATATAACTTTACAGACATAATCTCTACAGATAAAAACTATTATCTTTGTGTTTTTCATTTCATCTTGCTTCAAAATACTCTAAGTTTTAAAAAAGGCCCTCAGGTTTTTGTATAAAAGGAAGAAGACACAGTCACACAGACACACACACGTGCGTGCATACACATACACACTTTGATTTTTCATGGACTGTCCTCAAGAATCTGATTTACGGAAGCCCTTAAGGTTTCTCTCAAAAGTGCATTGAACACATTCCAAGGATCAAAAGATCTGGAATCTGAATATTGTTGTTTTCCTCTTACACTTTTTTTAAAGAAGAGGAAGCGTTCTCCTATAATAGAACCAGTGTCAGTACAGGTGCTCACAAGCTGTTTCAAGGTCAGGTGGTCATCTCTAGCCTACCTGTTCTTTATCAGCAGTTTGTGCTTAAACAGGGCAATTAAACACACTCCTCTTTTTTTTTTTTTTTTTTCCCCTGGAAAATACATGAACACAATATATATTTTTTTCTTAATTCAGTTTGGCATAAGCATGCGTATCAGGTTTATACAGTTACATTAGAATAATATATAAAAGAATGAGAGGAATCTAGTTCATTATTTAATAGCATAACTGAACGTGTTGGCTTGGAATACTATGTTATTTTAGAAAAATATCTAAACTTTTAGTTGCAGACTAGGCATATTATTACAAAATTTGTCAATATTTTGGTAAATTCTTTTACTTTTAAATAATTATTGAGAATACTTGGTTCGATTTACTAGATTATTATCCAGATTCCTCAGTAGGTGTTCTTTTTCCTATTCTTTGATATGAGGAGACACATGAAGAATTTACTGACAGTTGTTCATTATGCCTTCAGATGAGGTCCTGTACTATTCAAGTTTTGCTCTCGCCATTTATGGTATCATCAAAAACTCTTGACTGATTTAGGAGCTGGTTATACCTCTATTCCTAGTTACATTCCATTATCTAAAATGCATTGATGGCAAAAAGGCCTTCTCCAAAATTACCAGTGTCACCTTGATTTGCGCAGGTGTTATTTAACAATGATTGTACTTTTCCAGTTTTATTGTAGAACAAATTGCTTGTGATCTTTGATGACATGCAGCAGGTAATGCAGGTGCATTTATAACACAGCCTAAGGAAATAGATTGAATATTTGAAGCAATAAATTTCATTTTGATCTCTGTAAGAAAGATAATGTCAGCTCTTTGTCCTCCCCTTCTTCTCTTCATCTATCAATGAGAATTTATAAATGCAATTATTTCAAAGGCAGTTTAAATTAGAAGAGGAAATAGAGAAAAAAAAGAGGCAACAGGTGACAATGGCATCAGAATTGGAAAATACAGCAAATATACTATTATTATAATAAACATTGTGAAAGCTACCGTGTAATGAATACTTTGGACCATTCCAGTTTTGCTTTATCTTTTGAGATTATTGCAGGTGAGTCTATTATGTGATTTTTCCAGTAGCATTTGGAAAATAATCCAACCGAACTTTTATCTTAGCTAGTAGTGATTGGTTGCTATTGTTTGCACAACTGATTCTCCTCAGCACATACGGTGATGTGTGGTCTAACCATTGCAGGGGATGCTGAAGGAAGAGCCAATACCAGAAATCAGGGATATGGAGCTAACAAACTAGTGGCATGGCCACGCAGCTGCAGGATGGCTCAGCTTCAGTGTTTGGGAGAGCTGTATGGTCAGGAGACCAGTTCACTGACATTGGCCTTCAGCAGCAGAGACAGAATCATGGTAAACATGAGAGTGAAAATGCTAATTGGCGTTCTGGGTTGAATTACCCTCTTGGTTTACTGGTGTAATACTCCACCGAAACATTGAAAATGCCCTTCACTGGGGACAGCTTGTGACACAAAGAGTGGTTGATGGACAATGCAGCTGAGGCTACAAACAGATTGCCAATTTTTTATAGATGTCTCGTTGATCACTCTTAGTCTAAGAAAATCAAACACATTAAATGTTTTTGCATCATTTTATAGCAGGCTTTAAGATAAATTTTTGTTGATGATCACATTTCTATTCAAATTTACCCTTATTCAGCTTAAGCCCTGAGAACTAAGGATGGGTGGGAGATAGCGCAGTGTGGTCTTTCCTGTCCTCATTACAAAGGATTGGGGAAGGTCTCTCAGCACTCAGGGACTAAGGTCAGAGTAACACTTTCCCTTGACTCCTCTCTCAGGAGGTAGTTGCTTTGCTGGTTTTTAACTCCTATCATACACCAAGGAAAATCTAATGTAATTTTTTTCATTAAATTTTATATTCAGTAAAGACTGACTGTATTAATGAAACTTTGAATCATTATACTCTTTTTTTTAGATTTTTTTTTTCCTTTCTAAAGGGGTTATATGAAGATTGAAGTCAATAAAGTCATTATGACATGCAGATATTCTTTTTCCAAGGATCATCTTTTATTTAGCTTAGCAGCATGCTTTAAGCCACTAAATAACTGACTTTAAAGATAGGTTAGTTTGATATTCAGGGCACTTACAGGTGGAACGCCTTGTGTTACTTTTCTAAGACATGAGCTTTTAGAGATACTCAGGATGGGACATTTTACGGCAGAATCCTTACAATATAATTTAAAGAACAGACTAAGGGAATTGATTTCTAGAGTGGGTTTAGTCTCAATTAACATTAACTTTCTCCAGTTAAGGTTTCCCACTCTCAGTTAATTATCTAAATTCCTAACACATTCATCAGAAATCTAGTCAATTGATGTAACTTAGGAAATTACTTTTCTGAACAAACATATGCATCTGCTTTAAGATGAGATGAATTCCTATCTCAAAGTATCTTCTGTAATGACTAGATTTTAGATATAGAAACCTTTGGAGTACCAAGCATTTCTGGAGGAAAAAATAAAATAGATAAAGACCACCTTCTAATAGCAAGGCTTTTCTGCTCCAGATATTACCTTTGTGTATTGTTTTCCTTAGATTTGGGGTTTCTGAAAAGAAGAAAAATGACAGGATTCAGTCGTGTCCTCAGATCAAGGTGGTCACATCATGTTGTAGTACATGCTGACCAGGTTAATGGCCTTGTCTTGAGATAAAGATTTGTCTCAGTAAGCAAAAATCCAGACAAAACCGCAGCATTTGGCACATCCAATATAAGGCACTAAATGTATTTACTGATTACATTTACAGTTCAAAAGCGCCTGTTAAACATACAAAAGGTCATAGATGACCTAGCTGGAGCACTTCAGACTTGAGGGAGTTCATTAGGGAGAGCCCCTCCAGTATATTGTCTGTAGGGTAAACAGGGGAGGTTCTTCAATCTCATATCTCATATTTATGTGGTATCTTATCTTCCTATGATTTACAAAAATTTCGTTCACTCTCTTTATTTTACTGTTAGGTAACTGATAAACAGACAGGATAAACTGTCATAAAGATTTCATAATTAGTGGTAGTTCTCAATGACAATTATTTATCTAAATATCTTTGAGGATCTGGGCCTCACCATTTCATTGTTTGTAATTCTCGCCACTATCATTACTTTAAAGTTATCTGATTGCTGTTCATCGCTGCTGCTCCTGAATGTTATTCCCTTAGTAGCAACAGAGATGTGCCTCATCTTCACAATCTGTTATTGGATGTACACCAGGACAACTTTGCCAGTTGAGCAATTGCTGTTAAATTCTGAAGTGTTTCTATTCGGGTGAGGTACAGATAATTATCTGCTAAATAGGAACCTCTAAAGAGAGGTAACAAACCTCTCCAAGTCTCAGAGTGATATGAAGCTGTAAATGGAAACACTGCTACTGTCAGTTATGATACTGGACTGAAAATAAGAGTGAAATATATGGTGCCAGCCTAAGATAATGCAATGCATTTCATATATGGCACAGCTTGATACAAAATGAGGAGCAGGGCAGTGTGAGACTTGCTGAAAAAGCTGCTAAGAGAGAAGCATGCAATGTCGGGTGGGAGAAGCACCATCAAGCCGACTAAGAAAAGCACTACAGTGCATCATTATAGGAAATTGTTGCTTCCTTACATGTACAGCTCTGTTGTTACAGCATTGCCATCAGTAGAGCAGAAGGAAAAAGAGATTCATGGTCTTGTTTTTCACGTTTTTGTGTAACTAGTAAAAGAGACAGTGTATATACTAGATAAAATAGTTAAAACCACAGAGAGCAGAATTTAAGAAGAATTTCAAGCTGGAATCATGATGGCTGAAGTGGATAAAAGAGTGTGAGATCATAATCATTACTATTATTGTCTATCCTGTCAATATTATTATTTACAAGACTTTTCTTCCCATTTCACTCATTTAAAACCTACGATGTATTTGTCAATGATAGAATTTAACCGTCATGAGATATTCAGAAAATTAGATTAAAAATGCTATTTTAAAAAAATTAAATTCTGTAATGACCAGAAGTTTGGATTTAACAGAGAGTGTTCTGCCAAATGGCACATATTTTAAAATATCCATTGAATCTTTTATCTTTTGTTTCAACATTTGCAATAATTGTGTTTCTAATGCACAATCACTTTGTGGATTTAAATTGATTTCTGAAGTTTGATTATCTCACCAAGTAAACTCACAAAAATATACATTAGAAATATCTTTGAAGGAATATTCTTAGAAATATTTTCAGTCATGAAAAATGAAAAAAAACCACATGTCTAGCAAGATTTAAATTTTCTTCATTAAGAGTGTTCAGTATCTGGAGACTGAAGGAGGAAAGCTGGATTCACATGGCCAACTATAGCTTTTTGAGGAGCCTCAATAATAACATATGTATATTCATAAGGAAAAGCATTAATTTAGTTCATCAGGAGGAGGGTAATCACCTCAGTATGCAGATTTTTGAAAATTTTGTTCAGTCACAAATTAACTTTGTCTATTTTTAGCTCAGATATGATAAATCCACTGAGCTTACCCATACCCATTTATATAACATTTGGGAAAAAAATAAACTTGCAATAGGCAGTTAAAGAAAAGGACTATAATTATCCACACATATTCGGCCAAGGCAAGTCACTAAGAGTAAATCTGGTGGGATATATCACACTTCAGTATTTCTTCTGACTGCTATAGTAATTCATTTAACAAATCTGTACACCTTCAATGTAGTTTTCTATGAAAATCTCTAAACCCAGGAAAGTATTTCACATTTTTTTTTAATCCCACTGTACTTCAGATTTGAGGGATTACATTTCTGAGAATATTTCGGAAATTTAAAATCTAAATCCAGTTTTAAAAAAAGGACTTTTAATTATATAAGGAAACATTTTCTTATGATTCAGTACAGTCTCACTTGAGCTAGTTATCATAGGTACTGAAAGTAGTTCAGCTGTGCTAAAAAGAAACTAAGAACAAGTGACCTACTCAAACATTTTCTCAGTTTCTTGTGTGGATTTTGTAGCAGTGACTATTGTGAAGACACAACCTGCAAGCACTTTTTAAAACCTGCTTAGGTTTTCCAGATTTGACTTCGAAAAATCGGTGCTGAACTATGGTTTATGTTAACATTAATTGTTCAAAATTCCAGATACAAAGAACAATGCACATTTTATATGTTTTAATTAATAGATTTTCATGGTGATGTAGGTGCTTTACTACAATAAATCTTGGAAAGAAATATTATTGATAACTTAGAAAAACAGTAATCTTAAGTGACACAGTTATTCCAGTGCCATTCATTTCACGGGTCATTTTAAATGAAAAATTCAGGTCCAGACCATCAGCTGATAAAACTAGCTCCACCAATTGGTGCTCTGAGGCAGAAGGTGTTAGAGATTGCTCAAAATGACCCAACAGCATGGCGTTCACAATGTGCAAAGGCATCAAGAGGCTTTTTTTCCCTTCCCTGCTGTCACGTGAACCTTTCATAAGAATATGAGAATTATCTTAATATTACAAAAAATCCTATTTCATCTCCAGTGTTTGCAATCACAGTCATTACTTACTCCTGCTTTATTGGCTGCTGCACAAAAATATAATAAAAGAAATAGATCTTATAAAGCAAACAGATTACATATGTGTTAACTCTGGTCACATGAGCAGGAATGTCAGCTTTAAAAAAAATACTGCATTTATGCTTAAAATCAAGATGTGCTTCTGTGCCTGCAATTGTGGACAACAATGGAGATAATCTGATAATGCTGAAGGTACTGAACCCTTTAAAATATTGTAAGTTTTATTCAGTAAATTGTATTCATTATTTATTCACATAACTGATTTCTTTTTTTTAAACAGTAAAGAAAAAGGCACAAAAGTCCTTAGAACTATTTCAGTGTCTTGGAACATGAATTCTAACAGGTGTACAGATTTTTCATGTTGACTTAAATATTTCTGAGGAGCAACTAGATAAGGATGTATAATGCAATAAAATAACTGTGGCTGCTGAAAAAGAGGGCAGACAAAGAAAGAACAAACATATTTCATCTAAATTGCTCATAGGGCTTTTTATGCTATATCTGTCAAATATGACTGGTATTATTTGACTGATATAAATTACTATTGATTTCCAGGCTCTGAGAAACTTTTTAGGCCCTGAACGAAGATTTTAATCCTTTTTGGTTTTTAAGTCAGATTTCTTCTTTTGGATTATCCTTTACAGGTTTTATGAAGCCATTCATTTGATTATCTCATAATAATGGCTGCAGTTAAACAGCACATTTACAGAAGATGAGAAGGAACTGCCTTGTCAGAATTTTTCTTCTAGAGATAAGGCCCAAATCCATACAATCTGTACTATATATATTGATGTCAGTGGAAGCTCAATTTCTCACAGACTAAATGAATGAATGCATTTGATGATAGAATTTGTGTCAACAGAATAAACAGTAGCTCTTTGGAGGAAGGAAAATCTAAATAAACTAACAGAATTAGGTTCATAGACCAATGAATGGTTTATAAAAACGTGTGATGAAAAGGATCTCGAAAGATCAGCTTCTTTAAAGCCTTTTCCATACGCAGACTCCAATATTCAGGACTCAAGATATCCTTAAGGGGTGTTCGCAGCATGATGTAACACGTCTTTTATTTAATCTGTAATTATTCTAGACATCATACCCTGCTCTAGTAGCTAGTATTCAGTAAACTAGCAAACATGCAGACACTAGGCTCTGGATCACTAACATGTGAAGACATGTTAAGCTGCAAGACATTTAAATATTGCTCGTTCCTATTTGAAGCCATGTGGGAGGAGGAGCAAGTTGAAGCATTGGTGCAAGCATTCCTTCCCAAGGAAAGTCATGAACACATCTGGTCTGTCACCTTACAGAACTTGGGAGTCAATTGAACAAATATACACAAAGATTTAGCGTGTTTGAAGAGATAGGGACCTTAACCTATAAAACTGGCTACGTTTGATTTTACTCCTGCTACAAGAGAACAGTAACTTGAAGGTCACATGTCACTCTCATGACCTATTAAAATCAATACGAGCCTTTCCATTGACTTCATTGTATTTTGGATGGGTTCAACAGTTCAACAGTAACCTCTTATTCTGCTTATTGTGCTGAGGTACACAAAGTCTTAAAAGTTGCTGTGAAGCATCAACATCTGTACGTGAATTCTGTAATAGTAAACCCACCACTTATAGTAGATCTTAAAGGCAATGGATGACATGCCTTCTAACACACGTAAGACAAAAAGCCCTGCAGATCAAGAAATAAGAATTTCAGCAGAAAATCAGTGCTCCAGAAGGAAATTTGGCCACTGCACTAGAAATCAGCAGAGTCAGGGTTAAATACAGTTGATGTTACTATGTGAAACATCAATGCATGACATTTCACAGCAGTTAGTGTGCCCAGATGCCCCCAGAGCCCAGCTCGTTCCTCCTCCATTCTCCGCTGCACTTTGAACAGTAAGACACCGCTAACAGGCAGCTAGCCCATGTGCTTTTGAGCCACTTTGCAGTAAAAAAGAGCAACACGAGCTGGACTTTTGTCAAATCCTTTCTGGAAATCTGAACATGTGGTGTCCATTGAATCCCATTTTTGTCTCCTATGGTAGTCTTGTCTTCAAAGAAACCTAACCAGATGGTGAAGCCTGCCTTTCCTTTCTTAGAGGCCATCAGTCTTTGCTCACACTGTGTATTTCTAAGTGTTTTTCCTGTTTTGATCTCTGAGAAAGACTTTGTAAGACACTTCCTGCAAGTGAAGTTTAACGAGATTCTCAGGTATGTTCCAACTCTTTTGTTAATCCATGTCTCCGCGATAACTACCTGAACCTACTGAGCTTCAGCTAAGACATCTTGCAAAAGTAATACACGCAGAAGCTTCCCTGCAACTCTGGTCATACTCCTCAGCTCACCATGAGTAAATAATAATGACTTCCATTTATAAGAGCACCTTTTAACCCCTAAGATCCCAAAGGTTTTACAAACTATTGTCCCGATCCTGCAGTCATCTACTTTAATAGATAGAGGGCAAAGTTCTACTCCCACAGATAGGTAACTTCAAACATCACGGAAATCACAAGTGAGATAAATGTTTTTCTGGTACAAAGTAGAATGAAATAACTGGTTAGAAAGAAATTTATGTTGCCATCATTTCAGAAAATTCAGATGTAATTTGTTCAGCAAGATGAACATTATCACTCAAATTACAGCCTGGCTGAAAAATAGAAGTCAAGACTCCAACATTTAAACCGAAGCCTGGTAGGTTTTGACTGAGTATGTGTTTTAAATTTAGTCTTTGAACCTATTTTTCTGTATTTATTTCCTACGTTTCACAAATGCATGATCAATACAGACTCAGACTGTTCTCTATTACTGGGTTACTGTTACTACCTCAAAGAGCATGTACATATTCTTGGGAATTTTCCTATTCAGAAACTATCCAGGCCAAACCCTTTTTAGCCTTTAAGAGTGCAAAACAATGCTGAAAGTTATGCTTGATCATGTTATATTCATTCATGACAGTGTAAGAACAATAATAGCAGTGAAATTTCTACCATCTCCTTACTTTTTTGGAAGGAATAGTCTTTCAGAGCCTCATTTGTATTAAAGTCTTTGTTTCTCTTCAGTCAGAAAACAACAATTGTCCATGTGGACTCAAGGCAAAATCAGAATTTTAACCAAGAGATTGTTGAGGAATATGAATCCGTTTCCTTCAGATAATATAAACAAGTCTATATTCTATGTTCATGTTTTATAGTATGCCATAACAATGTAATATTTTACAGATATACCAGAGAAAATTCTGAAGTAAAGCTCTATTATTTGTTGCTGACACTTACATTGTAACTGAAACAACATTCCACTGTGAGATAGGAAGCACCTAACAGACATCAGTTAATGATAGAACTAGATGAACTATTTGCAATGAATAATTGGACAGTTATAGCCTTCTACCATCTTTAGAATCTATCAATAAATAGAACACAGTATTGTTATTTTTATTTACTATAATTAGTAATTATTAAAAAAAAATAATTGAGTATTAACCTTGTCATGAACAATGAGATTTCTGTTATTTATTAGGTCACTTAGGATACATGATGGGATTATTTGATGAAAATACAACTAATGACAATACAGAATAAAAGCTGTCTATTCATGCACAAATGTCCTTGTTTGTAGGCAAATGTAGGGGATCAGAGTAGTAGTACTGAGAAAAGTTTGCCCTATTCCCCAGAATGACTGTTTGCACAGTACAACTGTAACAGATGGGTAGCAGCTGCTCAGGTAACTGAGGAGAAAGTTGTAAAAAGATTAAGTGAATGACAAGCCAAATTTCAGGTACTACAGTATGTGATTGAGAGGGCTCATGTTGGCTAACTGGCCTAACGCAGGAACTCTACCGTCTATAGTCTCAGCAATAGAAAGTTTATATATCTTAGAGCTTAGTTCCATTTAGTGAACAATCTTTGATTTCCTATCTGTGAATAAACCACAATCAATAATGTATCTTTTATTCTAATCTTTGCCTTTCTTGCCTAAATTCTGTGAGACAAAGGCACTGTGATATGTGAAGCATATCTTGTTCAACAGAGTGTTGGTCTTGGTGGAGGAACTTGTATGCAGTAATAAAACTAATGCTAGTTATAAAATATAGTAGAGAAATTTTATGCATTTTGCTCTATTAATGTGCGTCTCCAATTTTAAATGAAGAATTTATTTTGTTTAAATTTTATTCACTGAAAACTGTACAGTTTTAGGTAATTTCAGTTCAAAGATTACAAACTGAGGATTAAGAATGTGTACAATGTACTGCAGTAATTTAAAAAAAAAAACAAAAAAACACTTTCCATTAATTCTTTTGTCATTATTGTTATGTATTGGGACAAAAAGGGAGGTAGAATATGAGAGTAAAGAGAGCCTGAACCATGCAGTATGTATAATTGCTTTTGGGTTTTCACTTAACAAAAATTTGTGTCTTATAATTTCTTTGTGCATCCAGGCCTGGGTTGATACATGGAAAAACTACATAAAAAAGCCTAATTTAGATATGTTCTCAAAGGATGAATACTTTATATGTTACTAAGAGTTTGTTTAGTTTTGATATAAGGATATATTCTTCTTTCACCGCTTAAAATAACGAAGGGAATTAAAAGTTTCAGAAAGAAAATTCCAGAGGGAAAGAGGTTTAAAGTTATATGTTGCTTTACATGCATACATAAAGCTGTAAAAAAGCACATGTTTTTTTGCTAGACAGAGGTTATTGTTGGTTCATCCAATGCAATTCCTTACTTCTGTTACTGACCAATTTTTGCTTCTTCAAAAGAGGGTAACAACTTTTTACCGTGTACTTAGCCCATTGTGCTTGCCACATATAGAGAAAAGTATTCCTTGTTGTCTCACAGTGATCAATTTATGTCCTGAATTTATGACCCCTTATGTCCTGTATTTTCTTTTGCATAATATTGACAACTGCAAATATTTGATAGAAAATCATAACTGTATATAACTTTCCAAAAATGAAATATTTGGACATAGGAAAGAAAAATGTAAAACGATACTCCACTTTTCTGCATTAGTTTTGAAACAGCCATGCTTATGGTTAAGGAGAACTTCCTCCTTTATCACATCATCCCTAATTGTACTTCCTTGAAAGTCTGATAAAGCTGCTACTCCTAACAGATTCCCTAGCAGTTTTTGATGGGGTATTTCCATTTAAATATGATGGCAAATATTAACAGACAAATTGAATACAATTGTAGCTGACCATCAAGTAATTCGGTACTAGCCATAAGCATAGTCATCTAAAAGTCAGGTTGTCCATTTTTTGTTTTCTTCTTCATCATCCCTCATCAATTCACAGATTGGTCATATAATAAATGCTTGCTTAAATTCTGTTCATTGTAACAAAAATAGTGGGTAGCAGGTATCTCCACTCTTTTCTGTCCTGATTCAGATAAGAATATAGGAATGGCTGTAGTGTGTCTTACTGCCCCAGCAATGTGTCACACATAGCTGTAAGCAGGTGCTGATAGAATAACGAGAAAAGGAACAGCATGTATTAATAATACCGTCCAATAATACTCTTCTGACCTCCAAGTATTTTTATCTCAAGACATACTTGAGCAGATATTCATGTATTTAGTAACCTTCAGTTCAGTTCAGTGTCCCCTGTGTCCATAAAAACTTTCAGAAGCTACACCATCTTTTCTTCAGAGTGAAGCAAAATACAAATAAACCAACCCAAAAGACTCATGTAGAAATGTTAATTAACTTGTATACAACAAAAAATGTTTTCCATGACCAAAAATATGCTATCTTATGCGGCTAGTCAAAAAGGCAGTTCCTGTAATTATGACCCAAACTATCGCACAAGACCAGGTAATATTAATTTCTCAGTACCTCTTAAATGAACATGCCATTTTCAGTCAATGGTGCCAACGTTTGTATCAGGATGTCTGGAAAACCATATATAGGGAAAAGGAAACTTTTAGCTCACGTAGAAACAGAGTTTTTTCTTTGAGAGAAATGGCAGGGCTCTTGGCCACAGAAAACTGATGTTGGCAAGATCCATCCTTGTGGAGAATTCCTTTCTACTAGTGCCTAAATGGAGATGTTATTTGATATCTGTCATCATAGAATAATGGTAATTTCCTGTTCAAACTTATATTCAGTCCATAGAGATATACGTTTTGAAAACTTGCAGGTACATCTTTTGAAATCACACATTCATGACTGTATTCAAAGTACTGTAACACATCAGGAACGTGACTGTCACTTATTCCTTCATCGTGTCACCTTAGCATATGCATATTTCACATGTACATTAGCACATTGGTTCATTTTGACCTGGTTTGATTGACATTCAGCATAGTAAATTACCTCAGTTCTTGAATATCTTTAACTGAGCATTGAGACACCCTCTGATAAATGGCTGTGTTCTAATTTTCAGAAGCAAACACTCTGACAATCAAAGGAACCTTATGTTTATGCACTTCTCATCTGGCAGCACCACCAAACTGCTTTTAAATTAGTCCAGGAGCTTTAAAATTTATAGGCTTATAAATACTATTATCTAGTTTCATGTTTGAAGTTATAAATCCTTTTTATCCCATGTCACTTATTTTGTTTTAAGTTTATTCAGATTTCTATATCGTCTGATTGGCTTCTATTCCAAGACAATTCATGGCCTGGAGAAAACCCTTTTTAATACAATTTTGAGAAAGATTTAATTATGACACTCAGATCCAGCTAGTAACTACTTATAAGAGCCATAAATCACCTTTCTCAGGATGATGAGGTGATGAGGAGGCTATAAAGCATTATAGAGTGGTGTGTTCTCTAAAAGCCTCTATCTATATCAACCACATCTTTCCAAGATTCAGCATAGATTTTAGGGGACACCCAAAACCATTTTTGAGATGCAGTTGGCACAGAAGTTCTAAGAAGCAATTACCGTAGCAATAAGAAAGATGTTGACTTTTATTTATGAGTTAGGGCACAAATCTTGCCAATGATTTCTGATCAGAGTTTGGAAGATCCTTGAATACAACTGAATAGCCTGCTCATTGTAATTATAATTCACAATCCTATTACAAATAAGAGTTTTCGCTGATCTGGTAGTAGCTTCTGTAGGTCCAGAAATTACATCTTAATTAAACAAATCGTAGCTAAAACTTACATAGAACAGGAAAAGACCTAGCTGTGGTGAATTCCCAGCTTCTCATAGAGAAACATTCTATTGGAAAGAAATTCCTATCAGACCCAAAACCCAGCATCAATATGCAACCAGATGAATATAGGATTGATTTTTTTTTCCCCCTTCTTTTTAGTGCATTGATAAAAGCTGGTAAGAAGTTGACAACTTTCAGCCTCACAAATAAAAAAGGAGATGCAAAGAGAAAACTGATTCTCCATGGTCTTCCTTTTTAAGCATCAATAATATTTTAATAAAAAAGAAATAGATGACACAGAGAAACAAAACATAATTTGTGACTCCAGTAACACTAAACTTGACCTGTTCATTCCATTTATTATTGTCAAGAAATCATACAAATTTGAATTCCAAATTAATAGGACTGAGTGAACAATAGCAAATCAGGTTGCAACTTTCTTACTTTCAAAGTATGTGTGGTGTGCTCACATTAACCTTTACCTCTGCCAGGTAGACGGAAAACTTAATTTTCAGCTCAAGTAACCTTGTACACTTGCTGTAGCAGGTTTCATCTCTAGATTAGGGAGTAATTTACATATGTTAGAAAGCCCTATTTCACTGTAACTCATGAAGCTCAGGATCAGAGAAGTTCATCCAGTCCATTATGAAGATCCTTGTTTAATTTAAGTTAGCAATTGTCACTTTACAAACCATGAACAAGGTCTCCATTTTGTGAAACAAATCTCAGCTGGATGATCCTTCCGGATCTATATGCAATCCTGGAATGCATTTTCACTTTTTAAGAAAAATTATGTAGTTTGTTGGTTTATTAAGAACATTTTGAAAGCACTTATAGAACCTTTATAAATGGAGCTTGAAGGGTACTGTATCGGTTGATTTAACCTTTATGAACATACAGTTAAAATGAAACATCAAGTATTTCAACATAGCATGGTACAGTGCCATTCAGGGATAACCAAATTAGTTTTAAGCAAAACTATTGTCTAAGATACAGTGTGAAAATGTTACTGTCATCATGTGTGATCTTGACATATCAAGATAGATTAAATGGTTTCCTTTAGGTCACCTGACCCTTGCCTAAACAAAGCAGAACTAATTCCTGACTTGTTTTCATAAGAACAGTCAGTACTTTACTTAACAATGGTACATATATTTTAAAAATCTCAAAAATATATTACAGGATATATCAAAACCATTTCATCTATTTAATTCATCTATGCCCACAAAAATGAAGTTTTCTTATGGCACTTTATGCTTGAAAATGCAAAAAAACCTGGACTGTGGCCTGGACATTTAGGAATGTGCTTCCTACCTTCTCTGCCCAAACCCAGACAGATCTCACAGTGATTTACAAAGTTCAATTTTCTTAGTCCCATTTTTTTACCAAGAGTGATAGAGTAACTGAGGCTTAGAAATGTTGAAGTGACTTGCAGATGTTCAAAGAACTTATGACCTTGCTAGTCAGTCATGGAATAAGAATAGAAGCTAAGATCACTGGCACCCAGGAATGGCCATTAGGCAGTGCCTTGCAGCAAGGCTTGCAGTAGAATAAAATCATTCCTCATATGCCTTTAAAGCATGTATTTCAAAGCCCGTGGTATTATAGAATAACTGAATACAGAATTACCATTACAGAGAGAAAGCAAAAATATTAGGTCGCATAGTCTGTCCTCCAATTAGCATGGGATTTTTAAATTCTTCAGTGTTTTGTCAAGTATGACATTAATTTTTGATCTCAAATAGCAAACATTTGAAATTGTAAATGCATCACACAAATTGAGTCCCTTTTTGACACTACAAGTCAGAAAGATTAATTTAGTGACCTCCTTTATCAACCACAAAATACTGTCCTCTCTGGCTATAGTTAATAGTTGACAGGCGGACTGAAATCCCAGATACTTCTCACTAGATATTGGAAGTTGCTATTAGCTTTGCTGAATTCTGTCTTATTTTTGTTGTTGTTACTGTTCACAGATGACACTTTCTGTTAGCTCCCCAGAGCCTGGCTTTTATCCCTTCCTGTTGAAAACAACAGCAAAATAAATAAATAAATAATCATATTTTGATCTGTGGTTTGAGAAATAATGACTTCTTCCTTCTGAACACCTTTAAATGAATTTGCATCTTCAATCATATCGAACATTAGTTTTTCTGCCTTCCACTGCCACCCCCCCCCCCCCAGCAATTCTGACAGCCTAGGAGGAAGGAAAGCTCAGATTTCAGCACAGTAATTTGAAGTGTTAATTAGGGAATACTGCACTGACATTGAAATCCCTGATTCTCCCATACTGTGTGTTGGGATAGTTGCAAACTAACCCTGTAGAATAAGGGGTTAGGTGAGAAAAGGGAGAAAATAATGTCCCAGTATACTCGTCATTAATCAGAAGCATGACTCACATTTGCTTAAAGAAATGTATCAGTAATAACATCAGCCTTCAACAGTGAAGATTTGTGAGCAGAAAGGTTGCCATGTGAAGCCGCAACAGCTAACACACCTTCCCTGCCTGCTTTTGACAAGGTAGTGAAAGAATTCCTTGAGATGCGGATAAGAAGGTGGCAAACCTTCTTCCTTTCCTTCCTCAGATATCTTTCTCTGAGACTGAACTTGGACATTTTATTCTTAAAAGTCCTCACAGTTCTGAATCCCAGTGAGACAATACTTCTTTCAAACTTTCCAATAGGGACTGCAGATGCTGATCTCCATAGGAGCATTAAAGTCATGTGCCTGAAATTACCACCTGTTCTTGTTCAACTACGGTTTTGCAATAATTTCTCATGAAGCTTGCTAAACAATGCAGAGAGAGTTACATTTCTAAGACATAAACTCACAGAAGAGAACATATTTAGAACTAGAGTAGAAGTGACTCTCAGAAGTTAAGCATGGAAATACTGAAGAGTGGGAATATAGTTAAAGCTGCAGTTCCTCAAAGAGGACTTAAAATCTCAGATTAATAAAATTATCAGACTTGAGTCTTTCGGACTATCCATCTGAACTACTCTTGTCTAAATGGCTCATGAAGCAGCTTCTGAATCACTCCAGTCTATAAAAGTTTTTTTAAATTAAAGCACAGTTGGCGCAATTTTACTGCAATTCAATAATCTGTGAATGGTCAAGCCAGGAACTACTTCACAACAGATACCTGCTTGTGGACCACAGCCTCCAGAAAAAAAACCCAAACAAGTCGCTCAGGCTGGTAACTGCTTCTGCTGTCTCACTCTAGTTTGCCTGGATTCATGTTCTCAAACATTACATACTTTTGAGACGTTTTCTATGCAACCCTTCTTTCAGCCCAGCCAAAACACACTTCTCAACATTTGCTAGTAATTCATGTAGATGAGTCCCTCGTTAGTGTGCTGGCTGTGTCTGCAGTTCTTAGCTTTTGCGTCAGTGAATTATATAGGCAGCCCACATATTTAACGTTAGTCGAGAATTTTAAACCTCACAAACACTAAATAACACTGTTATTCAAGGCTGATGCACTGCCTAGCTTTATAGTGGTATCAGAGATGGTATTAAAATTAGACCCAGAGCCAAGAAGTTTGGTTGACTTCTAATTTTCAAAGTCAGGTTCAATACTTCATGAGAAGAATTGGAAAAATGGAAACTGAGTGATTCTTGTTGCAGAAGAATTTCTCAAATCATTGTACCAGGTATATTTTGACTTTGTGCCTTAAGGTTTGAAAAACATCCTCAGAGGCATTTTGAATTTTGTTAGTGCTTAGCTGTAGAAGTATGTATTTAGGCATTTCTTTCCCTCTTCTGAGCATTTCAGAACAGATGCTGTAGAATAACTTTTATTGTGAGAGTTCTCACACATCTTATTTACAAAAATGACAGGCTATACTTGAAGATATCCTTATCTAAGATGCAGATACACAGCCCTGGCTTTAACACAGAACTCTAGAAAGCACGTAGCATGGAAAATACTGGTGATCATAATACTTTCAGCTGTCTACATAAAAGTATTATTGAGGTCAGTTTGAAATCAGAGTTATCGGTCAACTTTCATTCTTTGTGACAAGTTCTGATGTCATCAAAGATAGAGGCAATTTTACCTTTATAGAAAGTTTAATGGGCAACTGTAGTTAGCTCTAGCAGCATTCAAAATTAGTGCCTTGTGTTTACATTATCTTCTAACTATTTTAACATCATCTACTCTCAGTATTCGACACCAGTGGGTAAGGATTTTGATTCAGTGAAAGTTTGACATGTTCTAGAGGTCCAGCTTTTCCCTCAGTTCTGCATTTTTCCATTATTTATAATTTATAAAATGTGGATTTCCTTTGTTCTGGATTTATTGCTTAAGACAAAGAAAGAAACTGTACATTTCTAGCCACCCATCAAACAGAAGCAAATGTTTTCTCAGAGTCTGGAAGCAATTGAGTTGTGCTGATTTTAAAATAAAATTATCTATAAAAAAGTATATCTGTTGAAGAACTACAACTTCTGTCTTAAGAAGCCTTCCAGGAAGTTTAAATGTAAGTTACATTTACATAACAGAGACTTAGTTGAGTTTTTCTTTCAGTATATAAAAGAAGGTCTCTGATTCAAAGTGTGGACTCTTGAGAAATGTTCAGTTTTGCCACATTAGTGAATAACTGAATGGAACAGAATGAAAACGGTGAAGCATCACTGCAGGATGATACAACACAAAATATGGTTTATTCAATTATCTTGACAACTGAACTACAGTTTTAACTATTTATGATAATGCCTTCATAATATAGTAGTAAATATTTTATAATGTATTTTATGAAAATAACAAAGCCTTATAAATTCTGCACTGCACACAATAAAACACTGCAGCATGCTGCTATGAAACCTTTGCCAAGAAGCAGGGAACATGGAGGCACTTCATGTGTAAATCATAAAGCTTGCAGATTATTAAAATGCAGCCTTTTATATGTAATTTTTGAAGAAATAGCACTGTGAAGTTCAGTAGAGAATGAGATCTTGTTTCTATCCTTTCTAAAAGCATGGTTGTTTAAATAAAGGGTAAAATGCTTCTGGCTTATAATGGAACATGATTTTTTACCTACAGCTCTGTTTCAGATTTTCTACATACAGACTGAAATTGTGACAATTGCTTTTGCACGACTCCAGATATATTAATGTCTCTAGTCTCTGTTATACATATGTAATTAGATAAATGTAATGTACAGGCTTGCCAGAAAAGCTTTAAATTAAGGACCTTAACTTAAGCAAGATAGTAATTTGATGTACATTTATTCTCAGGTGCATGAGATTTGCTTATATTTCCAAGATAATGTCATAATAAAGTCGAAAACCTTGAGGCTAGATAAATGCTAGTACTCTGTAGCCTAACTTTTGAATGTAACCTCTCGTTATTTTCCCAGAGTTGGATTTTATAAACATAAATATCAAGAATATGTCCAAATTATTCTTACAGACTTGTTCATTTCCTTTACCTAAGTGAACAAATGGTTTTTACCAAGTGAAGCACAAAGGAAGTAATGAAAATACCTTACTTCTCCTGTCACTGTAATGGCAATTAGGGCAAGCAGACTGCTATGTAGAGAGAGCTAAACAGGCTTCAGGAAAGAAACAATTTTTATGGGAGAAAAGTCTTTATGTGACTGATTTATCAAAACAAAATAAAATGGAGCAAAAAATTAAGCATTTTTAAGTTGCTTTTTTAATTGAGACAGAAAGAAGAAAACCTCTCTGCATGACAAGAACTTGAAATAGCATTTTTTACTAGCATGTTATTTTTATTCTTTTATTCCTAGTAATCGAAATAGGTGTTTAAAATGAAGATATTGTGTAGCATTTGGATCTAGCCTTACACTGTCAAGAAAATTTGTCAGAACTGTATATAGAGAGGGAGTATGGTCAATAAAGAAAATCAACACCAGAATCAGCACTAAATATATATATGTGAAGTAATTTTAGAAAACATGAAAAACACTGTTGGCATCCTATTTAGGAAATCCAGACTGCTCTGAAATATCTGAGCAGTTGAATTTGTTAACAAAGATCGTCACCATATGTCTGTCTTGATCTCCTGTCATGAGTTCTTTCCTCCAGCCTCCCAATTAGTTCTATTATAAAAGGTAGCTGTATTTCAAAGCCTCTATTTGGAGACTGTATTCCTCAAAACTGCAAAACTGGGTGGTGTAGGAGAGTAGAATTTAATCTCAACAATTTTCAAATACATCTGCTGATTATTGTGATTAAATATTACAATAACTCTTTTGGACACGTATAAAACTGTGAATACAATCTTACTCTAAAAATAATTTATGGTTGGATAATAAAAGAGCAGAACCTTTGAATTGTTTTCTATGAATGCTTATATTGGTAAAACAAAGATTGTAGCCACAATCTTTGCTTCACTATCATGCAGTTCAGGCAACTTTTAATATCTGAGCCTTCCAGAGCACAAGTGCATAGGCAGCCCTAGTAATTATGCTTCCATTTAATTTATTTTAGTCTATTTCAGGAAGTCCATTACCTTGAAGTTTCTGTAGCAAGCAGTTGGTATAACACAGCACAGCTGGTACCTCTCATGGTGAATACTATGGCTTAGGTTAAATACTTCCCTTATATTTTTCTTCTTTTTTTCCTTCTTTTTTCCCCTGCATTAAGTAGGTCAAAACAGGAGTTTATAGAAAAAATTAAATCAATTTCACACATAGAAGAGATTTCCAAATAACCATAACCATTTATTTCTGACTTTCCATTTAGCAGTAATGAAATTGTGTACCTTGCTTTTTTCATTTTTTAAAGCTTGCTGGGAAGCCCAGATCTGGCAGCCTCTGTGAAGGATTCCATCTGTTTTTTTTTTCCCAGCAGAGCCTTTCTTAATCCAACTTCATTTTATTTTGGGAATTTATTTTAGGTTCTGTCTTCAGTGCATGCATTGGCTTGGCCTCCTGTTTCCTCAGCACAGAATTGTTGCTCTTTCCATTTCTAACATATAGATAATTTGCAATTTTTTAATTTTTTTTCAATTTTCTCTGTACTTCCTTTTGATATAGCCTCATATCATTAGGGATAAATATGCATTAGCTGTTATGAAGTCTCTTGTGTTTTTCTTAGTAATAGAAATGAACCTAAATATTACATTAAAATTCTCACTAAAAACTCCTGCTTGCATCTGTATACATGACTTGGATTAACACCATATTTTTTGCTAGAACAAAGGAAGCAATAAATCTGCCACATATAAAACCTCCACCTCAAAGGTGGAGGAAATGGACTGCCTCAGAAAACCAAAACTGTCGAGTAAAAGGAAGTAAACAATAGCTTGCCAAGTTTCCTTCCTTCTTTGAGAATGGTCCAAAAAGGTTAAAAAAAAGATCCAAACCACCATCATATTTAAACTACTCCTTAAATTATTCCCAAAGGTAAAAAATCGGACTGATTTCTCAGAAAACAAAGATTGTCCTCCTTTACTCAAGGAATAAGCTGATTTAGCAGCCTCAATAGCTCCTAAGTAAAACTCTAGTTCATGGTATACAGATAAAGGACTGATAATTTTCCTGCCCAAAATATCAGCTTGGTGTGAAAAAAGAGAACTATGGGATAGGAGCAAGAAGAAAGAGTAACCTTAATAGCTATGTGTGCAAGAATCTGTTTCCAGAAGCAAGGCTGGAAGGGTCTCCTTATAAATTCTCCAGCTTTCTGCTCTGGGCATACTTCATCACTGGTGTGCGTATAAAACCAGCATCACCTCTCCATACAGTGAATATTCTAAGCTGCCTAAGGATCTGCATTCAGCAATAGTAGCCTGAGCTGTAATTTCCTCTCTTGAAATGTGTTTGTGTAGTCTTTCTGTTGGAAAAGAAAGATGTAAAAACTAGCAGAAAAGACAATACTAGAGAAAAAAATGTAATTGTCGTATTCATAGCAGCTGGTTCCCCCCTCCGCCTCCTTTGTCTTTTAGTCTAATCTTAAGTCACCAAAATAAGAAGACTGAGTATGATCTATCCTCAGCTGAATTTCCTTACTGTGTCACAGTTAGGGAGACAAACTGCACAGAAGAATTTTCTCCTGGTCCTCTGGATGAAATCACAAAGACCAATGACCCCCAGAATCTCTCTTTTTTGTTTTTGCTAACACCACAGCAACTCACCAGCTGCTTGTTTGACTAGTAACTCTATTTCTCTCATTCTCAATGAAACAAAAAACCCTCCCAATTATTTTCTAGGGTTCTGATTTAGACCCATTATCACCTGGTAACCAAAAGCCAAGAAAACACTGTGAGTAGATACTGTCAAAAGACACGATGGAAAATTTCCAGTTATAAAGTGCAAAGTTCTAGCTGTAACTTTGAAATTCTATATCTAAAAACTCTAGTTCATATGTGAAACTTCCAATTTTTTTGTAATAGAATACAGTGTTATGCTCATAACAAGCTTGCTGAGACAGGCCAGAGAAGATGAGTTCAGCTGGCTCTCCACTATGTCCATTCACTCTCCCCAGCTTCCCTAGCATTCCAAAGTGAGGGATTTATTTTTCCTTCTGGTGACACTAAAGAGAATAATTCTTTGATTTCATTGGAGGAAGAGCTGCACTACCACCGTGGGAATAATTTGGATTATTCCTCCGGTAATCTAGATATATTTAAGATTTAAAGGAAGTAATCCAGAACATAAATCTACTCAAAGGTGGACCATAATAGTAAAGGGCAGTATCAGGGAAAAGTCTCTTCTTTTAGAATCAGAGCAGCAGGCTTTTTACAGCACAAAAAGTTGAAAAATGTGACAGCAATAATAGATCTGCTCATATTTTGAGCAATGCTTTGAACCGTGACCTAAATGTGTTTAAATTTGACTCACTCCTTGCCACTCTGGTCCTTTCATTTTCTACTAGAAAAGACTTAGACAACATTGTGTGCTTTCATAAACATGTGATCAGCTAGGTTTGTATTGGAAGACCTCAGATGAAAGACCTAACAGCTGTTAATTTACGTGTAACTAAAGGCTTTTAGCTGACAGGAATTTGATGAATACTGTAGATATCTGGGATAGTGCTTCAAGACTCCCGAGAGTCATTATTTGTAATAGTGACTGAAGAAATTTTTTACAAACAATAGATGCCTAGAGATTGAATACAGCTGACAAATAAGTAGTAGATAATGTCATTGTGTGTCTGCCATATGTGGCAATGTTTATGAGGAAAGCAGCTGTAAATATATTCTGTACCCAACTGTGTTCCACGTAACGTGTAGCACTGACTTACTATGAAGAGGGTCAGGGACCAGATTCAGGGAACCTGGCTCTATCCTTGGCTGTCCTACTAAGTGTCTTACATCATTATTATCACTCCTCACTCTTGTCTACCTTTTTATTTAGATTCAAAGCTCTCAAAGAAATAACTGGCTATCATTATTTGCATGTATTGGGGACAGCACGATAGCCTCTTGATCTTCTCTGGGGTCTTTTGGCAACTACTGTCAGATAAATAATAAATAACAATCTTCACACAGAGCGGATGTATGTAAGTAGATGCACATTTTGCATCTAGCAACTCACAGCCCTCCCAGCTTAGGGATCTGGCACAGAGAAATTACATAACCTGGAGGGTGGTTTGATTATAACCTTTGTGAGTGGGAGTAAAAATACCGTGTGGCCTTTTGACAGCCACAGCCTTGATATTGTAACAACCTGCTTTTAAGTGGGTAAATGAGACAAGAAAAGTATTGCACAAATTTCTTTAAAAAGTTTCTTAATTTTTTTTGTGTGTTTAAAGACATCAGATATGTTTATTTTCTCAATATTTCTCAATATTTCTTTGAGAGCATGAAAAGAACCTTGAGTTGCTTGTACCATCCTTTGCTTTACAATACATCCATTTCTCTGCCTCGGGAGAATAGATAATGCAATATAACCAAAAGGAGCCAGTGCTGAGTATAGTAATTCAAAAAGTCTTTTTGACACAATGACCCGTAAGGTCATGTCAAAGAGAGTGCAGTGGAACATGTTCTTCTTTAGTGTCCATTTTCTTGTGTGCTTTAAATTTATTTTTTTTAAGCGTATAGAGTTTAGATCTCATCTTTTGGGAGCCCAAGTCATTTTCCAAACTGTCCATAGCACATGTAGTTTTCAGAGGCAAAAATGCTAAGTGCTTTTCTTCTGCAATTCACATTATAAAGAGCAAAAAAATGAAATCTCTACAGGATAAAAATGGTTTCTTGTTTTCCCTTCCCCCATGCCTTTTTTTCCCAGTAGGACGTGTATTGCTGTGCTTCGCTGCTCACTGACACTTCCAGCAAAACCATGAATTCCAAGCACAGGAAAGCAAATGGTCAGGAATCTCTAGATATCATATTCATACCATGCTGTTTTCCTAGTAGTCTGGAGACTGCTCAAATGACTGCTCAAAAAATAACTAGGTCTTCCTCTAATGCTAGTTATGAGATGAAGATTTGGCTCAATTTAGCTATGCCGTGAAGACCCTGATCTGCAAATGTACAGTTTTCTAAATTGTGGCAGTATAGTATTTTAACATTTACTGCAATGCTGTTAATTTTTTTTTTTTTTTTGCATTCCTTCACATTCTAAAACAAATTTAGTGACAAAGTTTATATATTTTCTTCACGATTTTTCCTATGGTAATTGATGTGTATTGAACACTAAGTTCACTTTATCTTTTCAAGTGTTGCATCATCAATTGCCTCCATTCACACTCTACATGAAAATGAAAGTCCAGAGTAAAAACATTTGGTTCGCTACCACAATTTACTGTCTATTGGTAAAAAGTAAAGGTTGAAGTTAGAGAGAAAAGCCCTCCAAGGCCACTCTTTTTATGCTTCTTTCACTGTATCCATAATCTTGTTATGAACTGTTTGCCTAGAACAGATCACTAGAAATGAAGTAGTCTCTTAAAAAAATAAAATGAAAAGAAGCTTGAATGATGACTGGTTGTTTAATATTTACCAACTATAAGCACAGACCTGTAGAAGAAAATGTGATAAATGCCTATGAGCACTTGAGCTGTGCAACTACCATGGAATTCTTCAGTGTCATACTTTAGGGAATGAAAATAGCAGTAAAAGGAGGAAAAAGTGTAGGAAGAAATGGAACAAATGTACTCTGAATTGCAGAAGAGAGGTCTTTTAATGGAAGAACATCTCTTATTCGTAAAAATTGCTAAAGAATGAAGTGGTGTTTATAAAATGTAGTGAAAACTTCATTGAGTGTGATACTAAAGAACAGAAAAGGCCTTTAATAAAGTGCTCTAATGAACTCAGTGAAAGGAATATGGATTTCATGTAATCTAATATATTTCTAAACTTCAAATTTCTTAGAGGGTAGAAATTAAATAAAAATAGAGATTCTACCTCAATTGTGCAAAATATAATTTTGTTTTGTTCTCTTCTATAGACTGTTAATCAAAATAGGAGGAATATTTTGAACTTTAAATAAGAATGAAACAAATATTCATTCTTTTCGACATGACCGCTGTTCGCTCTCTGTTCATATCATTAGCCTGGAAGACAACAGGAAGAGAAAAGGAAAGATAGCTTAACAATCAGCTTTCATTATAATACTCTTAACTTTTGAAAGAATCCATTGGCCATGAAAAGGCTAATTGCATTAAACTACTTACACTACTTTGGAATGACAGTTATGTGAGAGTCACTAGGGCTCTTCTGAAAAACTGCAAAACAGATCTTGAAATATCAGCACCTGAAATTTTACAAGCACCTGATGAGCTTGAGCCTGCACTGCTGTAATACAGGTGATCAGTGAAGTATTTAGCTCAGAATTCTGTGTACAGCTGTGCAAAGATGTCTTGAAGGTGACTTTTGGATCAGTGAGATCTTGTCTTTTCCCAGCCTATGTTTCTTTACCCATGCTTAATACATTTGTGGAGCAGTAACCTGTTTGTTTGAGATTGCCAGGAATTTAACCTTCAAGAAGCAAAATTCTCCAGGCCTTCCTAATTCTCCTTCTCTCCATTATACTCTTTGCAAGTCACTGATGATATTTCTGGCTTCCAGCTATACAGGAGCCTAACCTGGTCAGAAAGAAACAGTATGCCTTGTCTGCAATGTCTTTGGCTATTTACTACAGTCTGTCAGTGCTACAATCACTAATCTTGTTTCCAACAATGATCACTCTTCTTCCTCAACCCCCCCCCCCGACATTATCTCAATTATTTCCTTCTCCTTTTCACCAATACTATCTGTCCTGTCCTTCTTCTCCTTGGTTTCCTGTTTTCTTATGCTTTGGTTTACTTTACTGAGTAATCAAACTAGAATATAAGGCACATGGGAAAAATTCAGAGTTGATAGAGATCAATGAAGTTACAAGATGGAATCTGTATTACAGTTTTCAGACATTGTAAACTTTCAGTTTACCTTATTCTCACTTTCTAGTTTTGCTTATTTTAGACTTCCAAAATTAGGATAAGATAGAAACATCCATTCTTGCCATATTTATGGAGAGCAAGATGCCACACTAAGTACAGTACACAAGAAGGCAAGACATCATTTTGAGTATGCGCTGAAGAATATCAGATAAAGTAAAGCAGCTATGTACTCTGATTAGCAACAACTTTGCCGTATCTGCGGGCAATAATATTCTGTGACAAGTGCTATCTTTAGGATACTTTGTCCTAGAAGCTCAAGTCACTCTTTGATTCCTTTGTAGGCAGCAATACTACTGTACATGACTTTAGTGAACTTAGGTCCTTTGAGAAATATTGTTGGAAATGAGAACAATTCTCACTGTGATTGGAGATGTTTGCAGAATACAAGCGGTAATGTGACTTCTGTGGTTGCACTTTGGCCCTAGTTTATATTTAACACCTTTGAGCTTATTTTCAAACAGTTCTCTGAATAGGTTTGGCAAAAGTATTTCAGATGAAATGGCTATAACAGAAATATTCTCTCTAAAGTATGATTTCTTCTTTTAAAATGTAAACCTTCAATTTGGGTCACTTTCATGTGTGTGTACATGCATTTCTGTGTTTTTGTACTTGAAACATGCATACACAGACGCCCTCACATACACACACTTGTATGTAAGAATTGTGTTAGTATCACCCTTTAGTATCATGCTGTGGTAGTAATGGAACAGCTCCTTCCATTTGAAAGGCTTTTGAGATTTTTTGAGATAAGGAAGTAAAATATTTAATAGAATTACACAGATCCATGTCCTCAGTAATTGGCTTTTATTGCCATAAAAAATCCGCTTCCAAAAGAGAAAAAGAGAGAGGGTAAAAGGGTAATGCACTATTGTCAGCCTCAGAAAAGCCATTTTGGTTCATCAGAGAGCAATGATTATACATGAATAAACATGATGGGATTTTTTTTTTTAACATCTAAGAGTGTGACATACAGAGCCAGGGAACCCTGGACTGTGAAAGGAGATGTCATAGTTTGCCTCTAGTAATTATATTACAAAGCCTTTTCCTGATTGAGTAAATAGTGTTCAAAGGCTTATAGACATGATAACAGAATGTAAGTAATTTGTTAGAATTATAGAAAAGGTGTCATTTGAGATGTTACATAGTGATTACTTAGGAATATTGACGGCATGCCTGCAATAAGATAGAAAGCAAAGTGTATCTCATACTTGTCTTTTTAGTCACTGAAGGGGGCAAATTAGAAAAAATGTGATATCTGATTGATTCTACTTTCACAGTTCTCTTCTTTCTGTGAAAAAAACAGATGTTTAAAGCAGCAGATTGCTTTGCTTTTCTGTTGCAGACAGCAAAGATGCAAATTTACAAGCATATAGGCAAAAAGACAAATCAGACTTCATAAATTCAGATAATATCCTTTCAAAGAATCACAAAACATATCATTGAAAGGGACCCACTCTTAATATATGTATCATCAGGTCCAATTACAGCTGCTACTATTCCAGAGTATAATTTATAGCCATGATATGCTCTTATATTGTTTGATAAAAGCTGACACCAACATTGCTACAGCAGCAATGTTTTCTTTTTCATTGTCTCTCATGTTGCTACAAAATATATTGCCCATTTGAATTTTGTCTCTTTCACTGATGACTGCAAACAGTTCCTCTTTCTCTTTTCCTCCTGTTTTTCTCTTTCTTTTTTCATTCTTTCATTATTTTATTTTCATGGCAAATATATCTTTATTTTTGTGGAAGTAAATATTCCATAAATATTAACATTTCTAGGGGGGTGGTATTTTTAAGAAATATACATGAACAAAACTCCTTAACAAAACAAACAGCAAACTCCACTTCTTATATCTCCACCGACAGTGCAATTGTTTAGGGAGGCTAGAAATAGGAACCTATGAATTTGACCCTTTTGAGTTAGTCAAATTAGGTATTAAGGAAGCTATAAGTGCTACCATACCTGATGAAGAACCAAAATAGAGGTATACAACAGGAAACATTAACTATTGTAAATCCTTTAAAAAAGATACAAGCTGGGGGGGGGAAGGGGTACAGTACATCCTACTTCATATTACCACCATTGCTTTCCATGGCTTAGAAGTAATTCTAAGATTATACACCTGTATGGTTGTGTAGCTCTGAGTTAAAGGCCAGGAGCATTTGAGTAGGAATAAATGAAGTAAGGTTTTGATACTTGATAGCAGAAGTACTCGCATCCACAGTAGGAATAGAAAAGTGGACATATCAACGTTGGAGTTGGCAAGCTTTATCACATGGAGTTAATGAAAAAAATCAGAAAAATCAGTCAGAAATCAATATTTCTAACTAGAATTCACATCCATGCAATGAGGCTGATGTATCCAAGATAATCCATACTCCCTCTGTGTTACTGCCTATGCTCTGTAGAGTTGCTCTGGCTGTGAATGTTGACTATTCACTTGATATTTCTTCCAGCCTGCATACTCACATTACATGATTTGAATAATCTTATATATTATTTGATAAAAATATATAACAGGTCTTAATCTTCCTGCCTGAGTCTGAGATTACAAACATGAGAAAAATTATAGATATGAATTGAAGAAGAAAACCATAACAGTAAACTTACTGCAATTTTTCCCTTCTCTCCCACCACTTTACACAATTCCTCAGTATCCGTTCTCTGTTCTTACTCCCTCTGAGAAAATTTTACTACTGTGCATAATTACTATTCTGTTTTACTACTTTGTATGTTTCACTAGAGATGTATTTCCTTCTTCCTCTACGTTGCTCATGATAAAATTTAGACTTTCAAAACTACTGCTGAATTTGACTGGTGAATTGCTTTCTTTTTTTCCTTTCCTTTCTACATAAGAATGAATCGGCTTTCAAAAAGATAGTAAAAAAAATCTTCCACTAATAGCCTGTACTCCCTTACCTGATATCCTTTCATCTTTTGACTCCCCTTTTGACAAAATTCAGCCCCCTGAGTATATATTATTTTGTTCTTTTCACTGTTAACAACTGTTTTGTAATCATTTGTTTCAAACCTCAGGTAGGCCAACTGGTATATAAACATTTCATTTTTATATAAAAAATTGATGTGTTAACCTGTGCCTTGCAGTTCTGTGAAATCTAGCAGGAAATGTAGCACAACAGTTATTTCTTCAGGTTATTCTTTGCTGTTATCACAACAAAATAATTTTTTACTTAGAGGAACATCAACTTTTCATTACGTCAGCTGATTTTGTGATAAAGAATAGTTGAAAGTTTTTTTTTCCTCTGACTCTAAAGGCAAAATACTAATTGCTTAAAAAACAAACAAATGCCCAATGCCTTTCTCTATTCTTTCTCTACTGTACAGCTGATTGCAAATAATGACATTTTAATTGAAAACTTCTTATATGAATTATCAAGTCTGGTTACTTTCAATCTAAAATGTACAGACTGCAGAAGGAGAAAGCCAGAAACTTTCTTTAGAAAATGGAAAAGGAAGCTGGAAATGTTAATGATTTAATGTTACTTATTTATTATTGAATTCTGCACCTTTTCAAAGCTTTTCACCCTTTCTTGAAGCTTTGCTATCCTCAGAGATTGTACATTTACTTTTCTTTTCTCTGTTTTTATTTTTATTTTCTGCTTTCTTAGTGCTGGAAGAATTTGAAGGCTTGTGTCAGTCAGCAGCAGTACATAATCACTCGTTGTTGAGAAAATGCATAAATATTTATATGAAGAACTATATGACTAATATTATCTTTCTCCACCTGTTACATGCAGTCATTTAGACATTTTTCTTAATCTTTTGGAATACTGTAATTGTATTATAGATTATGCCAATGTATATACTTTTTTTTACCTATTACTAATATTTTTCTGATTGTTAAGCTAAAATAATTGACTGCTCTTACTGTTTGGTAATTTCTAAATGTATTTGCTTTAGAAAATAAAATTATACTAAGCTGTTTCAGGTATGTCTCATGAATTTGGTCAGTGATTCTGGAATTAGCTTTTGAACATTTCTTTTCAAATATCCGTTTCTAAGCGTTATTCACCTGGGTAGGCATTTCCCTGTATGAACAGTTAAACTTACCTGAGGTCAGCCTGGTTTACAACCGCTATAATTTAAATTAATATCCTATCAATATTTTAATTTTTTATCAGGATAGATTTAACTCAAGTTTTGCATTAAACATATTGGCCATTTAAGAACTGTATTTTTAAATAAGATTGTTTTATAGTTCTTTATTCTGTTGAACCTAACACTAAGAAAAAACATAGAGTTTAATCCTTAGAGATCCATTTTAGCCAGTAGGATTAGATGAGACTTCTATAATCCTCTAGAGATTGTCCTTTTTGCTGCCATTAGTAGTGTTAGTAAAAGGTTATTTTTCACCTTTTGGCAAAAGGTCACAAACAATTTTGGCATTTCAGACCTTCTCCAAACACCACCAAGTGTTCAAGCATTTAGGAGCTGTTTGGGACTCCACCACAAGCAACCTTGTGATGTCAGAGTAGGAAGTGATTTGTTAGGTAGTAGAAACCCTCTGCTCCAGCAAGTCTGACCTTGCCAAATTCCAGTACAATGAGGTGCAAAGAAGAACTACAGTCCCTAGTAGGACTGCATAATGTATTCCTTTTTAGTTCTGTTGTGTGAATCTCCATTTCCATGGCTCAGGCCCTAAATTCTCTGTTTCTTATTCTGTCATGATAATATTTATCTTCCTCAAAACATAATTTATGCTTTGCTGATGGTTCTGGACACTAATTTCCTATCAGCTCCTCTTCCCTTTTTCATGTTAGTACTAGTCTTCTTTCCATCTACTCTTTCTTCATGGATTACATTTTTCAAATCTTAATCCTGTTTATGTCCTCAAAATAATTACTCCATTTTATTGATAAAGTTTTTGAAATGGAAAGCCCAAAGCTCACTGTAATATTTCTGTGAGACCTACTGTATATTGCATGGAACAGTGTAATTATCTGGCTTATTTTGTGAGTGATGCTACTGTTACCATACTCCATTAGAGCATTTTCCTCTTTTTTCATCCACAATCAATTTTTAGACTTAGGAAATTTATCATCTGCTGTGATCTTCAGTTCAATTTTTCATAACACTTCATGTTAGTAATTTCAGTTTTCTTTCTTCTCTTTATTATTCTTGCTTATTTAAAACTATTTCTATCAAAGATAAGATCAGAAATATTTTGTTAAGAATTATACATTTAGAATAATGCCTGAGCATCCCAACTCAAAGATGAGTCCAACATGCGATTTGGATTGAAGTTGATTTCAATAGCATTGAACCCTTTGCCAGTGGTTTCATTTCTCATTTGTTCTGTCATGTGGTTCCATGTCCAATTCCAAACTCTACCCAAATTCTTTTTTTTTTTAAATCTTAGTTGTAATACAAATATCAAGAGTTAGCTTAAGCTCTGAGAATCTAATTCTAACTTATCTGATGTCAGCTACATGGAACAAAATTAAATACCTTTAGTTCTCTCTCATCTCCATTGCCTGTTGTACATTGCCTGTTACCAGGCAACTTGCAATCTTGCTAGAATTTGTCTGGATTGGAAACTAGATGTATGCACAGAGTATAGGCACAGTTCAAAATTAGTAATATATATTGGTACAAATATATTTGTTTCACAAAGTTGCAGCCATTCTCTTATGAGTGATATAACACAGCTCCATGAATTGCATATAGTAGCCAGAGCCGAAATGTGATTGATTTATTGAAATACATAGCTGCTGTAACCTTTTCAAGAATTTCCTGTGTTATGCCATTTTTTTTCCCCTGAAATTAATCTTGTTTTTCTATAACAACAGTCAGTCATCACTGCTGGATCAAAACAAAAGAGGGGCAAATTTGCCTCTGGCCCTCTTCTCCCCATATGACAAAAGCCGTACACTTTGCCTGTTAATGGTGCCGAACTACCTATCCAATTCATATGCAAAGACAATATGAAAAATATGACAGTATAAAATGCACTCCTTTGATGCTTTCTGTGTGTGCAAGCATGTTATTTAGTCTCACAAAGAAACATTCCCTTTTACCAGATTTCAATCACAGATATTTTGGAAGGCACTAAACAATGTGCTGGTGTTGTTTGGATCTAAGCTGAGAAGTTTAGAAAGCAATGTGTGGTAGGGAAGCTGTCTCAGTTTCAGAAATGTTATTTGGATAACCCAGGGATACATTGAATTCAAACCTAGGTACATATAAGAAGCATTGGCAAATCTCCGTCTCTCTGGAACACTGCCTGGGAGTGAAAGAAAAAGCTGTTCAATCTGAAATTGAATCTCATAAGCAATGCCTAACCTAATGGACTCAAAAGCTCAGTTGTACTTCTATGCCATTACAGAAATGCACGTGGATATAGTGTTTTCAGAGCACTGCACACTTAAAGGTCACAGAGAATAACCGGAGGATTAGACCCACGGGATGTGGGGTGACACTTGCTCAGCACTCAGTAGAGGCGGTGCCGTACAGCCGGGCTTAAACAGAGGGATTTGTTGTTAGGCAGCATGTGTTGGTACCTATGATACCAAAAAAGAGAGAGGAAATCATGGCCTCATTCACTCTAATAGATTTTTTTCATTGACTTCAGGAAGCGAAAATTATACTTAGTTGTCTAATATGGGCTTTCCTTTCAGAAATGTAATAAATTTCCAAACTCTATTTCAATCAGTTATTCTCACCCATATTTTTATTACATTTTAAAGAAGAAATATTAGGTAGGTACTTCTGTTCTTCTTCAGGCATACATATTTTCTTTGTCAGCAGAGCTGCTTCCATTGTACAGTTGTTTTCAATATAAGTTAATACAGATCTCTGCAAAGAGCTGCAAGAAATTTTTTCTCCCCTTCCCCAGCACCTCAGTTTAACCTTAGGATAAGGATTAGTAAGAGGTAAGCCGGATGTTTCTGAGGGTTAACCATAGATAGTTTGAATTTCTGCCCATCAGCTGTAGGTCAGAGCTGTGTCTAAAGAAACTGCTGAAATCCCATAGTGGCATCAAGATACCTGGATGGCAATTAGCGCCATATGCATAACAATAAAGGTTGTCTTCTGTGATGCTCCCAACACATTATTTTTAAAAACTTTATTTATAGATCTTAGTTTTGCAAATATTTCTGTATGCATCAAGTTTTATTCATGCGAGTAATGCGAGGCACGTTTGTACCTTGTTCAAAGGACTGGGTCATATCTGTTAACAAAGGACAAAAAAGACTAATAGCAGGGAGGCTATGGAATGGAGGTTTTATTCTTTCAATAAACATGTATGTTCATAATACAATATCTCTAAAAGACAATGAGTATTTACTGACTGGATAATAATGGCAAAAATCTTTATTCTCTAGATCTAGAAACATTAGGAAGAAAAGGAATTACTATCAGTTTCAGATACCATTTTATCTGTATTTATATACAAAAAATAAATGCATGTAAGAGGCAATCAGCACAAAAGGCTTCAGTGTTCCATACTGAAAGGGTTGAGAGGAAAAGATAAAAAGAAAATCAAACAAATTAAGAAATAGTGGTCAGTGAGAAATAACTTAGTGAAAAACCACAAGATATTTCTGAAAGATGGAGTAGCTTTCCAGTCTTTGATAGCATTATTTTTATATGCCTTCTAGTCAAAACTAAAAAAGTCTTTTCTCCTAAATGTATGCATCTCTTGAAATATATATTACACAGGAGGACAAAATCAAAGTCACTGTGGTACAAAGCAGCTGGAAGCAAGTAAAGCTTTTTAACAAAGTTAACCTAAGACTTGCTTTAAAAAAATGTGATGACTAACCTCACCTTCAAAATTTTTCCTACAAAAAATATCCACCTGACAGGGGATGGATGGCAGCCTAACATTACTTCTCCTCATCTGCTAACAGATTCATACTGCATATGCAATTGTTTAAAGTAAAGTCATTCTTCCTCCTCCGTCCTCTTTTCTCGGGCCCTACTTCTATGTACCTGTTTACATGTTCTGTCTTCTCTTTGAGCCTGTAATATCCTATAGCCAAGAATTTTTTTTTACTTTGTGTCTAGCAAAATGGGTCCTGATCTAACTAATGCTTCTGGTCACTGCAGAAGAATAAAAGATAAATAATAATTGTTTCATTTGTATGGATAATTGCAGGACAGCAAAGCAAAAGTCTTCACAGAGTCTGAACTACCCCCGCATGTATAAGATGGATGCCTAAAATATCTAAATTCTAATTCTTCTTGAAATGACAGAAAAATGTCAAGACAGGAAATAGACAAATGGGTGGTAAATCAGGAGTGGGATAAGAGGAAAGATGCAACCCCAAATTAACCATTTTAAATGCTACTTATGTTTGATTTAGCATGACCTTTAAGTCTGTTAATAAAACTACAGCATCTCTGAAAGTGTTGATGTTAGTTTAATATCCCTTATGACAGTAAAAAATGGACTGAGGCTATGGGCTATGTCATTTGCTGGTGAATTAGATAAATCTTAAAGTTTATTTTCTGACTGTATACTTAGCTTTTGCAGTTACCCCTAAGACATTAATCTATTGAAAAGGAGAAGATATCATCTTTCAGGAGAAACATGTCATAAATATTTTGATAAAGTATTTATAATCCTCAAAACCAGATGGCTGTTCCATGAAGATTGTCAGCTGAGAAGGTTTGCTGACAGAAACATGTTAAACAACTACAAATTTTTTGAGGGAAGGACTTGCACCACAAAATCAGATGCATTCTTCTATTAATCAATCACAGCTGGGTGATTTTTTGACAGCAGGAGCATGCTGGACCTAATTTGATTGTCTTGCACTTTTTCTGATTAACAAATCCTGGGTAAGGTGAAACTTAATGGAAAGAGTATAAAAGCAGATCACTTGCACAAAGTATAGATAGGATGAAAGGAGAAGAAAATAATTTGATGTGCAGATAAAGGAAAATCCATGGGATTGTATTCATACATACGAAAATTAGTTTTGTTTTGGCTGAGATACTAATAGCATTTAGACTTTCTGAAGTGTTGTATAAATCCCCCAAAAGAATACATATTACATAAGCAGCATAAAGTAATTGAGATTTCACATGCTCTTTGAGTCTTTTCTGTATGTATTAAGTGCCTTTTTGATGGAAAGACAAACACATGGCAAGACAGGGCTCAGTAAAGTGTCATATCACTGCATTCATTCCCAGTTGAAGAGGTCAAGAGGGTCATGTAGTCTAGGGTGCAGAAGGGTATTGAGAGACTGAGAAACATAATCAGAACAGTTACTGACAGATATTCTCCTCCTTAATATGTGATTTGGTGATACTTGCTAGTGAAAGGCTTGCCATTCCGAGAATGCTGGCATCTCTGACCTCTTCTCACCAGTTCTTCCCCAGCTCAGCAGTTTCTCAGATGTCACCTTGGCACATCCCCA
Organism: Buteo buteo; assembly: GCF_964188355.1. NCBI lineage: Eukaryota > Metazoa > Chordata > Aves > Accipitriformes > Accipitridae > Buteo > Buteo buteo. The sequence continues at coordinate 51,033,322 of NC_134176.1, read as the reverse complement.
ATTTTGTATTTGCCATTCATGTTTCTAAAGTGTTTGTGGTCTCTTCTGGGTGGATTAGAGACCTTTCTATCACCATATATTGATGATATGAATAAAAAAGCCAAACCAAAAATACTTAGTCCACACTGGTGATTTCCAAAATACATTGTATAGTTGCTGCTAATTTTTGACAAATTAAGTTTTGATTGTAAACCTAATGCTGTTTTAATTATGATGTCACTGAAGAGGAACAGGTCTATTATGCAGCAAAAGCAGTCAAACAACAAAGACATTCAGAACTGTAGTAAGATGATTTGGTATCTAAGTTTCTCCCCCTCAAGTTTCTCTGAGGCACTTCCACTGATTTTTGCAAACACCCTGCTGATACCACCAGGAGAAGATGGAGGAACTGCTGTTAAATGTGGTGAACCAACTTCTGATTTTATCTTGATATAGTTGTGATCATGCCTGAGACTGTCAATTATCTCTGGATTCATTATGGATATGAATCCTAGTTGCTTCGAATAAGACTGGTAAATTAAATTCTAATGTGATCTGGTTAGATTTTCTCTGGGTCTTGGTGGGACTGCATTGTGTATAACTGAAGAGCTCTGTACTTCTAGAAAATAAATTTCACTAAGAATTGCCTAACTATAAAAGATTTTTGCCTTCCAAACCAGAAATGAATGCAACTAACAAAGGCCAGCCAAGTGTTTGAGAAAGTCGTCTTTGCCAAGCAGTCACTGAATCCACAAAAGATAATAATTTTGGTATTGGTTTTGGAAAAGAAAAAAGTGATCCTACAAAAGTACTTTTGGTTGAGACATCACAAAATGATTTTTATTTTTCTCTATCTTTTAACTAAATGAAAAAGTATGACTAAGATTTTAGACATTTCAAATTACTTTGTTGATCTGGAAAGAAAAACGCATTTTAGAGATGAATAGTAAAGTCATAAAGTGAAAAATGGTAAAAGCCATGATGTGTTAGACCCTGTAAAGACCTAACCAGAGGTGTGTAAGAGAACAGTGAAAAAAACAGGAGTATCATTCAATCAGAATGGGGTAAATACTAAAGACATGGGAGCTATGCCTCACAGAATAATTACATATTTTGCATTTGCTTTTAAAACAGATGATGGCAGAATTTGATATTAAAGAACAATGAGAAATAAGAAACATTCCACACTGACTTAAGGATGTTCAATGGTGAAGTGCACTCAAGGCAGGTTAGCACTTATGCACAGCTATATTTTTTTCTATTTTGCAACCTGGAGGATGTCTGTAGCACAGCTGCACTCGTACCCCTGATCCAGAGCCCATATTGTCTTGTTTCAGCTGACTTCAGGACTATTCTACAAATGTCCTGCTGGTGACATCACTTTGCTGTTGTGTGGTCAACAATTAAACTTGGGGAAAACAGTTTATGCAGTTCTAATTTGTGTGCTTATCTTCTGCTCATATACAAAATAAATGATATTTTATGTATAATACTCTAGATTACGGTCACTGAACTAGGCATAATACACTCATTTTGTTCACACTGCAAATACAGGCATACTTAGACGTACGATAAGGACTATTGCTGACCTGAGTAAGCTATAAACCTACACTAGAGCACAGTTTCTCAAAGCACGTAGTGGCAATGAAACTCAAGTTGAACCCAGCATTGACAAAATGCCCTGTAGAAATAGCCTCTGTTGATACACAGGATTCTGCCAAAAAAACTATGTAATTTTGGAGACTGGAACAACCAAATGTAGTTTAGAGGGAGAGTTTCACAGACTTGTAACAACAACTTCTAGTATTTATTGGCTATTTATCCATTTAAGAAGAGCTGGGTGTACTCAGCCACAGCATAGAGTTTATGGAAGACAATTGCAGAAGTATAGATATAATAATGGAAGTGTTCAAAGCGATTTGTGAGACCACGCGTAGAATTCCTACAAACACAACCTCTGCTCAAGAGAACCTCACTGAAATGAGGAATGAAAACTATCACAAACTCTTTTAAAGACAGTGATGAGAACGGTAGGCATTAGCTGCAATACATTAAGGCTTGATACCTACCTGTCACTTAACCCATAAATAACTAATAATCAGATGTGTAATACCTTAGCCATGACTAAAAGTTGCTTTGAAATGAGTTGGTAATTTAGATACTCTTTTTTTGTTGTTGTTTGGGGGTTTTTTTAATGTTTGTTTTTCTTCACAAAGGTTTGAGTATTTTATTTTTTTTCAGCAGATGTAAAGAGCACCACTGGTAAGCTGTAGAGACACTTTGGGAGTCTGCTAGGAGCAAGATCAATGATAGGTAGACAAGCAAGCATTTTTGTGTCTGACCTACCTTTCTTGAATCTTGCAAGGTATCTTCTAGTTGCAGCAAGGTAAATATTTGATGTTCCTAATTATAATAAAGTGATTTTTTAAAAAATAATTATTATAATTAATATTATCTCATTAAAAGTGGACTTAACTAAAAGATATTACACAACCTCCAACAGTGTTACAGAAACAGACATTCCTCAGGTCCCCTTCTTAATTTCCACTTATCTCTGTACTTGAAGATGAGAATTTTCCATTGTGGGGGGGGGTTGTCTTTCTTTCTGATTTTTACACACCAGAAAATTCAAGAATTACTAAGTCAGATGTCAAAAGTTACTGCATCATGGCATTTCGAAATTTAGAAAGCAAGCGGAAAAGGATTGGATATTCTTGCATGTAAAAATGCAGTAGGGCTGTACAAATCTGAAGGGTCTGAAGTCAGAGCTTAGTTTGATCTATGACTGTATGTGCTGGTTTGGGCTGGGGTAGAGTTAATTTTCTCCACAGTAGCTGGGATGGGGCTGCGCTTTGGATTTGTGCTGGAAACAGTGTTGATAACACAGGGATGTTTTTGTTACTACTAGGCAGTGCTCACAGTGAAGTTAATATGAATTTTGGCATGAGCTTCCATAGAAGAAGCAGTCGGTACAGTATTTGATATTCCTGCAATAAATGCAAAGGCAAAACCTGTTGTTGCATGCATGCTAAGTCTTTTATGAATGTAGGGGATAGAACTTAATAACTGTTTTATGTACTCAAATATTTACGCAAAGTCACTCTAATGTTTCTGATAGATATTGATATAAGCATATTTAAAAAAAAATATTTGAGGCACATGAAAGAACTCCAGTCCCCCAAAAAGAAAGAAACCATTATTTTCTGCATTATAGTATAAGTTCAGGGAACTGATATGAATGGACTTCTGTTAGCATGAGAACACTGTATCTGTAGCTGTCAAATACTCACATCAAGACCTAGATGGACTCATTGTCAAGAAGTGCTTGTGTCTTTTTTTACATTTATCTCATGTATTTATGGAACTGTGTGTCCTATTAATTGCATGTTTGCTTTATTTTGAAGGCTCTTTTAGAGCTATGCAATGTCTTTGTAGCATTGGAAGGATGTTTTAAGTAAGGAAGAAAAGGCGACAATGTCTGTGATGTGAGAGTTTTGTCTTTCATTCACCTGTTTTTTTTCTTGTGATAAATGTCTTTCCTATCATCACAGCACCATTTTACCTTGCTTTCAGTTTTCATAACTTAGGTTATTGTCATCTCTGAGTTTGAGTCATGGCCCATACACAGTGCCTGTTTAGTACTGCACATTATACACATGCCTTAACTTGTTTGACCATGGCAATTGCAATATTCAACAATTATAATTAATTTACTGTGCAGGAGGCATGAAAATAAGACAGCAGATTACCTACCTGCACATCAGTATTCAACAAAGGAATGGGAAGTCGTGCTATTCTCTTACATTTTAGTGTCTTGTATCTTCTTAAACCAAGGAAGTTTAGCACTATTTATTGGAAGTCACTGGTCTTAAATTATTGTTTGCTCTTAATTATTTTTTTCTTCTCTGCTTGTGATCTCCAAACATAGATTTTTTTTTTTCTTTTTGGTCTCTGAAAATATGTGATGACTCATTGAGCAAGTAATGCTTCTCCTATGATTTTAATGTAATACTGTCTGTTTTCTTAATCACTTGCTTAATGTAAGATAGGCCCTAGGAGAAATTAATTATGTGAATACATTACTATCTAGCTGCCTTAAGTAAGGATTATGGACACAAATCTGATCCTGTTATAATCAAAGAGAGTTTTGGCCTGAATTCAGAGTTACGCAGTGTTAGTAGAGAAAACAGAAATATACCTTAGTAATCTCTGTGTATTGAATCACAGAATATCTCAAGTTGGAAGGGACCCAGAAGGATCATGGAGTCCAACTCCCTGTTTCTCACAGGACTACCTAAAACTAAACCATATGACTAAGAGCGTCGTCCAGATGGTCCTTGAACTCTGGCAGGCTTGGTGCCATGACCACTTCCCTGGGGAGCCTGTTCCAGTGATCAACCACCCTCTCAGTGAAGAACCTTTTCCTTATGTCCAACCTGAACTTCCCCTGATGCAGCTTCATTCCATTTCCTTGTGTCCTATTCCTGGTCATCACTAGCCTGATGTAACCCCATTTACTGTAACTCCTTGAGTCTGACCCATCAGCCAATTGTTCACCCAATGTATCATGGACCTGTTCAGCTGTATGCTGGACATTTTGTCCAGAAGTATACTGTGACACACAGTACCAAAAGCCTTGCTAAAATCAAAAAACCCCACATCTACTGGCTACCTTTGGCCAACTAGATGGGTGAGCCTGTTATAATAGGAAATTAAGTTAAGCAGGATTTCTCCCTTGTGAACCTGTGCTGGCTGTGACCAATGACTGCATTGTCTCTCAAGTGTTTTTCAATAACTCCCAGAATAACCTTCTCCATAATTTTACCAGGCACTGAAGTGAGACTGACAGGCCTGTAATTACCAGGGTCTTCCTTCTTACCCTTCTTGAAAATTGGGACAACAGTGTTGTTAATATTGTATTCCACAGAGAAGTGAGAATAATACTTGGTTGTCTTCATATCTTAATATCCTATTTTACAATGTAAATGGAAAATTATGAAGGATAACATAAAAGCCAACATCACATACATGATGTTGGAATGGTTAAGAGATTTAATAGCAATGTATCAGTTGGTCAGGTACCTTTATTTTCCTTTGTAACAGGCATGTAAAAATAACATGTGGTGGGTAGATTTACCCAGAATGTTCGCTGAGAGTCAGAGATTTTTCACTTAGACTTGGGGATTCATAAATGCATCCACTTCTCTTTTGGTTGCCTTTTTTGGTTGCAGCATAATTGGAGTAAGCCTTTGTCTCATCTCAATATGCAATGCAGATTTACTTTCCCTGATGCCCAAATGGTCAGTCATGCCCAGTAAGCAGCACCATATTTTTACTTTTCCCAGAGGACAACACATGAGATAGACTATTAGTTCAAAGATATTTTTGTACTTCATAGTCCAAATTTCTAGTAATGGAAATGGTCTCAAGAAAATTAATAACTTATTCAAGTGATTCAAAGTTTAGTTTCACCAACTATGGAGGTAATGTTCAATGCTGAAACAGCAGCTGTTAATAAAATTATGTGAATTGCTGTTTCTGATGTTTAGTCAAATACCCTTTATGCAAAACTGAAAGAAAATTCATCTACCTCAAATTTGTGATTAACTTGCTTTTTAATGTAATAATGAGAACTATTATTACTGTTGTTGATGGTATTATTATTATAGCCTTGAATATAACCTTGGCTATCGTTTGACTGTCTTTTCACTGCTTTGCTCTAATTTTGGTCTAGTATTTTGATCTTATTTATTCGAAAAAGAACGCACCTCCACAGCTGAACTCATTCACACAGATGAGTTCAGCTTCCTGAAGAAGTGGTAGAAAATAAATGAAACTTCAGTCATTATTTTTTATGACTTAAGTTTGTGTTCTAACCTAAATTTTTAATCTTTGCTTCCTTGAACATCAGAGGACTTTTTTCTTGTGGCAATTACTTTGTCTAACTAGTCATCAAAACTTTAATTACAGTCAAAATCTTAAAGATTTATCAAGAGATGTGTTAATAACTGGCCTACCATTCCTTATTTCTTTAGATAATGTTTAATACTTTAAAATAAACTAGCAATGTACTCTTAAAAGCCTAAACCAAATCTTATTGTTGTTTATTATCTGGAGCTGAAGTGGTAAAATCTGCATGAGAAAAGTTCCTTCAATCTCTCTTCTGTTCTTCTCAAGCCACCCTGTAGATACTTTTACCCCCTACAAATCTGTTTGAAATTCATATCATTCATCTGTGTTTAGCATTCTGCAACCTAGAGGCTATGCTGGTATGTCATACAAAGTATTTATCAATAACAGTTTATATGCTGTTCCTGGTTAAACTGGTGATATGACTTGCATAATATTTCTTAGCTTCACAAACAGTGTTCTGATATTGTATGGGTACCTGAAGAAATGGAGGTAAAGGAAGGAAAAATGTGAGAGGCTGTTTTCTCAATTGAAACCCACTCACTCCTGGTTACTTTCTGCCGCTTTTTACAAGAACTGAATATAGAACTTGTCACACAACAGGAAACATTAGCTTCCAGTTAAGGTGAGGTCATTGGCATCGTGTTAGCGTGCCGTGGATCTGTCCCTAATATCAGGTTCAATCAGTGAGGAAGATGACATTTCTCCAACGGGAAGCATCTGCATTTTTGCAGAGAGCTGTCAGTACAGAAGCAGCATGGGAAATTAAAGAGAAAAACTGTTATTATGTAGTCATAGCATTAATGATGAATATTCAGTTATAATAGTGAACAATTCCACTAGGATTATGTGGGGACTACAGACAAGGTTATGTGTAGGCTGTGATTTGCAATGATGACTTTTATTCTGTATTCTGGTTACATTTGGTTGGATGTAGATAGTAGTAGAAAAGGGTGGTAGGCTGTGTCTCTGACTGAGAAAGGACTGAAAGACAGACTTGTTCTCATGTAGACACACGCACTTTTTGAGAACTACAGAAGTTAAGAGATAGGAAATCATATCTTTGAAGGTAAATTCATCCCACTCTCAGTGGAGGACTGCTGTGCAATACTTATTCAGTCCTGCTGCCCAGACAAAACTGTACCACTCCAAGCAACAGATCTCCTTCTGCTTCCGGAGACAAAAGTTCTTCTATCCCAACAGGAAGCCTATTGTAAGAAAATTTCTCCTGATTTTCAAATGTTTCCTCTCTTTAATTAATCCCATTATTTCTACATATAACCCAGATAATTTAAAATAATTCATAACTTTTCTTTTTATTATTGTCCTTCAGATCTCATAAACCTTACTGTCTCTCCTGTAGTTGATACTGTGCTAAATTATACTTTGTCATCACCTTCCCCCAAGTTTTGAGATATGTTTTGGTAAAGTTAAAAACAAAAAAACAAAGCACAACATATAGAGTACAGTCACCGATTGCCTTCCAAGTAAGTATGCTTTCATTTTTATGGATCAGGGTAAATAAATGGGTATATATGTGGGGATTGATATCAATAAGTTGATGCACAGAGCTATAAATACTACTAACAAGGTGAAATTAGGAACAAGAAATCTCAGTATGAATATCAAGAAAACATAGCAAGATATATGTTCGTATGCAGACAGAATTGCTGGAAACTCCATCATCTGAATCAATTGACAATGCAGTGGAAGAATATTAAATAATATGATGTACAGAATAACTTCAGTGACAGAGGAAGATAGACTAAATGACACAAGACTATTCAGGTCTCTCATTTATGCAATTCACTGCCTGAAAATGAATAATTATCTCATAGCGAAAGACTCCTAATCCACATATCATGTCTCTGACTTAAATAACAATGTTTTAGCAAAACATTTCTTAAGCAAAACTTTATCTCTTCATCTTAAGTGATTAAAATATAATCAAAATTATGATGTAAGCATAATTTAGCTGTAATAATAATAATAATTTAAAAATACCCAAAACGAACCAAAACCAAAACAGATCTGGAATTGTAAGCAAAGTCTATGAAACAAGGATGTATTTACCTTGGATTAAAATGGGATATAATATTACTTTAGCAATGACTCTAGGAGACGATGTGTCATTTCAGACAAATGCCAGCAAATGATATGATCTTATGGCTGCATATGACATATATCAGATTATATGACAAATTATAACATTACTCTTTACAGAACCCTGCTACTACTGATGGGATAAAATGTTTCCTGTATCCAGTTGGCATCTGCAACAAAGCCATATGGGTACCTACTTTTACTGTTTGTTCCTTCAGAGGATAAGAGATTATGATAGTGTCTTGCTTTTTTTCATTGTGACCCAGGTACCCTCTTTTAGACAAAAATGTTCAAAGAGAAATAATAATTTCTAAGATGTAAGAAAATTACCTGCATTCAGACAACCTCTTGCCCAAGCATGTGCATGTGTGAGGGTTACAATAGAAAATACCTCCATTAGGACAGTTTTACATTGGCAAGGGAGTATGTTGTAGTAACAATGAAATATTTTTTTGACCTAGAGAGAAATATGCATGTGTTTGTTTTGGTAAGAAGGGAGAGGAGCAATTCACATAGAAGTAACTAGATAACGCAAGAGAGTTTGTTAACTTTTTTTTTTTTTTTTTAAGTGAAATGTAGTTTATAAGTTCGGACCTCAAATATTATCTACACCATTAGATTTAAGGAAATTCACCCAATTTTGGAAACAAAAACCAAGAAGACCAATGACCAAGCCAGGTGAGTAAAGAATGGCCAAAGAAATGACTGCATGTGTAAAATATGATCATGATATTACTACTGGCCACAAATGAAAACAGTGCTGAAAACTGGTAGTGAAGCAAGCTAAAATATCAACCTCTTGTCTGGGACGGATTTTCCATTGGCTTTTACCATTCAGCATATAGGTAGCATGGAAAAGTTTACCTTTTTAAGATGAATTGATTTGAAAAGCTTTTGTTGATCATTACTGTGTACGTGGGAACTAAAATTTTCCCGAAGTCTGCTTGGCAGACAGCAGTTTGCAGTGCTCTCTAGAGCTGCGATATTGTATGATGTCTGTAAGAAGTGAGCCAATATCATTAACATTTCCAAAATTCCCTTGGCACAACAGATGCATTGTGTTTCACAAGAATAACTTTTCTCTTATCCAACAAATATTTGTCATGTATTAAACTAGTCAAGTCTGAAGATCTTTCCTCACCCCTTGTTACTAAAGTCCATGAAGTCTATTTTCCTCAGATACACTGCCCAAGAAGTGACCTATAGGGATAAAGACACAATTGAATCCTAAAGATTCTTTATTCACTGTATTTGCTCATGTTTTCAGTCGTGGCAGTTCACAAAGCAGTCGGTTCATAGAGGCCCCAGTAAAGCCCCCAGTCCACTTAAAGAAAAACGGCAGTTTATCCAAGGCACTAATTGATGCCTTTCCATGCTGCTTCCTGGTGATCATATCCCTTCACAAATGCTGTTACTATTTAAACTGCATATTGCCTTTAACAAGGCAAAGTTCCTAGGGGGAGGTAATGTTGCGCTGTATATCCGGAGGTATTTGGGGAAGGAGGGAAAAAACAAAAAGGTAAATATACCCTTCTTCAGGTTTATAGCAATTATACCTTCATTTTCAAGAAGGAGCACATACGCACTTGGAACAACAAAAGAAAAATTATGATAGATGCTACATTCTGCAAGACTTTCCCAAACTGCAAAAAGCCAAGCAGGCTCTGTCCCTGACAGGTGCTCTCACGGATGAGTTAAAAGCCCTTGTCCCAGCTGAGACAACGCAAAGCCCTGGGCGATAGTTCAGCAATACGCTGGCATTCACTGGTCAATGGGTGGGCCTGCAGTTCTTGAAACACTTCCAGTGACAAGATGAGTTGGTGCTTCTTCCACTCTGAGCTGAGTCAGGTGTGGTAAATCATTCCCAAAGCCTGATTTCTCAGGGTTTCTCAGGATTAGTTTCCTTCATATTACTAATTTTGTTTCGGAAAAGTTAAAACTTGTTTTGCATACACACAACCATCAGGGATTTTGTAAGCCTTTCTGTGATTTACTGACCTTCCCAGTAAGGTCTTTTAATCTAGTTGATTTGATTAAAATTAAATTCATTTTACAGAGACTATAAGTGATAATATTGGTTTCATGTAAATTATCTATCTACCTAGCTAGCTTAACCCCTAACACTCCTCTATGTCACACTATCTTTCCAGATTGTTGAGTAGTAATAGTTTGTGTGATACTAACGGTATATATGCTTGAACAACTGAAATGGAAGATAAATGAAATACTTCTGTATTAGGTTTGCGTGGCAAGGTTTTGGTAGTGGGGGGCTACAGGGGTGGCTTCTGTGAGAAGCTGCCGGAAGCTTCCCCCATGTCCGACAGAGCCAATGCCAGCCGGCTCCACCGGCCGGGTCCACCAAGTCGGACCCACCACTGGCCAAGGCTGAGCCCATCAGCGATGGTGGTAGTGCCTCTGGGAGAACAGATTTAAGAAGGAGGAAAAGTTGCTGCGGAACCGCAGCTGCAGCTGGAGAGAGGAGTGAGAACATGTGAGAGAAAGAACCCTGCAGACCCCCAGGTCAGTGCAGAAGGAGGGGAGGAGATGCTCCAGGCGCCGGAGCAGAGATTCCCCTGCAGCCCGTGGTGATGAAGACCACGGTGAGGCAGGCTGTCCCCCTGCAGCCCAGGGAGGTCCACGGGGGAGCAGATCTCCACTCCTCCTCCGGGGAGGACCCCACACCAGAGCAGGGGGATGCCCAAAGGAGGCTGTGACCCCGTGGAAGCCCACGCTGGAGCAGGCTCCTGGCAGGACCTGTGGACCCATGGAGAGAGGACCCCACGCTGGAGCAGGTTTTCTGGCAGGACTTGTGACCCCGCGGGGGACCCACGCTGGAGCAGTCTGTGCCTGAAGGACTGCAGCCCGGGGAAGGGACCCACGCTGGAGCAGTTTGTGAAGAACTGCAGCCTGTGGGAAGGACTCATGATGGAGAAGCTTGTGAAGGACTGTCTCCTGTGGGAGGGACCCCACGCTGGAGCAGAGGACAAGTGAGGAGTCCTCCCCCTGAGGAGGAAGGAGCAGCAGAGACAAGGGGTGATGAGCTGACGCCAACCCCCATTCCCCATCCCCCTGCATCACTGTAGGGGAGGAGGTAGAGAAAATCAGGAGTGAAGTTTTGCCTGGGAAGTAGGGTGGAGTGGAGGGGAGGGTGTTTTAAGTTTGGGGTTTTATTTCTTATTATCCTACTCAGGTTTGATTGGTAATAAATTAAATTAATTTTCCCCAAGCTGAGTCTGTTTTGCCTGTGACGGTAATTGGCGAGTGATCTCTCCTTGTCCTTATCTCAGCCCAAGAGCCTTTCATTATATTTTCTCTCCCCTGTCCAGCTGAGGGGGGGAGTGACAGAGAGGCTTTGGCAGGCATCTGGCATCCAATCAGGGTCAACTCACCACAACTTCTATCCTCTTTCCTTCATGATCTTAACCCCTTAGCCAAGGGTATGTATAATATCCCAGGAAAATGGTTTCATTATTTCAATATTTGCTGTCTTTCAACTCTGAAAAGGTTCTCCCCTTCCTTTTCTTGGAAAATAAGTGTAAGACATTCATCTATTTGCAGTGCATTTCTGTCTTAAACTTAAGTTGGAATGGAAAATGGCTTGCATCTGTTGCAGAAGTCAAAACTACAACAGCTAACACTTCTGTGTCTTATGAAAGCAGATTAATTTCAGATCAGTTTATTGTGAATGCAAAGCCACATAGAATAAAAGGAAAAGATTGTATAATCAACAGTTGAAATGTTGATGAGGCGCTAATCAACACACGATCTTTTCTACCCTCAAGCATTCATGGTACTGTCATGGGTGTTAACAAGATGCTTTGTTCATTCATTATGGAAAAATAAATCCATAGAGCATTAGCAGTCATTATCCCATATTAGTCCAAAATGAATAATAATGGAAACTAAAACTGCCTTATGCTTTTCTTTTCCCTGAAGTGATGTACAATCTTTGGTAGTAAACACAAGTAATACAGGGGCAACCATGCGTAACCTAATTCAGAACACTAGGTTGTATGGGATTGTGCTTGTTTTTCTGGTGAGATGTACTTTGTTCTGATTCTACGATCCCACACTGGCCAGGATTTCTGCAAAAACGGTCTGTTAGTGTTCATATCAAATATGCATTGTTTAATTTTGGGAAAGTCTCCTTTGTTATAACCAAAGTTGTAAACCCAGTATTTAAAAGTCAGCTTCTGTCTGTTGTAAGAAGCTGTTGCTACCTCCGTTAATGTGCAAGAAATTCATATCCACAGAACGAAAACACATAACATTGGGTGCCTAGAGGATGAAAGCTAGAACTGATTTCATGACGTACAGATGAGGTTCAGAGATCTTCTAAAACACATATGTATATAGGTTACATTAATACTGAAGATGATTAAACAAGGCTATAAAGAAAAACTTACACTTGCATAAGAAAAAAAAAATTACATCAGTATTAAAATCACCATGGAAACAGAAATTATGGTCATTCAAACCTTTAGAAATTATGAACATTTCAGCATTTTCAGCTTCGGCCTTGGCTCTAACAGAATCCTTACGCTGTCGTGATTTTGAGATCCAGGTTGTTCATGGGTGAGTGAAATTTCTTACCCAGGGATCTGGCTCAGAATGCCTGTCTTTTTTGCTTCTTTTATAAGACACTGGGGCAGGCAGGTGGCATAAGTGCTAAATAGAGAGTGGTCCCACACAGACTTCTCAATGGTTTTACTCTTTGACCAGCTGCTCTATTCTGCGAATGTATATCAGAGGCCCAGTTCAGAGCAGCCTAGCTTGTCCAGAGACAAACATCATGATTGCACTTTGAAAAAAGGAGCAAAAAGGCTTTATTCATTTATTAACTTTGTAATCTCTAAAAGCCAGCTTGCCTGACTCCACCTTGTCTCCTACTGTGCTTAGTCCAGCCAAAACCTATCTCCTAGCAAAGGACTGAGTAGGGACATTTGACATTTGCGTATTGGATAAGCCATCACTAGAATGGATGTGCTAAAGGCATCCAACTCCTGCTAAAGCTTGTTTTCTCCTGAGAAGGATACCTACTCATACAGTAACATTTCCAGCCTTATCCTGCAGTTCTGGGTAAGTGGAATATTGTGCACATGAGCATCAAGTGTGGTTCAAGTAACTAAATTTAATTCTACTATTATTGCATAGTTCTTGCCTTTTGAGATAGAAGCTGCAGCTCAGGGTGGATCATGAAGGGCAGTAGCAATAGTTTGAACACCATGCAGACTGTGCCTGATTACCATTATTAGTCACTGCTATTAGTAGGCTCAGTGCGAGAACCCCTGAGTGAATAGATACACAAGGTTATGAGCAGTTTAGTTCATTTTGAATGGACGATATGAATATTCTCTAGAATATTATTTTAGATAAACACACAGTATTTACAGAAACTGAAACAAACTTTGCAGGAGCTAACATACAGCTAAGAAAAATTTATCTTATTTATCTACTTGAGGAAAAGTTATATTAAGTGTTTAAATGACCTCACTTTGTAAAGTGACTTACCTGGCCAGTCATAACTGCCTTGAACCTTGAATATTCGATTGTTTATAGGTTTTTTTTCCTAGTTAATTAATCAGAATGGTATTCAAAAATGTGTATTTTAATTAAACTTCCATAGTAAAAACCAAATCTGTAAAGATTTTTTCCTGGATCAAATTTATCAAATATCATTTTTATTACAGTCGAATACTATAATTCATTTTCTTCAGCCATCCAAAAGTAGGTTTTTGATCTTAGGTAATCAAGTCTACTCCAACTACAGTCAGCATGACAGAAGAACATTTCCACAGAATGATTTGTCCCATCTTACAAAAGATACAATAAACTGTCTCTGTTGTGCTTGTTCCCTCCATTGACTGGAAGGGATCGAGACAGTTAGTCTGCATGCTTTTCTACTTTTGAATTCCTTATATTAAATGTAATTAATGCCAACTAAAGTGTTCAGCTTTCTGCACAGTTAAGCATGTTTTTACCACTTTCCTGTTTTCTTTATTAAAGATGTTGTACAGTGCTGCTTGGTGCTCTGCATATGACTAGAAAGGTCCAGGCAAAAGAAGAGTGTAATTTATCTAGGAAACTAAATTTCATGTTTTGGAACCCCAGTCCTGAACAGTTACTCTAATAGAGAGCAAGTGAGCATTCCTATTGCATCTATATTATGAGTTCAAGAGGCATGCAGTTTTCTAAAATTTGTTTAAAGCTTTTCTTCTACCAGATGAAAAGACTTCTCTGTCTCTTTTTGCTGCAAATAGTTAGAACAAATTGTCTTTCATAATGGGTATACATCCAAGCACTGTAGGAACAGAAAGGAAAACTTGCAGAACCCTGTGGACATTGCACAAGATATTAGTAAAATAATATAAATTTTACAGTCAGAAAATCTGTGTGAAATAGTCTGAATCCCTAGACAAATTAAAGTGAACATCAGGTATCAGGATTAATGATTTTTGTGAGCATCATTCTGTGCTCATTAACACAAAATCAGATCATTAGTTAGAATTTCTGTACTCCTTGACTAACCTCCTTCTCTTCTGTAAATGGCACTTGTCTTTTCCCAGCAATCTAACTGACACTTAAAGGGGCTTCTTGGGGAATTAAGAGAGCTAAATTGGGAAGTTGTCCTGGAAAATACTCTGTGGAGCATTGCACTCTGAATCCTTTCCAGCCGAGGTGATGGTATTTTAACTTTAGGATGGCAAAGAAAGTGTAGGCCACAAGAAGTTGGGAAAAGTCTTCAACTGAACTGTTCAGTCTTGCAGAGGAAGGTGATAAATGCACTCTTGTTGCATGTATCACCCTGTTAAAATTTATTTTTGTGCTTTAAAGGATGATACCAGGTACACTGAGCCCCAAAACAAATACTTTCTGTAAGCAAACAGAAAGAAACAAACCAACCCTCTGCTAAGTCCAAGATTTGAAATGTATTGATTCTGATTTTTGAAAAATAGAACGCCATCACAGAAAAGAAATGGTCAACAGAAGTGGTGAAAATTGATTTATCATTTTACTCCTTATTTTTTAAAAAATGAAGTACTAACTTCACAGGGGATTTTTGAAAATTCTTAAGAGTCTAGGAATTCATCTGTTTTTTATGACCATTAAATACTGAACAGCCTCTTTAAATTAAAAAAGAACCTCTGTTTGGTTTTCTTCCACATTTTCTGTTTCAGCTACTCTTCCAGATCAAGCTTATGAGGTTTACTATTAGCTGGTTCATAAGAACTTTTGTCTCAGTAGTTAAAAACATGAGAATTGTCAACTAGGAGCATTTTCAGTGTCTGCTTTTCACAGCTGATGTCCTCTGGTTCCATAACTTTATTTCCCTGAAACTCCCTGTTGACCAGGTTTCATGCTGTGGTTTGCTTGAAAATTATGGAATATTCACAATCTGAGGGGGACTCTGGGGACTTGTATTTTTGTGCACACACTCATATCCACTGCAAAGAAAAACCTCCATTGACTCTAGTAATAAATCACCATATTACAACCATCAGGGCATTTAATTTACAACTCAAATCAATTGAGACTTGCTGATGCTAGACAGTAATATACTGTCAGTTTAAAAAACTGGATATTGCAGCTCAATGCGGGATGGGCTGTCAGTCAGCAGAGTGACAAAGCGACAATTTATGGTTTGTAAAATTCCAGCAGATAAATTGCAAGAAAAATGCACTTTGACTGAAGCAGCATACTGCGTGGAGTATGTTTTTGCTAAAAGGACTGGGTAAGGTGGGAGAAAATTACCTCTATTGAATTGAAATACTTAGCTCTCTCTCTTTGTTATATGTTGCTTTAAAGACCTGTTTAATGTTTGAGACATTTAAAGAAATGTAGTAAAACAAAATGTAGATACCAGACATTGCTCTTTGGTGATGGGGCGACTTCTCAGATAGTCATCTAATGTAGATCTGTATAACTTCACTAAAGCTCGCCTGAGCTGTATGGAAGGGTAGTAAGCGCAATGCCGTGGGTGCCAAGCGGAGGGAATCCATGCTGCAGGCTGCTGCTATGGCGAGGAAATAGCCGTGAGTTTGTAAGAAACAAGACGCTTCTTAGTGTTAAAGAAACATGAAGAAGACAGGCGAGACGGTTCCCTACCTAGACAAAGGTCTAATATCTCTAATGTCATAAGGCCAAAAAGGAGAACAGTCTCTCTGCAGTATCTTCACAGCAAAAAGTGAATTGAGAACCCATTGGAGTCCATCTGAAAAAGGTTGAATTGAGGGAAAAACAGTCTTATAGATATGGCTTCTACTTCCACTATACCCTAGCTTTTGACAAGAATCATAAATAATTTTCTATTTTCTGATGGGGAAGGAAGGAGGTTGTGTTGGTTTTGGTTTGGTTTTGGTTTTGTTTTTTTTTTTTTTTTTGTTTGCGGGTTTTTTAGCCTTTGTGGAAGTATAAAAATAGCTTTTAAAAAGTTGCAAGTGTTCTCCACATCAAAACTGGCCAATTCTGAACAAATGGCTGCAGCCCTGAAGTTAGCATGTGAGTTTATTTTCATGAGGTTTGCCACCTATTCCCTATTCATGAACAATTTTGAAAGAAAAGAATTGATTGGCAAGTATATTCATGACAAGGTAAAATGTTGAAAATATTAATATATATGGCACACAAATTATGAATTATCATGTATAGTGAATATGAACAATTCTTTAACCTAATTTGCAGAAAAGTCAATTGCTATAAATAATCTAAAAACAGGAAAAGGAGGCAAATTTGTCAAATTCCACCTGATCTGTGTACTTTTAAACAGAGTGATACAGTTGACTTGGAAAATCAGCAATTATTATATCAGCAATCCAGATTATATAAAGAGAGTAGTTTTACCTTACCTCTTGGAATATACATGATTCATATCCTAAACACATATTCATCTGTATTGTACACTTGTAGTGCTGTTCTGGTCTACCGTGTGCTGTAATTAACATGCATTCTCTTTTTTAGATTGAATTCCACTGCCTCCAAAAGCTGTTCGAATATGAAGTCCCTTACTGCACTCTCCAAACAAAAGAGAATTAAAGCGCGTATCAGACAATTATTGCCTTATGTCCCTTCACTGTAAGTCAATCCTGACCCTAGGGGTATTTAGTTTCTAAATTTGATAGGAAGGTTGTCATTTTGTCCTCATATCCTCTTAAGATTTGGCCATTCTGTTGAAATTCTCAAGGCTGATGACAACAAACATTAATTTTTTTATATGAATTATTTCTGATATGACTGATGGTCATAGAAAAGTCACCATATAGAAGTTATAAGTGGCACAGGAATTAAATTAATTCCTTCAACCGAAGAATATTGCCATTATTTACACTCTATGACATGGCAAACTATCTAGTTGCTCTTCATTCATAACCTTTATGCAATTTTTTGCCCACAGAGGTCATAAATCCTAAAGATATTTAGATTGTTATCCTAACTGCTTATATAGGTACCCAAGGCTCAAGAGATCAAGTAAATTCTTAATAGTCTCACAGTGACTCAAAGCAAAGTGAAAAAATGTTATCTGACTATTTCTAAGTCCAATAGAGATTTTTCTATCATGAAATGGATTGTAATTGTTGGTATTATTCAGTAACGGATAAAAAGACCTTCATTCTTTAAACAGTTACTTATACAGAAGTCATGACAAAGATGTAATCCTGAAGCTGTTGAAGTCCAGTAATTCTATGTTAAATCTTATAACTCTTTTTTATGCATTTAATATTCCCTGAACTCAGAATTAAATTCTCGTATGTGTTCTACCCAGGGGACAGTCTTGTATTTCTAGTGAAGACAATTCTTGCTGGAAAAATACCCTGATGATGTCAGAATTTATATTTTTGGGTGTCTGCATTTATTCCTATTTCTTAAATATATATTCAGTGTTCTATTGCAGAGAAAAAAAAACCCAAACACATTCAACAAATTGAAATTAATCAGAGATACCTGAGATCCTCATTACATTGTTTGGCTCTTCTATTCTCTGTCTTTTTTTTTTTTTTCTTTTCCTTATTCATCTAGGAGAATATTTCTACAGATATAGTGGAATATAGTCATTAAGATTGAAGATTTAAAAAAAATCCAGCTTCACATCAATACTGGTCCTTTCTATTGTGAAATTACTTTTTCCACTTCATTTAATGATGGAAACTTGGCAACCATGATGTACTTTTATTTTTAACTTCACTTCTGATAGATGCATGTGTGAGAGACTTCTTGAAACTTACAAAGATGCTTTTGCTACTTACTATGCAGTAGGCTGCTGCCATTTAGTGTGCAGTAGGAAGCTACTATAATAGAGTATGAAACTTTTGATAATTGACAGGTGAATTCTCAAAAGATGGGCTCACGGCTGTTCCTGTGCTGGAGATACATTTACACTGTAGTACATTTGTGTCTGTAGTCAGCAGTGATTTTTTTTAAGAATCAGAATTTCAAATCAGGACCCTGAACCCCTCCCAGGACTTAGGAGTATTTTTCCCAGCCTATGAAGAGCTTTTTGCACACAGCTGGGGCTTCTCAACAATCAGCCAAGCAGGGCAGGTAGCCCAGGCTGGCAGTAATGAGCTTATTAAGGGGTGTTATAACGGGAGCATGAGGAGAGGATGGGGAAAGGTGAAGGGGGTGAGGGTTGGTTTAGTTTGGAGGTGAGTTATTGGGTGGGCTTTGGCTTTGTGTTGTGCGAGTGTACCTAGGAATGTGTCCTTTGGCACGGAGGCCATGCCATGTGAGAGCAGGTAAGTTATTTGCTTGTAAAGCCTATGGGAAATATATCAATTTCTGCAGCCTCTGCTGTTTGGCATGTAGATAATCTGTTCTGAACACTTATTGTACTGAGAGCCAGTAAATCTGGACTTTTACTTATTTTCATTGCTAGAATAGCAAGACAGAAAAGATAAAAACTAATAGTGAATCAACTCACTGTATGTGTTGTCAAGGCTGAGATTTGGGAATGTGGAGTCAGAAAAAACAGAAGCTTGAAGTTCCCAAATAGAGTCTATCTGTCATGGAAATGGCCTATGTGATGGTGTTTGGTCGCTGCGAGCACAGATTCACGGTTGGGAGGGTGATGTACGCTGTACCAAACTGGTGGGACTGTGGCCGTAACATAGGTTGATGAACTGATGGAAGATTTTCAAAATGATGAAGAAAACCTGCCTGTGACAGAATATAATGAAAGGTGAAAAGGTCATTCCTTTGTTTGCTGAAGTAAAGGCATATCTCCTGTCAATCAGTTGGCTTTTCTCCTGCTCATTTTTTCTACAGCAGGTGTACTGTAACTTTGTCGTGGTTGCATAGCAACCGGACCCTGAATCTATTAGTGGTTAGCAGTAATTATAGTTTTGCTGATATTGTTTCAACAGAAATAAATCTCCTCTGTCTTGCTTTTCCCCCCCCTACCCCAGTTTTAGTGTATTTGCCAAGATTATAGCTTTCTCTTTGAGGAAAATTATCTATCGGAAAATGAGTTGAAACAAGCAGTTGTGTATTGCCTCACTGATAAAGCAGGGCTGGTATGCTTCGTCTAGAAGAAATCACTAGCTAATGCTTCCCAAAGGATGAGGGTATGGACTCCAGTCACAATATTGGTCTGTACAGACCAATTAAAAATTACCTGGACATCTTTGAAGACCACTGTTCCGAGTATCAAAGCATTTGCATCTCTGGCTTATGAAATGGAAGGTGTTAGTAACAGATATTGTTGAATTATCAGCTGTCCCTGGAAACAAAAGGCTTTCCAGTCTCTGTGCATAATGATGAATTTTAAAACAGAAAAGTGCCCTGCTAATATGTATTACACTAGCCTCTAGTTAGATTCTGTAATTTAAAAATTTGCATTGTCGAAGTATAGTCTTTCTCCTAAGTGGATACAACTTCCATTACATTTTGAATTGTAACAATTGGACTCTTAATAAAGCTGTCATGATATGAATGAAACAATCTCTGCTATGAGCTTTCATCTCTTCAGCCTTCTACTGCTCAAAACCAGTACATGACAAAGCTTATTTAAACTTTTAACCTGAAGACTTAATTGGCCTGCATTTTTCTCTACATTCCCTGCATTACCTCACTTAAGGTGACCAGCATCTCAATCAGCTAGGTGGAACACTATCCTTACAATTCCTGTTTACATCTACTTAGAATTTTTTTCACTTATGGAAAAAACAGTATTTAAAACTGTTAGGATCCTTTTGTGGAAAGGGAAAATACATATTTGCTGTAAGTGTTGGCATAATACAAGGAAAACCAAAATGAACGATTTTAGCACCACTTATCTACCTAGTTATCAGTAATGGATTATTTCTCCAAATCAGCCACTAAATAAGCTACAACTTCTTATTTAGGGCATTTTGCCAGCCTTTCAGGTTGTAAGTTACAAAAGGAAATTTTCTACTACTGCCAGAATAAGACAACAGTAGGAGTTTTTTGTCTGCTTCCAGTTAGCAAACTGTGCTAAATATCTTTATTGCCTTAAAATTGCTTTTCAATGAAATTAGCAACATAATTTGAACTGAAAGAGAATAGTGGTATAACTTACTAATTACTGGACTGCTTTGTCAAACCACCTTTAGCATGACTTTAGCAAGAAAATAGATTTCCCTTCCTTTCCCCTCCTTTCATTAAGAATGAGCTTGATTAGCACTTAGAAATACAATAAATAATATTTAAGTCAGCTTGTTCATTTCTTTCAGTGATTAGAATTTGAGTAGAAAAAGTGAAGGTGAAAAAAAAACTTGGCAAAACAGGTCTGGAACCTTTCTTATTTCAAAGTTGATTGATGGTGATATGGTAGGGTTGAAAGGATGGAAATGAATGCTGCAATACATTTCAATAAAATGGTGGTGTAACTAATGAATGAGCAACAATGTAGCTGTGAGGGTGCTCAAGTAAAAGCAGACCATCTCTTTTTCTTGATTCATTTGTGTGTATATATAAACTTGAAGGAAAACTAAAAACTTTGGTAGCAATAACACATCACTTTTGTCTTCAGTTCCAGTGTTCTACACCTGTGTAGAAGGGAGTCCTGCCACCTGAGATTTAGAACAATACAGCAAATATGCTGTAAATATGAATTGCAAAATCACCCAATCAAAAGGCAGTTTTGATATCTTGCCCTATAACCACATCACTTCTGCAAAACCGGCTAAAATGAAGTGTAAACATCAAATCCAGGATTGAACCTGGTTAAAGAACTCCCACAGGAAATACTCTCCAAGAGACTTTCCCTCCTTTTAAATAAAAGGCAATATATCACAGTGAGGAGCAGAGATCAAGATAGACTAATCAGGGAGACTATGAAGTGGATTTTGTGGGCTCAGAACAACAATCTCACCTTTGTGTGAGTCATTCAGCTTAAGATTAATGGATAATGGAAAACCACTGTGCTGGGTGCCTTTCTACAACCTAGTTTTGGTTAAGGATTCTGCCTCACAGTATATCGTACTGAATTTATTTAATAGTATTTTGGTTTAAATATCAAAATGGAATTGCTTACTGGGGTATAAAAGTGTTGTGAAATCAGAGTACAGGGACACTTCTGACTGGTGTCTTGCTGGACAGTACGAGTGTTATCTGACAAATATCTACATAACCATGATGATTTTCTCTCTTCCTTGTCAGTGTTTATCTGTTTTATTTTTCCCATAATGATTACCATCTCTTCTGCTTCTGTTAATTTAAAAGAAAAATGTGTATGAAGTTTGGAGACAAAGACACAGGTTCTTCCATACTCCATGTTCTCAGCCTTGTAAATCCTCTCTAGAGTTTATAATGCCCTTTTCCATAGGCATTCTTGGAGAAACAACTTAATTTTGGCAATGGGCAAAACTGCAGGTTGTTCTTTCAGACACTGTCTTATGCTTAAAATGAGATCCTAAAATAGTTATTTAAGATATATTTATAGGTTGTAAAAATAGTAATATTCCCCTGTAAATATTGCTAGCCTAGAATGCTTGCTCATCTAATAAATGTATTCCTAAATATCCCATGTTAATCTCCTACTGCTGTAATTATGGCTTGCATTTGTTTTCTGTGATCAGCATACATCAAAATTTACATTTTCTGAACAAGGAAATACTAAACCATTGATAAAAATCGTTTGACAGATCACAGTAGAGCTCTGGTCCATCAAGTTCACTCTCTTATTGGACATCAGTAGTAAATTCCTAGAGATTTAAAAACCAAAACACTGTTCTTGGCAAACTGTCTTGTGTTTTGAGAAGAAATGGGTTTTCTTGAAACTTGGAGTAGTCACTCTTCTGAAGTGCAAATCTGAACCTTAGCAATCATAAAGCTTAAGATTCAAAGTTATACAAAATCATAAATGTCAGTACACTTCACTTGCACTGCCTCTGTTTTATTCTTTACTCCTATGTCAGACAAAGCCTCATTTTCAGTCCAAAGTGCCAAGTGCTTTTTTCATTATGTACACTATTTGGTTTTTTCCTGTTTTTTTCTGTCCAGTCTCACAATGATGATCTGCCAAAGTCTTAAACTTTTATTGATTCTGTAGCTGGCAAGCCAAATCCATAGAATTCTTGTATACATCTTAGTGTGGAAAGAATGTTCTGTTTCTTTTAACATTACAATTGTGTAAACTCATCAAGGAGACTGAGTGATAAGGAAGAATTCATTCCACCTTTATTTTGGATATCAAGGCAGAGAGCCTTAGGTGATGTACAGTAGGTTTATAATCTTTAAAAACATGATGAGCCTTGCTTGGTTTTCATTTGAATGGGATGTTATCTGGATCCCAGTTAGCTGTTTATTAAATGAGGTGCTTGATGGGATTTGACTGGTGTGTCAGGCTAGAGACATTGATGTTGACTGCTGTAAGTAAACCTTTTTAAATAAATAAAAAAGCTATGCTTAAAGAATGAATCACATCCGACTGTGAATGGCAGGTATAGAGAGAAAAGTATTGAAACTGGTTGTTATTTAGTGTCTTACTGTGGTAGAAAGTGTTAAACCATATTGTGGGGATAAATCTCTGTAGATTAATGAGATATGATTTATATTCTCCTTTAGAGATGTTCTTGGTATAATTATTTCAACATTAACATGAATTATAAAAACTAATGTCCAATTCAATAGGAAAAATGGAAGTGTACTTTACAGATGAGTTAATGTTTTTCTAGCATCTTTAAATCTCCAAAAAATAGAATGGATTTTTTGTTTACTTTTTAAGAAATCTATAGGAAAAGACATGCATATGAGAGGTGTTAAATTACAAATAGGAAGAAAGCTGTTTGTCTACTCCATTCTTGTCTTTTGATTCTTGAAGCAGTAGCCAACTCATTTCAGTGAAAATAGACATTATACAATAATACAAACTGATAAGAGTTGTAATTACATAGGATTTGAAAAGCCTCGCATTCTCAGATGACAGGGATATAAAGAAAATTCTACTTGATGCTACATATCATGGTTTTATATTCAGCATAAATGAATAATTAATGTTGAATGAACAGCTAATGCTGGCATATTTGACCACAACAGAAAGAAAATTCCTAATGGTTCCATCTCGGAACCAAATTAGACCAAAGAATGCACCATGCACTAACTCGCACATCAAAATGTTCAACATGTTACATTTTAATAGGAGCTGTCCAAGTTAGTTACTATGCAAGTTGTAGCTTTCCCTGGTGAATGAACATCTGGTGAAATCTGATGTGCAACAGTTGCAAAGAATTTATTGGCTGTAACTTCTAATTGATATCCACAATACCTTTCTCTTCTGCAAAGTCCCATAAATGCCTAGATAGAAGGAACAGGAAGATCATTGAGCTAGGTCTCCACAGCACTGCTGCTGGTACGTGGTTAGTGTTTTTTGAAATTGTTCTTAAATTCTGATAATGCACATTGTTCAAATATCTCCTTTTGACCCATTATTAACTAATTTTTCAGTTAAAGCTTTTTCCTAATGTGTAGCCTAAATGTCCTTCAAGATTAATTTGATTTTTTTTGTTCTAATGCTGTTTTGTAAATGTAGAGTAGTACAGATGATTGCTGCCTTAACAACCACCTTTCTATGTATGGGGAAACTTCCTGTGTGTACTTCTTGTGATTTTTCCAACTCTGTTTTATGTATTTATACCTTAGTGTGACAGAAAAATGAGGATTGTATACCCACTGAGACTTCTTCAGGGCTGAGTAGGCAAAATAAGTCCCTCAAGCATCTTAAACTTGACACATCCATGAACTAAATTTACCTTTTGTCTGGGACAAAACCACTCGTTACTTTAATTGGCTTTGCAGCCCACTGAAATCTGGAGACTTTTCTTCAACAGTGCATGTGATCAGATAGTTATTTTATACTGCTATTTTGGAGTAGTCTTTCAATAGATACAGCACTCTACACTTAATTGCATTGTATTTTCTTTATAGACTATTTTAAGTCCATTTTGAATTCCCTTTTTTTCTTGGAAGTGCTGAAGTTTTGTCAGCTTGATGACATTCACACCTTTCTATTCTGTTGTGCAAAACCATTGATAATATAAAAGAATTTGACTAGGGACAAAACTGTAATGGATCCCACTTGAAATGCCTTCCTAGCTTTTATGAGTTACCAACTACAGCTTGAATCTGGATTTCCAGCCAGCTGCAAATACCTTATTTCACCTAGCTATATTTCTCCCCTTGACTTAGAAAAACATCTTATGAGATGATGTCAAATATCAGATTGATTTGATGGGATTTGTCCTTAAGAAATCTTTTTCACTTTTTAGCTTAATTTCCTAAGGAAATTAGGCTTCTGCCATCACACTCTGTGTCTGTTCTTCCTGATTAATAACCTCTTTTCAACCAAATTTGACATTGACCAGAGGGATAGAAGTCTCAAACATAATTAAATCCCTATGCACTGCAGGGAAGTAGGCAGCTAGGTAAATGAAAAGTGCCTTTTATAAGATAAAGACTGAAGATTCAACTCATCCAGGGACACTAGTGAATCCAACCAGGAAAGGCATTTCTAATTCCCTGACCTTGGAGAAATTTTAATAAGTGCTCTACATATTACTAGACACCAGAGAATCTGTAGGGTACTGTTCCAGATGAGAAATGATGCCTACTTTTGATACTAACCATGTTTGAGTGAAGTACCTGATGATTTGCTTTAGTATTTTTTTCAGACATGAAGGTTAGCTGATAGGTTTATAGTTTAAGATGTAGCTTTTCCAAATTTTATATATGACCAAGCTCACTCTTCTTTCTCTTGAAACTTACCTTGCATGAGTTTTTTGAGAAGAGCTGATAATGGCTCAGACTGGTTCAGAAGGTTTGTTGCAAATTCTAAATGTATTTTGGCAAGCTGTACCAATATAAATATACATAACTTATCTAAATATTCCTGAATTGTTCTTTCCCTGTCTTATCTTTTATTTTCTTATCCTTTAAAATTAATTTTTCTAACTTTCTGGCTACTTTAATTATTTCTATAAAGTCTACAATTAAGAAATTTTTCAGCTTGCTTCATATTATTTGTCATGTGCCATAACCTAACATAGATGGAAAAAATACTCTTCTGTTTTCCTTTTTGTTGCTTTTTATCTCTTATGTTCTTCACCCACATTGCAGCCCTTAGTCTTTATACTTTTTCTTTGATACAACTGTATTTCCATTTGTTATAGAATTCTTGACTTCCAGACTAATAATGAACCTCCATAGACATACCTGTTCATCACAATGCTATGGTGTGTTTAATACAGTCTCTTTTTATCAACTGCAAGCTCTCATTGATGCTATATTCCTCTACTAAAACAGAGCTTGAGATGGAAAATGAAGAAGCAAGTAAGACTTGATATTATACAGAATGAACCATAGGTATTCAAATCTCTTCTGGAGATGTCTTTTTTTAATTTTCTCTAAATGATAAAGCTTCTGAAAGGTTTTGTGGATAGTCTGAATTCAGTTTTCTCCAGTTTATCAGGGTTTATAACTACAACTATCTCAGGGATCAGTAGAGAGATTTAAATAATGCTTTGCTTATACCTTAACATCTGACTGATTCATTTCAGAGAATCTATGTACAAGAGAAATTTTAAAAAAAACCTTTTGGCTGAAACAGTTGGTTTTTTGTACAACTCCTCAGATACTGTTTCTGTCATTACTTGTTGTCTATAATAGAAAATGCACATAAGAAAAAGGTATGCTGACCTGTGTGTTCTTGCTAATATTTTACCAAGCACAAAATTGCAGGAAAACCAAATTTACTACTTTTTATTTCTGTGCATTTCTGCTCAGTTTGCTTACATCTGAAGAAAGTAGTCTGCATAGCAAAAGGGCAGATGGAGTGGGAAAATTAGTCTGCAGAGCATGGCTAGTAGTGCAAGCTGCAGATCAGAATCACATGCTGCTAAACTGTCCCCAAGTCCCTTTCTCGCTTTATTTTAGTCTGCTGAAAGATACACAATTCAGGAAGGAGGAGTTCTGGCACATCGAATTAGCATGAGCAGAAACAAAACCTTTAACTTTGCTACTGAGCTGCTTCTGGTAAATATTTTTCTTCCATCCCACCAAAATACCCTCAGCTTTGCTCAAAAATTCTTTACTGTATCAGACTACTGCTAAGTACAGTGTAAATATGGGGTGGGGGGGAAGCTGCTTAACATTTTCATAAAAGTTTACAACATCAACTATGTGTAGAAATGTGTTCTAATGAACTGTCTCCAACAGGCAATGAAAATATATTCCCCAACTTGCATAACTGTACCAGGTCTGTTCCTCTAATAAAGGAAAGCAGCAGGAATCAAACTTTTTTGTGTTTATCTTGGAGGATGAATAACTTGTTTTTCCTTTCCATGTCAGTTTGTATTTCTTAGTGTGTGCCTGTAAATACTAATTCATAGGGTTATTGCTGAGGTTCTTCGCTAGATTGTCACATAGTGGATGGATGGTCCTGTACTTCAAGGGGCTTGGGTAAGGTAATTCTCTGCTTGTGTAGTCATCGTAGCATATGTAGCATGACCAAGAGAGGTCAGAAATGGTAGGGATGTTTGAATTTGTCAGCTACAGTTCCATTTTACCACAGGTAACAACATCATGCAATCCCTTTCAGAGCCAATAAAGCTTTTTCCGGAATATAGTTCAAATAATGGGAAATCATTGCTCAGGAATGTGAAGAGCTTGAACTGATAGCACTCACCACAAGACTAGAAACTGTGAATCTAAGTCAGTTCTCCAAAGTGAAACATTGTGATTCAGATTGACAAGTGTGTTCAGTTAAGGTTTAGCCCAGCACTAAAGATGTTCTTTAGATTTTCTGACAAGAAAATTGTATAATGGCTGCAAAATCAGCAGTTTTCTACTTTCCCTTTAAAAAGACAAATGTTCTCACATACTATTGACAGCAAATTCCCAAGCAACCCTTCAGCTGATATTATTGTCCTTATTTAATAGCTAGCTAGACAACTGAACATGGTAAAGTTAGATCTAACTACTAATTTAGAGTACATGATGGTATCTTCCTAATTATAGGCTATGAGGCTTTATGCATTTGAACATACAAATCAGTTTCTAATATATTATGAAATCCTTAATTATCCAAAAATTCATTAACTCTGTGAGCCTAAAATCAAATGTGCACAGATCACTAAAAAGAATCCAAGGGCAGGCACAACTGTTAAAGTTCTGTGATTGGTGGCCTTCACTGCAAACTCTGAACCTAAACTTTGGGAAACTGGTCAGTCTGGTGTATCATACTGCCCTTTTTTTTTTCCCCACTTGTAATACAAGTATTAGTTATGCTTGAAGATATAACAACCTAGGAAACTACTGCTAGAAGACTACTTTGCGCTATCAGACTTTCAGATGGCTGTGAGCATATCTTGTTATCTTCTTGTGTTTTTCCAGATGTAGCTAATATATGGATATTATCTATATTTAGCTGGATCAGTTGCTGTTATGAAAGACTTGCATGTTAAGTGTTCATGAAAATAAACTTCACTGAAATATGTTTGGAATTTCCATAAAGGTTTATAAAAATCTTCGCTGGATCTACTTGCCTTCTAAATGCAGAATTCACATTACCGAATCTCACAAAGAAATAGAAAAAAGAATGAATCAATGTTAAAACCCTAGTAGATCTGAGTTTCATCCCTGACAAAGAGCTGCATAAAAATATATATAAGAAAGTGAATTAACATTTTCCTTTTACTGATTGAGGAATGTAATTTCTTAATGCTCATAATGTATGAAGAGTGTTAAACTTGCTTTTACTGCAGCTTTATAAAATGATCCTTTTTGATTATTTACCAGTAGTAATCTGTCAGACTTCAGTGATAATGAGATCTCCAACTGGATACCTAGGCTTCTGGCAAAATGATATTATAAGTTTGTATAAAAAGTCACCTACAAGAGGACCTTTAAAATTTAGATATTCATCACTAAAACTATTGCTTCCATATACATAGAAAAATGAAATGTAGTTTTAGTTGTATTTAATCCCACTTACTGAAGAATCCCAACTTGTTTTGGTTTTAATTTTTTTCCACCATTTGATCAATTGTAACTATGAAAGCAAAAATGTTACAAAACATTGCTATTCTCGTTCCTTCCCAGTTTAGTAAACTTATGTAGTAAAAAAAATCTTCCTGAAACTACATTCAGCTGACATAGTTGATCTCTTTATTTACATAACTTTAGTTACATATATTTCTATGCATATATACTTGTGTAGATATATTACTTATACTGTATTAAGGTTAAGCTGTATGACCAAGCTGACAGGAATGTGTATTAGCCAGGAATCATGAGTACCATCCACTCTCCTCCTCTGTAAGCGGAGCTGCTCAGCATCTGCCAGGTTTCAAGGTGCGGTTGAGCGCGTAGAACATGCTATGGCTCAGCAGATGCAGTGTGTTGTTACCTGGAGTTTAGTATTGGATTTATTTTTAAAATTAGCAGCTATTCGTGCATTTGCTTCCAGCATCTTGTGTCTTAATGTTACCTGGTAGGGAGGATTTGGGACCTAGTTTAGGCAAGGCTAAAAGGTGGGGAAGAGTAAGTCCTTGCCCTCCAATTTGAAAACCTGCCTACAGAGAATCTCTGCAGCAGCATTACCTAGTGCCTTCAAAGCCTAGCTGTACAGGATATATAGATTTTGAAGAGCTGAATAAGGTGTAAAAATAAGGAATTTTCACTTTCATATAATGCTGTTCCATATTGTATATCAGATGCTTTACATAAATTTGCTTCAGTACACTACTTGAACTGATGTTTGTTAAAATATTACAGTATATATTAAAGATGTGCATATCTATCTTGTCCCTTTAGTGCAGTAATTAATTCACTTTGAAATTATAAGTAGGAAGAAAATACAGGAAGGGAGGATGGGGGTGTATTATTTGTATGAATTCTATCTGGAAGCCTGAATGGATTAGTAAAACAATGTCAACAGCAGAAGACAGAATAAGCTCTAGAACAAGTGTGGTGCAATAATCTGTGTACACAGGAAACAAGGCATTTAATCTTTGCTCACTGTCAGTTATGTCATCTATCATTTAGCTTCTAAATGGGGAATTATAATCTATTTTCATTTCCCATATGTATTCAAAAGTAATGAATTTTCATTTGATATGGTTTGTGCAACATAAGAATTGTTTATCTCTTATAAAGGAATGAGACAGAAGCCAGAGCTGTAAGGAGAGACTGTTTTAATATAAATGATTCTCAAATGCTATGCCTATCTGAAGTATGCCAAATCACCTAATATTGCAGCTTGGCAACTTTCCCTCGGTAGAAATCTGACTTCATTCAGCTAGCTCATTGTCAGGTTTTTTTATATCTGCCTACGCTTGTTTATTTCCTGCATCAGAAAGAAAATTACCCTTATATTCTTCTCCTTAACAGTTACTTTTGGAGCTAATATAAAATTCACTGGGTATAAGAGGAAGCTAGCCTGACTATGCCTTTAGTTTTGGTGTGTAATAGGTCAGACTGCTTTATGATTAATAACATTACTCCCCAAGGAAGATACCAAACAATGTCAGTTGGGTTCTTACAAGACCAGTGGATGTCTACCAGGTATCTTGCAAGTAAAAAACATTCTGTAACATTAGGTAAGGAAATCCTGATAATTAATATTTTACAGGCTGTGTAAGATAATCAGCATATATAATTGGAATATGGTTTAATGTTTAAATTACAAAACTAAAAATAGATTCCTTTTCTGAAGAAAGCAAAGTAAAAATAAAATAAACCAACAATTAACAGTTCCAAGCAATTGCACATGTCTGCTTTAAAGTGGCTTTCAGTAGCAATTGTGCTTTGTTGGGGTAGAATCTTTCATCTCGCAGAATTTTGCAAGGAAGTAATCCTTGAGCAACACCCCTCTGCCTGTTGTGACATAGGTGTCAGTCAGCTCTACAAAAGCTCTGCTTTGAACAGAGCTGGACCAGATGCCCTTCAGAGATCGTTTACAACCTAAATTATTGCATGAGTCTATGAAGTCTCATGGCTTTTTGCAACAAGAGGCACTGTTTCATTAGTGATGACTTCAAAGTAACTCAAAGAGGTAACCCCATTTGTATTGAAAACTGCTTATCAGAATAAAGATTGTTCTGTATTTTCGTCTGTAATATGTGGGATAAGTTAGTTTAAATGTAAATGATAACAGATTTATGAATTGGGGAAATATGATTTTATGAATTGGGGAAATATGATTTTATGAATTGGGGAAATATGACTTTGTTAACATCCTGAAGGGATGACAATTTTTTCTAAAACACTAAAACCAGTGCTGATAAACGCATTAGCCCTGATGATTACCACAAAGCTCATGTGAAGAGTAAGGAGGTTTGAACAAATAATAAATAGAAATTAATCTAAAAAGTGTTTAAAAATAAGTAACCAATAAGAGAAGGTGAAAGACTCAGTAAAATGTAGATAGCTATGGTAAAGATATTTATTTCAGTATGTTCATACACTTAAAGTTCTGTAGGGTTGGCTTCAGTCAACCCTAGGATAATCCAGGAGGACTCTGTTTATGATGTAGACCTGGCCAAGTATATTCTGGGGATGAGTTGCTCCTTTTTCCCCAAAATACTAATGACTGTCAATGGGTTGTTGGATGCAGTAAATCAAGTTTACAGGAGGACACAGTAACCTATTCCTTGGTTATCTAATGGTAAATCTTTCTAATTTATGCAGATATACAGATCTGAGATAAGGAAGGCATTACCAATTAAAAGAAATGTCAGTGCATTTGCCCTGTGTATTTCTGCATAAAAGCGCTTTACTGACTAGGATTTTCTGTCCCCCTCATCTAACCCATTGTTAGGCATTTTTAAGTGTCATAATCTTCTCCACTGTCTGCCTGAAGCAATAACTGTTCAAGGACTGATTTTCTTTTTGCTTAAAACATATTTAACTCTAACAGGAGGTGAACAGATGAAATTGTATCGTCTGCAAATCATAACTAGTTGATTCAGTTTATTCTTGTCTTAAATTGTATGAAGTCTATAAATACAGCAAAATTTTTCACCAGCTTCTTATTTGTCCTTCTTATATTAACAGTTAATTACCGGAAGATGCTACACTTGATTCCTCATGCCAACTTGATATTAAACAGTAATGATTAGTGTTTTCAAGCAGAATTTTCATGTGCATCATTTTAAGAAAAAAAAAAAGCTTTTGTTGAAGAGAACATATTTCATAAACTTTCAAAAGTGCTGTACATGTCCCTAACAGCCACAGTAAGGAGAGACTATCTGGGTAATCTGTCACACCTCCTAGTTGTTGGAGTTGACTTGAACTACTTTTTTATTTCCATATTGCAAATTACAGGATTTAATCATGTTGTAAAGCCTGAGAATCTAAATGGATCTCAAAACAGGATGGGGAATGGGGGAAAGTTGCGAGCCTGATGCCTCTGCTCTATTTCTTCCTCCTGAAATTCCCTTACTGGCAGTTAAGACCATCAGATGTTCTGAAATCTCCTTTTTGGTGCCAGCTGATTGTTTTGCCTGGCACCCTGAGTGAAATTCAGGTCAGCCTGTTTCCTCCACCTGACTGCTCAGCTGGAAAAACAGCTGAATAGTGCTTAAGATGTCCCAGAAATCTTAGACTGAACCCCAGGTGACAGTTGTAGCTTAAAAAGAACCAGTCTTTATTTTGTTAGTTTAGGAGGGGTTTGTTGTGACATGCAACATTAGGGAGTAAATAATACAGTTTAGAAACTTCAAGTTAAATGTACTAACCCACAGGCCTGGTTGACAAAGTGGCTAAATTTATTTTAATTCTGTAATAAAAATATTGTAAATACATTACAAAATTATTTTGTAATAAAATAAAGCCTCACATCATCTAACCCCTCTTGCAGCATTTCTAGAAATACCTGAGGCAGTCTGTCTGTCTAAAAACCTCTCAAGTCTACACAGTTGACGTTTGTCATAATTACAGTTCATGTGTGCTGCATAAGCACACCTCTCCAAGGCAAAGCAATGTTGATTGCCCCACAGTCTAATAATGAAGATGAACCAAAAGCAAAGAAATAAGAGTTGTTTCTTATTAACTTTTCAATTTCTGAACATGCTGCTGAGAAGATTCCCTTCTCAAGGCACATGCTGTATATCTTCAGGTTGTTTCTAGGGCAGAAACCTGAGCTTCCTATCAACAAACAAAAGAGGTGGTGTAAATATAGATAAAACATATGCCCTAATAATGAAAAACATAGGATGCTGTAGCTGAGTTTCTCCGGTTCTGTCATGGTTCCTTAGTTTGGGCACTGTCTGGGCACCTAAGACAAGCAGCTGCCTTTTTCTTCAGTTTTTAAATCCCCTAAGCACCTTTGATTAGAAACTCTTCTTCAGCACTGTCAAGGAAAATCATATAGTTGTTGCTGTTGCTCAGGGCAGTGAGGGCTGTTTATCCCCAAGATAAACCATTTGCAGAGACTCCCATGAATTTGCGTAGAGAGGACAGATACATAAAGTGTTTGTGTGTAACTGTTACACCTACTACATACATATGTATACCTATATGTATAACTTCTGGAAATTTATATGTGTGTATGTCTACATTACAAATGTAACTGAAGTAATGTAAGCCCTAAATACTGTGGTGAACTTATGGCAAAATTATAAGTCTACATAGACACTAGTAAATTAGATGTCTAGGAGGTGTCATGGTATAGAAACAATCTGGCAGAAAATGGGCCTGCACCTGTGCTTGTAAATGTGCTGGCCTCCAAAACGAGGCAATTGTCCCCCATGTGAACTAGCTGGAATGATGCCTGGCAAGGAACATATCCCGTAGGCTTTTTTGTGCTCAAATGCCATACCGGCATCACATTCTCCTTTCTTGTCTGCCTGGCAGAATGTGTCAGCGTTTTTGTAGTCACTGTGAGGGACCACAATACCTGGAGTGGCAGTGTCTGAGTGCTCAGTGCTGAGAGCTTTTATTTAACCTCAAGAATTCAAATATTTGAAAGCCCTGCTATTAACTCTTTTGTTGCTAGGTTTCATGAAAAAAACACCTTCCTTGCCTTTTCTAGCCAGTGTTGTTATTTTTCAGAAAGAGTGAGCCACTCCTGCGTAGGGCATGCATGGTGCAGTGCTGTCAATAAACATTCTCTACAAACCTCTGCACACCAGCGAAAATCTGCAGCAATAGCAGCAGGAAATACTACATTCCTCTGCAGACCACTTCTTGGAAGAAATTGGGACAGAACGGGCTTCCAGAATTTGTTCTGAGAGTATGGCATGACTTTCGGTGGTGTGCCTAGTAGCAAAGGGCTTCTCTGAAGCACAAGGGTTGGACGGGGGAGCTGGAGGAGAAGGAGCTGCACTGACCATGCCACGTCCCTGTGGTTTGATGGTCCCTATGTGCATTTCAGACTCTTTCGGAGGGGCACCGAGCCTACTGCCTTTGCACGCTCCCTGCAGGAGTTCATTACTTCTCAGCCATGTCCTCTGACACAGCATGTTGTAAATGTGCCGTCAGCACTATGGGCTGTCCTCTTTCCTTGCTTTTCCCTCGGCTGTTGCCTCTCCTTGTAGAACTGAGCGTACGTGTTAGAAGCTTATGGGAAAGGGTGAGGATGAGGTGGTTCTAAAATCAATACCGAAGATGGAGTGAAGATACTAAAAACACTCTGAACCACATTACTAACTGTTGGTATGCAACTGTCTCTCTTCTTTCACTAGTTTGAAGGGATTATCCTTTACTTTTCTGTCAGTAGGTCTTTGCTGCTTTATAATTTCCTCTTCAGTCTCCTCTCTCCTCTGCAAAACTGTTTCATATTATCCTTGAAGCCATTCTGTCCCCAAAGGGTGCTTTCCTTGAGTTTAAATTTGCTCAAGTAGACGGCATAAGGTATTTTATGCAGTTTTGACTCTTTCAAGGGCTGTCTTTACTGCCTTTGAAGCAGTCCCTGAGCCTAGGGGTGAAGGCCCTTGTCTTCTAACGGACACTTTGACTTTGTCAGAATGACTACTTTTATACATTGGTGGGAAAGTTAGTGAAACTGGATTTTAATGCGTGTGTTGGGGCAAGGCAGTAGAATTCATCTACTACAGCAACTTAATATCTTGTGAGTTTCAAAGAAATAGAATATTTTTTTTTTCCTGATGCAGCAATGCACTATTTGCTGCATACAGGTAATTTATCTATGAAACTTCTTGGGGTTACAAAGGATAACATAAATATGAGGGTACAGACCAGGAGGGCAGTACGTGTTGTCCTTAAGGAAAGATGCCTTGGTAAATTAAGACAAATGCCAGGATGCAGCTATCTGAATGACACCTCTGCCTTCTAATTTGAAAGCCTCGGTTTGAAGCTTATTACCCTATATTATTGAGTCACTAGGAAATGTCTGAGTGTTCCACTGTTTTTTCAGGTTAGAAGATTGCCTTTATTAGGTTATGTGGGGCAGCACTTAAAATGGCTTCTCAAATATATATTATATGTATAACAAGAAACCAGAATCTTGTAGGGAAACAATCAGCAGAATGAATAAAGTTTATAGCCTAAGGAACTGAGCCAGTGCTTGCGTTTTGGAAACAAATTCTTTGACACTCTTCATTCTCAATATGCTCTTGAATATATTAGTGAGAAGATTTTTCGAACCTGCAGCTTTTAAATCTGAACAATATCTTGTTATCATGCAGAATTATATCTACTACTTTCAGAAGCCCAACAGCAAACAACCTAAAGGTTTGGCATATTTCTTAAGTATTATAAATTCAATGTACCATAGACTTCCACAGTGTAAATGACACAAAAGTCTGTGCAGATTACTCGTAGAAAGTGGCCACAATGTTATTCAGAATAGACATGCACTGTTAAAATGTTGATTAAAATACCTTCGCTTCATCTGAGGATTATTCATATTTCATAATGAATGGCTGAAGATACCACTTCTAGCAAGCTCACTCTTTTGCAACTCATTACCTTGAAAATCAAAGCATGGATGCAATTTGAGAAGAGTGAGGGAGAAAAGGCATTGACTGCATATTTTCATTTTCTCTTCATGTTTGTTTAAAAAAAAAATTAAAAAAAAAATTGAAAAGATGCCCCCAAGTTGGATTTGGATACCCAGGAGGTGATTTACTGTAGTGCATTAATCGCTTCACTGTGACTGTAGGCTATGGGCCTGGGACAAATTGAGTCAGTCAGGCTTTATCTCTTCATTTCTGTACTCGCTTGTCATGAAAACCTTGAAATAATAACAGAAAGAAGGTGGAATTGTTTTGAATGGTAGCAGAGGTGAAAGTCAAGATGTAGGGTCTCTTCTTAAGGTGTCTTTCCCATACTCTGTTCAGCTAGAAGACAAGCACTGTTCAAATGGGGGGCAGCATATCTTAAAAGCTTAATTTATGAAAACATAAGAATTTATGTGCATAGATTTTTGCATTAAGATTCCGGTGGTGTACTGGAGAAGAATATAAGGGAACAAAGGTTAAAAACTCAGTCCAAAGATGCAGTAATGTTTTTGTTGCTTCAACAGCAAATTTACATAATATGCAGTCCTCTGTTAGACAGATTCCCAGGACAGGGAATCCAAAAGACTGATTTATAAAAGCTGGCTACAAAGAAAGCAAAAGTCTATTTGTGTGAAACAAATTGAATCTGACCCACAAAATCCAGAGGAATACTCATAATATTGCTGACATCCACATGCTGCATACTTGCAGCTAGTGAATATTTGAGAAGTGGGTAGGATTAAGTGCAATACATGAGCCCCAGAAGATGCAGAGCTTAATTTAAAGCTTCTGAAAGGGGACTTTCAAGTGTAATTGGTGAAATGTATGTTATAACTCATACCTGAAGCAACCTTCCTTGCACTGTCCACTAATATCTTTGAGAATAAGGAAAAGAGAATGGAATACGTGGTTTCAGGAATAAAACAATTAAGCCAAGGAATGACTCAGGGAGAGAAATGTGCATATGCTTTATTTCCAGAAATAGTTATATCTCTCCTGCTGATAGAATCTGAGAGATGCTTGACATCTCTCTCTTCTGCAGGATAAAAACAAGATATTTGCAAAGTCACTGATCATCATCATCTCTGCTCAACTGGTTTGGATCTTCATACCTATTTCATCTATGTCAAGCGCTTTTTCTACAGCCCTTAGCTCAAATGAGGTTTTCCTCCACAATAAGTGTATCAGCGAAGCTGCTTTTCCTTCCACATACCACTCAAACTCTGAGTGCAGGAGCTGTGTTTCCTTCCACAATCTAGCTGATGGGTTCAGTCACTCCCTTCATCCCCTGAAGTGCAATCTGACTTTCACCTCATACAGAAGAGCTCTAGGGAATGCTGTTATAAACTACTACCTAATCATAGCTTTGACTATAGAGATGTGCTGCCATATTGGTGTATGCATGTAGTGCAGAAAAATATACAATAAATTCTAGAAAACATGCTATGTGACACTAAGCACTTTCTCCCAGATCCTGAATGTTCTCAACTCCTATTCATTTCATCTGTATCACATATTTTGGGCCAAATTATAAAGAAAATCTCAAAGGAGTTTTTCTGGATCTACTTTTTTTTCCGCTGTTTTGAGTAATATATGTATTGTATGACAATGGTCTTATAATAACGTTATTGCTTATCAGAACATAATTGCAAACATTTAGCAAAAATAAGATGGTAAGCTTCACTTTGCAATGATGTGGAAATGATTTAAATTTTTTTAGTTATGGTAATTCAAAAAAGAAATCAATTAAATTTCAAACGCCATAAAAAGTCATTGAAATCTGGGACATGAAAGAGAATAAGATCAGGTTCTAAAAGAAACTACATGTTTTGCAGAATTTAGCTGATAGGATGTTTTATGTTACAACTCATTCTGTCTCCATAGCCAGTGGTACAAAATTTGTTCACTGTAGAAATGGAATAAGAATCAGATCTAGGTCTTGAATGAGATGAATTTTTGTTAAGAAACAGTGAATCTGGGACGTTCTGGGAAAAATAGTTTCCTTGGGTCAAAACCAGATGCGAAAATTCTCCTTCCAAAAACTGAGAAGAAAACTTGTTGAAATGGAATGAAGCACATACTCAGCAATGTGGTGTTATAACAAATGCTTCATAGAAAAAAGCTTCCAACAATGAATAGTCTAAAGAATGCCTCCTTAATACTAAAAATATTTTTCAAACTAATGAATTTTGACCACGTTACAATGGTTATGTGGTTTGGGTTTCTCTTGTCCCTTTAACGCAGCTAGTAATGCAGTCCTGCAGTTTTATTGCTAACTAGGCTTTCATGGCAACATTTTACCCTCTGTCTTCTCAAGGATATGTTACATGTATTATCTGAGCTCCAATTCCCAGGTAATTTGGGAATGAATAATCAAGCAAGCTGGGAGCATCTGCAAGATAGCAAGGTTGTGGGTGACAGATAGTGAGGATATGTCATGAGCAAATCTTGTTAAGAAAGTTGTATTTTCTTCTATGTTGGCTAATAATTTGAATTTACTGAGGCTTTGAAACTGTCTCAGAACAGTCTCAAGACTAAGCCAGAGAGGGGAAATATGTTCTTGATGAAATTAGAATGGTTCAGATGCTAACTTGTTGAAGAGAAATGGTGTTTTATTGAAGGTGTGAGGGTCTAAGGACAGACAGACAAATGTCTGTAAATAGAGTTGGTATCTCTTTTTACTTGAACTGATATGCTTAAAATAATTAGGCAACTTTTTAGGCAAGCATACTTTTTTTTTTTTAGGTCTGAAACAGAAGAAATAGATTTCAGAAGTCAATACAAACTGAGAAAAATTGCTCATTTTTATTCAGATTTCAGAGTAAGTATCTGGAACAAAGATGGTTGGTGTGTAGGTGCTGTGGTTTAACCCCAGCCCAGCTGGTAATCAAGCACCACACAACCGCTCACTCACTCCTCCCCTGGTGGGAGAGAATCGGAAGGGTAAAAGTGAGAAAACTCGTGAGCTGAGATAAAGACAGTTTAATAGGGAAAGCAAAAGTCATGCACGCAAGCAAAGCAAGACCAGGAATCCATTCCCCACTCCCCACGGGCAGGCAGGTGTTCAGCCATCTCCAGGACAGCAGGGCTCCAGCACGTGTAACGGGGACTTGGGAAGACAAACGCCATCACTCCGAACGTCCCCCCCTTCCTTCTTCTTCCCCCAGGTTTATATTCTGATCATGACGTCCCATGGTCTGGAACATCCCCTGGGTCAGTAGGGGTCAGCTGTCCCCCCCAACCCCTTGTGCCCCCCCAGCCTGCTCCTGGTGGGGTGGGGGGAGAAGCAGAAAAGCCCTTGGCTCTGGGTGAGCACTGCTCAGCAGGGACGAAAACATCCCTGTGTCACCAGCGCTGTTTGCAGCACAAATCCAAAACACAGCCCCATCCTAGCTACTGTGAAGACAATTAACTCTGTCCCAGCCAGAACCAGCACAGTAGGGAGCAGAACAATACTGGGGAGAGAAGTAAGAAATTATTAATAAACTAAGTAAGGGAAAAGTAAACAACAGTTTATTGCATGCAGAATGGAAAGGGTAGGAGAGGATACAAACACTATAATGTACCAAATTCCTAAAGTCTCATTTTTCTAGATATGAAAAAAACACAGAAATGAATTATGAATTTAATTTGCAGGTTCTTCTTTTTTAGAAGTTCAAGACTAAAACCATGATGGAATGTGAATTTTGTAGGACATGTTGCTCCATTAGAAGCGTGTGGTTCTATGCAGATTTTTCTATATGATTTATTATTCTTGTATGGAAAGTTGCTTAATTTCACCTCCACCGTTACCATGAGAGTATAGTGTATTGGACGAAGCATGCAGCTGTAAGATTTGTTAGGTACTAATTGTTCTGTGGTTGAGAATATTTATTGTAGTGCAGTAGAGAGATGTTAGCACACTTTCTATTCTTTACTCAAGCAAAACCTATATTCATTTAGTGTGCTTGAGAGCACAAGGAGTTTCCTTTCAGAATGAATTTAGTGAGGCTGCAGGGCTGTTTGCAGAGCAAGATGTTTCTTGTAATACAAGTTGTAATTATTTAATGACACTTTGTATAGGTTCTGGGATAGGATGAGATGTGACAATAGAAGGCGTATGTTCAGTGATGGGTAGAAGTGTCATCTTGTACTAAAAAATTTCTTTACGTAGTGTTTCATGTCTCTTTCAGAAACTCTTTTCTACACGAGTAAAAATCGTCTTTATTGCTAGGGTGAAGCACTATGAGTACTTTTCTAGTAGTTGAGGCACAGGCTTCAGCTGTACATAAAGGCTTTTGGGGAGCTATTTTTGATGCCCGCAGATGTGCTGGCCTTCAGTTTTCCATTTATCACACTTGCAAGTTACCACTGCTGATGTTGCTGTAGGAAACTGGTGGTGTACAAGTGTTGCAGTGACAGTTTGATGGAGAGTGGTGATTATTGAATTTGTGGTAAAAATCAATAAGGGAGTCCAAATTTCCAATCCAGATAATAAAGATGTCACCTATAAATCTTAGGTAGAGTATCTACTCAGTGATAAAATTATTTAAGAACTGTTCTTCATTGTAGTTCTTGAAAAGAGATTGTCCTAATGCAGGACTGGAGAGAAGCTATCAAAAGAGAAGGATGTTTCAGTTAAGTTTTGCAGATGGCTGTGGATTGAGTGCTGTTCAGTAATTTCATTGATGGTCTGGATGATGGAATAGAGAGGATGGATGTCCTTTATTTGGTACAGATGTGAATGGTATTAAATTATTAAGATCTGTAAGACTCTTGTACAGGATTGGAATAAAAAATACCCTAATAAAATTGGGAAAATGGCTGGAAAAAAAGCAGAATGGAATTAAACAAGAGCAAGTGCAAGGTTTTACACTGAGGAAGAAACAATAGTTTGCACAAATACAAGATAGGAAAAGGCTGGTTAGGGAATGGACACTGGCAGAAGCATAGCGACTCCCAGTATTGTGCTGTTGCCAAAAGGGGAAATATTGCTCAAGATAAATGAATGAGTTCTTCCACTTAACAAGAGGTATTACAGACAGTTACATATACTTTTTAAATTCTTATTGCACAATTTCAGTAAACAGTGAAATGCTATTATAATATATATTATGTTACATATTTCACGCTTCGTCCACCCTACTTGTAAATTTGGCATCAACCTGTCACATTGTCGCATTGTGTAAATACATTCAAACAGTTGTCTATAAATGAAAGTTTATTGCTGGGTAGTACTTAACATAACACATCATTTAAAGATCTATACTTCTGAATTTCGTGAATTCTTTGGATGATGATTTACATGTTATAACTCTTGACCTTCTATCCTTGTGAAGTAAAATTATGAGTGCAATCAATCTGCAATAATTGTGTAATGGAAACCTCTGGCCTTAATATTACCCCCCATTTCTCACAGCAGAACTTAGATTGCACCAACTGTTCATGTAGATTACTGATTAATCTTTAAATCTCGTTCACATGATAAATAATTGTGAGAAATAAGCAGATGATGTATGAGCAATTTACAACAGTAAATAGATTCTTGAAGTGAATTATTTAATTTTGGCATATTTAATAACTTTAAAAAACATTCATAAACATGAAAAAATGTTTATTGTATTTACACGTGAACATATTTTGTAGTTTATTACATCATAATTGCTCCATAATTGCTCACTGACTGTAATATTTATGTTTTCATCTACATCAGATTTATCCTTGCAGATAAGAAGTTCTTGCATAAACTGCATCATAACTCAATGCAGAATACAGCAGACTGTTTTCATGAAACAGTTATTTTTAATAGAATTTTGGATGTTCCTATTTTCTTTTTAGGGAAAAAAATATGGAAATGGTTCTTTATATGTTTTTCTTTACATTTGTTTGTACAGGGTGCTTACTACTGCATTATAAACGCTCATCACCTCAGATTCCACAAGGTCTTTTTATCAACATTGACCTGTGGCTGTCTGAAGCCCATTGCCACAGACAACTTCACATTAGCTGAACAGCTAAAGTTGTGGAAAGAGATTTCCTGCTGGTAGAGAGTAGGGGAATGGAAAGAGTATCTGGGGATAAAGGAGGGGGTTTAATAAGTTCTTAATGTTTTACACTTACAGCCTACCTTCAAAATAGTTGATCTTCCTGTAATTTAGAATTTTGTATCCCTGTATCCACTGTTGTACACTGGAAACAGACGAGTTCCTAGAAAAATGCGCCTGACGTGATTGCTGGCTAAGAGGTCATCAAGTGTTAGGGTGTCATACATTTCT
The DNA here is from genome assembly GCF_964188355.1 of Buteo buteo. Taxonomy (NCBI): domain Eukaryota; kingdom Metazoa; phylum Chordata; class Aves; order Accipitriformes; family Accipitridae; genus Buteo; species Buteo buteo. The sequence goes on along the minus strand of NC_134176.1, from coordinate 50,991,663 downwards.
TTAAAAGATCTTGAGATGATTTTCCATGTTCCTCAGGTTGAACTTTATTACTGAATTTCTTTCCCTCCTGTTTCTCGGCATGAACTCTAGCACTCTGCAGAGCTGACTCCGTCAGGGGTCTGGGCAGAAGGGGCCCTCCCTGCATCCATGTTCCAGAAGATGGAGTAGGAACTGGTAGGGCAGTCAAGGTGAATGCTTCAGTGCTAAATTCATCACAGAAAACAGAGAGGCCTGGACACAAGGATTTGGAAGCTGTGAACAGCTAGAGTTCTCCAAGGGTTCCCAAGGTCAAGCACAGCTTGACTTGGCAAAGACTGCTCGAACTGTATTAGGATGTCTATTGCCATCAAAGGCATAGTGATTTTTGAACTAATGCTGCTACTGCTTTTTCAATTCTGTCTGTGTAGCCAGGCTGACCAAGGTAGAGGTGAAACTTCTTCACTCCCAGGCCATTTCATGCCTCTGTTCCTGTTCTCTTTGGCCTGGACATTGTACACCTCTGTGGTTGGCACATGATGTGTTAGAAAAATGAGATACTGCCTTAAAACTCCTTGCAATGATAACTTTTTAAGTGCAATGCTGGAACCGTATGTTTGCAGGCCCAGGAACATAATGTGGGGAGGCACAAAGGAATATAAGGACATAAACCCCACTGTGTCGTTTGAGAGGACTGTGCCTGGTGCAGAACAAACCTGCCTGACGCTTGACATACTGATTATGGGACATGGACTCTTATGTGATCTTTCCCTAAAGCTATACAGGGTTTTGTCATAAAGGGAGCTGGTAGGATCTGTCTACAGTAAGGCTTAGGATGATTAGGGGATCTACTCCTATATTTTCTTCTAAATTTTATTTTATTTAGCATGATAGTTACATCCCTATGCCATTTCAGTCATCCTATTTGCATACAGCATGCAGGGTTTAGGATAAATATAAGGTCCATCACAAAGTTCAATGTTATAAATGAAAGTACAAACAGATTAAAAAATATCTGAGAATAATCAAAGGCTTGAAATTAAAAAAAATTCCAGCCATCAATAATGAGGTAATGAAATAGTTTCCCAATCGAAGTCAGGGTAATAAACGTTGTCCCCCCCCAACTCCTCCGCATTGATAGAACTTTCTCAGTTTATGAAAGGTGTTATCTCTAATGCAGTTGCCTCTAGTGGTAGAGAGCTGGCTCAAGAGTTTTGTTTTCTTTCTCCTTTTCCCCTAGGCCTGTGTATCTAATTGCATTTGGTTCTCCCATATTCAGAGAAAACAAGATAGGGTGTTTTTCATTTTGCTACTTTTTAATTTAGAATCTTTTCTAACAGAACCAAAAATGCAGATTCCCATGACTTCTAATTAAGAAGTCCTTGAGTTAACAGTGATAGTATCATTTTAGTCTTCCAGGTAGGCAGTGTTTTGTGTTTTAGTCATTACAATGTAAAATACAAAACTAATTCATTATTCTTTCATTATACTGCCACAACTCATCTGTGAGGGTTTTTTTATGTTTTGCTTTTCCTCATGATACCATGTATTTATCTGCTGCCTCTTTGCCAGATGTTTTATGGCCAGATTGCTACCTAAACTTCTTTCTAAGTAACTGCAGGATTGTCTTTTGATCATGCAGCTCTATGTGTAACATCAAGTACTTACTCAAAGACCTGCTAAAATGCTCTCACATACACTTAAAGGAAAAGAAAGGAGAGTAAGGGAGAAAAAGGAAAGGGAAAATATCAATGTTTGATAATTCATAGGAAGCGGTGACTTTTTTAAGAAAGGCACTAATGATGTTTCACATTAGAGTAGATGACCTCCTAATATGGAGGTGTGATTCCTTTACCAGCCGTGAAATGTCTGAAAGAAAGACCCAAACACATGGATATCTCCTTGATTTAAAAACAAACAAACAAAAAACAAAACACCAAAAAAAAACCAAAACAAACACAACTATGTAAGAACTCTGCTGGTCCTACAGGCTGTAACATGTTGTTATTTTCATGACAAACACATTGCCAATGAATTTTCAGTGTGATTAAAATACCTTTGTTGTACGCAGTGGCAGCAATGCAATTGGTGTTCCCTGTAATGAAAAATATTATGAAATAAGATGCTTACAAGCAAAATTCATTCTTATGAGCTGGTGCACTCTCCTGTGCTCTCACATCTTCTACCATTGGACAGATGTGAGAAGACATGAAAACCAAATATAGTAGTTCTTTCTGTTGTTGTTAAGATCTAGTTGTGTTAATATTTGTGGGAGCAAAGCATTCAGTGCTTTACATTTTTTTGTGTGTGTTTTAGTTTGTTTTGGATTTTTTTGCCAGGTACCAGTAGATTTGCATTGCTTCACAGCTCACCAAATAGCTACTGCAGGGAGAAGCCAATTCTGTTCTTGGAGAAGCCAAATTCTCTGCTTTATGTCCTTCTCTGAGGACAGATGACAGGGGCGAGACCGCATGAAGCTCCCCCAGTAAGTCCTGAAAAGTGGGTCAGAAAGTTATATATATATACACAGATACTGATTATAAATTTACTGTTTAGGTATATGATGAAAACAATCACTTCTCATTTTTTGCAGTGGAAGTAGATAAAGGGAGAGAGCAATCACTATGTTATCTAGCTGAGTGCTCTTTGTATTAAAACATGCAATGCTTAACCAGTAGTTATTTCTTGTATTAGGATCCACTTTCACCTTTGCACTCTGCTGTTTCACTGTATAGAGCTATATTAACCTTTAAACTAAACATATCATTTGAGAAACTGAGCAGGTGATGATATTCTACCTTTTGAAATCAAAAGAATTTGCATGTGGTTTTAGTATAGTAGGACTCAGCTGATGAAGATGCACCCTTTTCACCCAGACAAGCGTTACCACTTGTTCTGCTCCTCATTTTACCTTCTGCTCTAACCTTAATTTCAAGATTCTTACTTCAGTTATCATCCATCTTGATAGTACACAAAGTTACACATAATTTTGGTGTTCTTGTAAGTACTTCTGAAATTTTCTACAACATCCTTGGCTACTTAAGTTATCATAGGATAGTTTTATTGAACTCCAAATCTCAGTCATCCAGTGATTTTCCTTTTCACTTATTTAGACCTTACTTTTGCTAATATTGTAAGTCATCTATTCCAGTTTGGTTGCAAGACAATTATATGCCCAACTTGTAAACTGGAAAAATGGACTTTCTTCCATTATCCAAGAAATACTTTAAGTATGTCACATGGGAAAGATTTTCTTCTCCTCTCAATCCTGTTCTCTGTTCAGTTCATTTGTTCTACCACAGATTTTTCTCTTACCGTACTAGTCTATGCCATTCGTGATTATGTGGATTTTCATTGGCCTAAGATACAGGTGACATCCAGTCTCTTAAGGATAGCAGCTATTCCCATACTCATATATTTTATCCAGAAATATTTTATTCACCTTGGAATTTGTGTTACAGATTTGAATAAAGACTAGTCTTAACAGTTTAGGTTATCAACTCACAATCCTTGTATCTCAAGTTATGGATACAAAGATCGTAGTTGGACACATTTCTAGGAAGTGCATTAGTGTATGCAATATAGTTATATAGTTTTTAGGTGAAAAAGTTCACCTAACAAAATCCAATTTGGTTTTATTTGAATAAAAATGGACTCCTCCTTTGGAAGCTGGTAATGGTATAAATCTATCTCAGAAATGAGATCAACTTTCAAGCTGCGTATTAAAGTTCCATCAACTTTGGAACTTCCTTCCATATTGATGATACATATAGTGTCCTCTTTCTCTCAGCAAGGACATACAACAATCTAAATGCAAAGAAGGGAAAACATGTGCTTATTTAATTTTAAAACAAAGAAACTCCAACTTGATTTTAAATTTAACTGAAATCTGCTTGTTTTCAGAAGCTCCTACACTTGGAAACTAGAGTAATTGGCTGATTAAGTCATATTATATGTAATTAAGGCATAAATTAAGCATATGTGTTTCTCATTATCTTGCAATACAAACAAATGGTGCATATGTGCGTATGCACAAATGCACAACAAATGGTGCATATGTCAGAAAGGTCAATATACATTATGATTTTAAACTAACATTTTTAAACAAGTTATGGAATATTCAGTTCTGATTCCAGATCTTTAACATTAACTTTTTGATAGACAAGGTCTGTCATCAAACAATAAGTTTTCTCTTAAGATTATTGAACTCTTGCATATTGCACATGCAATTATGTAATTCTTTATAATGAATCATTTCCAAACTTCACACAATGCTGTTAAGTACTGTGATTTTGCAAAGAAAGAATTTTGAAAATGCTTATCTTGGAAGCAAGCTGGCAGGTTTTTTTCCCTTTAGTTCTGTCTATTGCTCTAAAGCCTCCAAGTTGTTGCATGCCTATGAAAGACAAATTAAGATTACGGTAGTGTAGCAGGACAAAAACTAGTGATGTAAATAGGAAAACCATGGGGTTTTCTTTGTTGTCCATAATACTGATTAGTAAATAATTTTTCAGAGCCTATTCACTCATTAAATTTAAAGTTCCTCTAGGGTAAGTTTTATGTATAGGACTGAAGTGTAGTATATGGCCAATATTTTAAAGGTTCAAAATGCAACAGATAGGGAAATTAGTTGATTTCAAATTAACCTTAAATTCCATTTCAGATTCCATATCTGTCTCTCAGTATCCCTCGTGTTTGTATATGGCTTTTTGCCCCCGTTTTCAAAAACATTTTCTCCTGCTTTTATGTGAAATACCTACACAAGCAGAGAAAATAACAAAGAAAATTGTTGGGGAAAAAAAATGAAATGAAACAAAATGCCTTTTGCTCTGATCTTTTAGTTACCACCATGTCAGTAACATTTGACTGTTGCAAATCATAGAAAATAAAAGCAAGTTTCAGTAATTTGCATGTATAAATTGACAGCATTCCTTTAAATTAGAACTCATATTAATTAGTTTCTGCTGTCATATAGCCAAAGACAGTTATTTTTCATTCCCTTGGCACATGAAGGTTTAATGAGAGATTGTCCGCTTGAATAAGCGTTGCCAAAAGTCATTAAATGTTCCCTAAGTGTCTTTTTTCCTGAATAAACCAGTCAAGACACATTCAACAATCTATATAGTATCTTGGTTGTGGATCATCCCATGTATTATAGAACACTGGTTTGTCTTGGGTATCCCGTTCTCCTTTCAGTGTGAGTAGAAGCAAGTCCTACCAGCCAGTTAACATAACTATGCTGGAACATAAAGTGAGTTTGTCTCGGTCCTTTCCTTCTCTGTTTTCCAGCTGCCCTCTCCCTTGCTTTTTTGGCAGACTGATTCACATATCAGGATAAGGCTATGCCAAGCTCATTTTAAGTTATCTTCTCCTAAGTTTGGAAGCAGCAGATATTTGTCCAGTATTCTTTCACATTTTATCACTACTTCTGTGATAATGTCAGTAATTCTAAGAATGTTTTGCAGATGCTTCATTAGGCTTCCTGTTATTGTTGACTTTCAGTTGTCGAGTTTGCCACAGTAGGATAATGCTGAAATTATAATTGTATCAGACAGTTTTAGCTCATGCTGAAGGATATGTGCTTCATTCGTCAGATGTCCAAAACATGTAGATGATTTTCATATTCATGCATTTTGCTCCTCACCTTCTAGTCCATCAGAGTTTGCAGTGGTATTCAAATATATAAGGGGGCAAATGGGTCTCGCTGCTGCTCACTGAAGAGTTACCTTGGCCTTTTCAGGTTGGAAGTAGATGCTTCTTATGCAAGTACCTGTTTTATGCCTTGTCCTGGGCTGTCAGCATCAAAGACCCATCCTCCAAACTCCAACATAAAAGAAATCTGACTTTCTTTGGGTGCATCTAAGGACAGCAAACCTGGATGTAGTTTTTTCTGTAACACTATGAGAGGATGCTCACTACAGTTCTGCTACCCTTAAATTGTCCTACCTTTGTCCATGTTTTATAAACTGTTGAGGATTTTAATATGCATAGATCTAGAAGGGATTATGCCAACATTGCATCTCATCCCTGAATAATATTGGCTGTTGCAGTTCATTCAATTACCCTTGTGTATAAAATAAAACCAAAAACCCAACAAAACCTTACATAAGTCCATAGACTCTTAATTCAATTATGTCAAATATTAATATAGTTGCAGTTTGCTACATCTGTTTTCTTTGTTTTTTCCTAGTAACATTTAGTATCTGATGCCTAATTTTCAAAGGCAGTGGATGAAACATGGATTTTGATTCCAAATATCTATCTTGAAAATTCTAGGACTATAGAAGGGATAGAATGGTCCTGTATTGAGAAAGTAAGACTCTTAAAGTCAGTTTCCAGCTATGATGCTGATTTTGGCTGAATACCTTATGGGTTTTCTGTTGCCTCTGCTTGCCCATCTGTAATACCTGAAAGAATAGACAAAACTACTTGAATATAAAAGGAAGTGTTAGTAAAACAGGTTTCAATCACTGTGATTTACAGAGCCTTTGGGAATGATCTAAACATCCAACAGATACCCTTCAGATCCAGAGATGCTGTCTGTGTAATTCCCACATGAAATAGCAGGAACATATTTGAATCATTGTAATATTCTTAAAATTAGAATGAAGAATTGTAAGTATATGCATTATAAAGGTCTTGCCACGTTTTTATGGATTTCAACAAAATATATAGCAGACTTGAGCTCCTTGTTACACTTGGTAATCAAAACAATAGCTCACAGACACAATATTGAACAGGATTAATTTACCTAAACTATCCTGGGGAGGCTTCAGAATCAGAACTACTCCATCTCTTCAAAGGTTAATGGGCTGTTCTGTAATGTAGTAGTTACAGTGTTGGCTAAGGTTCTTCAGAAAGATCTATTGATTTTAGAGATTTCCAAACCACTTCCCATCTAAATTAATTAGAAGAACCTGATTTTTTATAAACTGGTGAATATTCACCATCTGATACCAAGACTGCCATTATTATATTTACAGGGAATGCATCTCAGTTAAGTCTGGATTTATCTACCACCCACTTAGTGAAACTGGAAGAATGTTCTTAAGCTAGAAGGCAGATGGGCTGGCAGATGCGTCGGAGGCAGAATGAAGATAGCCCAGCACCTTTGCATAGGTCTGGGCTCTTCTGCTTCTGGGCTGAAACCAAGAAGTTAGTAAGACTAAACTTGTAATTATTCCATGCTCATCTCACCTGTGAAAACTCTGAGCTGTGCTATAGAAGTCAGAAATATGGATGAAAAAATGCAGGATTAAGGCAGCTTTCTTCCAAGGCTGTGCTTTATGTAATGTCATAAATATAAAGAGAACCATATCTCAAACTGAGGTTTCTTCAGAAAGAGCTGCTTTGAATTGCTTCAGAAATCAACCAGTATCTCCCAAGATCTTCATAAGCATAGGTGCATTTCATTCAGATAGAATGTTTCAGACATTTTCATAGTGTAGGAAACCTGGTTTGCTCATTTAAATTTTCTTGTGTGGTATAATAGCACTGAACTATATCACTCAAAGAGAAAAAGACCTCCAAGTTCAGCAAATGCATTAGCCTCGCTTGAGAGTTTATTGCATTAGCAACTTTAACATTTATGAACAAGTGGGAAAATGCTTAACCCAACACAAGTAAAAGCAGAAAACACACCTATTGCGGGGGTTTTTTTTGCCATCGTCTTCTCTTTGTCATTAGAATACACAGTTATTGATGGTAGTTGGGGATTGCACCAGAATGGTGCTTTTTAAGGCTATGATTAACTAGCTGACAGCAGTGTTGGTTTAACTTCTTGCCTGATTCTTAACACAATTCACAACTGAAACTTTGTCATTCAGCCAACATAACTAATAATTTACCCTACAATAATATGTGTGAAGCAGATCTTTCTTCTCTAGTGCAGATTCATGATTCTCAGTTACTTCTTCAGGAAGATGTTAATATACGTTCCTTACAGGATATCACAAAGAAGATATATGGGGAAGAAAGTATTTTTAAAAGATAGAGACAAAATGACAAGCATAAACAGCAAAATTGCAGTCCTGACAACTACCTATCTTCACATTCCCTTGGCATTTATATTTGAAAAGTGCATTGCTGATTGGTGTTATGTTCTAATTTCAGTTGGGAAATTATGTTTTCCTTCCCCGTTGCAATTTAAAATTCTTTGGTATACTCTGTTCTATTCCTAAATTGGCTGTGTTTTAATAAGAAAGTAAGAGACTCCCTTAAGTACATAGATTTTTTTTTTTCAGTAAAATTATTTGGAATACTCTGTGTGAAAAAAAATTCTACGGGAGAGTAAAACTAATCTCTTGAATTTTCCCTACTTCTCCCTCTTTTCCTGCCTTCTAAAAAAGTCCCTAGGTACAATAAGACTTCTGTCACTTGGTCATAGAATTTTTTGTCACTGGTGGACCACCCCAGCTTTATTCCTATTGCTTATGTTGTATTTTTCATGTCAGGACTGTGCAGTGTTGCAGGTAGGAAAATGTCAATGGTGATTATGTAATAGTTAGGATCAATTACTGCAAACATCTAGTAGAAGAGAGAGAAGCTGCTGCTTGAAAAGCTTCATCTGTGTTGTACGGAGCTACTAGCAGAAGTTATATTAAAAGCATTAGGTCTCCAAAAGTCTTTATGTTTGAAAGAAAATGAGTAGTGCCATGTACACCGGGATTTCAAAAATATGTTCATGGTTAAAGGACGGACCTCAGTAGAAATTCCTGAGGGAATCTGGAAAAGGAGTGGCAAGAGAGATACCAAAACTAAGTATTACTGAGATATTCAGGATAGTGAAGATGAAATCTAAGTATAAAGAACTTCAGGAAGTCCGAACAAGACTGAGTGACTAAGCCCTAAAATTGTAGGTGGAATTCAAAAGGTTAATACTAAGTGATTAATACGGATGGAAAAAAAAGTAATTCTTTTCAACACAGAATGAAATCTAGGAGCTGTAATATAATGCTAGGAAAATGTTAGCTTGGTGATCAGTAGTGGTCAGTAAGCAAATCAAATGTGGAGAATATTAGGAAAGATGACACAGACAATATCATTAGGATTCTGTAAATCCTTAGTGTGCCCACAATTTGGATACAATGTGCAGTATTGGTTACTCCACCTCAAAAAGGATAAAGAAGCAGAAAAGATTGAGAAAACCTCAATAAAGGTGGTCAAAGATGAGGAACAGCCTGTATACAAGGAGCAATTGCATAGACTAAGACTCTTCAGGCTGGGAAAGAGATAACTGAAGGGAAAAATGCTGCTGCAAGTCTATAACATCCAGAGTGAAAAAGGGTAAGAAAGGAGTTTTTGTTAACTAAATTTTCGAATACAAGAATTAGGCTGTGTTAAATGAAATATAAGGTTCAGAACAAACACAAGGGGAAAGTAAACAATATAAAATCTCCAGTTTTTTGTTGTTTTATTTATCAAGCAATATGATCACTAACATTCCCCTTTTTTCATTTACTCAAATGTCTATAATTTCCAAAACTATTTTCATCTTTTTCTTCTTTTATACCTCACATCTTGTCACGGTGCTTCTCTTTTAAATCCTCCCAATTATTTTTTTTTCTAAATTCCATTCTTTTTGTAAATAATATTTTAGTATTACATGAAGAACAGACTTATTTATCTTGGTGACTTTTATATTTAAGATAAGGGCAAGAACAAACAGGACTTTTTATGCAGGCATTTCTGCCTCTCAAAAGGTCAGCTGCCTCATCTACAGACAAATATGCAGATATTTCAGAGGTTCAATATGCAGAAAGCAAGATCACAAGAGTTACAAATATATATATACACATTTGCAATAGACCACATGGAAGAGAGCAGACTACCAAACGCCTTAGTTTCTTTTTCCCTAAGCACACTGACTATATTTTCTTACCATTTTAGTGCTGACAAATGTTTAGTGTCGAAAAAGGAGAAAAAATTTAACATGTAGTGATGTGTTATGTTCTTCTGTGCCTAATGCTGTTCTTTGAATCTATTTGTAGATTTCTAGCACAGAAACCTCGAATACCTTCGTATTAGTAAGGTCAGACACTTGTAAAATCCTGTATTAAAAAAAAAAAGAAAAAGTTCTTGAGTATGTATAGTTCGTATACACTGTAGATTTTAAAACTGACAGGAAACTGGCTGCTTCTACTCACAAGTACTGATCTGTAGCTGCAATTTTAGATGTATTTTTGGCTAACATTTGACAGAAGCTACTTCAGATGTCTCTTTCAGTCCTGGTTTTTCATCTCTGTCTCTGTATACCTTCTGTTTGAAGACAAGTCACCTGAGTGGCTTAGGGATCAGGGTAAGCTCATCCAAAAGGTTGTGATATGATAAATAAATCCTGACCTACTCCTAGGCAGACCTAAATCTACATCTGTAGAAAAGCAACTGCTGAGGCAGGGTGTCGCTCCACTCATGAGGCTCCACCAAGAGTGGCCCCATCACAGTTCTCTCTGATGTACAAGAGCATACCTGGAGGGTGGGAAGGGAAATTTCATTCTGCTGTGGGGCATTCAGTCCTGTTTTCTTCCTCTAGGGAGGTCATACCTGAACCACAGTTTTGTTTTAGGATGGGTGAGGTGGAGTCCTTATCTTGAGTCCACAGCTGCATTCTGGGATGGAGTCAAGGTCCTTGAGACTATAACTGTGTAAATAAACTACCAAAGTTCTAGAGAGACATGGGGCCTGAAATTGTAAAAGTGAATATGGATAGAGGTAAAGGTTATTGCAGCAGCTCTGTGATAGCATCTGCCATGCAGAAAATTTCTTTTCTTCCTCCCCTGCAGGCCACCTCGGTGAAATTCAGTTCATTTGCCATGGCTGTAACCCTCTAAATCTAGTACTAAATATATGCACAGGCAAGTAATTGAAAATTAAGAAAGTACTTATTCCCTTTCTCCAGAAAGGCAACAATATAGACTCTCATTTGTGCTCTTAGAAACTATTAGAGATTTGCTCACTGATTTTATTATGGCATTTATTATTAGCGAGTCTTAAGCCATCAGGGTACAAAATAATCTAGATTAAGTGTTTTGAAATGTTTTTCAAGACTGGAAAATTCTAAAAGTTAATACAAGTATGGAATGGTTTTTCCTATTTGTTTTGTAAGATTAGTGGTTCCTATATTAGATAGTGAAGAGCAACAGTGATTCTTGAAGGCTAAGGATTACCATTTATTTCAGCACAAAATAATTCTTTGTAGATATTTCCCCAAGTAATTTAAAAATGTACATGTATCATAATAATCTGAACAGTTGAATTCAATGCTTTTCAAATTTCTTCCTTGGACAACACAAATACGTAGTTAGTTTAAAGAGTCATCAATTGCTGTGGTAATTAACTCTTAAAACATATAGCAGGCTTCTTAGCTTAAAAAAGTTGATTTGTGAGTCTCTTTTTCTTTTTATTTTTAAATTATTAGCAATTACTAGCAACCTACATTCATATCTAGAGAAATACCTGGAAACTTAGTGAAATATTAATCTAATTGTTATCCAGCAGTCCTACGTGAGTTTTTGTGTTTTTTCATTCTGATATTCCACCCCCATACTAACTAAAAAGTTCAGGTAGCTGTTTCCTTTGATGCATGTTATGATACTGAACAGAACTGAATAGGGAAATAAAGAGGATTACTCTCTCCAAGACATCCAAACCCTTCAGAATTAACAAGAAACCTCTCGCTCTTCTTCCTTGGAGTGAACTGATTCAGTGCCAAATGAAAAGATATTAATGTACCCTTTATTACAGATAGTTTTCCTCAACAAAGGGGCCTATTTCACTTTATAGTCAGGAAGCACTATGAACCTGGTGCTTCTATGCTCTAGCCTAATAAGTATTGGTAAAAAAAAACACAACAAGAACAACAACAAAAAAAAAAACAAAACAAAAAAAAACCACAAAAAAAACAAAACAAACCATAAAAACCCCAAACAAACTTTGTGCTTCTTGCTTTACAGTCAAAAGTTGAATGTTGTTTCTAGGATAAGGAAATAGTAAAGGTGACCCTCAGACAGGAAAGGAGTTGTGAGAAAGTATGCAAATATGAGGTACGAGTGATTAGAAAGAGTAGGGTGACTGAGCTGATGAGTAAAAAACAGAGAAGTGTTTCCTAAAACATTTTGATTAATTTAGTTGTCTGTTTTGTTCTGTTTCTTAGTCTGGTAGAATTTGAGTCTTTGTGATACTGTATAGTAGAAAATAAATTAATATACATGCAATTCATGGAAAATGTAAACAGTAGGAGCACATGGCAATACAAGCCTTTTGTTTTTCTGTGATAAGATAAGACTTTTGGTCATAATTCATAATCTTTGACAGTGCTATTGCTTATTGATTGCATAACAGACATTACTGATAGCAAAGTGGTTTGGCAAAAATCAATGGGTTACTGTAATATGTGGTTATAAGCTATCCAGGAAGGACATTTGAGGCATGGAGATAGGGAGAGTTTTCATTCATACAAAAGATTCAGTATTTGAGATCAACTTAGTGAGAGACTGTGGAGCAGAACACCCATGGTCTAAAAATACAAAGTCTTACAAATGCATGTCCTGGTTTCAGCTGGGATAGGGTTAATTGTCTTCCTAGTAGCTGGTACAGTGCTACGTTTTGAGTTCAGTATGAGAAGAATGTTGATAACACTGACGTTTTCAGTTGTTGCTAAGTAGTGTTTAGCCTAAAGTCAAGGATTTTTCAGCTTCTCATCCCCAGCCAGTGAGAAAGCTGGAGGGGCACAAGAAGCTGGGAGGGGACATAGCCAGGGCAGCTGACCCAAACTGGCCAATGGGGTATTCCATACCAGGTGATGTCATGCCCAGTATATAAACTGGGGGGAGTGGGGGTGGGGGGATCACCACTCAGGGACTAACTGGGCGTCAATCAGCGGGTGGTGAGCAATTGCCCTGTGCATCATTTGTACATTCCAATCCTTTTATTATTATTATTAATGTCATTTTATTAGTGTTGTCATTAGCATTATTAGTTTCTTCTTTTCTGTTCTATTAAACTGTTCTTATCTCAACCCACAAGTTTTACTACTTTTCCTGATTTTCTCCCCCATCCCACTGGGTCGGGGGGGAGTGAGTGAGCGGCTGCGTGGTGCTTTAGTTGCTGACTGGGGTTAAACCACGACAATGCAAAAATACAAACATCTTATCTAATTTCTGCAGTGAAACAGGATACTGACTGCATGATAGGAAGGAAACCAGACTAGGTTTCCGGGGCTAGCAATACTTTAACAGCTAACATGTCAGTGGTTCAGCTGATAATAAAATCACAGAAAAAATGGTTGGAAAGAAATCTAATCCACTTTCCCTCACAGTGAAATTATAACTTAAACTAGAGCAGATCGGCCAAGTGCTGAATGTCTATAATTTCCTGGTACCTATCAATAATGCTGTGCATTTTTTGGCATGATATTACAGAAAGGTAATATTAGCTGCCTCTCATCTATGTATGACAAAAGGCAGAACAGCTGAAAGTTTCTGACTAAATATTTGTTTACAGGCAATTGCCTCTCAAAAATTGTTTCACTCAAAACTTGAGAAATTTTTCTTGACCTTGACCAAGATTGACTAAATTATTTGGAACCTTAAATTAAAATCCCAAACACCAGACATGTAGAATGTTAATATTTCTGGTGTTCATAAGGAATATTTACACTACTGATTATGTGTAATTATAGTATGGCTTGAATATTCTGTCATAACGGATTGATCTGGAGAGGTTAATGTACTAAATTTCTAGATCAGAAGATTCCATAGGTTTGGTGTAAATACAAGTATTAAGTCAGCGAAACATGACTAAAGTGAACATCTATGAGACTGGCTACTTTTGGCCTAGAGAATTTTTGGTACCGAAGTCAAAGACATTTAAAAAATGTAAAATCTATTTACTACAGTGGAAAGTTATTAATAAATTTGTATAAAATTTTTCCAACAAGCAACAAATATATTTAAAAATTTAAGGGAAGAGCTAGTGGGATGGGCAACATTATTCTCTCATTTATTGAATTTGCTGAAATAATTCAGAAAAATATTGCATGTTTTTTTAAAAAATAAGTTTTATTTATTAAAATCCACATCAGTTTAACATTTAATCTTAAATTAATGGAAATTAATTTAAATTAATGTTGAAAATTTAATGTTTCATCTCAGAAATACCCTAAATTTCAAGTCTTTTGAAAATGAAATATTTTCTGCAAAACTGTCATTAAGCAGCATTCCTGCTAGGTGGAAAGCTGCACCTCTGTGTTTGTCACGAGATTTTTGCCTTGTGACAGGTATATAGTGGAAAATATAATGAGATTACTGGAATTGATTCAAAAATTATTCTCTCCCCAGCGTAAACTGTTTGGCTTCTTAACTTTGCTGTCTGTTATTAGGAGTAAAAAACATCACCAAAGCAACGTAAGAGAAGTGACAGTGGCATGTGATAGAGAAAGCACAGCTAGACACGTCACAACAAGTGATGCTTCCAACCACTTCAGTGATTCCCGTTCCACATGTGTCCAGCTTGGATTGGCAGTAGCCGGTCTCTATGCCAGGGCAATGTCAGAACTCCTCAATAATAACATGCAAAAAATCTCATTGATCTCTACAGATTATTGCTGTTATTTCAAGGTTTATTTCAAGGAAGAATGATGGACAATTATTTTACGCAGTGTATTCTCACAGCATTGGTATCTTGTCCAAAAATGTCAAAATTCTAAGCCTTCAGGAATATCTAGGTTTTAAATATGATTGCATAGGAAAGAGAAGAGCTAAAGCAATGTTCTAATGAAGCATAGCCTAATGCTTGACAGAGTTGGTAAGCTTTCCAACATGCTGCTTTGGTCTTTATTTCTGATTGGTAGTGTTGTCCCAGTTTCTTCTGGGCAAGTCCCATCTACTGGAATGACCTCAAGAAAAGAAGGGTCTTTTAATTTAGGCCTGTGCAGGAGGACTGAAGATTCATGTGGCTTAAGCCCTTTATCCATCCTCTTTCCTCATTATGCCTCCAGAATGCAGCTCAGGACCTGGACTTTGGTGTTTGTAGAGCAGCTTTCGTGTTAGTCTCTCCCGTTGCCATGGAAATCATCTAATGCATTTTTGGCAGTTTTCATCTGCTGTTAAGCATTCCAATCTGGTTTCATGACATAAAGACAATACTGCTCCCTTCCAAAATACAGGCTTTCCAGTATCAAAGCCCTTGTTTCTTTGCCGTCTATATATTGTCAGCCAACGTTCTCTGTACTTTTAGTTTCCCTTTATCAGTATAAACGATCTCTTCCTAAATCTAGCTTGTTCATTGAATCCTAAGATTAAATGGTATTTGTTTTTACTGTAGGAACCAAAATTTCTTATGCTTAATATGAAAAAGGAAAGATGTACCAAAGCTACTACTGTAGTTTGGGTCAAAATTTTGATGCTACTCACTGTATGTGAAATAAGAAAGAAGTATGATGTAAGACTACATACAAAATAAGCAGTCACTATATGCAGCAAAATAGTATCTAAGGAGATAAACAGCAAATTACTGCTAACAATACAGACTTATTTTGATTTGCACACAAAAAATAAGACTCAGTTATGTGTTTGGAGGTGAATATCATCTGGAAGAGGGTGAGTACTGTGCATTCATGAATGAAGTAGTAAGAGACCTTGTGGTCCTAGGGCAAGACTCCAGGAGTAGATAAGCAGGGATGTAAGCCTGTGTTGCCACATAGAATGAAAAACTACTGTGTTAGAGTACAAAATATTTAGCCATACTCCTCAAATGAAGCAAAACCAGAGGTTTCTTTTTGTTTTAGCAGAAGATAGCCAGTACTACTGTACTTATTATTCCCGTACTACTTGATCCAGATAAACATACAGTTTTGCTTTCACTTCGTTTATGAGCTTTAACATTTTAGGAAATGAACCAAATAACAAGCAGGAAAATCGTCACACAGATGAGGTAACTTTTCTATACAACATACTAGTGAGTCTCTAAATTGAAGTACTGTGTCTAGATTCTGCAATTTAGAAGGTTTTGGACTGATTGAAAAAATTCCAGAAGTTATATTAGAAAACTGGAACAATTATAGAACTAGAAAATATGACCTACATAGAAAGATTGAAAGAGGAAACATTTTCCAAATATATGAAACATAGCTTATGGAGGAAATGAATGTTTCCAGAAGGGTAGGAGGGAAGTGACTTAAATTATAATAAGAGACTTGGTTAAGGGAGAACACTTAAAATATTCCTATCAGTGAAGTTACTAAAATGCTGAAGAGAATTTTTTGGTGAGACTGTGGAGCCACCATTGATGGAGTCTCAATCATTGGAGACTTTTAAGAAGAATTCAGACAATTATTTAGCAGAAATGACACAGGCATAATTAATCTTGCCTTCAGGCAAGAGACTGGATCCTTTCCAGTTGGTTCTTTAAAGTTATTTCTATAATAGATGTCTAAAAAGCTACTGGTTTCTCTTTTACAGTATATCTATTTTGAGCAGAAAGCACTTCTGAATCCCAAATTGCTTGCCTTTGACTGTAATACTCCTCGTTGGCAAGTCAAGGATTAATCTTTAATTACAGGTGCTACATTTCATAAAACAGTATCTTTCTGTCTATAGGGGCCATTTGTGTCTGTAAAAATGCACGATTCAGTCTTTCAGTGCCCAAATGTGCAGATTAAA
Organism: Buteo buteo; assembly: GCF_964188355.1. Classification (NCBI taxonomy): domain Eukaryota; kingdom Metazoa; phylum Chordata; class Aves; order Accipitriformes; family Accipitridae; genus Buteo; species Buteo buteo. The sequence continues at coordinate 50,975,029 of NC_134176.1, read as the reverse complement.
CCTCTTTAAACTGACACAGGGAACTCAGACAGAAAAACCTTGTGTCCCACTCCAATACTTGTGTATTTTTGGGGACTGAAAAGCTCATTCGTGTCCCCAGTAATACGTTGTTAGTATAGACAGTGCAGATGGTGCCAAGCATCTTCCTGTATCTCTTTAGCAGGTGTTTGCTGTGTCTTGTTTTCTGCAGCACCTTCCTAAGGTTACAGTTGTTTCAGTCATCCCTCTTTTTTCAGGCTGTGGATCTGCCATCATTCATGCAGGGATCTGCCTTTTCTTCATTTTTCGTTGTTATGGATAAAGAGCCCACGGAACTGGGGTTCCGATTAAGTTGTCTTGTAGCCCACTGAAATTTTTGTATCACCTCTGGGTGGTGAGTAGCCCATTGAAAAACCTGAGGCAGTCTAAGCTCTGCCATCTCTCTAGATTGTTCGGGAAATATTAATCATCATCTAGGGTTGAGCAACACTTTCTACTATTCATCAGACGTTTTAGATCAAACAACTGTGCAGTGACCTACAAAGAGGGGAGCTATTAGGTGTCCATGCCAAAGTATCCCGGAATGAATGTAGAAACTTCCCAGATATTCATAGTGCATCAAACCACAGCCAGGACAATATGACCATATTGCTCCTGGATGCTTTAATCCCATAAATACCAAGATTAAGATTTGCAAGCTTTTTTCCAAGTAGCAAAAGGTACGTGGTTATGAGAGAGAACTGTGAAGGTTTGCAGTAAGAGGAAAAGCCTTGCAGTAGTACCCGGAGTCCTCTTGCAACTACTAAGATCTAATATACTTTTACCTCTGTTGTCATTAAACTATACGACTACGGCATCCTGTGTGTTTGTTCCTCGAGTATTACAAGACATGGTGTCCTTTTTGCCTTGAGAAGAACGTAGGACACCAAATGCTTGTTAGCAGTTGGAACACAATTCATATGCTCTGGGATCACATTTTTTTAGTTCACTTTTTCCTGAATGAAATTTAGTTCATGCACTCCAAGATTTCTCCACAATGTGAATTGAAGCATGGCAAATGGAGTTGATTGGAGATTCACTTCAAAAGCACCTTCCTTCTCCGAAATAAAATGCTAATGTGCACTCACATTTCAAATTTCACCTATTCTGAATCTTAATTAAACCTGTAAGTCTAATATGTAGTTCCGAAATGTCTTGCGTGAAAAAAATGTTTTAAAAATTTAATGTGTTTTGAGTAATCTTGTTACGTGTATTAGTTGCAAAGACAGGATCTCTGGGGTGTGAACAACTTAAAATAAAAAGAAATCCTTTGGTCTGCTAAATAAATCACTTAACGCATCTTTTTAATGAATTGATCAATTCTTTTCTCTGTGTACATACTCACACTATTATGACCTGACCTGCCCGGATAATTGCACCAAAATGAGTTAAAAACAAAGAAATAAAAAAAAAGTAAAAGTAATTTCCTTTTTGACCTGTGCTACTGGGTGATCTACAGAAACAAAATAAAACAAAACAAAAGATACCTTTTATTTAAAATTGTTTATTAGCTGATTGACTTTCAAAAGTTGCACATACAAAATCTTCAAATTTCGCATCAGCCAATACTACCTGAAAAGGACAATTTTTTTCTATTACTGAAATGCAACTTTACCTTTGCTATGTAAATTATCTTTAAAGAGTACTATTGAAGGGGAGGAAAAACTGGGGATATAAGTACATCTTATTGCAAGTTTCAAGGAAATCTAAGATACCTAGTATATAACTGTACACTTGACACTCAGCCAAGACACTATGGCTAATGTTCTAACATTTGCAGAAAGTACTGTGGGGATGAAACGATCACTGATTTTAATTAGCTGATGTCTGAACAGCACTTTAAAGAGGTAAAGTGTATTGGTTTATTGTTATTTATTTTATAACTTAACTGAAGGAAATGCATGTGATCGAACATGGCACTCATCAGGACACACAACAGAATTAAGACTTTTTGGGTAAACTTACAGCTAAAAAGGCTAGAGACAGGAAATGTACAACCACTGTGGGATATGGAAAGACACAAAAACTGAGGATGCTAAAGAAAAGTCATCAGTCTTGATTTGTGAGATGTGTTTTCTGCCTTCTGCTGCACAGACTGAGGGTTACTCAGTTGTCTCTTCTTGATGTTAAGCACAGACAGATAAGATTGTCTCTTTAAACTTCATCATTAAATGCCTGTGTGTTCATCAAAGATCAGAATTCAACTCCTGCTCTTGTTGTGATGCTCCACATGGTGATGCTCTGTAACATAGGATTGCTGAGTATTTGTCAAGCGTCCCCAGTCTTAAAAAGTAGGAATAGGGGGGGAAAAAAAAGTGCTTTTCTCTTTTGAGCACATCATTGCTGCACAAAATTAAATGTTTCAATACTTGTCCCATTTAGACATTTCAGCAGGAGAACATCATGTGATGTTCTATTAGCTACTTGGGCCTCTGGTGCCAGCTGAGAGCAGGGAAATCACAAATGTATGAAAACTGATAAGAAAAAAAATCAGGTTATGCTGTATTTCTTAAAAGGTTTAATTATTTTTCTTAATTTTGTGTAAGGCTTATATTAGCTTCTTTCATTTCACCCATTTTACAACTTGAAAATAAAACAATGTAACTAACACAGACATAATCTTAAATTATTGTCGTCATAAAATCAAAGCTCAGAACAAGCATTGCATAAAAGATAGTTGTTGGCTAGTTAAAGCTCTGTTTTGGTTTGATTTTTCACATATAAAGATATCAAAAAATATGATTTAGGATTCCTATAAACCTTAAGCAGTATTAGCTGCTCAAAAACTAGTCATCTAACTTCGTCAGTCAATGAAGACAAATAAGCACCTCTAGGTGGGGACTTTTTAATCCTAAAATGTATGGTGTAAAAAGTTAGAAAAGATTAACCCTAATATATGTGCTATGCCACCACAAATTGCTTATACCATTATGTTTTCTAGATAGACGGGATAGGTCCTAATCTTTGTAAGCATTTGTGACTCGAAACAAAAGAAAATTCTAAAATTATTCTATAAATTTGTCTGGATTATAATGAAATATGTACAGCAAAGCTTCTATTACGGCAGGTTCAGTGAAGTAATATCCCTGAAGAAGGAATCAAGAAAACCATAAATGACTTCTATTTAATTCTAATCTAAAATGGTGACTTTTCTGGGCTTTCAAAGGGTGACCTACTGATAGAGCATCTCAATCTGAGTTAAATGTTTTAAAAACAGAAGAGAAAACTTCTATCTTCTATATGTAGCTGTCCTGGTTTCAGCTGGGATAGAGTTAATGTTCTGCTGCATAGCTGGTATGGCATGTTTTGGATTTAGTGTGTGAATAACGTTGATAACACACTGATGCTTTAGTTGTTGTTAAGTAGTTGTTACCCTAAATTAAGGATTTTTCGGTTTCCCATGGTCTGCCAGCAAGCAGGTGCACAAGAATTTGGGAGGGGCCACAGCCATTACAGCTGACCCCAACTGGCCAAAGGGGTATTCCAGACCATAGGATGTCATGCTCAATATATAAACTGGGGGGAGCTGGCCGGGAGGGGAGGATCACTGCTTGGGCATCAGTCAGTGGGTGGTGAGCAACTGCATTGTGCTTCACTTGTCTTTTCTTGGGTCTAATTTCTCTCTTTTTGTTAAATTCCTTTTCATTACTCTTCTTATTATTGTTATATATTATTATTATTGTTGTTATATTATATTTTATTTCTGTTATTAAACTGTTCTTATCTCAACCCACAAGTTTTACTTTTTTTTTTCTGATTTTTCTCCCCATTCCACTGGGATAGGGGGGAAGTGAGTGAGCGGCTGCGTGATGCTTAGCTGCTGGCTGGGTTAAACCATGACAGAAGCTTTTTAAAATGCATCCTAAATGAGAACCCTGGATGGTTCACTGCATCTTTAACAAGCTCAAAAAAGCTTTAAAGTATTGAGCACAGACAAGGGTAAACTTGTTGAGATGGAAATCAGGTCATCTTATTTCCCTAAGAACATTTTCCTGAAAACAAATATTTCTGCCCGTCATTTTTTTCAAATATTTTGGGGACAGCTTAATGAACTCAATGTATTCAAAGTAAAGGCACTTTAAAGATCAGGGTAACTTCCATTTTTGATATTTTTTTTTCCTTTCGGGTTTTGTTTTTCTCATAGTGCTGGTAACCTTTCCTCTCTAGTTGGATAAGTACTTCCCCTGGCTTTCTGTCATTCACACTGGGAAAACAGATCTTCTCAGTTAAACTCTTTTTTGTTAAAGATTTTCAGCAAGTTCAAAAGCAATTAGTTAATGGAAATTTACAGTTAAAAACGTTTTGAGTAGACTGATGTCTATTTTTTAATTTCAGCATGTTCTTTCCTCACCAGTTTTAGCTGATTTGGAAAATTTTTAGAATTACTTTTTCTAACCAAATGTTTTTAACTTCAGAATGGTTATTGGTCCTTCTCCCCTTGTAATTGTGGATGGGAAGGTTTCAGTAGTAATCATTATTATCTTTGTAGGAGTTTTTTAAATCTCTAATCATATTCATGGTCATGTTGCTCTAAATCTACCATATATAGAAAAAGCATGCTCTTAAGAATCAAATTCCTAAAAGACAAGATCTATCAACAAACCTAGACAGATAATGACTAAGTAAAATCTGAAAAGCATGGAAAGAATGTTTTGTTTCCCTTAGCCCATGATTTGCAAGGTGGAACAGGCTAACATGTGAAAAGTAGTGTTGTATGTTACCAACAGATTGTGGGTTTTGTACATAGTGCACTGTCAATTTTTGTCTCCAAGATGTGCAGCACGTGTCCTGTGACCAGTAACGAAAGTCTCTTCTATGTGAACTGGCGAGGGGGAATGTGTAATTTGACTAAGGGTAGGGATATGCAATTTGCCTAAGGTTTCTTTTAGAATTGCACTTACTGTGTTTGTCATTCGTATAAAACTAAATCTTCACTGTATCTTCTAATCTTAATTAAATCCTGCTGTTACTAATTGTGCTTCTACCCTAAGATCCCTATGAACTGCTGGGGTTATATAGACCAGGAAGAAGATAGGATGCCTAGAAAAGAGAGATGCAAAATACTATTCAGTAGAATATTACTGGTACGTAGAGTGCTTTTTCTAAATTACCTTCACACCACAGCTTTTTTTATTTAGTTTCAGTACCTGCCACATTGCAGTGCCCAAAAAAATAACAAGGTACAAAATTGTAAGGCAATTGCTAACAAATCAGTCCAGAAATGGTCCCAGAAGAGAAATTAAAGTTAGCTTTGCCATTTTAATAAAATTATAGTATGAGCATAACTTATGATTATGAACTATTAGAAATAAATAGGTCTACATTTCTCGGGTTTTTTGGACTGCTTTTGTGAAAATTTAAATGGGTGTTTAAGAAGCTAAGAATTGCAGCTTCTGTTCAGCTTTCAGCCACTATTTTCTCTCAAAGAGTGGCAGTGAACAAGTTTTTTCCACTTCTTGAATATGATCATCTGCAAATGCAAAAAGGGCTTTTAGGGGTGAAAAGTTACAAGCTATTTCCTTGTCTGATCAAGGAGTGTTCATATAATAATTCATATAGAATATTGTTTGAACATAGAAGACAAAAAGCTTACATCAAGTGTAAAAATATAAATGTTGTATTTATGGCTTGTAAGTTTTTCTGGTGTCTTCTGACTATATGTCTTTATGTGTCTGCACCTAGTTTGAAAACCCTACATTACAGTTTTGAAAGTGCAGAGTAATTAAGATAATACTTAAACATTTGCCAATGTAATGACACTCCTAGTGACTCCCTTCAAAGCCCGTGTATTGTAGCTGAGAGATTAATTTCCCTTTCTCATCTGCATTTCCATTTACAGGTGATTGTCCAAAATTGCTGAGTTTGTGTGATATACTTCCGTGTACTGAGATGTTACTAAACAGTTGAGGAATTGTTCTACTCGTACTGACTTGTCACTTCATTTTTTGCATTTGCAGATTGTATCCAGGCTGATTTTTTTAAGGTTTAACCATTTATGATGTGTGGGAGAGTAAATTTGTTTAGAATGTAAGTCTTCTTTAGAGAAGCATCTGAAAATTATTATGAGAATACACCCTGATCCTCCAAAGAAATTTAGAAGTTTAGAATACTTTGGAAAGTGATCTCAAGCTAAAAAGCAGATGTGAGGAATGATATTTCGTTACTATCTGTTTCTTAATGAATTGATAACATTTTACCTGTTTTCACACATGCACAGTCAGCAGGGACAAATGTGTTTGTGAAGTATGGTTTGTGTGTCATACTTTTCTCCCTTATCCACCAGAAAGTTGTTTGAAGAAAATCTTCCTAAATAATACTGGATCTGTTGACAGCTAGGTTTATCCTCTTCTGTTCATATCACATTATCTTAGGAAACAAAATATTCGTTCTAAAACTGCTGTCAAAATTAGGGATTGATCTTTTTAGGTCTTTGTTGCAGATACTTCCTATTTTACTAATTATCAATACGTTACCACTTAGACATCCAAAGTCCATCATTCTGAAGAACCATGGACTGCACATAACTTCCATTCACATCACCTGATAGGAGAATATAGCTCATGACATAAGAGGCACTTATTTCTGAAAGACATCTGTGCGAAAAATGTCTTTTGCCACTCTAGTCTCTATGTGTCACAGTGCTTCCATTGACTTTCACAGTAAGCCCGAGGTGAAAAACAGGTTTATTGGGACAGAAATACTTCCCTTTTTTTTATCCTTTAAAGGATTGTAATCTCAAATTTATTTATGTAGCAGCTTTTCATCTCAAATACTTTAGTCCAAATTCAGTGATATTTTTAGGAGTCTTTCACTCTCTTTCTAGATTTTTTTACTGAACTTCTTGTTCTCATGAAGATTATGGAACTGCTCCTGCGGTTCTCTTGGAAAAGTATCAGCTAGATACTTTCTTTAGTTAGTATATCTAGAGTTGTGTTTCTCAGACTATGGTTAATAAGACTTTGATAGTTGATCTACAAAAAGGAGTATTTTTACACACGCAAAAATGAAAATGCAAAAAAGGAGGAAGCAATAGTAAAAAAAGGAAGTAAAAGTTCAGCTAAATTTCTAGACTGTTCTGTTGTAAATGAAAGCCAATGTTGGAGCAGTACATAGCTCAAGAATTTTTTTCAAAAGGTGAAGTAAGTCCTCAATTTAAAATGCTGAGAATCCCTGGACTAGAGCATTCATCACAATGTCTCTTAATTCTGATTATTTTTCTAACCAGTATGCATCTCACACCTAGATTTAGTATTAATCAGATGAAATGGGTGGTATAAGATTTTTAAAAAAAACACAAAGTCAAGAACAACAACAAAGAAATAAAACCCCAAACAACTAGCTCACAAGCAGCTCCTGCATTCAGACTCAGATCAGTTTCTCAGCTGCTATACTGAAAATCCAACTGAAAGATACTTAAGTTAGTATTTCATACCTGACTTTTTCCATACATATTTTTCTGCTTAGAGCATTTGCATTCTATATTTCATGTTAAAAAGGTTGGCATGGGTTATTGCAACATGCCTGTCCTTTGTTCATTCCACTAGAACTGGAAAAAGCAGAAGTTCAGCATTTTTTATTTATAGACTGGAGCAATGTATGATTCAACATTTTCCTTTACACAAGAAAGTTTATAGAGAAGTGGTTCTTTTACGTAGTAAATAGTTTTACGTAGTAACTGTTTCAAATCAAAAATGCGTGAAAGATCTGTTCTTGCTAAAACATCTTCAAAGTCATCAGACTACTATGAATAGATCTCTTTCATTCTTTCTCTTATACCTCCCACTGTTAAATAGAACAGGGACTTAAATTATCTAGAAAGAGTATCTTAGCAAAGAATGAGTTGAAATAAAAATGGAAACTAAGACAAGGGAATCTTTTGAAGAGTAAACTTCTGCATGCCTTTCTTGTTCTTTTCTTTCTATCACCATATTCTTGGGTTTTAGAATACAAGTAGGTTTTTAAAAAGCAGACTAAAAATGTATCTCAAAATCAGATTACCACCTGACCATTCTGGAATCCCAATTTTCCTTCAGTTGTTCCATATCCATATTTAAAAGTGCCTTGGAAGTAACTAATTTTTAAGAAAATAATGTCACAGGCTGTTCCTCAAATAACTTGGCAATTTTTAAGACCAAAAGAAAAATAGTTCCCAGGTATTCTTCTGTGCTGAATCTTTGCATCTCCTTCAGTAATACCTGCTTGCTCTGGATTAAATAGCAACAGATCATTCTGAAAATTATTGATATGCCCTGAAAACTCATTTCCAGTTTGATAATTCTTATTTTCTGTTCATCCTAAGTATAAATATAACCAATTAAATCTATCACAGAGATTGATTGACAAGAGGAAATGGCCTCAAGTTGAGGCAAGGGAGATTTACGTTAGATATTAGGAAAAAATTTTTACTGAGAGGGTTGTCAAACATTGGAATGGGCTGCACAGGGAAGTGGTTGAGTCACCATCCCTGGAGGTATTCAAAAAGCGAGTGGACAGGGTACTTCAGGACATGGATTAGTGGGCATGGATGATGGTTGGACTCAATGATCTTGAAGGTCTTTTCCAACCTAAATGATTCTATGATTCTATGATTTAACTAAAACAGAAATGCATCAGGTTTTCACTACAGCTTATTAACTGCTGTCAGTGCCTTCCAAGAGTTTAACTTTTGGGGTTTGCTATTTTAGATGAGGTTCAGATAGAATGTGTGTATGAAGACTTTTTGTCCTCTAAGTGACATGTGCAGGAACTATTTAAATAGAAACGTTACATGTCACTGATAAAGACACTTCTCATTTCTTGTCAAACATGCAAACCATTGGAAATAAGAAATCTCTCCTTGAAAAAGTCAGGAGGAAACAAATCTTAAAATCACAACTTTACTTCTAATGTAAGCTGAAAACAAGTAGTACCTCTGCAGATGAAAGAGTCCTTGCTCAACAGTATATAAATCTTTCTTGGAAAATGGTCCAAGATAGAGGCATTTTTTTTCCCAAATATTCTTCTGACATAATTTTATTGTACCAAGTAAGACCACATAAAGATGGTTTTAGAACTCTAGATATTCTGCAACAGCTCTAAGAACAATAGGTAAAAAAACAAATTTCACCTTTAACAAGCAGCATTGCAGCTTACAGGGTTTTAGCTTTAAAAAAAAGAGGTAGCTTTCTACAAGGAAGTTGCTGTGCCTAATTTTAATAAGTAGATCAAACTAGAACTCTTTTGAGGTAAAAGAAATTTGTAGAAATTGGCATTTACTGCATCAGAAACACATCAGCTTCAACAAAATATAGAGGACGTTCTGTGTTCAAAAGAGCAAGGAGAGCACAGTGAGAGGGGTAATATAAAAATAGCTTTATTAACACCATAAAGTAACACTAGGCCTGAGTTGCTCAGGTGACATATCACCAACGTCACACACAGTGTTACTAACGCAACAGAGCAACCAAAAGGTGCCCAGGTATAGCCAGTCTTCAACTACCAGCATGAAGAACAGCTCAGCCTATCTACCCCCATCTGCCTTCACAGAGTGCATCTCATTGAACTCTGTTAGTCCTAGTATTCTCCCCACCACTTTATTATTACTGTGAAAAAATATTATATTTAATATCCAATCCACCTTTCTCTGTGTTGGATAGACAATATTTATCGGTGTCTGGGTATCTCTGCTCTTCATACTGAGTTCTGTATCATGATCTGCTGCGTTTTATATTTTTTGAGCATTTCCCCTGTATTATTTTTACAAGGTTGTTTCATTCATATATTGAAAGTTCTTGATAATTCATTTACACCAAGCTGTTCAGTATATTACTGCTGCTAAATATCTTATCTCAGAAAATATATTAATCCTTTCCATTTCAAAAGGCACTGATACAGAATTGAGAGGAGAATAACGTATTTTATGTCCTTGAAACATTCGTCTTTGTTTCATGAAAACATAAGACAAAAATCTAACACTTAAGAACAGAATTCTTTACAATAATACAAGTAGTACAGTTGATTACAATAATATCAACTGAGTACAGTAATATTGAAATAAACTTCAGATTTTCAATATTGAATAGCATTAGGTAAATATTTGCCCCTATTATTCCTCAGTATGGAAGTTCATACTGCCACATGTAGAATATTAGCATGTCATCAAAATTATCAGGTAATTTAAAATGACAATTTGACTCTGAGAAGAAAGCAAAACTTTATTGATTTTCACCACTGAAAGTGAGAGAAAATATTTTTCTCTGTGGTTATATATTTCTCCCTCTGTGCTGTCTTTCAACAACGCACCTGCAATGTGTTACAGGAATATCAGTGTCCATAAAAGGGCTCACCATAGGTTAAAAGCAGACAAGAGACCAAATGAAATTTCCTCCAAGTATATATATGTGTAATGGTATACATAGCTTCCTGTAGTTTACTGGCAGGTTGCCAAACTAGGAATAGAAGAGATTTACATAACCACAGCAGAATTCTTTACATAATTATTAGGTGTACATGGAAATTGGCTTGGCTTTGCAGCCTAAGCAGGGGTAAGGGAGGACAGATAAAATGTGCTGTGTGGTTTATTTTTAGTCGAACCTGCAGGTTACTATGCTTGGCTGTCAATGTTTGTAGGTAATAGGCTGGAAAAGAAGTGTCCATTAAATAATCTCTAGAAAAAAATATTGCTTGAGATAAAGAAGAACTTTCTGGGCACTGTGCATGTTACCATCTCACCTATCAGGCAGTAAGAGCAGTCCTGGTACTTTTGTTAAATGGGTTGTAAGATGTTTCAAATCAGTCCCTTTAAATACGTTAAGAGAAAGACTCTTCCTTTGGAGACAAACTCCTGATCAAAAGAGTTTGCTGTCCACCTTGTAGCATACTAGCTTCTAGGGAAGATTTTCCCATGCAAAAGTTCATTATGAAATCAGGGCTGTGCCCCCATACCTCTGCTGTTTATTCAAATATTGGTAGTTAATTGAAAGTATGAACTCTTCTCTGTTGTACAATCTATGACAAACTGCATTTTGGAGAATAGGAAATAGAAGTACAGACACAACTTCTCAGACTAGTTCTGGCTACTTCCTCAGTTAGCTTAAACTTTGGGCACAATTTTTTAGCTTCAAAGTCCAAATAACTGTTTAGTACTCTGTCCTGGTTTCAGCTGGGATAGAGTTAATTTTCTTCCTACTGGCTGGTATAGAGTTATGTTTTGGGTTCAGTATGAGAAGACTGTTGATAACACACTGATGTTTTCAGTTGTTGCTGTCATGGTTTAACCCCAGTCAGCAACTAAGCATCACGCAGCTGCTCATTTATTCCCCCCCAACACCCAGTGGGATGGGGGAGAAAATTGCGGAAAAAGAAGTAAAACTCGTGGGTTAAGATAAGACCGGTTTAATAGAACAGAAAAGAAGAAATTAATAATGATAATGACGACACTAATAAAATGGTAATAATAATAATAAAATTATTCAAATATACAAATGATGCACAGTGCAATTGCTCACCACCCGCCGATCGACGCCCAGTTAGTCCCCAAGCGGCGAACCCCCCGCCCCCACTCCCCCCAGTTTATATACTGGGCATGACGTCCCATGGTCTGGAATACCCCGTTGGCCAGTTTGGGTCAGCTGCCCTGGCTGTGTCCCCTCCCAACTTCTTGTGCCCCTCCAGCCTTCTTGCTGGCTGGGCATGAGAAGCTGAAAAATCCTTGACTTTAGACGAAACGTTACTCAGCAATAACTGCAAACATCAGTGTTATCAACATTCTTCTCATACTGAACACAAAACAGCACTGTACCAGCTACTAGGAAGACAGTTAACTGTATCCCAGCTGAAACCAGGACGTTGCTAAGTTGTGTTTAGTCTAAAGTCAAGGATTTTTCAGCTTCTCATTGCCCAGCCAGTGAAAAAGCTGGAGGGGCACAACAAGTTGGGAGGGGACACAGCCAGCACAGCTGACCCCAACTGGCCAAAGGGGAATTCCATACCGTGTGACATCATGCCCAGTATATAAACTGGGGGGGATCACTGCTCAGGAAGTAACTGGGCATTGGTGGGTGAGTGGTGAGCAATTGTATTGTGCATCACTTGTATATTCCAATCCTTTCATTATTATTATTGTCATTTTATTATTATTATTATCATCATCATTGTTAGTTTCTTCTGTTCTATTAAATTGTTCTTATCTCAGCCCACAAGTTTTACTTGTTTTTCTGATTCTTTCCCCCATCCCACTGGATGGGGGGAGTGAGTGAGAGGCTGCGTGGTGCTTAGTTGCTGGCTGGGGTTAAACCACCACATACTCCTACAATCTCCTTGTTATACTAAAGACTGGGAGAAACTTCTCTGAGACTGAGGGGCATTCCGGAGGCATTTGGGTTTGGGTTTTTTTTTTAAACTGGCTGGGGGGGTAAAGCAACTGAAAATTTTCACCATGACCACTTTATTCCCAAATGCTTCCTGAAAAGCAAAGGTGATCTAACCTGTGGATTGTTTATAGTTTATCAGAATAGTTCATCTGGCATAGGTCTGATCCTGAAGGTCCTCCTCTTTGAGTTAATTTAAGAACACCTAGGAAGAAGGTTTCAGGCTGAGCAGCTTATTATTGCAATGGGATCAGCTTCTTTTCATGGAGTTCCTTAACTGTTTCTCCATCGTGTTGCATCATCATAGCCCATGACCACATGGGATCTGTAAACATGCAGTGAATCTGTTTCTTGTAGTTTGCGTCAGGCATGGCTGAGTTGAGAGTTTTATTTCTTTGATAGTGGAAGGGTGTGAATACACCACTCCCTTGCCACTTGAAAGGTAATGTGGTTGTCCATACCACACAGGGTGGCCATTGCTTATGTAAAGTATTAAATGTTTTTGAAAAAAATGTAGAGGCATAAATTTTAATCTTACTGAGATCTATCTGCAGACTTTGCCTCATTGGTGCCACATTAGGAAAATACACCAGTACCATGAAAACCTATGCACTCAGTATTAAAGGAAAATAAAAACAAAATACCAACTTTTCTGTCTTGAAAAAAATCCTGCTACAAATAAGGCCACATTACAGTGGGTTTTAATTTTTCACTCAGGCATTGTTTCAAATAAGGCATTTATTTTAAATTTACTGTTCCTTCTCAGTTTAGTGCAGCCGCCGCTTTAGTTCAGCTGGAAAATATATTGGAACTCACAGGAAAAGCAAAAGCCAAAGAAATTAGAAAAGCTTGCTTAGGGATAAGAGACAGTCAGGAAACACCAAGGACAAAGTGTGTATGCAAAGTGTCCAACCTGACTGGCTTCTGTTTTGTTGCATTCCATCAGGAATTTTATCCCATGAATTTTGATTTATAAGAGCGGTGTAGGCAACGGGGAATCTGTGGTTTGAAGGAATACATTCATCAGTGCAAAGCCCTATCTTTTCTCTCTAACATGGTAGCGAAATATGGATCCTGTTGAGTTTGATGCTGTGATAGACAATCTGCTACTATGCACTTATTTTCTTGCCATTATGCCCTTGACATTGCCCTTCCTGGAGTGGCAGCATGTCTGATGAAGTTCATTTGTAATTCCAAAAAGTTCCTTACAGCCATCAAGCCTAGTTATTTTTATTGATTTGTTTCAAGAAAACGATAGCTAAAATTTTGAATTCTCCTCTTATGATGGGATTTTAATGCCTAAATCTCTGTTGACCCTGCTCAGAGCACACAAAGGAGGACATGAAGAACATTTTAATGTTTGTATTATTCTACCTCATTCTTATGCATTACATGATACAGGACCCAGCATGCACCCTGTCCATGCCTTACTTTATCATATGTAAATGCAACCAATCTCTTTTCACTATGACTTTGAAAATAGCTTTCTAAAAAGAAACAAGCACATGGAGGGTCATTTTGTAATCAATTCTTTAGATTATGTGGTGTGGCTTGGTGCACTCATTAAAAGTGAGATTCAAACAAGTTACAATATGAATAGGCTGCTGCTTTTTTGACATTACATTTTTGTGCAGCTCAGTTGGATGTTTTTTGTTTTGTTTTTCAAAAAACGTTTTAAAAGCTAGGCTGAAAAGTAGGCTAATTATATGCAGTGGGATTCTTTTAAAGGGATATCATAGATTCAAAGACAAAGCTATTGCTCAAATATTAGTTTTGTAGTGATTAAAGTGAACATTTAATGTTTGATGAAAGTACTTCTATTAGTTCAAGATCTCCCATGAAGTTTTGATGGCACACAAGTATTTGTATTTTTTGCTTATCCTATTGAGCAACTTCATTATAGATCAAGTTTCCCCCCAACCCCATGCATTGCTATCAGCCCTCATACTCCTATGACCTTTAATATTGTGCACTACTCATTTTCTGAGTAATTCTACTCTTTCTTTTATCACAGTCCAAATCCAGTGGGGAACAGCAAATACTTTAAACCTGTATTTCTTCTGATCATATAAAACAATATAGAACAGATAGTACCTGATTTTGAAGAAAGCAGCTCAAGAAACTCAGTGGTAAAAAGCAATGGGTAAAATTCTTTACTTTTTTGAAATGTAGATTTTTGACAATTCCTTTTAGATTGTTGTTTTCTTCTTTATCTATATCTATTTTAACCATTACTCTCAATCCTATTTTGTCATAAACTTCTGGAGACCAGATATGCAGAGCATATTTTTCTCTATTTCAATATCCTCTACTATTTAAAAATATTACTGACAAATGCTATTGTCTTATATTATAGGAACAAAGCTAAATATCTGTTTTCATTCATTAAATGTAAATATTGCTAGATTGCCCCGCTTAAACATTTTATTTTTCAAGGTATTCTGAGACACACTGCAGCATCTATTTTTGTAGGTAGGGTGACCATAGTTGAACATGATATTGAGTTAGTTTTGATCTTCTGTTTCTAAGGAAGACATGCTTGGCTCATAAACTTTCCACTTTCAAATAAAATTTCTGATTTTCTATCAACTTTCTGTTTCAAATTAACATTTTTCTCTCACTTAAGTAGCCCCTCTCCTGAGAGTAAGGACTTTAATATCAACACTTTTGACTCTAGGATCTTCAGCTTGCTTCATCTTGTTTTTTTAAAACCTACTTCCCAAGTTCTTTTCTACAATTTTAGGGTATGGGCTGATAAACAAAGAAGCTTTTCCCATTTTTAGTTTCTGTGATGATCTGATCATTATTCAGACTCTGTTTATACAGCTAGTGAAGCTGAAGTACATGCCAGAAGTGCCCGTGATTTGCTTGGCATCATGCTCCACAGCAGAGCTGGGAGTAGCGTGCAGGGGTTCTCAGAAAATACAACCTATGACTGCCTTTGTGCACTTTCCTGAGAATAGCATTTAAACAGCAGTAAAGTCAAGCACAATGACCTTTTACATTTCTTAAAATGTTTCTTATTCCCACCTACTTGCTGGCTAAGTCTCTTAATGAGAAATTGCTACAAGTACAGAAAATACTATCATGTGAATCTATTTTTGAAATGTAGTTGTAACAAGAGTGGCAAGTAGAACAAACTAGAATTCTGTATCACGTAATCTCTATACTTGTAATTTTGTGGTCCGTTCTGTTATGATCATGCTATCCTGCTATCTTACCACGGCATCTGAAATGGCAAATAAATGACATCTCATTTCCCATCAGACTCCCAAATGTCCTAAAGGAAAATGTTCAATCATTACCATCTCTGTAGTCATTTTGTAGACTCTGCTAACAATAAATGTTTTAGAGGGATTTCATTCTTTCTAAAAAACATTCCTAAGAGCCCTTAACCCGCACTTCTAACTCTGACTCAAAGCAGCTTCACATAGAATATATTGGCTTTGTCTCAGTGTTTCAGTAAATTGAGGCATGAGTATCAGGAACGTATGTTTGGCAGATTTTGACACTCACTTTATATGATTTCCTAAAGTTCTGTCATTTACAAATTGAAAGTGTTGGTAATGAAAACATTTGTAAACATAAAGTAAACTAACATTAATTTCACGTGAACTAATGTCATCCATTTATCCTAAGATGCTGTTTATCATAATATAAAGTAACAATACCGTACATATTACTTGCAGTGAAGCACACAGTCACAGAAAAGTGGTTTTGAAGCTTTGTTTTCTATTATATAATTTATACATTCATATAACAGCCTCGCAAAACTATGCATAAGCAATTGCTGACCTTTAAAACCAGCTGACTGTATAGTAAAATTCAGATTGTTTCTGGTCTTGTGAATCAGTCCATTAGAGCTGTGCAAGGATCCGCTTGAAACAGAAGGGTAGACAGTACTCTCACCACAGCATTAGCTCCAGAGTGATTGGTTAGGACATGCTTTTGAAGTGCTGAAGATACAGAGTGTGTTTCTTCAGGCTGAAAAAGACACTCAGTGCAAAGGTTTCGCATTTCCTGAGTATGTGTTATAGGTGGTTAAGGCGACACTGCTATGACCTCCATGTAAAGCTGGCGTACTTTCTGCTGATTAGCACCAACAGCATATATTGGCTATGCTCAAACCATACATTTTCCACAAAGGTTCTTCACACTTAGGTATTGGGCAGGACCTGGTTTGTTAACCTAAGCTGGATTTAAGCATGAGTTAGATGCTGAGTTATCCAGCTCTATTGAACTGGAAGCACTTCTGGACATGGAGAGGAGGAGTTGTCTACATTCCCCTGTAACTTTGCTGCAAAAAATTGAAAATTACCATAATCTCTCAGACACGAAAAAGACAGGAATGTAATTTATTCAACTCTGAGATTTAAGCATATGAATTTCACTGAAGTTGTTCTTATACTGTTAAATTATTTCAAGTTCTTTTCTATTTTACCCTTTTTCTCGTCCACAATGAACTATAAGTATCACAAATGGACATTAGCTTTTTTCACTTTGCAAAAGTCTGTTCTTAGGGCCTTGCAGGAAGTAAGTCAATGTCAGAGCACTTTCTAGTAGACAGAGGTCTGCATCATGAATATAACTGAGATTTTCATAGAACTCTCTGTAGAAAACCAAACAAGTTCCCAACAAAGAACAAGTTTACCTACTCAGCCTTACAGTGGCAAATTGACACACAAAAATCTTGATACCTTTGATATGACACATAAGAACAATATTTAGTTCTCTACCTATTTGTATGTGATCTGTAAAAATCTTCAGCCCAAATGATGCCACATTCCCAATTTCAATCACCCTTCCTATATGTTAAAAAAGAAACTCTTGAAAAGAGAAATAATATAACTTGTTAGCTATGTGCTGAAAAGACAAGAGACATGTCCTTTGAGTGGCTTTATAACCCCAAGATGTAAGTATATGATCCCCATGAATAGCTGGTACTTTCTGAGCATCTGAGATCAAAATAATAGTGTATATTTAAACTAAATATTATAAACAAAGAATTACCTCTTTGTGTGTAATTTATATATACATATTGGAATGCATGTATATATTTACGCATACATATTTAAAGTGCAAAGCCTGAAAAAAAAAATTTATGAGGTATCTAATAAACCTTATTTATTTGAAATCATTCCCTTTTCGTCTCCAGCCTTTCGGTAGCTGCATTCTTGCCTCATCACTGCTAAGACAAAGAAGAGAAAGGACTAATATATATTTAAATTGTTACTAGGGGAACAATATTGCCTCTGTATGTAATCTTTAATAGTCACAGCAAGGAAATATTGATGGAATTTATAGGAGGCCAACAGTTTCCTTCAGATGCGTTGTATGTTCCTAAATTAAATTAATTTACAAGACTTAATAATGTATGTACAGTTCTATGTTTTGTGTCGTTACTTTTCATCTACTACAGGAAGCCTAGTACCCATTAATAATTCTGCCTTTTTAAAGTTTATAAATGATCCCCAAATATGTCTTCTCAGTACAAAACAGTAGCCTATGGAAAGACATAAAAATGGAGCAGACTCACCTGATGCTTGTTTCCAATTAGTGTTAGAATGTCCCAGAGCTGGTGTTTGAAAGCATTTTGAACCAATAGCAGAAGAAAGTCAAATATTGTATCACTTCTCTCTACTTTACTAGGACATTTTGACAACTCAATTTAATGTGGTCTTCAAAATTCCCCAGCAGAATTGGAGACAGGGGCTATAGAGACATGGCATTCCGTATATCAGTGCTAGTGCTGTACTTTCTGGAAAAGAGAAGTACTAGAGATAAAAAACTCAAAATGTTGATGCCAAAAAATATACTGATTCTGAGTCATTATTAACTTTTGCAAGCATTTTTGTCACAATTTCCACCACCTAATAGATTTTTTTAAGGTTTTCATTAAAATCTCACTTTCTGGCCAAAAATATTACTCAGTTCTGACTGGCTCTGCTGTTTCATTTTTAGGAATCTCTTTCTAATGTAAGACAGCCTGTCTACATGACAAATAGGAAGGATCGATCTTCAGTAAAGCTGTGGTTATTGTAAGAATATCTTCATTTATGTGAAAACTTAGGCAAAACGAAGTAACAGTCTTCAGACAGAAGTCAAATAATAATGATTCAGTGTTGCTAAGAATTTTAATAGTGTTTCTATAGTGCTTGTATCCATGATAACAGTTTAAAAAAAAGTTAGAAGCAGTAATATCCTGATGTGATAAAACTAGAATGGTTTGTTTTTCTGTATTTACTCTTCTCTGCAGCTATATTCCTAGCATAACACATTCTGCAACTATTTCATACACACCAAAATGAACTCCATTTCTTCTAGGTGGCATATCATGAAAACTAAGCATAACAACAACAACAAAATGATAACTTAAAACTGTGACTTATTTATAATCTTCTCATCCAGTAGTACAGTTTGTGGGCCATCAAGATTATGCCAGGCACAAATATATCATATGCCATTGTGTCAACACTACAGTAAGTTAGCTATGCAGCCAGGTGCCAGCATGATTATGCAAATAGCAGTACTTTTGGCTTGTCAGTCAAAACCACTGCCAGAATGCCTGGGAGACAGATTTCATTAAAGGAGATACATTCTGTCTCAGTGAGGCTGACAATAATTTATGATTAATCAGTTTATGGAAACATGTTAACAGCAGAATGCTGTGGAGAGCAAGATGGATGTTTTGCCTCCACTTTCCCCATTTCTTTTCCTCCTACCTGATTCCAAATTTTTTTATTATTAAAATCCACATAGAGGACTCTGTTCTTCAACAGAGAACAGATTAGCTTATAAAAGAACCATACAGAACTGCTGAGCTGGGGAAGAAGTGATGATAAGTCATCTGACTTCCTACAAGTGGGATTGGAGCTGAGCTGGTGTCAAATTTGCCTCTTAGGTTTCAACAACCAGGCCTATGTCAGGACATGTTACTAAGAGCTGAATTAGTATCTTGTCTAGCTTTTAGCTGTGAAGTATAAAATACCAGAAGTCTAAATATTTGCATATTCCAACATAAACTTCATCGACTCAAATAAAAAGAAATTCATGCAATGTTCCCTCATGAACCATTGCCACAAATGTGTCTTTTTTTGCAGCCCATGAATAAAAAAATTAATAAAATGTGAAGTAGAAAGCTGTGAATACAATCTCTAATCCAGAGAAAGGAAGATCAATGCTTAAGAGAGTCGTAAACATCCACTGCTGAGCTGAGCCTCTGAAACACTTCTGCAAATTCTTCAGTTAAGGTCCAAGTGCAAAACCATTGAGTAGACCCAACTGGACCTTGATAGCAGGAATCTATAAGGCTAGAACAACATGCACAGCATGCATTGACATCAGCATGAAAAGGTTCGTCTTCCACCATAGCTTGCTTTGAGAAATCTACCAAAATGATCTCTGCTGTTGGGACAGATAAAACAATACCAGATTTGAGCACATACTGGGACTTTACTGGGTTCTTCTGAAATTAGCCATCAGCATTCAGTTTTGTATGTTGCTAAGCTCATGCTTCAGAAAAAAAACAAAAAAACCCAAAAAAAACCAAAAAACAACCCACAAACAAAATTGAAACAAAAAATAATATTTTCATGTAAGTATTCAGGCTGCCTGGAATTTATCTAAGCACAGTTTTTCTTTAATCAGAGAAATGCTAATAAATGTTGTATCCCACAAAAAGATTTTTCCCTTTAGTGTTTAGTATAGTTAAGAGTCATGATACTGCAATCTTTTTTTCAAAACTTGACCTTCTTGTTGTGCATCTTTCTTAGACGTTTGGTGCTCAACAATACACACCACTATGGAGTATTAGAAGAGTGAAAGACATATCAAAGTGCAATAAGTGAGAGTTGAAACATAAATATATCAGCATCAGAATATATATTTCATTATACTCTTCTGCCTTTTTAACATTTGAAAGTTCTAATTTATACTTCCCGATTTTAACCTGCATATAGTTTATAAACAACCAGCAACTCCGAGTGCCTTAAAGCCTGTGCTAATAGACTCTGATATAATTAAATTGAGCCACATTGCAATGCAGAATGCTTCTGGAACCATCAGTGACAAAAGTAATTGATAAATCAACCACTAATTGACTTGAGATAATGAAGGCATTTTTAAGGTGCAGTGAGATTGTCACCTAATTAACTTTGTAGAGAAACAAGTAAGATTATGTTTACTACAAGTGTTGTGGGTTAGTCATTGGTTTAAACAAAATCAGATAAATATGCAATATGGTAAAATGGTATATCACACAGATGATGATTTTGTCTTTATAAAGAAACAACTTTAGCAGCCCTCAAGTTCTGTGAATTTTATTTTATTTTCTGATTCAGTCGTGTATCACCAGGTGCAGTTATATACAATACTGTGATTTTTAGAGGAACCTATAGATTCCTCTGTAGAGAAAATCTACAAAATGTGACTGTTTCAGGGTTTCCTAAACAGCTATTTATTTTTTCACATCTAATATCATCTTTTCCTAGAACCGCTTCTGCAGATAACATGTTCCATGCATTTCAAGGTGATTTAACTTCTACATGAATGTCTGATCGTTGTGGACAGATCTTGCTTATTGTTAATTCTAGAAACTTTAAAACTTATTTGAATATAACTTTTTCTTTTAATAGAGCTGAGAAGAATAAGGTTTCAATTGATCCTTTGGAAACCATTTGGAACTGAAGGGATATGTGCAGATACAAGTTTTATGTGATCCCACTTCAAGGACTGGAAGTGTCAAATATGCAAGTTACTGTTTCTCAAAACCAGTCATCCGATTTTCTTGAAGAATCAACTGAAAATATCTCAGCTATAAATTAAAACAGACTATTCCTGACAGTAAATAAAGATATTTATTCTTGCTTAGTCTACAAAATGGATTTATTTTAGAGCAGGCTTGACTTCCACAGAGCAACCGCCTCCAGCCCATGAGAATGAGAAAGACATCTGGCTGTGCTGCACTGGCAGAGACCAAGTTTTCCTCTGATCTTGAGAAAGAGCATTCCTCAGTGTTGGAGTACCTTCTCCAAATCATTCATGACTCTGAGGGCTTCTTTCATTTCCTGATTATTCATTTGTAAGTAACACACTTTCTCCTTCAATGGGAGCTCTTCCGTGCTTCAGCTGCTGCTATTCTTGCCTGTTTCTTGAATGCATGTTAAAAGCTTTGTCACAAAGAGAACAACAATCAACTGTTTTCAAACTGGAGTGTAGCAAGTGGAAGTTGACTTTATTTATAAAAAGTGCATTTAGATGAGATTTAAGAAAAACATTCCTGATATATGCTGTAGCATTCCTGATATATGCTGTTATGCTTGTGTTGAAACCTATCAAAACAGTGTAACCCACACCTTGCAGAGATTTTAAAAAACAAGTATGATGAACATCTTTCAGACACGGTTTAGTTACATTAAGTCTGTCTCAAAGCCTGTAAAAGTAAAAGGATGACCTAGAAATTTATTCAGGAAATCCTTGCAGTCCTATAGCAAGGAATATATAGCTGATAATGTATCATGTCCTGGCAGAAATTACCTTCTCACCAGTTTAAATCTCTCTGTGAAGTCCATAAAATGAGTCTACACAAGTGAAAGTGAGCATTTCTTTTCTATTAGTGCCAAAATCTTTAGATCAAATATTGGACCTACTCTACAAGCTCAGCTAAGGATTACATTTATAGCACAGAAATGAAATAAAATTTAAATGCAAAAAACCATTACTCTTTCAATAGGTATGTAACCCACAGCCTCAGATGACTTCATTACCTGCTATTCATTACACTATCAAGCTACAAATTGTTCTTCCGTCACCACCCCCCTCCAACCCCACCCAATACTTTGTGCATTTGTCTTAAGCTAACCAATAGTACTTATCTCATATCTGATGGTACATATCAGAGCAGTAGTTTATTCCATACAGATTCTCTCTCTCTGGATGTCATGAAAAAATTCCAAAGCCCTTGGATTAATTAATTTAGTAGGCTCCACAATACAAATTATTGATCCCATTTTCAAGTGTGTTTTGGGTTTGTGTGGTGGGGTTTTGGTAGCAGGGAAGAGGCTGCAGGGCCGGCTCCTGTGAGAAGCTGCTGGAAGCTTCCCCGGCCCCAAGCCGGACCCGCCGCTGGCCCAGGCCGAGCCCCTCAGCGACGGCGGTAGCGCCTCTGGGAGAGCGGAGTTAAGGGGGAAACCTGCGGTGAGGGAGGAGATTGGGATGGGAGGGGAACCCCTGTGCAGATACCGAGGTCGGTGAGGAAGGAGGAGGAGGAGGAGGGGATGCCCCCGCAGCCCGCGGGGAGGCGGCAGGCTGTCCCCCGCAGATGCCCACCTGCAGCCCGGGGAGAGAGGAGCCCACGCCGGAGCAGGGGGATGGATGCCCCCCAAGATGGCCGCCGCTCTGTGGGGAAGCCCGCGCTGGAGCAGGCTGGGACTGAAGGACTGCAGCCCGTGGGAAGGTCCCACGCCAGGGAAGTCTGTGAGGAGCTGCAGCCCACAGGAAGGACCCACGCTGGAGCAGTTTGGTGGAGAGCTGCCTCCCGTGGGAGACACCCCCCGGCGGAGCAGGGGCCGAGCGCGGAGTCCTCCTCCCCCTGAGGAGGAAGGAGCGGCAGAGACAAGGGGTGAGGGACCGACCCCAGCCCCCGTCCCCTGTTCCCCGGGGAGAGAGAACCGGGAGTGGGGCTGAGGCGGGGAGGCAGAGGGCGGGGGGAAGGTGTTCTCAGGTTGGGGTTTACTTCCCAATATCCTTGGTTTGTTTGGATTGGTAGTCAATTAAACTAATTCTGTTTCTTCCCCAAGCTGAGCCTGTCTTTTGTCAGTCACCATAAGCGGTGAGTGATCCCTCCTTGTCCTTGTCTCAACCCATGAGTGTTTCTTACTACTTTCTCCTCCTCATCCCACCAAGGCCACGGGGGAGGAGTGAGCGAGCAGCTGTGTGGTGCTTTGTTGCCGGCTGGGCTGAAACCACGACAAAGTGAAAGTCCAAGGACTTTATTTTTCATAGTTGAAAACAGAATTTCACCCTGAGTGTCTTTGCCTTACTTAAAGTTTGCACTGCTTGTGGTTCATCTATTTCTATATGACAGATGAGCTCCTTGCTTTTCTTCTCTCTCCTTCTCTTTTTTTTTTTTTTTTTAACCACCTTCCCACTACTTTCTGTCTCAGGTTCTCATCTCAGCTCTTCCTTATCTTTGCACTGAAAAAGAAGAGAACATTAATTGCACAGAATTCAGTTTGATTGGGTTATAAGTGGAAGGTAAAAAAGACATGTCAGTGGAATTTTTCCACTCCTCCTTCAAAAATGACATGCTCTCTGAAGGTTTGTATTGTTCTTTAAATTTCCCAGCATATGTAAAGATAAAAATCATCCTGATGGTTTTTTGAAAAACTCTTATTTTCTATGTTTAGGAGGTGATATGTTGTGGCAGCATGAGTCATACACCATTTTATTTCTCCCTACAAAAAGTGTTGTAAATCAGTCATCATAAATCTGCACTTTGTTGGTGATTTAGGCAGAGCTTGAGTTGTAGAATTTTCACTGATATGGTACCTGTTTCTTGTAAGAGAAACATGTATATGGAGCAATATTCTTTTTTGGTGATGTTTTCCATCTTCTCAAAAGCCTTAGTTGCCTGAAATATTCAAAAATAATAAGCATTAAACCTGAACCTATCTAACTATAGATTTTTTAGCATTTCTTCTTCACAGGCTTCACAGAGATGCCTCAGTAGTATGAGTAACAACATTTTGCAGGTGCAAAACCAGAAATAATTTGCTGTGTGTCACCTGAAAATTAATGACAGAGCAGACAGTTGGATCCAGATTTCTTGATATTGTCTTTTTCACTATTTCTCTAACTTTTGTCCAGTGATAGTGTTTAGAGTCAGTAACCACAGCATCAAAGAACAATTTTGCATTTATGATAGATAATCCTAGTATTTAATGTCTGTGTATTATATAGATAGTATGTTTAACTATGAAGTGCATTCTGATTAGTACTTTCAGAAGACTTTTAAAGGCCACCTAAGACAGTGGAAGAATTTGGACTGATTTCAGAAAATTGAGTCAGCCCTTAAATAAACTACTAAAATAATTTTACATTTTGGGGTTATGTGACTCATTCTGTCTCTGAGAATTTGATAAGGCTACCATGTCACAGCTGAAATTTAGAAGTGAAAGGCAGCTGTCCTAGATGGATTGAGCAATATTCTCAGCTGATTTGAGAACTGATATAATTACATTAATTTCGCAGAGGAATATCAATTTACCCTTGAAAGGATATAAAAATCCTACTTACAGGACAGCATTTAAATCAACCAATCAGTTCTACATTTTAATTCCTTATTTTTCATCTTTGGTTTCTGTCACTATCTACATCATCAGAATAGTCCAGTGTTTCATTTCCTGAATCAGTGATTGGATTAAGACTAATATCTGAAACATAAAGAAAGAAAGATCTAGAGAAATAGGTTATGTCAATAGGCTAGGAGCAGTACTTCAAGGACCACGGTTTTGGTGTAGTTTCCTTTTACCAAAAAAACACACTCACTGTTGGTCATGCCATACTTATGCTTAGGAACATTACTGGCTTCCACACTGGTGTGAAGGCGTTGGCATAACATCCTCTGTGAGTAGTAATTATTATTTTCTTTCTGAACGTGGTATTAGCTATATGTGCTTTTGTCACTTCTTGAGTACGGAAAAACCTGACTGAAAAAGGTTCAATCTTGGGCAGGGACTTCAGTTAGTAGAGAACATTATGAGGAACTTCCTCGCGGGCAGGAGGGCTGCGGACAGACACACAAGTTAATTGTTCTCATTTGTGCCTATACATTGACTTGAAACCTGTTACATCCATAGCCTGGAGTTGGCCAGCTCAGGGGACCATGTTGACTGAAAGACAACGCTTGTTTGTGTCTTCCTGTAGATAACAGCGTCCCTTCAATGTGTATCCAAACAAATAGGAATATGGATATCATCTGTCCCTGAAAACCTCCACTACAGGTTCAAATACCAAGCCATTGAATATGTGATATCAAGCCTTAAGGTCTTTAGCTTAACTTACTGCAGACAAGCTTGACTTTTTAATGGCTGTTTCCTTGACTTAAATTATCACAATCATTGGTTCAGAGTGATGCTTGCCTCAGGTAGTGGTCTTTTTTCTTTTAATCTATTCAACAATATGCTTAGTCTTAAGGACAATTAATAAGCACTGTTAGTGGTGCCTTGTCACATTACTTCTACTGGTGTAATTTTAAGCAGCCAATTGAGCCATTCATCACAAATGACTAAACACGTAGTGAAAATACAGCTTACCGATGCCAATTACAAATTTATTTTGTCTCACTCATCTGGGATAGATTCCATAGATGTGTTAAAAATTAATTTTAAAACCTTGGAAAATACCTTAGCCATTGTAGGTGCCTTATAACACTCACACCTCTAGTATCGGAGCACATACATTGTGCTGCTGATTTTTAAAGAAGCCATAATTCAGTTTCCTATTTTGTGTCTGTACTGAGCCTACAAATAAACATGGATGTAGTATGTGCAGGTAGAGTTATCTTTTGTAAGCACAGATATGAACAAGTACTAAAAAAAATCCTTCTCAGTTAGAAAAATTTAAGTAGTTTCAAATCTGTATTCAGTGTCCCAAAAGTTTGGGCATAAAAATAGCATTTGCAATAAATCTCTTCAGGTTTCTTTTATTTTTTTTATATTTTTAATTATGTTTATTTATATTTAATTATATTTAATTATTTAATTACATAAACCGTGTTTAGATTAAGTTAGATGTAGTTCATATCAATAATTTAAGGTAAAATATTTTATGGGAATGGAGCAGTTATCTAAAAAAACCCCATAAATTTATTTGATATGGTTAATAACAGCATTGAGAAAAACAAATATGTTGAGGGCAAATACATAAATACACCCTGTCAAACATAGCTCTAGTTTAGAAATTTTCATATTTGGCTTAAATACTTAAAACAGCACTTTTTCCTCTTTTACTGTCCTATGAATACCTAGCAGGTCCTATAACACATGGCAAATTTTTAGAGTGAGGCATTAACTTAAATGCTTTGACAAGTCAGAATTTTAGTCTCTGCATGGAGAATGCATGTAGAAAATCTCAGTTCTATCAATATAAAAAAGTTCAGTTGTTCAGTTAAGGGAGAAACTTAGCAAGACAGCATTCTGGAATGGAGAGCGTTCAATATATCTGATTCTTCTCACATATACGTTCTTACACCATTTCTCCACTAGAATTTGTGCATTTCCAGTAAGTGGAATGAAGAGTTTATTAGCAGGAGGAAATGTCTGTTACATAGAGTAAATGCGAACAATTTCTTGTTTTTAACATTTGTATTTAAAGTGTTCAGTACTACAATAATACAGTGTTCTTCATGCTTTTCCATGTAATGTAGTACTCAATTTATCCCTTGTTCATGTCACACTTACCAGCTGAGTGATTTGTCTGGGGAATGTAAGGGATGACTGCAGGATTGAAGCAGCATTTATTTCTTGGTGGATGTGATGAACCATATGCAACAAATCTTTTTCTTGACCAGTGTTGACTTCAGGACATCTGTACAGTCAACTGCTCTATCAATACTCTAAATTGCTCTTTTATCATAATCGTTTGCTCTCTGGAACCCTGATGACCAAAGACCTCTGTCCATAAGAGGTTATGTTTCCAATGCATATTCAAGTCATGGTTTAAGGCTCTAATTCATCTTCCACTCAAATTGGAAGAGTTATGCAAGATACACGGACTCTTCACTGAATCTGGAAACTGTGAAAAGGTCTCAGAGTTAGTGTTTTGGGGCAGGCTGGTTTGGTTTTGGTTGTAAGTTTGAAAGGGGACTGACCCATTTAAACTGCTCGTGGAGACTAGTCCAAAATCAGAGAAGAATCTCAGTTGTGAGTCACGCTGCTTGTAAGACTAATTATAGGTAAGACTAATTATATGTAAGACTTGGTTCAAGCTGATACAGTGCAAGCATTCTTTATGATGCATTGGTCTGAAAGGTCTTTACCACTCATTTGGGGCAGGGAGTATTTTTCTCATTTTTTCTAATTGTAAGTTAATAGTAGACTAATGATTAAATACAAATGAAAGCCCTAAGGTTGTAGCATCTTCTCCAACACAACTATGATGTCTTTTAAGCAGCAGGTGTTGGAATTTCCCTCTTCCTTAACATCTGTAACTGTAAGTTACAGTTTACAGATAAAGGCCAGAACTATAAATGATGCAGTAAAAGGTTGTATTTATGACACTTTCAAGCTTATTTTGCAAAAGCTACTGGGGTAGAAAAATTAACCTCAGGCAAATTCTGAATCCTGAACTTTGAACTTTCTGATTTTTTTCTTTTTTTTCTGTAGATTTAGTTGCCTACGACAGATTCAGGCAGAAAAGAAACCAAAATCATGGACAAATTTAAAGTAAAAATTATAATTACCTGTTTACTATAAGATATTGAGAAGGTGATGACTGAGCTTTTTTCTTAACTACTAAAAAATCATGACTGTATGCTATAGAATGTTTCTTCTGTATATGTTTATTAAATTTGGACTTCAAAACAACTGCTAAAAATTATTCACTGAAACAGCAGGCAGATATGAAAGAGTTCCAGGATGCTCTTTACCCAGAACCATTATTCCTTTGTCTATAAAGTCAATTAGTTATTGTAGACTCTTTTGTCTGAGGACATCTTCCCACATTTATTCACTAATCTTTATCTGCTAATTAGCTGAATGGCAGCAAAATTCGTTTCCATGTCTGAATCCTACCCTGTTCGAAATCAACTAGAACAGTAGCTGTTACAGGATATTTCTGAACAGATTATTGCAATTAGTTTCCTGAAATTTGCCCCTTGTGAAAATGGTTACATAGTTTTTCAGCATCAGAGATGAAAATTAAAGTTGTGAGCCTCTGAGAGATCCCTGGTTCCACAGCTCAGTTCCACAAAGGGCAAATAAAAGGAAACACATTGCCTGAAGTGTTCTGACCTGTTTATTGGTGAAATTGATCTTTTGCATGTTTCCCTAACAGTTCATTCCAGTGTATATTTTAGGCTAACTAGACCACTTATCCTTTTAGGATGAAAAAATTGAATTTGAAGGTGCCACAGTAGCCCACCGAGGAAATAATCTGAACTGTTCAATACTGTGAAGCAATATTGCCAAATGTCCCAAAGTGGTGTAGTAGAGGACTTCTAGTGTGAGCCAAAAGTGTCTTAATTTATCAACACCAGCTATGTGTGTAGAAAAGGTGGTTTATGATCTGTTGTGAGGAAAATCTTAGCTTAAACCTGAAGAAGAAATCAGGATTCTGAATCCACGCACTTTCTTTACATGGTGATGTGTAAGACACCCTAATATGGAAAGGAAGTGGAGGGAGCTATTCTGCTTGTCAGGACAGAGGGTCCCTTGTTTTGGGTTTTCCATATCAGGTAGCACATGATGGTGGCAAAATAGGCAAACAAAAATGTTAAGAGTTATAGTCAAACAATATGTTATTTGTCATCTGGGATTTAAAAAAAAAACAAACAAAACTAACAACAAAAAATTCCCCCATAGAAATCCAAAATAGAAAAATAAAACAGCATACCAAATATGTAACTGTTTTCTATGCTTGCACTTCATAAACAAAATTCCTCTGTGATGTTATCAGATTCTTCGCTATGGCTATTACATTTGACATTTCACATTTTATATTATTATTATATGGCTCTGAAGAACCTATAGGTCATTTACGTCTCTAGAGATTCATTGAGTTGAAGGAAATTTGGTTCTTACATTTGAATCACATCAGAGAGGAAATGAGATAGAAGTCTAACTAAAAAGCACTGCTGTGGGCTAATGGCAAAAGGGGCAATCATTTTTTGATACTTATAAATTAAAATGGTTAGATTTCTCACCTTTACATCTTTTCTTGATTAGTTCCATGAATCTCAATGGCTACCTCTACAGTACTTCTAAATACTGTCTATGATGAAAATGTTTTAAGAAAAATCAGTTTGACAAGCTGTATTGGGTCTGGCTGAGATGGAGTTAATACTCCCCACAGCAGCCCTCATAGCACTGTGCCCTGCATCAGTAGCTAGAAAGGTGTTGATAGCACACCAGTGTTTTGGCTACTGCTGAGCAGTGCTGGCACAGCATCAAGGCTGTCTCCCCAACATTTTTGCCCTCCCCTCAATGGCAGGCTGGGGCAGGGCAAGATCTTGGGAGGGGACACAATCAGGACAGCTGACCTGAACTAACCAAACAGATATTCCATACCATATGACGTCAGCTCAGATATAAAAGCTAAGTAAAGGGAGACAGAGGGGGGGCATTTTGTCTTCCGGAGCAACCACTACGCGTACTGAAGCCCTGCTTCCCGAGAAGTGGCTAGACATCGCCTGCTGATGGGAAGTAGAGAATAACATAATCTGTTTTTTTTCTTTGCTTGCGCACGCGCGACCTTTGCTATCACTGTATTAAACTGTCCTTATCTTGACCCACGAGGCTTCTGTTATATTTTCTTCCCCCCCAGCTGAGGAGGGGGAGTGATAGAGCGGCTTTGGTGGGCACCTGGCATCCAACCAGGGTCAACCCACCACAGTCCTTTTTGGCGCCCAACGTGGGGCACGACAACGGCAGTTTTGCATTAAGCGTTCTATAGCTAGTTATTAAGTGGCAAGCTCCTGTGCAGGTCACCGAGCTTGTTAGCTGCTTGCTTATCTCTAGCTTGCTGAGTTTGGGAACATGTTAATGCAAATAATGTCTATGTGTTTTGTCCTGGCGCTGATGGCTTTGCTGTGTTGTGGGAGCTATCTTGTGGAGGAGATAAGAGAACACATCTCCCTCTCCCTACTAGGCATTGATGTGAATGGTTTTATTATGCAGGCTCCCGAGGTCCTTGTTCACCCTTATGTGAGCTGTTTAATACTAATAATTAATACTGGTGGCATATTATGGGTATTGTGGCATCTGGTCTCATCCTGGTATAAGAGAAGGCAAGTTTTAGGTGAGGCAATACTGAAATGTGCCCTCAAGCGACCGGTCCCTGGGTGGCAGGGTATATGGAAGGATTTGGGCAGATTCCTAGGACGGTTATCACCTCCCATAACCTGGGACTTTACATCTGAACAGGCAAGTAACCCTGGCAAACTGACACGCCACCTGATAGAAGGGTGCCTTGCTTATCCCAATGAAAACCAGCAGCTTCTTGCACTGTACTGGGGCCTGGCCTATGCCTACCGAGCCATAGTTCAACACTGTCAGAGGACCATGGTTGAGGCAGGGACCCAGACTGTATCTGAGGACACCATGCTCGAGATAGGGACCCAAACAACAACAACTACAGTAATTGCCCCAGTAGTGAAAAGGAAGCAGTGGACAAGGAGATCAACGGGTCCATACCATCGATTAGTGAGGGAAGAAGAAGAAGAGGAAGGGTTTGATCTAGAAGCTGGTCCTTCAACAAAGAAATTGGAGGAAGGAGTGAGGGAGCTTAAACAGGAAGCGGAAACTACCCGGTCCCTGACGTCCTCAGAACTTCGGGACTTGCGGAAAGATTACAGCCGCCAGCCAGGTGAGCGGATTGCTGCCTGGCTGCTCCGATGCTGGGATAACGGGGCTGATAGTCAGCAACTGGAAGGCAAGGAAGCCCAACAACTGGGATCCCTCGCTAGAAACCGGGGAATTGAAAGAGGAATTGGAAAAGAGGCAGCAGTTTGCAGTCTCTGGAGCCGGCTCCTCTCAAGTGTGAGGGCAAGATACCCATTCAAGGAAGATCTTGTGAATTCCTCAGAAAAGTGGACTACTGCAGATGAAGGCATCCAGTATCTGAGAGAGTTAGCAGTGGTGGAAGTCATCTACAGTGATCTAGATGATGAGGAAGTATCCAAAGATCCAGAGGATGTCCTGTGCACACGGGCCATGTGGCGAAAGGTGATTCAAGGTGCCCCAGCATCGTATTCTAACAGCTTGGCAGCAATGTATTGTCCAGATATGGAAACACCAACTGTGGAGAAAGTGTCGTCTTGGCTCCAAAACTTTGAGGAAAATCTCTGTGCCTCCTCATCCCTACAGGACAGTGCCTTGGCTGTTAGGGATGCTCCAAGAAATCAGTCCTCTCCTGCCCAAGTCAGAGGGAAAGGGAGCCCAAGGCGTATGCCACGTGGTACACTCTGGTTCTTCCTGCGTGACCAAGGGGAGGACATGAGGAAGTGGGATGGTGAACCTACCTTTAAGCTGGAAGCCCGCGTACGTGAACTGAGAGGGAAGACAGCTGTTAAGAAGGGGTCACCCAAGAAGAAGGCTGTCAGCATAGTTGCTGTAGAGGCCCAAGAAAGCACTCAGCGATCCTCCAAGCGTAGAAGAACTGAAACCACCTCCCTTGATTCTGGTGAGGGGACTTCTGGTCTGGTACCGCAAGGATCGGACAGTGAATATTCTGATGAGGAACAGCAATAGAGGGTCCCTGCCTTCGGCCAGGAGGAGGAAAGGGATGACCGAATATACTGGACTGTGTGGATTCGATGGCCTGGCACATCAGACCCACAGAAGTATAAAGCTTTGGTAGACACTGGTGCACAGTGTACACTGATGCCATCAGGATACAGGGGCACAGAACCCATCTGGATCTCGGGAGTGACAGGGGGATGCCAAGAATTGACTATACTGGAGGCTGAAGTGAGCTTGACAGGGGACAAGTGGGAAAAGCACCCCATTGTGACCGGCCCAGAGGCCCCTTGTATCCTTGGCATAGACTACCTCAAGAGAGGGTACTTCAAGGACCCAAAGGGGTACCGATGGGTTTTTGGTGTAGCCACTGTAAATGCAGAGAAGATCAAACAGCTATCTACCCTGCCTGGCCTCTCGGAAGATCCCTTCACTGTGGGATTGCTGCAAGTTGAAGAACAGCAGGTGCCAATCGCTACCAGGACAGTGCACCGTCGGCAATATCGGACAAACCGAGACTCCCTGGCTCCCATCCATGAGCTGATTCATCACCTAGAGAGCCAAGGAGTCATCAGTAAGACTCATTCACCTTTTAATAGTCCTATATGGCCAGTGCAAAAGTCTGATGGAGGATGGAGGTTAACAGTAGATTATCGCGGCCTGAATGAAGTGACACCGCCACTGAGTGCTGCTGTACCGGACATGTTAGAGCTCCAGTATGAACTGGCATCAAAGGCAGCCACATGGTATGCTACAATTGATATTGCCAATGCATTTTTCTCCATTCCTTTGGCAGCAGAATGCAGGCCACAGTTTGCTTTCACATGGAGAGGTGTCCAATACACCTGGAATCGACTGCCCCAGGGGTGGAAGCACAGCCCTACCATTTGTCACGGATTAATCCAAATGGCACTGGAACAAGGCGATGCCCCTGAACATTTACAATACATAGATGACATCATCGTGTGGGGCAACGAGGCAGAAGAAGTGTTTGAGAAGGGAAAAAAAATAATTCAGATTCTTCTGAAAGCTGGTTTCGCCATAAAGAAAAGTAAGGTCAAGGGACCTGCACAGGAGATTCAATTCTTGGGAATAAAATGGCAGGATGGACGCCGTCATGTCCCAATGGATGTGGTTAACAAGATAGCATCTATGTCTCCACCAGCCAACAAGAAAGAAACACAAGCTTTCCTAGGCCTTGTGGGGTTCTGGAGAATGCATATTCCAGGTTATAGTCAGCTTGTGAGCCCTCTCTATCGAGTAACGCGGAAAAAGAACTATTTTGAATGGGGCCCTGAACAACAACAAGCTTTTGAGCATATCAGACAGGAAATAGCTTGTGCAGTAGCTCTTGGGCCTGTCCGGACAGGACCAGATGTACAAAATGTTCTCTACACTGCAGCTGGGGAGCATGGTCTCACCTGGAGCCTGTGGCAGAAAACACCAGGAGAAACCCGAGGTCGACCATTAGGGTTTTGGAGTCGGGGGTACCGAGGATCAGAAGCCCACTACACCCCGACTGAAAAAGAAATACTAGCAGCATATGAGGGGGTTCGAGCCGCTTCAGAAGTTGTTGGTACAGAAGCATATCTCCTCTTGGCACCACGATTGCCCGTGCTACACTGGATGTTCAAAGGAAACATCCCCTCTACACATCATGCAACCAGCGCTACATGGAGTAAGTGGATAGCATTGATCACACAACGAGCTCGACTGGGGAAATCTAACCGCCCAGGAATTCTGGAAGAGATCATGGACTGGCCAGAAGGCAGAGATTTTGGAGCATCACCTGAGGAGGTGGCTCGTGCCCAAGAGGCACCACCATATAATGAGCTATCAGAAGACGAAAGGTGTTACGCTTTGTTTACTGATGGATCCTGTCGTGTGGTAGGGAACCATCGGAAGTGGAAAGCTGCTGTGTGGAGTCCCACACGACAAGTCGTTGAGGCCACTGAAGGAGAAGGCGAGTCAAGTCAGTTTGCAGAAGTGAAAGCCATCCAACTAGCCCTAGACATTGCTGAACGAGAAAAGTGGCCGGTACTCTACCTCTATACTGACTCCTGGATGGTGGCTAATGCCCTATGGGGGTGGCTACAGCAGTGGAAGAAGACCAACTGGCAACGCAGGGGTAAACCCATCTGGGCAGCAGCATTGTGGCAGGACATTGCTGCCCGTGTAGAACACGTGACTCTAAAGGTACGTCATGTAGATGCTCACGTGCCCAAAAGCCGTGCCACTGAAGAACATCGAAATAATGAACAGGTAGACAAGGCTGCCAAAATAGAAATAGCTCAGGTGGACCTGGACTGGGAGCGTAAGGGTGAGCTATTTGTAGCTCGATGGGCCCATGAGACATTAGGACATCTAGGGAGAGATGCAACATATAGGTGGGCTCGTGATCGAGGGGTGGACCTGACCATGGAGGCCATCACACAGGTCACTCATGAATGTGAAACATGTGCTGCAATCAAACGAGCGACCAGAGTAAAGTCTCCCTGGAACAGAGGGCGGTGGCTGGGCTTTCGATATGGCGAGGCCTGGCAAATTGACTACATTGGACCACTGCCACGAACATGCCAAGGCAAGCGCTACATACTCACCATGGTGGAAGCAACTACTGGTTGGCTAGAAACATATCCTGTAAACCATGCCACTGCCCGAAACACCATCTTAGGCCTCGAAAGGCAAATTTTATGGCGACACGGTACCCCAGAAAGGATTGAATCAGACAATGGGACTCATTTCCGAAATAACCTCATAAGCTCCTGGGCAAAGAAACATGGCATTGAGTGGGTGTACCACATACCCTATCACCCGCAAGCATCTGGAAAAATTGAGAGATATAATGGACTGTTGAAGACTATGTTGAGAGCGCTAGGCAATGGGACATGGAAACATTGGGATACAAATTTAGCAGAAGCCACTTGGCTAGTTAACACCAGAGGATCTGCTAACCGTCCTGGTCCTGCCCAAACAAAACCCCTACATACTGTGGGAGGAGATAAGGTCCCCGTAGTGCACATGGGGAAGTGGCTGGGGAAGGCAGTGTGGATTGCACCTCCCACGGGAAAAGGCAAACCCATTCGTGGGATTGTCTTTGCTCAGGGACCTGGGTGTACTTGGTGGGTAATGCGGAAGGATGGGGAGACCCAGTGTGTGCCTCAAGGACATTTAACCTTGGGGGAAAAATAATCTGTGATGTGAGTTGTATGTTGTAGGAAGTAATGTAGCAGGAATGACCTGAACTGCAGAGGAGTGAACTTCGCAAAGAACCAGACAAGTGCATCGGTGACCCAAACCAAGCGGGTGTTGGTGCCCAGCATTCGAACATACTGCTTTTCCTGTCCTGACCACTCATCTTGATGGATGGGGCCTAAGTCATAACCTGAGTGTGAACAGCTGGAGGAGTGGAAGAAGCCCATGGAATATCTATCTTTTAAAGGACAAGGGATAGTAATTAATAAGAATGTATAAATCTGTACATTGGGTATAAAAGTGGTTTCAGTACGTAGTTTCAGCTGTAAGTGTTGGTAAGAAAGGATTTCAGTAATGAGAATTAAATACAATAATATGGTTAGAAGATATCTGTATTAAATTATGTGGGACCTGAGCAGGACGCAAATGGTATGGAGTAAGGGGTGGAGATTGTATTGGGTCTGGCTGAGGTGGAGTTAATACTCCCCACAGCAGCCCTCATAGCACTGTGCCCTGCATCAGTAGCTAGAAAGGTGTTGATAGCACACCAGTGTTTTGGCTACTGCTGAGCAGTGCTGGCACAGCATCAAGGCTGTCTCCCCAACATTTTTGCCCTCCCCTCAATGGCAGGCTGGGGCAGGGCAAGATCTTGGGAGGGGACACAATCAGGACAGCTGACCTAAACTAACCAAACAGATATTCCTTACCATATGACGTCAGCTCAGATATAAAAGCTAAGTAAAGGGAGACAGAGTGGGGGGCATTTTGTCTTCCGGAGCAACCACTACGCGTACTGAAGCCCTGCTTCCTGAGAAGTGGCTAGACATCGCCTGCTGATGGGAAGTAGAGAATAACATCATCTGGTTTTTTTTCTTTGCTTTCGCACGCGCGACCTTTGCTATCACTGTATTAAACTGTCCTTGTCTTGACCCACGAGCCTTCTGTTATATTTTCTTCCCCCCCAGCTGAGGAGGGGGAGTGATAGAGCGGCTTTGGTGGGCACCTGGCATCCAACCAGGGTCAACCCACCACACAAGCTGTGAGTTTTCATAGTTTATTCTAAATTCTGCAGCATCAAATTTCAGAAACTCTTAAAGTACTAACTTTCCTGCTGTGAGCCTCTAGTAAACAATTCTTCACTTTTGGTTAGCACTCTATCTCAGAAATTCACAGCACATTAATTAAGATTTACAACATTCCACTGAGTCAAATATTTTCACATGCACTAAAATATTTTTGCATGAGGCTATGATATGATCCGATTCCTCCAGTGGGTCAGTAATGAGACTGGATATAAGCATAGTGTAGTGCAGATTCTTAGTGTCTTTGCATAATTCTCTCTCATTTTAATACTGTAGAAGCATTTTTACATCATAGGAAAACAAAGGAAGCTTTATTCCATTCTAGAAATGCAAAAAAGTCACTGTGAATTTGTACTGGGCTGCAGCTGCAGAGGTTCCTGCCAGGCATACTTGGTAATACATAAATTGTCTCCAGCCAGAGAAATTTAAAGAGTCATTAATAGTCCAGTCACTAATTTTAGGTCAGTACAAAGGATGCAAAAGAAAATTTGATTCCAAAAAAAGAAGAGTAATTTTGGGTAAAAAACATTCTGTGTTGAACCAGAAGGACTATGTAGATGCCCTAGGGTGAAAAAAGAACAACAAAAGATTAACAAATGGGAATATAAAAAGAGATAGATTGATAAATTATTTTCAGAAATTCAAAAATGAAAACTGGGAAACAACCTAAGCCAAAATTTTAGTAGTTAATATTTGAACAAGATGCAATGTAAACTCTACTCCTGTACTAAGTGTGTGCAAGTGCCTACATGGTTTTTAGGCAAAATTTTAAACTTTTCAGTTATAAGCAAATGAAACTAGAAAGAGAAGAGTATTTCTGAACTCTTCCTGCTACAGAATAGGCTGGCTGAAAACTGTGATTTTAAACAAGCTATCCAGAATATGAAAAATACCCACCTGTATTAACAGTTGTTAACAGATTAAATTTACAGACCAGTGATGTGCAGTGATCACTTAAAATATTCATCATTAAAAATGTCAGTGGCATTTACCAACTTCATTGAAGGAGTGATGACTCCAGGTTGAAATTAATGATGAAATATTTTTTTGCCAGTCTTATGATGGTAGCTAGTGCCTAACAGAACATCCCTTCTGAGTAATAAAAAATTCTTATGTAAACTAAACTAACCCTTCTAAAGTTTATAAAATTAAGGACCACTGCAAATACAGAGGTTTTGATATTTCCTGATGATTTTCTTGAATTTATTCTTAGTGTGTATGCCATAGCTGGAAGATGTTTGGGTTTTTTTTTAATTTCCCGCTGATTCCTAAGCTTGATTACTGAATAAATTCAGCATGTTTAGCTGCTCTAGAAAGTGAACAGGCTTTCTGTTCTTATTGTTTCCACCTAAATAGTCCTTTTTGATCATATTTTTCAACTCTAATAGAAATACATCTTTGCTCTCAGAATCCAGTAGTGTTGCAATCCATTTCCTTGGCCTCAGGGAAAGGTTACTTAAACAGCAAGAACTAGTAGCAATTCTGTTCTTTGCTTTTTTTACTACCTGATTAGAACTAATTGGAACTAGTGTGGATACTGCAAAACATACTGCATTGGGGTTTTGCTTTAGCTTTAGCTTTAGCTAAAAACGCCCTAACAAGTAGATAGTAATGGCTATAAATTCTTTGCTTGCAGCACTAGAAAGTATTCTGCTGTAAAGATGCTAGGTTGGTTGACCTCCCCTGCTTCAGAAAACAAAAAAATATCATTCTTGACTGATTCTGAACATGAACTGCAAAAATTGCAGTGGTTCAGAAATGCTTTTCTGCCCAGAATATCTCACTGTTCTGTCTGCCATAATTGAAGCAGCCACTTTCAGAAAATTCAACCACTCTTCCAGTCTCTCACTATCATAGGAGTTTTACTTTGAACCATATTCTCTCCTGAGCTATGGACTTGCTGTTCATACTCTAAGTTCTCACATCAAACATTTGAGGGAATATGGTATGTGGGAAAATTCACTGGGAAGTCATTCTCTAATTCCAATAATTTTGTCACTCCTGGGCAATCTGTCTACCTACACCTCCAGCTTACTGTCATTTGTTTTTGCTGGAGTGAGCCTAGGATGGCTACAGAGGAGAACAAGAGGGCAAATAGTATGACAAAAAGCCAAAAATATAGACGAATCAAAACAAAAATTAAACACTGTGCAATAGAGAGAAAAACCATAAATATTGAGGCTAAGGACATGGTTTTCACAGTCTAACCATATGAGTGACACAGTGTGGGTGCCAAAATTGATCCACAGCCTACATCTGACTTTGTTATTAAATGGAAACAGAAGCTGAATCTTTAATTTCGTCCCTGAACTTTGTCTTCCTTTCTAATAGTCCCTCTGCTTTAGTTTCCCAGTTTCATTTCTTTCTTACCGAAAAGTGGTTCCTCCCTCAAAATGAATGTTATAAAACCTGTCTAAATTAGCTGGTAGGTAACTAGTGAGTAGATAACACATAACATGTTTCAACAGGCAGTCTGGCAGAAGCTCTTTGGCCAGGGAAACACTGGGATGGAGGAGTTTTCTGTGACTCCCAAACAGCGGGAGTTTCAGTGACAAACCCAGCTGTAGGGGGAATGTATGGAACCTTATCAGCGGGAGAGGTGACAATGACGTGGGAAACAGCTGTAGGCAGACCTGATAGCAGTTTCTTTGAAAAATTAACTAATTTCTTGAGGGCCTCAGCTAAAAGCTCTTCTCTTTTGTCTTGCAACAGGCAGAGAGGTGGCCTCTGCCTTGCTTTGTTTGTGTCTAGAGAAAGAAGAGTGTGCTCTCTCGCGGGGTCACTGCACGGACCAGCCAAAGCACTGCATCCTGAGGAGGAGCGAGCGGTGTGAGCCATACCTCCAACGGCCTGACAAAGAGGATGCTGTTGTGTATTGGTTTTATGTGGCAAGGTTTTGGTAGTGGGGGGGGGTTACAGGGGTGGCTTCTGTAAGAAGCTGCTGGAAGCTTCCCCTGTGTTCGAGAGAGAGCGAGCCCATACCAGCCGGCTCTGAGACGGACCCGCCGCAGGCCAAGGCCGAGCCAATCAGTGATAGTGGTAACGCCTCTGTGATAACATTTTTAAGAAGGAAAAAAAGTTGGGAGAGTGAGAAACAGCCGCCGGAGAGAGGAGTGAGAACATGTAAGAGAAACAAGCCTGCGGACACCAAGGTCAGTGAAGAAGAAGGAGGGGAGGAGATGCCTCAGGCGCCGGAGCGAAGATTCCCCTGCAGCCCATGGTGAAGACCCTGGTGAGGCAGGCTGTCCCCCTGCAGTCCAGGGAGGTCCACAGTGGAGCAGATCTCCACCTGCAGCCCGGGGAGGACCCCACGCCGGAGCAGGTGGGTTCCCAAAGGAGGCTGTGACCCCGCGGGAACCCCGCGCTGGAGCAGGTTCCTGGCAGGACCTGCGGATCTGCGGAGAGAGGAGCCCGTGGAGCAGGTTTTCTGGCAGGACTTGTGACCCCGTGGGGGACCCGCGCTGGAGCAGTGTGCTCCTGAAGGACTGCACATCGTGGAAAGGACCCACGCTGGAGCAGTTCATGAAGAACTGCAGCCCGTGGGAATGGCCCACGTTGGAGACGTTCGTGGAGGACTGTCTCCCGTGGGTGGGACCCCACGCTGGAGCGGGGGAAGAGTGTGATCAGCCCTCACCCTGAGGAGGTGAAGCGGCAGAAAATAACGTGTGATGACCGTAAACCCCATCCCTGTCCCCCTTGTGCCGTTGGGGGGGCTTGGTGGAGAAATCCGGGAGTGAAGTTGTGCCCGGGAAGAAGGGAGGGGTGGTGGGAAGGTGTTCTGAGATTTCGTTTTACTTCTCATTACCTTACTGTGGCTGATTTGTAATAAATTGATCTAATTTTCCCTAAGCTGAGTCTGTTTTGCCTGTGACGGTAATTAGTGAATGATCTCTCCTGTCCTTATCTCGACCCGCAAGTTTTTGTTATATTTTTCTCTCCCCTGTCCAGCTGAGGATGGGGGAGTGATAGAACGGCTTTGGTGGGCACCTGGTGTCTAGCCAGGGTCAACCCATCACATGTTGCTGTTGTCAAAGTGCTGAGATTCTTGGTAAGAAGAAGGGCCTTGAAGGATGGGGACGAAACATGACTGGTATTCATCGAGCGATCACGAGCGTGAACCCGTTCTGTTGCTGAGATTCTAGGTGACATTCAGAAAACAGAAAATATTATTGAAGAACATCTTAGTATGACTGAGTATTGTGCTGTTATTGTATTAAAGAACTAATGCTTCAAACTTGTCCAAAGGCTTACCTGTTGAGGCTAAATTCATGAACCTGTTGCTCTTGTTTTATTCTAGTGCTGTTCTCCCTAAATCATATAACCCTCCTTCTCTACAGTTACATCTTTTCCTGCTTCAATCTCTCCATGTTTTTGTGCCTGTCACATTTTGGCAGTTACCATTACAATTCCCCTAAAAAGAATCTCAAGGTTACAGCCTAAATATGGAACTATCAATAACACTTTTTCATTTTAGGATAAGTCAAGAATGTTAGGATTCAATAATTAATAAGTTGGAGAATATTAAAACAGCTCTGTGAATCTCTAATATGTCCTTACTGGAATCTGGAAACCTAGTGAAAAACTCTGGCAATTTTACCACATGCACACATATACACACTAAAAATGGAGCAGAGGTAGAAGGACTGCAGACACACAGGGAAGAAAAATGACTAAAAGATTTATTTTAGAAAGAAAATTAAGAATAGAAAGATATACAAAACAATGGTCTGAAATAGGACATCCTGACTCCATTTCTCATTATAACTTTCACATATAAGCTAATAACACAGGGCAGATAGCATATATTAAGTTCATCTCTTATTTTCCCCCATAGAAACTTATTTGTCTACAATGCTAAAATTCCCTGAAAGTGAATCAGCAACAAACCCAGTAAATAGGTTTCCTGTCATTCAGTCCTTTACACTGTCCACTGGACCATGCTGACTTCTTGATGTTTATTCAAGCAGCTAAGCACCTTTCTAAGTTGATGAGGATGCTGTCTGCTGCAAGCCCATTCTGGTAAATATGTAAGGTCTCTTCTAGCTGCAGACAAGCCTACAAAATCACTTTGTATGATTAATAGCGTCAGGAGGAGTGACTTTCTGTTGCCATGCGATGACTAAATTCTTCTAGGTCACTTGAAAAAAATCAAAAGCAGTTTTCTTTCTGAAGGTATTGTAAGTGCTAATTGTTTCCCTGCTGCCACACGCACACAAACACATTTCTGCAGAGTTTATGGGCTGAATTGGTTAGGGAACAGCATTTCTCTCACAATGGCATTTTGAAGCTGGCATAGCCTCCTTAATTCTTCACACGCAGCAGAGTTTGACACCACCTTTTGGAAGAAATGTATGACAGTTTAAAATGAAAGTAATCTTTCAACAGCTTGAAAGGTTTCTTTTTTTCCTAGAAACAGACTGTGTGCAAAGAGGTAATGACAAAAAGAATTAATTTAAAATCCTTCTAAAATTTCAGCAGTTTAGCT
Organism: Buteo buteo; assembly: GCF_964188355.1. Lineage (NCBI taxonomy): Eukaryota > Metazoa > Chordata > Aves > Accipitriformes > Accipitridae > Buteo > Buteo buteo. The sequence goes on along the minus strand of NC_134176.1, from coordinate 50,933,448 downwards.
ATGCAAAATGTGCAACTTCAGAAAACCTGAAGGGTAGTTATCTTGCAGCAAAAGCAATTTAAATAGCTTACTAGAAGCAGCTCAAGTGTGGATATTTCTCTTGTTTATCAGTGCATTATGTACATACAAACAATTTATTTATTTACTGAGGAAAAAGGCATTCTTTAGGTTGCTAGCAATAAATATATCTATTATGTAGTTCATGTCTTTCAGAATTTGGATTTCTTTCTGGATGTTTTTAAAGTTTTAATGAGAAGAGTTTGTTGTTTTTTTTTTTTAAAAAAAGTAAGTTTTCAGTTGGTACTCTCTTCCCTTCCCTCTTACTCCATCCTCCATTTATTCAAAATTGCAGATTAAATCAGCTGTTTAGCTGATTGTTATGGTCAGGGACTTTAAAGAAGATTAGACTATTTATTTCTCATTAGTTAGAAATCATTATTCATTGTTATATTTCTTAAGCAATTTCAGATAGCAGTATGGGTAGTCTCCCAACTAAATATTTATCTTAGATCCAGTGAAAACAATAAAGTACAAAAATATTTTCTGTAAGTACATTACCCTTCTTGACTTAAACACAGGAGTGGGTGCCTGGGGAAACAAATATGGCAAAGACTGGGGTCTATTTCTAATTTTTATTTCATGGAAAGTAAAAAACAACTGTAAAACCCTTGAAAAGAGGGCTAAATAATCTGATGCAGGTAAATGTAATGATCTGCAATATGCCCTGGTGGGATTACGATTTTGAAATACAGCATCTAAGTGTTTCTAAACCTTATCTTCTTAACATCATACAAGAGAACTTCTACTGAGAGTTTTATCTGCAAGGGTTTGTTATTAAAAAAATGGGTAAGACGGTTCTGACTAGGGGAGTTAATAAGCAGGCACAGAGAGAGTTGTGTCTGTGAGAGCAGCATTATAAGGAGGAAAGTCTCACTAGGCAAGTTCAAAACACAAACTTTCCAAATACATACAGTTTTTACAGGTGGGGGTTTTCCTGTAATGGAGAAAAGATAAAATTTTCTCAGTATATGCTTTTGGTCAGCTGTCTTCAAATGAAATATAGTATGCAAGCTACTTCTGTGATTTTAAACAGAGTTTCAATCTATTTTTAATCTTGGTTTAAACAAATCCCTTCTATGTGGGAGGTTTGTGCAGACTGACCTCCAAGAGCTGAAACTGTCTCAGCTGCTAAGGGAGCTCTGAGGGTAGTTCTCCAGGTATTGATCAGACGATGGCAACAGCAGCGTGAGCTGGGCTAAGTGAACCTAAAGGCATTGCCATATGGAGGAACCTAAAATTAATTCAGACATCATTCCCCAAACGCCACTCTGGTGGAGGTCCAAAGCCCTGGAGCAATTCCACTCAGGAAAATCCCTCTCCCGAACATCACCAGTCTTGTGTGACTCTTCTTCGCTGGTGCTGTCAATGGCAATTTTCGTCTCTGAGCTCAACTGTTTGCCTCTTTGCTTTGCTTCCACTGCTGATGACCCCTCCACCAGTCTAACTGGTAACTCCATGGGGACCAGGAGTCTGGAAAGACCTCTTTCTATGCCTTTTCACAAGCCTATAGTCAGCACATCCAGACCAAGAATCACAAAGCCACTGGCCCGATTTGTCTCTTTTTTAGGATCAGGCTTTGACCATTTTTAGCACAAGCTCTTTCTTTCCAGAACCAAGGTCTGTTATCAAATCAAAGTCCATTTCTGTATTCTCAGGGTGACCCATCATCTCTATGTTCATAAAACATTTTAGGAGCTTAAGGTTTTAAAGGGGCTTTAGTACTTAAGCACCTTTTAATCCTTAAAGCAATTCATGCACAAACATCTTTAAGGAGATAAAAATGGCTTTGTTTCTTAAATGCCACACATTTAAGCTTTCTCACTCTTAAATCTTTTAAAGTGGTTTATATATTAAAACCACTAATACCAGTATTGCTACTCATTCGGTCTGTGGCCTTGGACATACCACTTTCTCTGGGCATTTGTTTCTCTATCTGTGAAATGGGAATAAGATCAATGCAACTATTGTTTTGCATAACCAGTTACTGCCTGAACAGGAATTTAAATGGAAGAAAAAAGCATAAAAATACTTTGTGTTTTTATTAAACACCAGAATATTAGTGGTCAATAGATTAGTGCTAAATCAGTGCATACAAACAGCAGTAGAAACCATTTTCCAGCAACAGCCAAGTAAGTTCAATAATGTAAAATAAAGTATTTTCTTGCCTTATACAAAGAAATGCTGATCACTGCCAATACTGTGAAATGAAGTTGCCAAGATAAATTTTTGAAAGACATGATCACATCTACATGCATTCTTGAAAGATCTCTTCCAGCTCTAAAACTGTTCTTCATTTGCTCTTTTCATGGAAGAAACCAGCTGATTTTTTTTTAATATAGTTGTCCGCCTTTCCTGTGAGATAGGATCATGACATGAAAATGTTTTCCTCAACACAAGAACTTATCACTGGTATATGTAAAGGCCAATATCATTATTGAGGAAACAGATTAACATACATGTCTGAAAGTTTTCGTGAGAGCGTTTTTCTAGAAAACTTTACTGGAATTTGGGATGTGAAATAAAGGGACAAAGTGCCAATTTTTTAAGGTTATGCATACAATTAGAGAAAGATTGACACTTCATTCAATAACCTTTTGAGAAATAGAGAGAAGTTATGGACGATGTAATGCTGAGAGACAGATGAAGTGACTTTAGGTAATCAAAGTAAAAATTGCTGCCTGACAGAATCCCAGCAGCAAGGCCCTTGTTTTCCGAGATACCTGATGGGTTTTTACAGCGTTATAGCATTTGAGTTTTATGCTGTATGATATTCACCAAGTGACAGTGTGACCCTCTTCTCCCCTAAGATGTTATCACTTCTCTGTGGCAAAGTAATTCTGTTGCTGTCTTACTAGAGATGAACTCATGAATCAGTGATGTGGACAGGGGTGGCAGTCCAGATATGAGTCCGTGAAATCTATAAATCCTTTAAAAGACACTGTTTTTCTGCTGCCAACAGTTATTATTGTGTCACAATCAGGCAATTTCATTCTGAAACGTTGGGCGGCCTGGATTTGAGTACTAAAAGGAGAAAAGCTACCAGGAGATTATGGAACCAGCACATTATATGATCTGAAATCTAGACAGTGAAGTCCATCTATTTTTGTATGCTCTTTCTAGTCAGTAGCGATCACTACTCCATTGAACACTGGAGCATATTTTCTTTAAACCATAACCTTTAATAATATCTAATAGAAGTTATCATAAAGTTTTCAGAATAAAATCTGTATATTTTTTTCCCCCCATGTCTTGCCTTAACCATGGATTCACTTGCAATTTGCTAACTTTCAATAATTAAGCCACACCATATCCATGACAGGTGATTTCAGACATGTAACTTTCAACTATTTGCATGCCTAAAACTCATGTTGGTCAATAAGTCCTCATGGACTCCCTTGTGCAAGAGCGAGTAATCAAAAACATGCAGTGAATTGTCCACAGTCACATGGTCTGGATCGGGGTATACACGAAGAATGAATAGGTAAAGATTATTAGGTTTGAACAAATACATTCTAGCATTTGATACAGCTACTGATGACATACAGACTGGAAAGCTGATGTGTAAATAAATTACTTTGTCTTACACCAAAAAGCAAGTCTAGTGACTGTTTGAATGCACAGAAAAGTTTCCTGAATCCTAGGCCACTATCATGCCCAACAGGCTACAGTCCCTTTGACTGCTGTTCTTCTGGATGGGTTTCAGCAGTATTTTTGTCAATTTGAATCTCTCTTCTTGAGCTAACACTGTTCATAACTATCAAGACCATCTCACAGAAAGCTTTCTTGAACTTTTGTCAACTTTGGACTGTTTTTTATTAAAATTGAGTACATTGTGAAGTAGTGTAAAAAAACCTGTCAGTTTGTTTTCATGGCAAAATCAAGCACATCTGAAAAACACCTTGAGAATCACAATATAATCTGACTCTGTCTTTAGTGCTTTAATTAGAATGGTTGACTAGCAACAGTAAAATAAGAATACTAAAAAACTATTTGCAGCCTAATTTTGGTTATTTATTATTCTCAATTAGCATTCAGAGAGTCACTAGTGGTTGAAAGAAACTGGAAGGAATAATAGCTTGTGTGAAGATTCAGGCCAGACACTGTATTTACTCTTCACGATAAAAAAATAAGTCACCAGAAAGCCGAGGACATACTATGGCTCCTTAGGAAAATAAAGGGGTAATACATTAATTTTGTTGTGTAGGATTAGCTGATAGGAGAATTTATAAATTATTTGGCTTAAGGAAGTTTGTAACGTTTCATAGATTCATTGAGAAAAGAGTACGTTTTAGAAACTGGGGTTGGTAAGTGAACTACTCAGTGACTTTAACACAGATTCCATCAGGCCACATGTAAGTTAAAGATTTTGTTTTCAAAAAATTCAAAACAAGAATTTGTAGAGTGTATTTGTTTTAGAGAGGAAGTTAACTGTGAGTTCTGTGAATGATTAATATGGTTGTTCATACACTATTTCATATCAGGTACAAAAAACAAAAGGGAAAGATCAGAAGTTGTAGCTAGGGAGAGTAAACAGTGAATCACACAATGCTGCGGTACCCTGCTGATGCATTAGCTCGGGGAACAGTCCCACCTCCTGACTCTTTTAGTGGTACTTCCTGGGATACAACATATTGGAGTGGGGTTTGTTGGGGTTTTTTTCTTTGTACCCTTTGGAAATTTTCATTTTTAAGTACCCACAAAGTAAGGCCAGTAAAACCTGATAAGATTACAGAATTTGTTAACCCATTTTAATCACGGTTAACCATTCCTAAATTTTGTTAATCAATTTTATTTTGCCTATAATGTTGGGTATTTTTAATATTTAATAATAGAGAATCTAGTGTGTAATGTCTTTATTGAATTTAGGCTTGAGAAATGGAGAGTGAGAGAGGAGATTTTTCCTGCTAAAACAGCTTTGCTTGACAGAATAAATTTGTAAATAAAATATTACACATCAGGAGCTCCCTTTCAGTCACATAAACATTTTGAATAATTAACAAAGCCATAGGATATAATGTCCTAGCATTTAACTTAATGTTTACTCATAAATTGTTATGATTACTTGCTATAGAAGTAAGAAGGGTATGATGCATCACTTCTGGTCACCATTGATATATTATTTGGTGTTAGCTCTTGTTCAAAATCTAAACACTGTAGAATAAGGGAGAACAGAAGGTTACTAGTGTGTAAATACAGTGGAAGGTTCTGCTCATCTTTTGTAGAAACCACCAGCAGCTGTGATGTACAGTCTGCTGTTACTCCATGCAGTAAAGCTGAGCAGGCTCTGAAGTTGTCAGACTTTATTCAGTCCTTCTGAAAGCATGCCAGTGTGAGCAAGAATATTATTCCTAGCACTGATCAAGAAAGAATAAAATACAAGACATAGCTTCTGGTTTTAAGAGTGAAGATGGTAGGGCAGATGCTGCAATCAAGTAGAGTTCCATTAAAATCACTTGCAAAATCAATTTCCTAGCTATTAAACATAGGGAAAATTGCTAATATACCATGGATGACTAATGTTTATGAAAAAACTGATTTCTAGCAGCCTAGAAAAGCCTGCTGAACACTGCAAGTGGTACCTCCTGGGAACCAAGCCAGTCTAATCAGCCATATGATTAAATTCTGATTTTAGTAAATTTAAACAAAATTCATTGGTGCTAGGATTGGGCTGGCCCTATTGGAAATTAAAATTTCCTTTGAGTAACAAAAATTCTCAGAAAAATCAGATAAGACTTTGTCTTTACGCACAGACTGTAACTGTAATTAAATACCATTATTACGTAAGGGAACAAATATAGGGACTCCTGGATGTGTACTTGTGTGCTTACACAAATGCACGTGCACACACATACACATACATTGGTATAAAGCTGGTTTATACCTTTATAACTGATAGAACTTCTGTGATAACAATTTACGTATTTTGAAAGAAAAAGTATAACTTTAATGAAGACTGCTAAACTTATAATAATCATCTGTATATAGATGAAAAAAACCTCTCCCTGATGCCAGTGTTATAGAATCTGAGCCCTTTTTTAAATATGATGGTAATGCATGAGAAAATAAAATCCCAACAATAGCTGGATAATTCATGAACTGCTTTGTACCACAGGAAATCACTTACAGCCATCTCTCCCTCTCTGTCCCACACTTCAATTGTCTTATGAGGTGATACCTTGGACCTTTCAATCTAATTAAGGGTGATATGGTTGACATCTAATAAAGTAGTGCTGGGGTGGTTGTCTGTATGAGTGAGGTGAAAGATTGCATTTCTCTCCCCCTACACACATGAATCTTCCCACATTGAGAATTATTCATTGCTGATATAAAATAATAAGTATCAAAAGGCCAGAAAAGATCTCTGCAATAGGTTAGTCATTTTTCTGCAGTGATTACAAACTAGGCTTTTTCCATGTTATGGGAAATGAAAAGAGAATGAGGGTTCACCGCTTTTCTTAAAGGTTGGGGGGAAAAAAAGAAAAAAACTACCTCTTGTGCTGTGTAAGTTTAATATCTTTTATGCACTACCTAGTTGTTTTTGGTTTGTGTGGGGGGGGTTTGGTGGCAGGGGAAGGACTGCAGGGCCGGCTCCTGGGAGAAGCTGCTGGAAGCTTCCCCGGCCCCAAGCCGGACCTGCCACTGGCCCAGGCCGAGCCCCTCAGCGATGGTGGTAGGACCTCTAGGAGAAGGGATTTAAGAGGGGGAGACCTGCAGCAGGGCAGGAGATTGGAATGAGAGGGGAACCCCTGTGCAGATACCGAGGTCGGTGAGGAAGGAGGGGAGGAGGTGTGCCGGAGGAGGGGATGCCCCCGCAGCCCGCGGGGAGGCGGCAGGCTGTCCCCCCCAGCCCGTGGAGGGGAGCGGGGGAGCGGATGCCCACCTGCAGCCCGGGGAGAGAGGAGCCCACGCCGGAGCAGGGGGATGGATGCCCCCCAAGATGGCCGCCGCTCTGTGGGGAAGCCCACGCTGGAGCAGGCTGGGCCTGAAGGACTGCAGCCCAGGGAAGGACCCACGCTGGAGCAGTTGGTGGAGGGCTGCCTCCCACGGGAGACACCCCATGCTGGAGCAGGGGCCGAGCGCGGAGTCCTCCTCCCCCTGAGGAGGAAGGAGCGGCAGAGACAAGGGGTGAGGAACCGACCCCAGCCCCCGTCCCCTGTTCCCCAGGGAGAGAGAACCGGGAGTGGGGCTGGGGCGGGAAGGCGGGAGGGCGGGGGGAAGGTGTTCTCAGGTTGGGGTTTACTTCTCGCCATCCTCGTTTTGATTTTGTTACCTGATCAGAAAGTAACTCCCAAAACACACAAAGTATGTTTAGAGAGGAGACCCTCTATTCTGTGCAGGGTGCAAGGTGGAAAGATTTCCACAAATCAAGCACGCCTACTGAGGTCTGCAGTCCATAGTTATATGCTGCAGTTAAAACAGCACGCCTATCTAATAGATATGTTCCACCTAATTACTGCATATTCATTATGTTGAGCAAGCATCCCAGAGTCTTCTGTGCCTGCACAGAGGTCTGTGGTGGTCTTCCGTGGTTGTTTGGTGGGAAGACTACGTCTACTCCTTTTGCCTTTTTATGGTCATGTGTCATCTGCGGACACCAGGGTCTTTGTTTCTCTTGCCAACCCTCATTTCTGAATGCCGAAAGAGGATGCATGTCCCTAATTAGCAAGTCTGTGACTCTTTAAGCATCCTTTATTGTAAGCAGAATCTTAAACTAGATAAGCTTTACCTTGAGTACACATAATCTAAACAGTCTTTGAATAGCACACATACCACACTTCTCATATTTTAGGTTTTGTTCTTTAAACTATCACTGCCGCCTTGTTTGTTAACCAGTCTTTTGAAGGCTTGAGGCAACAATTTGATTGGTAGTAAATTAAATTTATTTTGTTTCTTCCCCAACTTGAGCCTGTCTTTTGCCCGTGACCATAAGTGGGGAGTGATCCCTCCCTGTCCTTGTCTTGACCCACGAGCGTTTCTTTATATTTTCTTCTCATCCCACTGGGGCCAGGGTGAAGGAGTGAGTGAGTGGCTTTGTGGTGCTTTGTTACTGGCTGGGCTTAAAGCATGACACTAGTACAAATGGGGAAAAGGAACTTCTCTAGCGCAGGGGATATAAAAAGCACAGAAGCATCTGTCTTAAATGAGTCATTTGTTGGAAAGTCTTTTGAAAGGGGAGCTTTGAAAGACTGTTGCATGATTCTTTTAATACAAAAGGTTTGTTTACAAGAACTCACCCTAGAAGGGCTTCTCACTCGGCACCCTTGAGTTAAATACAGGCTATATTCATTCAAGGGTCAATGTGGCCAATATTTTGTAAATACCATAATTTATGGACCTTGCTTTTAAAGGCTGTATAGCGTGACAGTGAGGATACAAACTGCCTATGCACTGTTCACTGCCAAGAGCTCATGAAAGGAGAAAGGGTGGATTTTGTCTCAAAAAATGAGTCACAAGAGCTGAGGCTGGTAAGCAAACACTGTTTGCAACTGCAGTTGGAAGCAATCAGAACATTGAAATTCTACTATTTCCTCTGTCAGCAGTACCCTTCAGAAAGCCAGACTTAGAGCACCTTTCTCAGTCTGGCTTTCTGAAAGGAGTATCTCCCTGGGGTGAATAGCCTTTGCTAATGCAAAGAGATGCCTTCAGGGTTGACTGTGACCCTAAGGCTTTGTTCTGTTTTCATTCTAACACACCATCAAACTCCATAAAATATTTATAAATGAAGAAACTTCCAAATGATGTTCTATTTATAACAGTAATAAAATGACATCTCTCTAAGTACATTTCCTCTAAATTTTTAAGTTGTGTCATACAACCTGGTTAAGATGATAAATTAAAGAGTACTCCGCAACTCAAGGGAAACAATGAATAATGTTCAGCTGAATAACAGTTCTGATTCCTTATAACTTCTTAAAATATTTCTTTCCCCCTTCTATTATTTTAGAGCACTTCTCTGCAAGTGGAATCATATTTGGCTCATATTTTGATTTTTACTGTTTGTCTGTGCTGGTTAAAACCTTCTCCTATTCAGCTTATTGTCTTTCTACTTTTCTTCTAGGTACATATAATGACTCTATAACCATGATTCAATTATTTTCCATAAGAGTACAAAGAATAATGCATGATCTCTTTGGTTTTGGAACACTTCATAGCTTCCAAAAATCAGGGTAGTGAAATGGTGGAAGTGGACCAGTTTCAGCAGTAGCCATCTACCAGTGGAAACCAAAACAAACCTCTAGACCAAGTCATTAGCATTTAAACATTGCAATAGGAAAAAGTGGTGACAGCACATTTTATCTGTTGCCTGATCTATGCTAGATGTCAAAGTATATAGTGTTCCAGGTCAACCCAAAGCAGGACAGAATCTTGGTAAAGGTTATATTGCTATAATTCATCCACACTGAACAGCTTCTGCAGGGCAGGACGCTTGTGACTTCTGCTTTTGAGATTAACTTCTTTCTCCCAGACCCTTAGGAGCTTGTGGTGGTAGTGCTTATTGCCTTTTTCTGAGGTCCCCTGGAGGCCATCTTACACTGCTGAAGGAGAGATGTACAATCTATTAACAGTAAATCTCTCCTTCTCCTTGGATTGCCAAAATGCATGCCAATTTGGAATCTGTGATACAAATTTGATTGTGTGTTTTGAACTAGTGAACTGGAAAACCAAAATTGTTTCCAGTTACAAATCCCAAAGTTGTCCTAGGTGGGAGCAGTCACAATTTACCAACAAGCATACCAGAGGAAAAAGAGAACATGCACTGTTAAATATGATGTGCTTTTTATTTTACACAAGGTGCAACCATATTAGCTTTAATCTACTTATCTGAGAGAAACAGCCCAGTGACAAGTTGTCAGTGGAGCCTAGATCATTAAACTTTACAATATATTTACAAATATGATGATTCTCAAGAATATCAAGACCAAAAATGAAAAGACTCTGACATGTCTGTTATGGTTAACACTTTGCCCCACGACGTAGGTAACTGCAGTTTGATTTCTTGTCCTCAACCAAGAGAAGGAGACTCCACTACCATAGGAGTAACATTTAAAATTGACTGAGGATTGTACCTATTAGACTCTACAGGGAATCTCATTTAGACGTGGTTGATGTTCAAGCATCCATATTGCTAAGGGAGCAAAATGGGAAGCAAATATCATTCTCCATGAAGTTGTACAGAATGTGAAAAAGCTGCAGGATTTTGCCCAGCACTACTTAACCCTTACTCCCAATGTACACGGAAACATCACTAGCTTACAAAAAGCTTCAGTGTGGAAAGAGAGATGTGAATTAAACAGAGGATTACTTTTCATTTTCTGTCGGTATATAGGGCATGCTGACAGAAATAATTATCCAGATTCATCAAGCCCGGTCAGAAAGCTGGGAAAGCTTTTTAGCCCCCCTTTTTTTTTTATATAGAATGGCAATAGGTTTTGTTTGAGAGCATTTATAGCAAAGGCAGTATTGTGAAAAGAAAATGAAAAGTCTGACATGCCATACAACTTTATGAACACAGTTGAGTTATCCCTAGATTGTGTCAATTTCTTCTCACACTACTATAGACTATATAGTCACTATCACATGTCTATTATGGGAATTTTATTCACAAGCAGAAGCAAGCAGTATTCAAGCTGCCAAATAGTGTTTTTAGTTTGCTTCTGCTCTGCCAGATTTCCATGCCAGGACAAACCCTTTTGAACTCAGTGACAGGAAAGTAAATATATGGAAATTGGTCACTAACAAAGCCACTGTCATCTCTCCTAACAAACCATAGACCGCTGTCCAAAGTTGTACAAACAAAAGCTTTCCCGTGGTTTTTCAAGAGCTGACTTTATACAGGGTTGCACACAAAACACTGTGGAAGTCCATGAGTTTCCCGCCAGCCTTCATTCTAGTTTATGTGGCTTAGTAACCACTGCACCTCACTGTAGTTTTAGCTCAGAGTCGGACATCAGCCCAGACCAAAATATTTTATATGATTTTTCATTGTTGCTGGGCTTTTACAATCTGCCTCAAAACCTGAATTTTGCAATTAGCTCTTTATTTATAATGACAGAGTCTGTGATGAACACAGCCCTGCTATTTCAGATATGCAAAATGCAGAGGTGGTATTTGCTGAGGTCACTAAATGGCTCAGAATCTGCTAACCATGGTCTTTGAAGTGTGGAAGTTCAGTAATGAAATGATGAAAATTTTCATTTGAAGTTGGCCATTCTTTCCACTGCATAAGGATATTTGAACACACGTCTTACTTCTGAAGTGCGTTATGTAGTGATAGGTCTTTGAAGATGGTTTTGGAGATAGTGTACTATTTTGTACTCATTAGTCAAAAGGTCATCAACATTGTTTCTTTGAGCTGGTAGAATATATTAATCCAGTGGGACAGTGTGTTTCTAGCATCATTGAAGATTTTATTCATATATGACTTCCTCTGTGAGGGTAAGAAATACTTTTAGTAATCCTTTAGTAATCTCATGGTTAAGGCATGTCTTTTTTGAAATATTGTTCAAACCTGAAGTAGATGAAGGAATTCTTTAAAAAAAATAAATCCAAGTGTTCTAACAAAGTACCTTCTCTAACCTTTGAGTCGGCTGTTGTGAGTCTTCCTGTTTCAAGAGGTTTCTTTCAGCCAGAACTAAATTCAGCTCAATTCCAAGAAGAATTGCAGAACAACTAAAAAACTCTTCCAGGGAATTTACTATACACATATATCTGTCCAGTGCTACTTGCAAAAACCCGTTCACAGGTCGGTCTTAACAGTACAAGCCTACCAGATCTGGCTTAATTTTTTCACAGCTCCCACTGAAATCCAACAGGAACTGCATGCATTTGGCACTTCTGAAATCAGTGCTTTACTCAGAAAAAGCAAGTACTACGCCCACATACTTCCTTTACCTAGTGATTGTTGCCTACGCAACATACAGAGAATAGGCTTTCAGCAGCAGCTTTTTCCAGTGAATTATCGTATTCATTTTATTAATGGAAAATTCTGCTAAAGAAACACACCCTCTCTGACCTCCCACAGAGTGTAATGTGCTAGTCCTACTCAGGGTAACGGAAACTCTTAAGCTTTGTCCTGTATGTATTAATGCTAATGAAATTCAACAAATGGCTGGTTTCAGAGAAAGCAATGAAAGCAGAGGAGAAGGTAATGGCAGTAATGAGCCTGTAATTATTTGTAGGAATAAAGGAGAGACAGTTCTTAGACCAGAAAGAAATCCCATGTAAAGACAATACCAATACAAATGGTAAGACTACATGCAAAGTTTTTTCAAAGTTGTGTAAGGAAGAAAGGGGATTAAAAGAGGAATTAGCAAGAGCTGAAACAGCTGCTATTCATGAGTTAAGAGCATTAACGGAGTCAGTACATTATCTGTGCTACCACCAATCTTTAATGTAATGAAATAGGAGCTTTATCTCATTAAATATCAAGCAAGAGGCTCTCTATCTCTAGTGTACTCTGTGTACTGTAGTAATCCAGCTATTTCAACATGATTCATTAAAGAAGGAATTCATAAAAAGAAAATTTTTAAATGCAAAGTTAAATACTGGCTGGGTTAAAACACAAAGCAAAATGGAAAGATAAAGAGTATAAACCAGCTAAAATACAGATATATGCCTACCTATATTTTTCTTTAGAGAAATGTAAGGGTCCGTGTAATAAGTTGCAAGACCTTGCGGATTCAGATATTCAGTGAGGGCTTGAATCGTTATTCATCACTTCACCGTGAAACTGCCTGGCTTTCTCCTCAGAAAATTTCTTAGCACACCTCTTGCTTTGTTGATTCTGTGATCCTTGATACCTACAGAGTTTGACTGAACAATATGAATAGGTAGAATAGTGCTGTACCTCCATCTAATGTCTGGTATACTGCTGTAATACTTTTAATGACACTAGCAAATGCGTCATTATGCATATCATACGTATTTGCAGTAATAATGCATGTCTATCCACAGCTATAATTTCACCATTTAAATTCATACAGGATAGACCTGTTTGTTCACCACTTTGTTGTTTGTAGTGACTTTGCCTATTATATTGTTCATCAAAGGGAATCCAATTCAGAATGGAAAGAGTGGTAGTTGTGTGTTTTTTCCTCAAGTCATAAAATTGCAAAAAAAAATTGAATCAGCCATGGTATTTTGTTCTAATATTTCATTTAAAATTTCACATTCAAATATATATATTTGAATATCAAATAAATATATATTTCAAACTACAGTATTTTAAATTGTCTTGGGTACTTCTTTGTAACATTAATTAGTTATAACCTAGCAACTATATAAACGTTGGAGTATTTGTTCAGGATATTTAATTACACATACAACTATTGAACTCAAAAGATCAGAAAGAATGTAAAATTGAACGTGCTTGAAAAAAGAAAAATCAAAGTACTTTTCAATAATACACCATTCATGAAGAAAAAAATTTACTTCACATTTTACAAAAACAACTACTGCCACATCAAAGTACCTCCTTTTCCTTTTACCTAGACAGAAAAGCTTGAAATGTACTGTTAAAGACATTCCTAGCCAAGGTTATGAGGTTGTTTATTATTGTATTGTGTTGCAGTAAGCTATGATTTTTAATTATTTGTGGATCTATGGTGGTGTCTCTATACTACAATGTTAGATCTCAAGCTGCATCAGTTTCGATAAGAAATGGAGCTGGCAAACAATTTCCAATGCTGCAGTTTAATATTCTGTCTATATATATTCTGACCTGAGCTCTCATGAAGGTCTAGCATTTTTCTTTTTTTTTTTTTTCTTTAATGTAATCTCTCCATTGTTGTACCATTCATATGTGTCATGTCGCTTTGACTCTCTTCTGGCTGAAAGAGCTAAAACAAGCTTCTACTAAAGTTAGGTTAATGCCAGTCCTGATCAGCCAGTGCTGTGAAATGATGCAAGGCTAACACCTCCCCTTGGAAGCTGAGGTCACTGCCAAGAGCAATGAGGGGGTTTTTGTACCTAAAGCAAAACTGACACTTTTTTCCCCACTTTTTAGCATTTCCAGCTGGGAGTGAAAAGGGGTTTTCACAAATGAAATAAACCACCTGCTTTCTCCACTCATACACAAATAACCCTTTCACTCAACAGGGACACCGAATCCATTCTGTGTGCTTTGAAGTAATCTGTACAGTATAGCAAATGGAGAAAGCAGGTTAGTGGGACTGGTAACCACATCTCTTATCTTTCTTTTCCCATAGGAACCTGACTATCTTTAGAATTAATGGGTATTGTTGATTTAATTCCATCTATCTCTGTAAGAATATCAACAAGAGAGCATAATTTAAAGTAGGCAATGAATTTTCTAGTTTTAAGTCTTTTCATACATAGCAATACCTTCCATATCACCCTCTACCCATGGTTCTCGGAGCACATTTTAAGACTAGGTTGGGATTCCTACCTAGCAGATGGCTGATTATCCCAGCTTTGCATGTAAGGCAACAGAAGCAAAAAAGAGATTATGGACCTACTGCAAAGGTATCTGTGGGCTGACAAACAGCAAATTTTCATACTGACAATCATGGATTTTCTTTGGCCTATCTTGAACAGACCGTTTCCTCCCTGATTACTGCAGTATCACTAAGTATCTTCTCTAAAATTTTTTTCAGAGTTTAGAAACCACCAGAGTTTCTCCAATGAATCTCTGGCAGGATTTATACTGCCTCACACATGATATGACTTTGGAAGTTCAATCAGTTCTGAAATAATACATCTCTTCCTCACTACCAGAAAATCAGTTATTTAATTTTGACTTTTTTAATCTCCTGGATTAAAAAAAATGATAATTAAAAAAAAAAAAATCTGTCTGTTCAAGAAGGCAATTTGATATCCAGACAAATTTCAGGTAAGTGATTGATGTAGCAGTAAAGGAAGCCATCGACAAGCATTTCCTCTGGAGGGAGACTGAAGTAACAAATATATTCCTCAGGCTTGGTTCTCTGTAATAGTGTCATTGAACTTGTAGTATTAAACCCTGGTGTTCACAAGAGATAACTAAGGCGATGTCTGCTTTAGCAAGTAGTCTGGCACAACAGAAAAGGTCTGCAGAGTAAAAGACTGGGGCCTGAGGACCCGACGTGTGCACTTGGACTGAGGGCAGGAGGCTGGGAGTTGACTTTGGACCACCATTGCACTCAGCCCACAAGCAAAAAGCCCACTAGCAGCTGGTCCATATATTTCTTTTTGCTTTCATCAAAAATGACCCAGCTCAGACTACTCTCCAATGCAAATCAAAGCCTGGGATCTGGTGACAACTCTGAGATTTACTTTAAAAGCATGTTTTTCACCCTAAACCAGTAATGTAGATACAACATAGGGAAATAAGCCAAGCTGTTAAAATTCCCTAAAGTAGGATCAAAACAAGGGATTGCAAACAAAGTTGTAGGGTTGCAAACAAAGTTTAAAACTACTGTGCTAATAACATGACAATACCTCTTCTGAAAAGGCTACTATGGAGATACAATGCACACAATATTTTTGAAAAAAGTTTGTTTAGACAAATGTTATGAAGAATATCACACTCCCAAAGGTTTCTCTTCAATGTGACTCCGTTTCCAGTGTATTTCAAGACTGAAAGGAGATCTTAAATGCAAATTTCAAACTTTGACTTTTTAATACAATATTCTCTAGTCCTGCTGACCTTTGTTCCCTATTTCTACATGGTTTCCTGTTCTGACATAGCTCAACCAGCAAGAAGTCCCTTGCAGAATGATAAGAGAACATACTTGTTCCTAAGCCAAAGGGTAATGGTTAATGATTGCCTTCACTTTGAGCCTTCTCTTTACATTTTCATTTGGTTCAACATGCTTTTAAGTGGAATCAGGTTAGTAAGGTGGATAACCTTGGGCAGCTAGCCAAAGGGAAGAAAGATGAAGCAGATGATGGGAACACGGCTGTTCATTTACCCTTGTTAATATGCTAGTGAACTCAACCCGCTTCCTAGAAGGCTTTTTGGGGCACACATAGGGCATTTCTAATTTTCACACCATCACACTAAAAAAGGAATAAAATTTGAAGGCTCAGAATCTCATTAAGGCCACAGGTACTTCACCTTGTTCTGGAAGTATAAAGGCAATCTGGATTTCATCTACCTTCTCTTAAAGACTTTTTAGTCTGCTAGAGTAATGTAAAATTGTTTTAAATTCACAAGGACTTGACCTAATGTCTTTATTCTTAAAGTATATGTAAAGATTAAAAGAGAATAACTTTTTATGAATTGTGTAGAATAAAAAAAAAAAAAAAAAAATCAACCGCCATTATATTATTCAGTGACACATAGAGATCTATCGGTGGGGATAATTCCAAAGACTTACACTTCAGGAGTTTATCTTCATTATCCAAGCACAGAGCCTGACTGTGAGGGGTACTCCATGCAGCAGCATCACCTTAAATCGGTGCACTAGTGGGCAGGTGCAAGGTTCCAATGCATGATGACTTGTGGGATTTGGGACACCGGTAGCAATTCATCTGGAAATACATGCATACATATACACACATACATATATGTGTGTTTAAAAATATATTTTAAAATATATCAAATACGGCCTATTTTTGCATCAGACACAATGAATGAGAGTTCTGCTGACAATATATTCAAAGGCTATTGAAACACATATCAGCTCCTCATCTGCATATGATTATTAGAGCTGATCAATCAGGAAATAGAGACATAGATTGCTCTGGGACCTTAATTGGGGCAAGGGGTACTACAACCCTTCAACTAACAATATCATCCCAAGAAACCATTTTTTCTCAATGCTGGACTATATATTAATGTTTTCAGGACAGATTGTCAGTTTCTGTATTCAGTCAAGATGTGTGGATTTCCTCAGTTAAAGAAAATCCTTTTCTTCATTCTTTTCCCCACCACCATTTACTCAGGTCTGTAAGCCTCCTCTTAAATGCTATTATCTTTGTTTCCTAGTAGAATTAAAATATATAGGTGTGTAAGAAATGTACTTGGGATGCTGGTAGAAAAAAATAGAGAATTACCTATCACAATGGAAAATACTAAAATTTAAAATGCCCTGAAGCAAAAAAGCTCACTCTTCCTTTCCTTTGATATTTCATTTTTTCATTTTATTTATTTATTGAAGTGTTGAATTCCTATTAGTGTTTTAAAGATTTTGCAGCCAGCTATAGGAAAACATCTGAAGTAAGCTAACACAGATGAGACTGGCTTTTTCTCCTCCATAATTATCCACTGACCTGATTTCTAAAAATAATGCCACTTCACCTTAGAACATTTGTCAGACAAATTGGTTTGTGCTACTGCTAGAAACTGCAGTTCTAGCATATGCAGACTAGAAGGTATATTTTAACATTTAAATCTTATAACAATGGTCTAGAGTTATACAGGCTCATAAAAAAAATAAAAATCACCATTTCGACACTTACATGAGAAAGTAGAAAGAAAGGCAATGTGATTGCAGTAGGTTCTGCTTCCTTAAGAGGGAAGACGTTACTCCTCTTGTGGCTGTGCAGACTGGAACCAGAGCAGGTAGCTCTGCGAAGTCAATGATAGAAGCCAGACTGAGCCTGTTCCACCCTTGTATCCAATCTGAAGACTATTTGAACAGACTTCAGAGGCAATCAAAGGGCCCTGTGCACATGCTTAATTCATATATTTGTGACTGATTCCACTTTACTCGACTGAACCATAGTAGACTGTCCGTAAATTGTATACAAGAAATTCGATGCATGCAGAAGTCAAAATCAACTGTACACTAAATTTGTTGGGGCAAGATGTCACTGAAGGAATTTTCCTGATTGTCACTTAAAGTATCATTGAGAAGTCCTCAGAAGTGGTTGGATGGCATTTATGGAGTGAAAAGAAAATAATAAAGAGAAATCCAAAGGAGCTCTAAATAATGTGATCCTCAGCTGGGTCAGTACATGGCAATTTTCATGTAAGAGAAAGCCTACTAAAATAAGTCAGAGTAATTACAGGACTGTAAAATTCTTAGTGGACTTTATATGGTTTTTGTAGAGGGGGATTTAGAAGAAAGTTTTCATTCATTTATTTTTGTTTGATTTAAGAAGCTGCTTTATGGTACAAGGGCATCTGTGTATAGCAGCTTTGAAGCATTTCAGTTTTGCCAGAGAAGTATGCCCATTTTTCTGTTGACTTTATGGTTGTTTCTCAGTAAATACCTTCTGAAAAGTTCATCAATTTTCTTTGAAAGGATGTGAACTTAAAGCCACTGCTATTGAAATCGCATACTACAGCAATACTCTGGATGAAAGCTTCCAGTGGTGGCCCTGAATGAGATACTGAGGTGATAATGGCATTTCTGTATTTCCAGAACAGAACTGCTGTTCTGCACTAACCAGAGACTGCTGGTAGCGACCAGAAACAGCTGTCATCTCACAGCCGTGCCTGTTAATAACTGCCAGAAGAGTCTTTCAAAATTCAGACAGAGGGAAGGTTCAAATGCAATTCCTCAAATCAACATTATCCTAACGGTTTTGTTTCTAATCCAGACCTAGAAGAATGCTACACATCGGTTTCATTTATCTCAGACTAACGCTTTTGCACATAACTTCTCAGTACAAAGGTGCCCACTTGGTGATAGTTCCAAAATAACTCCCAAAGCAGGGGAAGGTGTGATGATGTACAGGACCCAGGTTAGTGTCTTCTCCTGAAGGAGTCTGCCACAACACTGCAAAGCAACTTCCACAGTAAATACTGAAGGACCTGCGAACTACGGTCAACTGTATTGTACCCCAACATGCATATACAAAATTGCCTCTGTTCTACCAGATCACTTTTTTCTGAATTACTGTTTACCAGTGCAAAATGTCTTCAGCTTAACAAAGGATTTCATACATCAAGTGAAAGATGTATCATTACACTTATAAAAATGTTTATACACTTACCCTTCAATAGGTATACAGTACAAATTGTAATATTTCATCTGTTTAAAAAACTAACTTTTCATTGTTCCAAAGTCAAATGCAACTGAATGCTGTCTTGCAGAGAAAAATAAAACATCTAAAAAACCACCTCTTACCGCCCAGCTGCAGATCTATTCCATAATATCCTTGGCAACTGCCTCTTAAAGGAACATCCTTGTGGAAGGAAAATATGGCATCCCTGTAGCAAGGTTGGGTGTTAAACAGATTATTATTTTGTATTAAGTTGGTTCATTTTGAGAGGCTGTGGAGACTGATTGTTAGTCAGAGACCATTTTCCTAAATAGGTTAAAATGACACCTAATTGAAGAATAGAGTTATGGAAAAAAAAATCCAGAGTGTTCCTTCCTCTTTCCAGTGCTAATATCTGTTGAGGATTTCTTGGCTGGGCAAAGGTATGTGAGCAATCCAGCCGTTATGCAGGAACGAAGCATAAGTTTACAAAATACTGGAGCAGACAAGGACGCTGTGTCCTTGTACGCTGGGAAAAAGGAAGATAAGAAGAGCCTGACAAACAACACCTGGATGCTGAAGAATGAGACAAGTAACTGCTGGACGCCTCGTGAAGAAGCTTGCACAGCCAATAGAGATTAAGATAGTGTCCCGTGAAACGGGGTATTGTACCAATTAGAGTATTGTATAAGGCGCGTGGACAAGTCAGTTTTGTATAAATGTCAGAATGTCTGAACAGTAAACGAGCAAGATGTTAACTCATATTGAGTGTGATTCTTGACTACGGCAGTTTTTCCTGACAAATATCTATAATTTCAGTAGTGAATGTTTACATAGCACTTTGAACAAGTAAAGTGCTTTTCATGAAACATTGTTGTTTACTTAACATATACGGCATAACAGCAGAGTTTTCAAAGGGGATATATTTAAAGACTGAATAAGTTAAAATGTTAAAGGAACAAGAGTAGAAGACAGTAAGTTTCTCAATTGAAAAAAGGGACAATTTTTCATTCAAAATTTTCATAAGAAAACAAAAATCAGCTATTAGATCTACAGTAACTCTAAAGAAGGGATTTACTTTTTTTTAGAAATGAGCAATGCAGGTTTGAAAAAAGAAGAATATACGGCCCTCTTTCTTCTTCATAAAAACTTTGTAAATAATATATTGCCTTTCCTTCTTTTTCTTTCTTCAGAAAGAATCTGCCTTTCTGCTTTTATTGGTTACAGTGCTGAAATAAACTCAATGAAGTTATGCATGTCAGATTTTTCGGTCTCAGCTAGACCTTACATGTTCTGTAGCCTGTAAGACACAGCACTAGCCACCAGATGCAGGGGAATTTCAATAGGTAGAATGTTACTATCTGAGTGATGGTACAGGTAAATATTTACATTTCTTTAACCACAGTGGAGTTTTATCATGAGCTGGGATCCATTTCTAATAACTAGCCTAGCCAAACATTTAAGCTACTTTTCTTTTGAGCAGTTTAATATAGCATAGATGGAAACGTGAACTTAAGCATTATTTTAAACTCTTGTTTTTCTCAAAAAAAACCCCCAAACCAACAAACAAGAAATTGGGGAGGTGGGGGTGTTGCTAAAATTTCAAAGCCTTTTTCCTGAGGTTTTTGAGATTTTTTTAAAATTTCTTTTGTGGTGTTAAGAAAGTAAAGTGATGATAACAGATAAAGAATTTTGTTTGTTTGCTGAACTAATAATGTGATTGCATTTTTCTTTGTCTCTGTACTTCTGAGCATCTTATAATCAATCTTCAATCTCAAAACAGAAGCTCTCTTATGAAAATAAATGGGAAAAAATTGGCACTCTTCAAAAGCATAGAAGTGTTATTAACTACTGTATCGTCTTGAGCAAATTCTTATGAGGATACTTACTTTATGCTTTATACTAAGTTCTTGAAGCTCCATCTGGGTGTAATAATCTCCTTCACTTCCTCTCCAAATGTGCTCGCTGGTGCAAGTCATAGGAGGTATTAAACATCTGCCATCTTCCACCCAGTTCCAATATCCTTTAGTGTTTCAGGAGTACAGATAGAGCTGAACTATGGCTGGTTTTTTTCACAAGTGCAACAGAAGTGACAGGTCACAAGGAAGCTTTCCAGTGATAGCTCTTCCCTTCTGGATCTGTTTGTTCATGCTTCTTTAGCTGGGTGCAAAGAGACTCTGAAACCAGAATATACAGCATGTAGAAGTACAAAGCAATTATTTACTGGCTAACATACTAAAGATGGCTAGGATTTAGCAATCTGTTAGGCTAAACCTTAGTATACTCACCTCCTTTGACACAGCGCCTGAAGAGTCTTTACTGACCAGGGAACCCCAGCCAAGTGGGAGAGGACTGGCTTCTGCAGCTCCTATGAATTAGCTCCTCCATGTTGCTGAGATGTAATTTTCCACCAGGTCATCAGCACAGGTGATGTTGATGACTTGATGTGATCATCCAATAACCCAACCCCAGCCAGGCTCCCAGGTTTTGTCCTATAGATTTTTATACCTTCCCATGGGAGAACATTTCCTTTAACTTCCTGATCAGCTAATGATTTCATCTCAACAGTCTAATTTATCTGATTTCTTACCCCTCTGCAAAATTCCTCATGGCTCTTCTTCAGCAGTTTGAGTCAAGGTTATGGATCTGTGCACTGCCAGGGCTGAGCCCTTGGTTCACAGGCAGCAGGAAGAGGGCAGTACAAAGGATATGGCACATATTAGAGAGAGAGGTTTATCTCAGGAATAACGTGGCTTTTTTTTCCTCCCTGTACATGAAAGCTAAGTGAAGGTCTTAGTCTCCTGGTGGTGAGGTAAGTAAATAGAGAAAAAATGTAGATCTTACTAAGTGTTTCTAGGTAGGAGACTACGGTTGAAGAGCTTTAGGAAAGAAAAATATGTTATGCATGGTATAAGAGAAAGTATGTTCCCTGTTATTCCCCCCCTAGGAGATATAGTCCCTGTGGTCTCTTCATTCTGCAGAAGTTCTCAGGTGATCCTTTCCTCAGTGTATTTTTCTGTTCATTCCTCTCAGCAAAATGCCATGGAGTCATTAGTACCCCTCAAGAGTCTGCACTTGAGAAAAGTGTTTTGGACACAAGAAGTATGAAGAGATTCCAGATTTTGTCTAACTGAACTCTTGCTTGTAGGTTACTGCAAGGAAGTTCTGCATTCGTAACTTCTAATGTATGATATCTGGAGGTGTAGCTAATCTGATATTTTGGGTTTGTGTGGTGGGGTTTTGGTAGCAGGGCAGGGTCCGCAGGGCCAGCTCCTGTGAGAAGCTGCTGGAAGCTCCCCCGGCCCCAAGCCGGACCCGCCGCTGGCCCAGGCCGAGCCCCTCAGCGACGGCGGTAGCGCCTCTGGGAGAGCGGAGTTAAGGGGGGAAACCTGCGGTGAGTCAGGGGATTGGGATGTGAGGGGAACCAATCTGTGGGTACCGAGGTCGGTGAGGAAGGAGGGGAGGAAGAGCTGGGGAGGAGGGGATGCCCCCGAAGCCCATGGTGAGACAAGATGGCAGGCTGTCCCCCCCAGCCAATGGAGGGGAGCGAGGGAGCAGGTGCCCCACGCTGGAGCAGGGGGATGGATGCCCCCCAAGATGGCTGGGACTCCATGGGAAAGCCCGCGCTGGAGCAGTCTGTGCCTGAAGGACTGCAGCCCGTGGGAAGGACCCACGCTGGAGCAGTTCATGAAGAACTGCAGTCCATGGGAAGGACCCATGTTGGAGAAGTTTGCAAGAGACACCCCACAGTGGAGCAGGGGACGAGTGTGAGGAGTCCTCCTCCCCCTGAGGAAGAAGGAGCAGCAGAGATGACGTGTGAGGAACCGACCCCAACTTCCATTCCCTTTTCCCCTGCGCCGCTGTGGGGAGGAGGGAGAGAGAACCGGGAGTGCGGTTGAGCCGGGAAGGAGGGAAGGGGGGGGCGGGAGGTGTTTTAAGATTTGGTTTTACTTCCCATTATCCCTGTTTTGATTGGATTGGTAGCAAATTAAATTGATTTTGTTTCTTCCCCAAGTTGAGCCTGTCTTTTGCCCGTGACCATAAGCGGTGAGTGATCCCTCCCTGTCCTTGTCTCGACCCATGAGAGTTTCTTCTATTTTCTCCTCCTCATTCCACCGGCGCCCAGGGGAGGAGTGAGCGAGCAGCTGTGTGGTGCTTTGGGCTGGGCTTAAACCACAACATCTGAGCAATGGTGAAATTTCCAATAGCGTTCAATACCTAAGCTAACACCTGATTTAAAACTGCAGTCCCTTCTACCATTTCCATATTCCTACTAGTCTCTTACCCTGCTCCCAGGGCATATGTTTACTGTCTAATGAGGCTGAAGTATGAAAAGTTTGTCACATCATTTTTAGAGACTTTGGATGAAGTTCTTGTAAAAAACATAAAGCCATATAAAGTTTAGCAAATATTTAAGCCTTCAGTTTAAAGCTTAAGTTTTATCAGGTCTTTCATCATGAGCAAACTGAGATCTTTTCAGGTGAATTTAAGACTTTGCTAGAAGAAACAGGGGCTCAGAGTGCATAGACTTAGTACATATCTGGTGATAGATTACACGTATAGAAAAATCTTTAGTCCATTCCATTTTCCTTTCCCTGCTATATTTCTTTCCTAATTTTTCCTGTGTCCTCCTTTCTTGCGTAATAGACATGTTGCAGTAGTTGGAAAACACTGCAGGACTACTTGTGTGTTTTACTTCAAGTCCCCTTTACAACTTTCTTGCTGCAGAAATTGATCCTAAAGTGAACATAAATATTTGCCTGAAAATAACTTAATAACTTAAGTTAATAGGGTTTTTTTCAGTTCCTAACCAGATCAAATATTAGCTCTAGTTAATCTTCAGGGGACTTTTTAAAACAGCAAAGTAGTTGTTATTGTTTATCCAATTTCCAGTTATATTTGCTTATTGTACTTTTAACTTTTTGTTGTCTGATTTTTGCACCTTTTCTTTTTAGACTGTTCTAGTCTTCTAGACATTACTATTATAAAAATAATTTATTTTAATTTCTCTCAGGGATTTAATTTCTCTGTGAATATTTTTACCTTCGTTCTATAGTACTGCATATAGGATTATTCAATGCAAATTTTCATTCTAACATGGCATATCCTTTCTTAGGGACAAACATAGCAATTAAGCAATTGTCTCAATATTCAGAGCTTTATTAACACTATGCATTTTTACTTTATTAAATATTTTAAAAATGAAGATGAAAACAAATCATCAAAGAATAAGTTGTCTTGAAAAGCAGCACTGAGCAGTTAGAGGAACTAACTCATCGTCCAGTCAGCCCCAGGAGCAAGCACAGTGAAGTGACCCTTCCCCTTGCCTGGGCTGATACTTCAGGACCAGTCTAGCTCTTAATAGCATGTGTATCCCAGAAGTTTACTTGAAGCACTCAAAAAAGTGTACAGAAATAGCCAAAGGACATCACAGAGAGATTTAAACACTCAACACCGATTCAGACATTTTTTTTTGCAGATCTAGAGGGAACTGCAGATGTACAATTTTTTCATTAGTCAATGCCTTCCCCACTTGAATTAAAAGAAGTCCTGACAGTGGTCCCAATTTAATTATTACATTGTTCATTTGGAAGATATAATTGCACAATTCTAGTTAAAACATCATGTGATCTTTGCCAAGCTCTGTGCTTGTTTTCTCACTAGTCCCATTACGTGACACTGGTGTTCCTATGCAATAGCAGCAGCTTCACTTGCTACCTCCAGAGGCAGCGTGTTAAGCTTCAAATCACATTTTAAAAGTGTGACAAACTCAGAAGCAGGGCTCACCTGAAAGAAAAGGGCTCAGCCTCCTGGTGAGCTGAAAAGGAAGATCGGTGGTGTTATGCGTAGGAAGCAAGAGGAAGGCATGCAGCAAGACTCAGATTGCACACTACGTCTGCGCGCTGTGATCTCCACTGGAGAGCAAGTCCTGTGTATGATACGTGGAGGTTTAACTTTGTCTACGTGCTGTTGCAGTGGCATTGCATACGCTTAATTTTACTTCAGTCTCAGAATGTAATAGAATTGCTCTTGCTGTGCTCTGTTGAAGAGCGTAACACAGACAAGCCTGGAGGGAGTTTCTATTTCAAGTGACCCAAAGTGTGTGACAGATGCTGAGCACAGTAAGTTATTCTCTCAAGAGTTACTTGGGCAGATGCAGCTCTTCACCTGCCAGCTTCTGCCTAACACTCTGACATGGGCTTGTTTTGGGCTACCGACAAAGAAGAAACCTACATACAGGATGCTTGAAATTGTATTTCAGGCTTCTTGAAACACGAAAGTGATCCTTCTTCAGAGTCAGTTGGAGAACTTCTACCTAAATAAGAAGAAATAAGAACAGATTTCTAAAACTTCATATTTTAAATGCATTGTTACAAAGGATTTGACATCCCATATGATTTCCCTTAATTCATGTTCTGTTCTGTTTTCTCCAATAATTTAATTATGCTACTTGCTTGGTTTGTAATCTTGAGTGTTATTTTAAGAAAAAATCCAATCATCACTCTCCTAAGTGTCTTCTCGTGCCTCTCTGCCAACTCTTACAATTTTGTTTCTTAGTTTTGTGACATATGACATCCAAAAAAAATTCTGATCCTGGCTTATTCTTAATCATTTTCCCAGGTGATTCCCACGTCACTTTGTTAAAGCTTTACTGATACAGAGGTTTTAGTTTTCCGTCACCTCTTTACCCTTTTGGTTTCCAGTTTAACATTTGTTTTACCTCTGTCACTAATTCAAAACATCCTGGTTTTTTTCTTTGGTTCATTCCTACCCAGTAGTCACTGTTTTCATGAAGTTTAATTCATAAATCACTCTCTGTTGTGGTATGCATTACCTTTCTTATGCTGTTAATATGAAAGATCACAATAGATGGTTTAAGGTCAGTAAAGCTAATGTTGGTTAGCATTTATTAAATTATTCATGGCAGAAATATTTTTTTCCATCTGCAATCTCCTGGGCTTTGAAACCTGTGGGATTTTCTCTTCAATGCTTGTGTTTCTATAGATAGTGTCATATGCTGTAATATCATCCTGTTTCTACATTTTTTTTTCTACCACTGAGAAATATTTTGTCTTGACATTTCTTATATTCAGCTGTACCTCCTTTCTTCAGTGTTCAGTTCTGGGAAAGCTTTATTTAGTCATTTGAAACTTCCTGATAATTCCATCTTCATGAATATTAAATAGCCGCTCAGACATTAGTTTCAATTTTACCTTTAATGCCTTTTATATAAGACATTTCAGTGTGTCACTACCACAATATTTGAGCTATAAGACATATCTGAGGGAGAGGAAGGTTCTAGGCTTCGAGGGCCCTTGGCTTTGGCTGTGCAGTTTTCTCTGCAAGCTTGAATTCACACATTGCTTAGCTCTTTCTCTGCAGCAGTGTGTCTGTGAAGCTTCCCTATGGGAAGAATGTTACGTGTAATTTCCACCTCTTAGCAGAGCTGGAAGCTTTTAGGTGACTGACTGATTTGTCCTATATATTTCTTTATGAGAAAAAAGGACTTGCTACAGATATCCTTGGGTTTTTGATGGCAAAGTTAACACTAGTCTATAGGCAAAACTGTATGTTATACCCAGCAGAACAAGAATTTTTTTAAGTAATTTCCCCTTTTAAGATGAAAAGCATGAACCTTGAAACTGTGGTGTGAATAAACTAGTTTATCAGCTATAGTATTGATGGGTAAGATATAGGTGTGTGTTACTGTAAAAGTATATGTATTTCTGTACAAAGACTGAGAAACAACGAGTCCTACTACATAAAAATGTATGATATCCTCAAGTTTCCCTGCGTCTACAAATCTTTCCTAATGGTTTAAGTGAAGGTCTGAGACCTGCATGTGAGTGGGTCTCACAGTACATATGAACCGCACATTTTCTGTGTCATGACAAGGAGAAGGCAGGCACAGAGCTAGACAAGAAATTCTGAGTCATCATTACAGTCCTTGGAAGCTGCAGGCAACAGTGGAACTGCTGATGACAAATAGCAGTAGTTCCTTCTTATAACTAATTACATTTTTTCCACAGTTATTCTTGTTCAAAGGCTTTTTTTCAGAACACCAACTCCTTAATGGTTAGAAATCTTCCTCTAATATCTACCTTAAATGTATTCATAGTCTATTTATACTCATTTATTCTTTTGCCAAAATCATCCTTAAACTTTAATAGCTCTTTGCTTTCCCTGCTGATTATTCACTTGATGAACTGATAGAGAACAATAAACACTCCTCTCCTCTTTCTGGACTAAACAGGCCAAATGTTTTTGCATCTTAAATCAGACTCTCCAATTACCTGTTGTCGTGGTTTAATCCCAGCCAGCAACTAAGCACCACGCAGCCACTCACACACTCCCCGCCCCTGCAGTGGGATGGGGGAGAAAGTCAGGGAAAAGAAGTAAAACTCGTGGGTTGAGATAAGAATGGTTTAATAGAACAGAAAAGAAGAAACTAATAATGATCATAATAACACTAATAAAGTGACAGCAGTAATGATAAAAGGATTGGAATATACAAGTGATGCACAGTGCAATTGCTCACCACCCGCTAATTGACGCCCAGTTAGTCCCCAAGCGGCGATGCCCCTGTCCCCACTCCCCCCGGTCTATATAGTGGGCATGACATCCCATGGTCTGGAATACCCCATTGGCCAGTTTGGGTCAGCTGCCCTGGCTGTGTCCCCTCCCAACTTCTTGTGCCCCTCCAGCCTTCTTGCTGGCTGGGCAGGAGAAGCTGGAAATCCTTGACTTTAGTCTAAACGTTACTCAGCAACAACTGAAAACATCAGTGTGTTATCAACATTCTTCTCATACTGAACTCAAAAACATAGCACTGTACCAGCTACTAGGAAGACAATTAACTCTATCCCTGCTGAAACCAGGACACCTGTTTATCTTTGTAGTGTTTTTTGCAGGTGTTCTTTTCCAAATTGATCTTTCTTGAATGACATATCAGGTTGAATATCAACAAATAGGAATTCCAGAGACTCTCACTTGCAGCACACATGGGTATTTGTTTAAATTAAAGATGAAAGCTGCCATCTTCAGTGGTAATGTTGCAGTATTAAAATAAACCAATCCTCAAATGTTTTGAGACATGGGGATCAGAGTCTTAAAAGGTAGGAGAGAAGTTAGATGGTGGTTTCTGCTCATTTGCTTAAAACTCAATCATATCCATTTACTTATTTCTAATAATAGACATTTGGAAAAGCTTTTGAGGCATAACTGAGTCTCTTTTTTACATGGTTTTGCACTATAATCATGCAGCTTTTTTCTACCTTTAATTTTCTAACTCAACAAAAGATAGCACCATGTTTGTTAAAAGCAGGCTTCTAAAATGCATATTTTACATTGCGCCTGAAATACAATTTTAAAGCAACCAACTCATCTTTTGTAGCTGGAAAATAGAGACTCCAACAATTGCTATACAGGAAGAAAATAAAGACTTTTAACAATTGTTATACAAGCCTTTCTGAGTCTCCCCTGCCTGTTGATGCTGAAGGCACTTCAGTGTTCTAAAACCCGTGATTACAATATTCATCCATTACTTTTTTAGTTTAGGTTTTACATAAATGTCAATATCTCCTTTCAGGACAACGTTATATCAGTAGCGGAGATCAACATACAGAGATCTGAATGCAAACTTTATACACTATACTGGTGTGAAATCAGACAGGTAATTATCATATTCAGGAATAAGAGAATTCAAAGTCCCAACAGCCTTGTTTTTGACAAGGCTGCACAGTTATAGTGAGTGTCAGTGTTTTGACAATTTCTGCACAATTACGTATAACACAGTGGAGAATCTACCTTACAAAGCCAAAACACTGCTGCAGTGCAGCAGCAGAAGGGACAATTTGATAATCTTTGCAACATACAGAAAGATTTGAAGCTCCTAAGTCAGTTTTCGTAAAAACATTGTCTTACTATAATCTATTTGCGCAATAACATTATGCTATGATCTTCTATTTCCAGTTGTAGACATAGAGGTTATTCAGTGTGTAAATATAAAAACCCACTGAAAAAAGAGTTCTGAGCACAAGAAATGCCAAATCTTTTATTTTCCAGAGCTTGAGACACAGACGCACAAAAGAGCACATAACTATTCAGGACTGACAAATCTGAAGGAGACAACACAAATGGAAAAAAAAAGGTTCTTTGTAATTTTTTTCTTTTGAGCTTTCATTTTCATTTTTTTCTATTATTCTATTATCAAGTAATGAATGTACATTGCAGAAATGGAATCTATTTTTCAGCAATGCATTTGTATAGTTACATTGCTGATACTTCCTATTCAGCTTTGAAAGGGGAGGTTTTCTGAAGACGTTTCTCTTGAATAGAAAATTTTCTAGTTTGAGAGGGTGGGAAATCAAGTTGTTTCATCTTTTTCACCAAAAAAAGTTAATTAATGCAATTTTTTTAATCAGAACCAGACAATTTTCACAATATATTCCACCCTTCTCAGTGGCATCACTAGTTTTTATCTATTTCTTTCTCAAAAAAAGATATACAGTCATGTTGAAAACTCTTGTTACAAATTTTACTCCTAACCCTGTTTGGCTGTTACCAAAAGTTGAACATATGGGCTGTCATCAATAGACTCCATCCTCCAGAAATAAATATGTACATCTGTATACTTACTAACTTTGCCTTCTCTTTTTAAGAGGCAGGAGCCAGATGAGTAGTGAAGGCTCTGGGGAACTTCTCATAGAACTAAAGACAGAGATATGCCCTTAAAGCACTTAGAAGAAGTATTAATTACTTCACGGCTTTTTAGAAGCTGAGTGTGTCAAATACACCCACCAGAGATCTCACCATGACAAAATCAATACAGTTCTCCCTTTATTTTCATTTTACATGTGGAATGACTAAGATCTTCAGGCAGATAAATACTAAAACAGTACAGTTCATATGCCATAACTGAAGCTGTTGACCCTTAAAAGATGGAGGAAACCCAGGGAATTTACAAAGTCTTGCTGCTACTTACCAAAGCTGTGAAACCAAGAGAAAACATGGTGAATCATGATGAACTGTCTCTTCAACACAGACATTGTTATACTGTAGAGAGTGTATATTCTCTGTGGCGCACCTGTGTGTATGCAAGTGTGTAATTATATTTTCAGTAAATTAAAGCAAGAAAAAAAGTTAGTAACAAAAATTCAAATAAGTTTTAAACATTGAGATCAACCTAGAGGAAAAAAGAAAAGCAGTGTGTGAAAGATCCCTATGGTAATATCAACAGGAAAATATACATCACATTAGCATCAGCAACAAAATGAAACACTACTAAAATAATAAAGAAATTCAACATGTTGAGACAGACAGCAAAAGTAGCTTAAACTGTATAGAAGATAAACTGAAGCAAAATAATATTCAAAAATCTAAGCTAACTGAGCTACCCCATATGGAGGGCTGGCCCAAATCCAACTTCAGTTTCCACCTTTCCAAGAGAAGACAAGCTAAGAGGGTGTTATCAGACAGAGGAAATCTTTTAAGCCTTCCCTCGATGCTCCTTCCCCTTTTCTTCTGCTCCCTGGAGACAGGATCAGCAACCAGGTGAGCTGCCCGAGTACCGTTCGCTGCTCTCACATCAACTCCTCATCTCTTCCTGGGGAAGGACAGCAAGCAAGGTGGAGTGTCACACAGGACTGAATCTCATTTATGCACTGCCAGTGGGCCCACACGGAACTGTATGCAGAAACTAGACGCAAGAAAAGCTCCAAGAAATGCTGTATTATAGCAGAGAGTACAAAACCCCATGGAAGGAAAATGAAAACTTGCAGAGCTAGAAGTAGCAAAAATACATTCATGTAGAAAGTTTGAAGACCAGCTTGTTACAAGAGCAGTTTTGACATTTTGTGATACTGGTGAATGTAATTTCTTTATTTGAATTCAAACTGATTTATGTATCTGTTTTTTCAACTTCAGATGTAGCCAGGTATATTCCTAAGGTAATTACTAGGGAATTTGGTAAAAGTTCACAACAAATTTTTGACCTTTGTGTGATATCCTAAAAGAAAATGCTTTTGAGGTTGTAATAGCCTCTCATAGCAATATATAGATAAAACATTTATATCTACAACTTAAAGATAAAAGCCATACGAATGATATAATTTTGTTCAAATCGGTGTACAGAAAAGATCACTAAGTATGTACACGTTCTCTCACTGAAGTCCAACATTTGGGGCCAGGCTAAATGTAAACATTTTTTCAGCTAGCAATAAGGTCTGGTTGTTACTAATATTTGTTTCTGTGACAATTCTTAGATGATAATTACTACTTTTACTATCTTCCATATAAGTATGATAGGTTTTTATGATTCATCTCTGCATCATATACAGACAATGGTAGAGGAAAGGCATATTTAAAGGAATAATTTATATGGAATTGTAAGAGAATTTTTATGAATAGTCCCATTACCAAATGCATCTTTACTGTCAGCAGGACCTAAGATTATCACATCAATTTAATCCTAAGGCAAGTAATCCAGAGAAAGATAGAAATGGATTTGACAGTGAATAACAAAAGCTTGCACACAAAACCAAGAAACTTTGAAATTGTTTAACAGTCCATAGAATATCATGCCCAACAAATCCATAAATTTTCATGATCTGGGAATTTTAACTGACAGATTCACCTCCACTTCACCCAGGGGGATTCATTGTATTTTCATTATAGCTTAGAAACAGGATTTATTACAGAAAGTACAATGCAGAGATGAAGAGGTGCAAACCTGTGGAGTGGCAGCAAGCTGGCTATCAGAAACCTGACCCACAAAAAGAACTGAGAGCTTCTCTCAGGAGAACATCAGTATTTGGAGAAAGGCCTATACAGAGCTCAGAAATGAAATTGTTGTCGTGACCCAGATGGAAACTGGTAGCCTAGATCTCTGAGGAGGCAGTAACAGGCTGCTCAAATGTTTTAGTGCTTACCTCAGCATACCAGCCCCTGTACCAGCTTACATTTTTGGAACCTAAACAACACACCATTCTGGCCCCGAGACAGTAATGAGTAAAAAGAAAGAAAATCTGCACCAGCTGTCCGGTTGCTGCCATACTCAGCTCACAGGGACAATGTGCAAATCTAATGTGGCTTGTGGGGAGGGAAGATGCAATTTGGCTCTTAGATTTGAATGGTTATGCTCTCTTCAACCAGATACCAAAAGCTTTCGAGTGTAATGGGTATTTTCTCCATGTTTGCCCAATCTGTTACTGGAAGGAAACTCCAGTTCTGTGACAAAAGGGACATATGGCCATTTGCACAACCAGGAAGGTGGAATATTTTTCTCAGACAGAAAGGATATGAAATCAAAATGAGCAGTTTAAGAGGGACTTAACAAGGAAAATATTTGAGAGCTTACATATTATCACAGCTAGTGATATCTTATGGTTTTTGTTATGGCAAGATGGCCTTTGGGGAGCAAATGATGAATGTTTGAATTACAAACCCCAAACTAAGACGAGTATAAATATACCAGTCCATGTTCTTTCATTGCTAGATGATATGCCGTCTTAATTAACCTGGCATTATTTATGAGACCACTGAGGAACTTAATAATTTGAGTTGGTTCAGACTAAAGTATAACTATTCCCTAAAGTCTGCCTCTGCCTCATCCTACCAACTTTTTGTCTTACTTTATGGAAACGAACCCTACAGGAACCTGTGCATGCAAAAGCAAACAAAAAACTGTTAAATGTTATATGACATATGAAATGGAAATTTAGATAAACTTTCTAAGGAGGTTAACATTTTGGTCAAATACACATGGGACAGTTTCAAAGTATATGGATTGATAACACAAAAAGCTTCCATGTTATACCAGCTGCTGTAAGAATGAAAGAAAACAAGAGAACATGGCAGTTTACTGTTAGAAAGACTGCACATGATATTACTGAAATTAATTATCCACTAACAGTATGAAGAAACAACCTTCTGATCTGTACTTAAAATTTCTTATATTTAGACAGCAGATAAGGCAGTGTGGTAAAGGCCTCAATATACTTTTTCTTTACTTTTCCCACTTACAATATGGGTTTCTTCACTTTTTTTTGAAAATGAAATGGCTCTGTTGTACTGTACACACACAAAAACATTCAACCTATTAATCCTCCTATCTAGTTTATCATAGTCTAACCCATTGCTGAATGCTATAATTTGACAGTCTTTCAAGACATTTATACCACAATACAAAAGCTGTATTTTTTGTGAGCAAAAGGGGAACTGGTTCCCGCCCCTGGGGGCTGTATCACTTGGATGTGCAGCTTATTTCTGGATGAACATATCCCAGACCTTACATTGAGTGGGCCAAAAACTTATTTGTAGAAACATCAAGGGAGTAACATCAGTAGAAACATGAAATAGGGACTTATTAATGTTAACAACCAGTCAAGAATAAACTTAGAGATTTTTAATTCCCAGAAGAAAGTCCATCTTGATCCAGCAGTCAACCATTTTGACAAGTGTTCAATAGAAATCAACATACTGAAAAAACCCTGAAGGTCATCAACAGCAACCTTTATCTCTATTGGGAGGTGTTAAATGCTCCTTCAGGTTTTAACTGCACAGACGCCTTGTATGTGGACACATTTTCCTACATCATCAATCAAATAGAGTCCAGTGTCAAAAGTAATTTCATTAAAAAACATATCCAGAGAATGGAAAGAATATTATCACACGTGCCTGAATATGGATATGGTGACATGGGTTTTGGTGACATTTTTACAAAAATTATAAAAATCTCCAAATGAAATTGAGGGGGGAGGAAGGGTGCTTGCTATTTTCAGCAGTGTATCCACTTAGTGGAGCAGACTCAATTATTACTGGTGAATTGTTGACTTCTGTTTATCAGAAGGGTAAGATCAAGAAACCTTTTCTGCAGGTACTCTTACAAAACCGAGTTACATTTCTCAAGCTTAATTATATACATTCTTCAAAATGTGGGGGGTTTTGAGTGAAAAATAATTGTACTGTACTGCAGGGATAGGTCTATGATATTTTGAAAAGGTCTGAAACAACTACACTCAACCACTGTGATAAAACATACTGTAATATGATTGCAGAGCATTCCTGTGTGCAATTGCTGGAGCAGGTCGCTCTCTCACTGGTTAACTGTGACCCTCGTGTCAAAACCATTGTGCATGATCTTATTTCTGCGATGATAATGAGTCAGATATTAACTTGGATTTCTAGTTTTAATCAACAAAGAACAATCTGAACGCACTTGATGAGATGAGCGGTTGAAACAAGCAGCACATTTCTAATAATACATAAATCACCCGTAGCAGCAGCTGCCGTCTCTCGCTTGGGCTGGACATCCGAGCGGCATGGGTGTTTCCAGCACCAGCTCTCTAACTTCTTATGTACCTTATAAAGGGTACTGTAATAGTTAACAGTGAGAGTTTCTGTTGATATTTGCCAAGAAAAACAATGTTGTTAGCAAATCCCAGTTTAATCATTCCCATCTGTGGTGCCAGGTAAGGTTTATCCTTGCCTATCTGGCAGTTCAGTAGGTTACACGGCCCTGGCCACCACAGGGCCTTGTCTTGGCCCACGTCCACATCTACCGTGACTTCATCGTCTCTAGTAAACCTGCAGTGTGATCGCGGTTGATGGCACCTTCCATATACAATCAAAAGAAAATGGTTACCATGAATGCAAACATCCCACCGATGTTATCTTTCCATTATTACTCAGAAAAATGTCACTGTCGAAAAGGACTGAGGAAATCAAGTTTTTGCTCACAGAAATTAAGATATCTACTAAATTGCCTGTATTTGCCAGTCTGTTTTTTCTCTTCACGGTGTTTCCCAAGACTATCATTAAGGAGCAAACTATAAATTATGTAGCAAAAGTAGTGATATAATTTCTACTGAAGATAAGACTTCTGTCAAATGAGACATGCATACTCATAATTGTCACATCCATCAATCATTTTGATATGTGCCACATCCCACATCTGTTTGAAAAAATGGTCTTTGTTTACACTTTAAGAGGATTGAGGTGTTTCATTTCCTAGCATTTTAAATTCTTAGGCCTTGATTCTACATGTAATAAATGGTCTTATTCGGGAAAGCACTTTGTTAATTAATATTTCCTGATTTGGAGCCATGAGACTTGTAACACTTTGAATAGTTTCACTGACAGAACTTTTCAACGTACTTGGCTCACTACCATGTGTTTTTTAGGTTTGAGTTTCTAAGTATTTTCTTCACTTATCATTCGCTGCAATGAAAATGTAGATATATTCCATAAAATTACAGAATGGAAACTTAATAAAAACAAATTCAATATATAACACTTCTCCTAAATGCTTTGATATGGCTTTTATTTTAGATTTTTCAAGACAGCCACTATAGACCAGAAATATGGGTCAGTGTATCCAAAACATCCCATATGTTTCTACGCTTCCAGCCACTTATCTCTCAGATTCATTACCAGGTATCTTAGGTGAAAATATTCAGTTAATACCTAGAAAATTACATAAACTAAAGTTTATCTTGGGACTGGAGAGTTTTGTGTTTACTCCTCTGCTCTGGAACAAAATTACCTGGATGACCTTCAGTTCTCCTTTGTAAAATGACTGTTACTGTATTTCTTCACCTCAAGTAGTTTTTGACGATCAGTTTGTTAAAGATTTAAGCTCCTTAACTAAAAGAAGGCGACATGTAATAATGATATTGTTATTAAATCAATGTGTAACAACCAATCAACACCAAGGCTTCTTTGTTTTAGGCAAGATAATACTCAATATCTGACAGTCACTGACCCCAAAAGGTACAATAGTATTTGTATTTCAGTTGCAATTTAAAAGTTCACAGAAGTGCAACACCTTAAAAATTCTCCTCAGAAAAATCTTGCTGTGCACCTGAGAAAGCATAACAGTTTGGCTTTTGCTAAAGAAACTAACAATGAACCTTATTTTTCTGAATCAAGATTTTCCATTTTCTTTAGAAATGTTGTGTTAGAAACCACAAATTGAAGACCATAACTCTGAAGAAGATAATTTTGTTTAAAAGAACATAAGATTTTTGAAGATTCATTTTATTCTGAATCAAAACAAATTCTGAACAGTTTCAGGTATAATCTAAGGAATTTAGTAATTTATGTTTTTAGGAATTTTTTTTTTATTTTAATATTTTAAGATGTTGGTCAAATTTATCACGTAGTATCCTATAATTAAAAAAAAACCTGAAAGAAAATCTTTTCAGTGGGAAAACAATAAACTTTTAATTCTGTTTCTAAGTAAGATGTTTCAGTACTGTCAAGCTTATTTCTTGTTTCCGCCTCAGAAAGCAAAGTGACTGTAGTCAAAGACAGATTTCCATCTTTCTGTTTTACCTTTTATCAGTAGGTCCATCCTCAATTTTGTTACAACATGATGAGAATTTGAAAAGTTATATTAGTTTTGAAATTTTCACTGATAAAAGCATATATATAGAAAACTTGTTCTTTGATTTCTGCACAGAGTATATGTGGGGGTTTTACCCCAGATTGCTGTATTTCTTAAATTATTCTCTATCAGTCTGAAATGTCATATGTTCATTAAAGAAAAAGAGTATTTCATATTAATATAATAGTATATCTTGTACATTTTGCACATCTTTGGATTTAAGCAAGTCTACTTCTGTCACAATTTGGCTGCTTTATGTAGATATGTTTTTGTAGAACAGCAATGTTGCCAAAGATTGTAAATTCCAGATAACAAGAAGCGCGGGCCCTGATGTGTCTAGAGGTGCTGTGTTTGTGACCTGATTTTAAGTAAACTGGATTTTCTGATTTAGACAGTAGGCGATGTAGACAATTTAATGAAGAAAAGGAGCAGTACAAATTAGACCTCTTAACCTTTCTTCTTACCTATGGAAAAAAAAAAAGCAAAAAAGCATCTGTTCCAAATGCAATAAAATTTTCCCAGCTTATTACTTATTTGTTCAGAGTTAAGGAAAGTTATACAGACAACTGATTTCCCTCTTTTATTCTAAATTAGTCATTTTTTTAATCTCTTCCTACTCTCTTCTATTTTAAGTCTTTTAACTAATACTGTTTCAAGGATTTTTTTCTGAAGTCCTGTGATAAACACTCTAGAAGTTCCACATGAAAAACAATGTAGTTTGGAATAGCATAGAAATGAAGTTTATAGACAGAAAACAGACTGTTAGAAGTGGTGCATTGACATTACCAATAATTTCATATAGGTCAGCATATCAGGAGGTTTCTTATCCAGAACTTACAATTAACCCATATTTTTGCTGTATGACATAATGTTTGAATGCTTTGTATACATCCAGACTAACCTAGCATATTTTCTAGGTATTTTTTTAAATTTTTTAGAGAGATTAATTACCGACTACTGAGATTTCTTTTCTCCTTTTTTGCCTTGGAATTCAAACTATAAACTGCGCAGTTTGTTTTCACATAAAGACTTATTTTGAAGGAAGTGCAATTTCACCAGAGTCCTCCTTATCCTCGCCGTTTCTTTTAAATTTGTCCGAGATTCGCATAAGCCTATTATACACTGCAGTTCTACTATCAGACAAGATTAAAGTGGTTTGCTTTGTTCTGACCACTACTTCACATAATCACCTTTCGCTGTAACATTTCGTTTGCAGTAGTTAAATATGTATTTGTTTATTCCATTCTGTAACACAGAAAATTAATGCATGCAAACAAATACAGATTATGACTGACATGAATTCTTAGTTCCAGAAATATTATTTACAAAAAGTTCCTATCAGTCATAATAAGTATCAGTAGTGTACAAAGCAACTTCTTCTGCAGACAAAAAGAATAATTAAAAGGAGATATTACATATAAGCTTCTGCTATTTCAACAGCTTTTGATTATAATTTAATCATAATTTGCATTTACTGAATTATACAATAGACTGTTGCTATATTTCATAGTGATTTTTTCTATTGAATTGCCAGGATATGCGGAAGTTGGGCAAAGGCTGGCAAAGAGTCTGGATAATGCCAGTCCTGTCGAGGGGAAAAAGAAAGATCCATGGAGTGAAATTGCACATTTCCCAGAAACAGACCGAGAGAAAAAATCAGAGGAACAGTCTGAAAGCTCCTAGAGGATAACAAGGAGATTACTGACAGCTACCATGTATCTATCAAGAAGAAATCATGCCAAAGCAATCAAACTCCCTGTGGTGACAGAGGCTCAGACCTTGTGGACAGGGAAAAGCAGCCAGTGCCACGTGTCCTCCGTAAAGTTTTTGATACTATCTTATATAACATCACGAGAAGCAAGCAAAGGAAACGGCTGAGATGATGAAATTTTGTTTGGAAATCTCCGTGCGGGTTGGCAGTGCGTGCTCAGTGCCAGGGTGGGAGGGCGAGCAGAGGGCAGCTCTCGTGGCGGTTCGGCTCCTCCTCGCTCTCCTTTTCTATTCGTGGTGAACAGAGAACAGCTTATTAAATTTGCACGTGGCACAAAGCTGAGGGAGACTGCAAGTACAGAAAAGAGAGGATTTGAATTTAACATGACCTTGACAAATTGGAGGAATAGTATAAGATAAACAGTGTGTAATTAAATAAGATATGTGCGAGGTATATTTATGGGGGAAGGCCCGTGATTCTGTTCCTCCATCTGAATTGGCCTTATGACCGTCCTGGCACAGCATAGTTCAGATAATGTTTCTCCAGGTGGGGTTATATGCCATACATTTCAAAATAAACAGGGCTGCTTAGTTGTGTCTGATCAGGCATTACTATATCTGGTGTCTGGTTGCTCATCTAACTGCCTCAGTGATCACCTACTTTATTTGGTAAATTGGAATCTGGTGCTCACAGGTCTTAAAACTGAGCCAAAATCCAGAAAAATGTTTGACATCAAAGCTTTGAATCTCTTAGGATGAAATAAAACACTTCAAAAGAAAAACGCACTGGATTATGGAATTTTAAATTTCAGTATTTTTCTCTGTTCTAAACAATGTATGTATAATATCTATAAAAATGTACAGCTATGAGGACGTTGGCATGTAAATACTCTGGAGGCATCCAAGCTGGCTTTCTGCAGGCTGGGCTGGAATAACGTTGGTGTGCCGTATTTCGCAGGAGCACCCCGAAAACTTTGCACATCCGTAAAGTCACTGTGCGATCTTACCATGTGGTGGCTGAGTCTGGGCTCAAAAATGCCCAAATAGCAGGGAGCAAATTTCACATCTGTTTGTTATCGCGTGCTGTTCACAGATAAAAAACGCAATTGTCGTCCAATTTGGCTGTAGCTCGTTAAAGTCGAGGGCAGGCAGTGGAACAGCTCGCCTCTCTGTGTGGAACAGTGCCCTCTCCTGCTCCGCCAGGCGCTGTCTCGCCCTGCAAAAAGCATTCCTTCCTTTTGCACATACTTTATATGAACAGTCAGATGGGAAAAGCTCAGTCACACATGCCTTCAGCAGCAGAAAACATAAAAAAAAAACTTTGAACCGCCAAACTTTTCACCAAATCGAGATTATTTGCAGGTTGCTCATAGTTATGTTCGTTTCCAATACCATAATATTTGGAGGTCATCTCCTATCCGCTGTCCTATCCCCCACAGGGGCTTTGGATCATGATTTTTAGCTTGCAAAGATACCTCTTTCAATAAAACCCAGTATAATCCTACAAATTGTAATTGTCTTTGGTAATGCTTTTGTTGTGTTTTGATGCTTTGATGACAAGTTTAAAAGCCTTGGCTGCTGTGCTTTTTCCGCAAGGCAGTAGTCGCACTTCTCAAATTCTTGAGCACTCACAGGACTAGCAGTTGATAGACTCTCTTTTATCTTTTCATTGAGTCTCTGACATTACTTGTTGGTACTGTTCCTTCAAAATGCTTTTGATGTTAGCCTCAATAACAGCAACCAAAAAGCTATAGTAAAAATGGCTGTGGGGAGAGGTTGGTAAGGGTCAGAGAGAAAGAGAGATTACTGTCTACTCAGTGTAGTAATGCTCTGACTCCAGCTCTGAAAACAAAGGAATACATTTATCAAAAACCCAAAACCACATTAGTGAAATTTTCACCCAAATAACTTGCATTGCCTGTGGTATTTAATTTCTCAGTTCTGCAGATTCATACAGCAAAGTGAATATTGTGTGGCTGGTGCAGTGGAGAAAACCTAGAGACTTTGAAGTAGAGCTGTTGAAAAATGCAAAAATCTGCAAATTCAGAGCACATACACACAATACAAAAGCCACCTGATTCTGGGAGACCCTAGTTTTACAAATCTTTAGCTGCAGCCATTCTTTGACTGTTAACCGGAAAATGAGCTACATGTCCCAACAATAACTTTAATGTCAAGGCAGCTTGCCAAACTATCACAAGTGCTGGTTT
This sequence comes from Buteo buteo, assembly GCF_964188355.1. NCBI lineage: Eukaryota > Metazoa > Chordata > Aves > Accipitriformes > Accipitridae > Buteo > Buteo buteo. The sequence continues at coordinate 50,893,209 of NC_134176.1, read as the reverse complement.
GATTTCAAAGGAGAGAATATTTTGAATGAATCTGGGGACAGCTCTCCTCATTTCTTGATGTTTCATCCTTTGCTCTGTCAGCTGTGCCTTCTTAGCCTTGTTGATTTTAGTTGACTCTGTCTTAATATATTTGTCTCAAGGCAGGTCTCACCATCTTGAGCTATAGACAAGAATATAACATAGCAAAGATGGAAAATAATCTCTTGCCCTGTGTACCAACCATAGCTACCAGGAGTCCCTGCCATTCTTGAATAGAAAGGCTTTAAAAATGGGATTATAGTGCATTCTTGTAAAGCAGATCTATTTTAACTCTTATAATGCTCTGACCCTGTGTATGTATGCAGTGAAAATCCTTCTTTAGGTATTAGACATAATCAGAACAGCTCAAATGGGTCATAGGTCCAACACTGGCAATAATTCAGTGCAAGCAAAGTGGGTTATTTTGCTGCTAATTTGTTTTTCTTGGTGAGGTTTTTTTGGTTATTGTTTGTTTGTTTTAAGGGCAATTAGCTGCACTTTAAAGCAAGTAGTCACTGTTTTCTACCCTCAGTTCTGTGGCAGTGAATTCTGAGTCCTTCTGACCAGATTGTGCTACAATCAGCAAAATTCTCAGTGGACTAACTGATAAGATGTCTGATAATTTCTGAGCAGCTATCTTGTGAAAATTGACAGGTGACCTTCAAGACAATTCTGCAGCTTCTTTCTTCATTTATGTTGATAGATATATATTTAGGCTTTCATTCTATTTTCTCCAGAAGTTTTCTGTTACTTTTTGCTTCTATTTTTTTGTCTCTTTTTCTTATGCTTATTTTCTTTTGAAGGTTTTTCGTGCTTGGTGTTCATCATGAGGTTTCATTACTATTTAGTATTTTTTTTCATTCTAATTGAATTAAAAAAAAAGCATAGGACTGTTCAGACTATGAATATTTGAACAGTGAATGTGTGGTATGAAAATAGGCCATCACAGGAGCCTAAAGTTCATGTTAAAATATTCATGTATCTGCATGTTTGTGAACACAAAAACTTGTTTTTCACAATTTATAATAAGGTGAATCAGTTCATTCAAGTACTGTATACTACATTCAATTAACTCCCAGTCCCCTATAGAGAAAATGAAGCAATAGGGTTTCTTCTAGTTTAGTTTAAATTATTCAAATACTCATACAATTTTTTGTTTTCTACCACTGAGACTCAGTAAGCAGTGGTAGTGGAATCACTTACACCGAAGCCAACCTGTAGACTGAAATGAGGTTACTTTTAAGGCCTTTTTCCTCTGACTGACTGCAAATGAGAAATATTGAAAATGTTATGTTCCAGTACAGGCTATAATGAAGTCTGAGTCCGGAATTCTTTTATTTCTAAGAGGTAGCAGGTTTATTTTTAAGACATTGAACAGTTGGTAGAACTGTCCACAGAAGTCACTTTCTAAAGACCATCCTTAAATCAATGCAATGTCTACTAAAGCTCAATCTTAAACTCAATCTTTAAAGAAAAAAATATCTTAAAATGCCTTGAAAAGGCAGAAAAATAATAGACAGCAATTCAGCACTCTATTATACCATTCTGTTTTCTTGATTATGCTTTCAAGTATCTATCTAATTATTGAAAAGGAAGGAAAAAAATCTCATGTGGTGTGGAAAACACTGTTAAATTAAGATGTGATATTGAGATAGAACTGAAAAGCCCTTCACTTAAATCAGATTTATTGCTTCCACCTTGTTAACCTTTGTCCTCCGTCACTGACCGTTTTGTTACACAGGCGGGCCACAGATTTCACATTTATGGCTTTTCTAAAGTGCACTTGTCAGCTTCCACTATAAATCCTGACATTCACATCATCTCAGAAGCTTGATAACAAAGTGCTGTGAGTACCCAACATGATGTCACAAACATAAAAATGGATTTCACAACACTAAGGGGCCGCTGTGAGTGTCCTTTTTTAATTATCAGGAGAACAAATGGCCTTAGATTAATGTGGCACAAGGCAAACATTGCAGGCTTCCTAGACTGGAAAAATAAATAGGGTTTTAAAAGGCTAGTTATCTGGAGATACTCTTACAGTAACTCTGGCAGTGTTATTTTTAAGCAAAACAAAAGAATGAAAATAAAAGGCTGGTTCTGCCATTGTCCATTGAGAAGCATGAGGAGAAAGTGGGTTTTTTCAATGGAGCTTAAGACAAGAACTATGCTCCTCAGTGAAAATGGTCAGCCCAGAACCCATCATTTTATATGTGAAACTAGAATGTTTTTTTTCTCATGTACATCACTTTACAATTCTCTACACTATGTTTCATATGCTATTTTCATTACTCAAGCAGTCTCCTATAGTCCTTTTGCAGTTCTTCACCGTCTGCCCTTATCCTTCCTACCTGGAATAAATATGTATCAGAAGCAAGCTTTGTCTCCTTCCTGCTCACCCACTTTTCCAAAACTTTTATGAATGTGTTAAGCAGCACAGACACCAAGGCAACACCCCACCAAATTCCGCTGGTGACCTCCTTCCATTCAAAAAGTTGGTAACGATGCTTGTTTTCTAACTCCTATCTTTGGAGCTGTGATTTACCTATGACAGAGTTTTCTGTCTTACCCCATCATTGCCTAGTTTCTTTAAAGGCACTGAAGGGTCGCTGTAAAAAGTCATCTGAGATAGAGGTATCAAGGTATGAAAGAACTGAGGAATGAAGGTAGGAGGCAAGCACCTATCTCAGGTTTCAGGAAGGGAATCCCCTCCCCTGGTTGTCCTAGCCTTTGAAATTTATTGTTTGGCTTTTCCATAAAATTTGCCATAGAAAAGATGATTTAACCCCAGGGCACTCAGAATGGGGAGATGGGAGAAGTGACAAAATACATACAGTTGAAAAATAAACATAGCATATAATGTTTGCTTTCTGTTACTGCTTTGGCAGTGACCTGTGATGTCTGAGAATTCTGCACTCCAGACTGTCTTTGAACAGGTCTCCTTTAGTTGGGAAGTAACTCATTTCATAGTGCAGGTTTTTCAAGTCCTCTGCAAAAGATTCTGCTCTAATTTTTTCTCACACTCTCATTTTCACCCATTCCCATGATTTGGCAATTCATGCTGCTTCCTGTATTTATCTTTTCTCCTGCATAGCAAGGGTTTTCCATTTTCTCCTTCAGCTTTCTTAAAGCTTCCTGGTTTTATGTCTCTGATTTTTCTACAAGCTATAACCATCTAATTTAGTCTCCTCAGTGCAATGTACTAAGCAATTCAGTATTCCTTATAACAAGCAAAGGAATCAAGTGTATACTTGTTACAAGTGTAGCCACAGGACTCTTCTGAGTGCATTTAAGGATGTTCCTCTTCCTCAGAAGACTGTGCTGGCAGCTATTTAGGAAGTTGTTGCTGAAGACTGAACACTGCATTCACTGTTATCAGACTAAGATATTGCATTCTAGGAAAAGCCTAGGGAGTTCAAAGCTAAGTCCATATTCATTTACTTGAGCATCAAAACCAGTCTTTGTTCTCAAGAACCTTCTTGTTTTAAATGAAATAAAATGTTGAGGCTTCCAAGAAAATTCATATATATTTTGATTGTTCTTAAGACATGTGGAGAAGTTTCTAAACAGCTTTGAGCTTCTATTAACCACTTAATTGGACAAAAGAAATGCAATGGCAGTATAAATCACAAATGCTATGATACTGAAAATTCTGTACATATCAGATGCAATGGCACCAGTCAATGCCATAAGACAAGAGAGAATCAGGCATGTTGGTTTTTCTCTGAAATGTACACAGTATACTATTACTCATTTTCATCGAGCTCCATAATTACAAATCTGTCCATTTTGTCCCATTGAAAGGAACAATTTTCAGTTTTCAAGACAAGGTTTTTATTTTCTAGGGCAACCTCGCACCCTTATAAAACAATGTAAAGGCAACATAGGTAGTATGAGGATAGAGTTGTTATTAATCCAACATTTAAATATCACAGCACTAAGAGCTGCCCCCATAGCTCAGCTGAATGAGTTCAGGAGAAATTAAATCCTTTAAGTTCACCCTCAAAATTCTCATATTTGGGTGCAGTATAGCCCTTCATGATAACAAGCTTGCAATCAGGGTCACCGCACTGAGAATAAACTGCTGCTCACCCACGTGAAAAGAGGCTGATGAATCCCCATTAAATACAGACACCTAACTGAAATGCAGAGGTCTTTGGCATCAAGAGAGCTTAACCTATTTAAGGTTTTATAGCTAAGCACTGTGACCTTCAAATGGATGTAGATTTGAAGTGAATATTAATTTAATAATGAAGTAATGAATTCATATGCTAGAGAGTGTTTTTTCTTTCTCAGAGCTGCCAGGATTTTATAGTATCTTTACTTTCTGGATAGTATTATATGCATTTAAGGAAGGACTTGCCTAGGGGTTATCAAATATACTGCTTTCCTGCTGTTTCAGGCTTCAAGTGGGGTTTTTCCCAGATATTCTGTTAAAAAATCTAAAACATTAATATCAGATTTTGCTAGTTTCAAACAAAAGTGGATTTTTTTGAGACAATAATTGTTTTTAAATAATTTCTATCATATTAAAATACTCAGATGATAAAAATATCATGGGTAAAAAATGATCAGGCATATGTTTATTTTGCAAGTTTATGTCATGCTCCACGTTAATGTGGAGCCTTCTGTTGTTCATCTGTCTACTCAGGTGCCCTTAACTCTTATCATACGTTTAACACTGAAATTGGAGTTATAATGTCAATCCCAATCAGAACAGCTCTCAGCAGATCTATATGCTGTAAGTCCCAAGATGGGATGGCAAAAAGGTGTCTTCAACATAGTCTTGCTTTGAAAGTATGAAAGTGTGGTGCTTTAGGGCTAGTTTCAGGCTTTCCTGTCCCATTCAGCTGTAACTGGACATGATTTATTAGCAGTTTTCTTCTCTGATTTGCTGTCCATCAGGAATACCTTTGCAGGTTAATGAAAAGATTATGCTTAGCTGGCATTTATAAAGTCTAAAATCAGAAGCCAAAGAATTCAAAGAGAATGTGAAAGCCGAGCAAAGGAACTTGAATTGCTTATAACTTTCTTGGCACATGAAGTTCTGCAGAATGAGAACTATTTCTTAATGAAGAGCTTTCCCTCCCAGAGACTTGCTGTCATGCATACAAAAGCATTAGGCTTGCTTTGACATTAAACAGTGTTAACAGCCTATACTTCCTTCCAGGCGTTTTTCTTAAAAAAAAAAAAAAAAAGTATATAAATCGTGCCGCGTAGCTTCCTTGTCCTCTGTATCTCTGTATGGGAATCCATGCTGTGTTTAAAATTGGCTTGTAATTGATTCATATATAGCCACAGGTGTCAACAGAAAACACTGAGACAATATAAGTTTTCATTTTTTATAGGCAAGAATAAGAATATAAGAAACACCGAAGTACACAAAATTTCATGCTGAAAAAAAATCAGTGTGAACCAAGAGATATTACTACATATTAAAAAGATGAAATAATTAAATTTTAGAATTAAGTTAATTAATAGTCAGAATCTGTTCTTAATTTTGACCATCACATTACATATATGTCTTCTAACAGCTACAGAGCCTTAAGGTCTTGATTATTATTGAAGCCTTTTATACCTTTTGTCTGAGAAGAAAAAAAACCACCAACATTCTCTTGTCTGAGGGACCTTCATCTCTGCTTTCACCTCCACCCCTGCTGTGGTCAGACACAATTTCATCTTCAGTCCTCCTTAACCTTAATGGCACTGTACAAAGGTCTGAGGAAAACACCTTGGAAGAGGGCTTTTAAGCTACTAAAATGCAATGCACTCGCATCTGAGCCACATGATGGAGTAAACACGCGAGTAGAGGCTGGCCAGGATTTCCGTCCTTGTGGGGCAATAGCCAGGGTTTCCTACTGATGGCATGGAAACATTGACTTGACAAGTTCAGCACATAAACTTAAATAAGATGATTCTTTTCTTTTGAAAGTATAATTGCTGTGTTGGCAATCATCATCAATTCCATGTGAAGAGCTTGAGTAGGCTGTTGCTCCCAATGACTTTCTGAAATGAGTATACAGCTAACCAGTTGTGTAAAATGAGTAATACTTGTGCGACCAATATTCATTTCAAGGCATCTGATTAAATTTCCCTGGATCATAAAGCAAAGGATAAAAGTAATCTTAAATAGTTATCACAGTTATAAACATTTTGCATTAATTTCTAGTCTCTCATATGTATGAAAAGCCAGGTTTTTAAATAAAAAATCAAGTGTGTGAGAAAATGGGTGTTTACTACTAATATATCTAAGTTCTTAAAAATATTCTTCCAAATCTGAAAACTAGTTAGCCTAAAACACTTTTTCTTGAAGGTTTTCTGTTTTGGAAGGATTTTTTTACCTGGAAAATAATATGCTTTTTAGACTTTTTATTTTTATTTTAAATACTTGAAATAGGCAGAGGAGGTAATAAGAGTTTAAGGGTATTCTAGTGTTTCTGATAAATTTGGAGGAAATGCCTTATTCTCACAAAAAAGTTGTTAAATAAAAAAGGAAAAATTCAGAAACATTTCAAGGACTTAAAGATTATGGTCTGCTTACTTCTAAATCATTTATTAGGCTTTACTCATTCATATGAGTTGTTTTTATTATCAGAAGCTTAAAATTAGGAACATATTTTAGTGCAGTTTAAGATTTTATTATAGTACAAGATAAAAAGAAGAAAATCATAATTATGAATTTAACATTCTAGGTTTCTAGTAAATATTCAGTATATGTTAAAATTAGGATGCATTTAAAAACTGCTGGCCACTTAAGATTACCTTTTAAAATGACTGCTAAGTGATTGGATTGGCTTCTCACTAGCTACAAAAACTTGCCATGATCCCTAATCAAATTTTAGAATACGTTAATGTGCATGACTGTGACAGCACATTTGCGATAAGTGTGTTTGTGTGATACAAAAGGTCCGTGATCTGTTCTGCATTATCTGATTAAATGCATCTTTGCTAGAAACTCTTAAAAATGAAGTTGTGTAAAACATTTTAAAATAACTACAAATCGTAAGGATCAAAATTCATTGCAAAGAACTGCAAGCAAAATAAAAATGCATATAATCTATTCCCACTTCATCCAAAGGATTTGCTGTAACCCAGGAGATAGCCAGAAATGTTTCATATTCTGCAAACCAGATCTTGTTTACATTTAGAAGAACTGTCAGCAAAATATACAGATAACTATTTTCATTGCATTTTTCCCATTTATTTTAGTTTAAAACATATGCATAGTACTACAAATTTAGAGGAAACATCAGAAACAGAGCGATAAAACTTGTTTCCCTCCCAGTCCTAATCATATTATATGATTAGCAACCAAATATTTTACCGTTTGCCACTGTTAGCACTCAGCGTGCTCACGTCTATGTAACTGGAGGCAGCTTGCCAGTTGGTGTGCTGGTTTTCAGGACTCCCGCAGACCAAGCAAGGAACTGCCCACAAGAACAGAAAAGGTGACTCCCAGGATATATGTCCCCAAAATGCTGTCCATCTGCTCTTTAATATCATAATCGGTGCTGGAAGGAAGGTCATGCGATCCATTCATGGACGCAGGGCATGGAACTTTCCCTCTTCTGATAATACTCACTGAGGAACAATTTTTTTTAATTTTTTTTTTTTTTTCCTCAGAAAGAGGATGTGGCACATACTGAAGTTCCTGTTGTAAGCCAAAGTTCTGTGTTCATTATACACAACTTGTTATGCCATTTATTGAAGTGTGGCACAGGGAAATTATTTGACAGCCCAAAAAAAAGGAACAAAAAGCTAGCCTGTCATTGAACAATCTTTTTGATCATTTAAAAGTATATATCAATATATATCTGTCATTAGGTTGCACATTATGGAGTTCCAAAATGCAGGTATTTTAGAAAAAAAATATTTTAAGGAAGGGTGGAAGAATTAAGTTAGATACAAGAGAAAATATTACAAAATTTTCTGATGATACTCTTCTAGGAAAGCACATAACTGATTTTCAGCGTCTCTGGTTCAACAGAATAGCCCTGAATGTTTAGTAGAGTTCAAATAGAAACAAAATCTCACCTAAAACCTGGAGTGGGCTTTATAAACTTCAGCCTGACCTCTATTTAGCATTGAACATTTTAATGTTCATTTTTAATATTTTTTAAGATCTATATGCCTCATTCAGCCTGCTGCCCAGTACTTCTAAAAACTCCACAGACAACCAGCCAAATGATTCTAGGGCTGTGATGAGAAAAGTAAACAGTGTGATTTGATTACCTTTTCAACAAAGGCATACTGAATGAAGCATACAAAAAAAAAAAAGGAAGAAACATTGCAAAGTCAGTTTTCATTTAATAGATAATAATTATTAAGGGCTGGAGCCTTGTTCACATCCCAAGCTAATTTTTTTTTTTTTTTTTTTTTTTTATGGTGCAAATAATTAGTGACAGCCAAAAGAATACATGGATTCTGTAACTGTCTACATATGAAGGCAGGATCCCTTTCTGAAAGATAAACTTCAGTCAGACAAGAGTCACATCTTAGCCAAAACCAATATATTGAGTTGATTAGAGGAGTACATGGATCAAATTTAAGGACTGCTGAAACAAAAAGGTTCTGATTAGATGACAGATATTTCCAAATATAAACTTCATGAATTGAAGAAATCAATATATCTTTTAAAATTTTTCTTAATTTCTATTTTTTGTTTGTGGTTTTTTTCCATTACAGCTGTATCCCTAGCCTTTTACAATAAATCAATTGCCATTAGATAAATCTTTAAAATAGATATTAATTTTGTTCAAGTCTTTGAAGATAAAGCTGTTCACACCAGCAGGTTTTTTAGACTTTGCTCCTTGTCCCCATTAGGCATTTGTAACTTCAGAGGGTAAGTAATACTGCTGCATTACTTGCTACAACTATTTAAATGATTTATCCTCATGTGTATTGATACAATGTCCTTTTAGACTTCCTCACAGTATTTGTCAGATTTGTCTACCAGACCTGCTATCAAGGTCTCATTTACCTGTACACTGTATTTGCAATTCTTCGTAAAATTGCCTAATTTTTCAATGCCACTTTATTGCTGTTATAATTCTTCTAGGCTGAAATTCACCCTATTTCAAAATTTTTTTCAAGACTTGTGTTCCACAGAAGTACCGCTTGTGCTTTCAAAATAAGGCTTTGAGCTGCTCTGATTGATGAAATAGGATTCCAGCCTCTGAGGCTATTTGTCAAATGTTTGTAATTATTTATGGGTGGTCAATTTAAAAAACTTGGGGGAAAAGATCTCTGTATCTTGTTTATTAAAAAATTGCTCCACTATCTGAAATTATCCTGTTGTTATTCAGAAGTTAAATATGTATGTCAAGACCTGTCGAACTGGTTGTATAAAACTGATATTAATGGAAAGGCATGGAGAACTGATTTGCTAAAATCAAAGCCCTTTAGAGCTGGAAGAGCCCAGCCACTACTGAATCCATGGTGTAGGCATTTTTCAGTAGAAGTTAAAAAGGGGCTCTGCATAAGTGAATAAATACCTCTTTTTTCCTAATGCACAATATTTGTTGTTTGGTTGGGACTTTGGGGGGTTTTTTTTGTTGTCGTTTTGGGGTTTTTGTTGTTGTTTTTTTTTTAAATGAAATTTACCTAACACAGAAGGATTAAATAAAGCTTTTGGACCACATAAGTACCATGTTTTAATCCCATTAATAAGGACTATAATAGAAATACCTTTGAAAACTTATGTAAACATTTCTCCAGAGCTGGGATTAAATGTCTGTTTTGACAGTCTCTTGCTCTCTGGCCTTCAGTTACGAAGTCGTTCAGAGTGAAACTGGAGCTGAGATTTCCACTTATCTACTGTGGGACTCAGAGGCTGAGTATTCAGTTAATCTGAGATCACACAGAAAACATACACAGAGATTTAATTTTCAATTAGCTGTCTCACATTATTGTGAGATATATCATTCCTGTTTATACCCGTGGATTTTGTCTCCTGAACGCAGTCAACAGACTATTGAGAAGAGGGATCATAAAGAACCCATTAGATGGACAAGAATAAAGCAAAATTGTTATTTAAAAACAATATATTGCATTTTATTGAAGCACAATTGCTATTATTCCAGAGTCCGTCCATCCCGCTTTCATCCCCTTATTTCTGGAGGAATCCAAGTTAACAACTGGGGTGTTTAGTAGTATAGTCTTCTTAGGGAATAGATTTTGACTGTGCAGAGAAATAGTGCTTCATTTTAAATAACATTTCTTCCACATGTTGAGTTAAAAATTGGATACCTATGTTTCATTTCTTGTTTTAAAATAGGTAAACTTGACCAATTTCCCATGTATTTGCCAGCAAAAGGCAATACATTATATTTTACCTTGTTACAAATACAACCTTATAGTTAATGTGTTATGTATGCATATGTGTTGAAGTGTTTAATGTATTAGACAAATCAAACAAGTTCACTGTGCATGCACTTATTAGAATAAGTGTTTGATACATCATTAAAGAGGAATACATACTTAGATATATTAAATAATTATCATTATCTACTTTGACAGTAATGTTCAGCTGCTTGGAACATACCCTGAATATACTGTAATATTAACTGTATGTATAAATATCATATTTAATATTATATACCTCATATTTAATACCTCATCCCTCTTCTTGGCTTAGATTGCTATATAATCTTCTCAGGAAAAAAAAAAGTTAGAGAGAGGCAACTAAATAAGTAGTAGTGATAGTTCAGAAGTCTGTTACTTCACTTAGCTTAGAACACAGTTCTTGCTGTCTAACTAACCTACCAGGAAACCCTTTAGAGGAAGGTGAAGAGCATTACTTCACATTCAGTAGCAGAGCCAAAACCAGGCTACTGACAAGAAATATTCTATTGGGTTGTCCACTAAATTCTATTTAAAAAAAAAAAAAAAGAGGAAAAAGAAGAAAAAACAGAAAACTATTTCAGACACAATATATTTTTACCTGTATTGCAATAACAAAAGAGATGGAAATGCTCATAGAGTTGTTATAGTAGTGATCCACTTAACTGCTGGTAGTGCTACAAAGGACAGTTCCACTCAAAATTAAAGCACGCTGAAAAGGTAAGAGAAGAGAACAATTTCTGTCTTACATGCATATATACCACACAGACACACATGTAGAATATTGTTCCAATGTCACATGGAAAATAAGAGATAGCACTTTTTAGATGCAAACACTTAGTGTTTTGAAGTGCTGGACGTGCTGTCAGGCTCAAATCCTCAAAGATAGAAATGTCTCAGGATTTCTGAATTTCAGCTGATTGCCAGAACCTAAATACCATCACCTGAAGGTATTAGTGAATTCAATTACTGTAAAAATAAAGACGTAGGGAAAGTACTTTTTCCCTAATTATTGTATTACCACTAATATAATCCAGCTAAAAAACCCCGCCATGACCCCAAGTAATTGTTCTAACACACTTTGGGAGCTTTCAAGATCAATTTTTATTTAATGCATGATCTTTTTCTTATTCTCTGTGTAATAATATGGATTCTTGAAAATGGAAAATCATCATGTATCTAGACAAGGTTATACTGGGAAATAGGTGCAGAATGCCACAAGTTTCTCTTTTAAAGCACTGAAGATTCAAAAGAAACACTTCAGTGATAGCAGAACATATTATTAGATGTAGCCTTTTTTTAAAAGTGCTAGTGAAGAGATTGAATTATTATTTCTTAACAATATGTTTCTTTTCTTATGTAATTTTGGAATCTATGGAATCTGGAAATTGTCCTAAAATTATATGATTCCTACATGTACAGTAAAGATGGCTTACAGGAAAATGGGGTTTAACTGCAATTTCAGTAGTGCAGTAGAAAAGACATGATGTTGGAACGTCAAAGCAAGCTCTCAGAAGAGTAAAGAGAAAACTCATTAACAATAAATACTGAGGGAAAACATGTAAACACTTTTATAAGATGCAACAGTAGAGAAGGATTGTGAAACTACTTCTGTAGGACAGACTATTTAATACAAGGACAACCATGTAAAGAAAGGTATGGCTTTTTCAAGTACTGTTCCTCTCACCCAAGTCTTTTTTTCTTGTCTTTGAATGAAAAATGAATGTATAAAATAGATCAACAGATTACTTTCCTTTGCATGGCATGCATGTTTATATATTTTGCATAGTGACATTTGCAAGCCAATGTGCTTTGCAGAATAATGTGAATTGTTGCTTTTAAAGGGGAAGTTTTTGTAAACTTATGTTAAGTCAGGTTGATACAGCAATTGTATTAACAAGGACAGAATATCTTAAACACTAAGGAAATGAATGCAAAATTTATCTGGGTGATACATATTTATAAGGCACATACAGATGCATATTATGAGCTATATTTCTTTAATTTAATAAGAAACGAGCAATTTGCTTCAGCATAAATACATTTCTCAGACTCACTTTATTGAAGGACATTCACCTGAAGCCTTTTCTGGTTGCTGAATAAAATATTTACAGAATGTTTTTATCATTAATTCTTTTAGAATACTTGAAATTCTTTTTTTCTGGCTAGTATACAGAATCAGAAATATAAATCTAGCTAAAATAAAAGCTGTTGCTGAAAACGTAATGCCAAAGATGGCAAATCATAACCAATTTTTCCGTGTCACACCTTATATCAGTACCTTTTATCTTCAACATCTTGTATCTTTATACTTTTCTTTGGGGTCCTGGTAGGATGTTATTAAGTAAAGGGATTAAATACCTTATTGCATCACTGAGGCTACGCTTATTCTGGATCTAAGATTCAGCAATAATTTAAAAAAATTCTTTAGTCTGCTTCATTGTCCCATTGCAAAGGCAAGTTAGAGGTACACAAGATAAGCACATGCACACTTGATTTTGCCCAAAAGCTGCAGTTAAGTTCCCAAACTTTCAAATTCTCTGTGAACCAAGTCCAAACTCAGAGTCTTTTAGTATTGGTTCCAAGTCTACAATAAATAATTGCTTTTCTCACACAATATGTGCTTGACATTTCCTGCAGTGCCAATTTTTAGTACCCAAAATGATTTCAGAGAAAAGGATAAAGGAACCGTAGCTCATTTATGTCTGTATGTAATTTTGCTCTCTCCTTTCCAAAGTTCTCAAAGGCTGTTTCAGACATCCCGGGGGGGGGCTAGCCTTGAGGAAAAGTGACCCCTTTGTTGTACCTGGTTTTTCCAAGCTGTGTTTTACATCTTGTGGTGTCATCAACCACTATATCAAGAGCATTACTGCACTTGACTTTCCTTATTTTCTCCTGACAATATCCTCAGGGTTGATAAATGGTCCTGCTTTCATGTAGAAGGCAATGTATTTATTTGGATCCAACATATAAGTTTATGAAATCATGACATTCTGCAACAGTGACTGGAACAACAAGCAAAGGCAATAGCTTTATGAGTTAACCCTTAGGGGATGATTGCTGGCATTTGTTCTCTTGTCATTAACTCCTTGAGGTCTGAAAATGTATATTATTAATAAGATGCAGTTCAACAGGTTCCAGAGGAGAATCAAGTTTACTGCTGTGCAAGCTAAAAAATAGTAATATTTATATTTGGCCTGTATTTTTAATGAGTCTGAAATGATGTACATGTTTCTGGAAGCAAATACAGAAGACATGTTGCTTATAGGTAGTGTGAGGAGAGAGAATTGAAAGCATAGAAATGAAATATAATCTTTATGTCTTGCTCGCTTTTATGCTGTACAATTCTGTTCCAGCTTGATTCAGCTTGGTAATGTTTATTCAAGGAATCACAAGGTGAGTTTCAGGGAGTGCAAAGGCTGGACTGCTCGCAGTAGTCTTTAAAACACTTTTAACTGCAATTCTCAGTTCTACCTTGCACACAAAAAGAACTAAATTGATAAGGCACATAAGGAGAAGCTGAAGTAAACAGCAAAGAGAGGAGCATTATTTCAAAGCTGTGAGAAAATGGATTCCAATCAGCCTAACTCCCCACACAGCCCTGTGCCAGGGCTGCTATATACCCCACAGCCAGGCTTTCTGACCGCCTCTGCTACTTGAGATTCAGGCAAGCACTCTTTGGCACATCTCTCCACTTCAGTTCTTCCACAGCTCAAATGTCCATTTCATACCAATGTCAGTCCTTTCAATGGTCCTCTAAAAACCAGCTATAAAATACATGTATTGTAAGCTCTTTGAAACAGGAAGTAGCTCTGCTTAAATCAGTTTCTCGAGTCCGTAGACAAGAAATCACTAACCTATCTTGCATTACAATAGAAATGACAAGTGCTCCCAATAAATGGAAGCACATTTATTTTACAGATGCCAAACCTGCATCTGCATGTCCCAAACAGATGGGTTCACAAATCAATTGGCTGCAATTTTAGAGGAACGCTGGAAATTTTTCCTATGGAGAGCTGGTGTAGAGCCCAGACCTGTCACAGGAGTGCCCCAAGGAGCTGCTCCATAGCAGCACTCACTTGGCCCGCTGCAACCAGTGGGCCAGCAGCAAGGAGCAAATGGGCCGGGAACCAACATGGGCTCCTCATCCCCTTCTGCTCTTACCAGGGATCATATGCTTTAGATTATTCCATAACCGAGGAAGTGGTGCTGATTACTGACTTGGTGCCAAATGTATGTTTACTAACCATTCATCTCTGAGTATAACTGAATTAGGAAATACATTTGTATTTGTGGTGTCATTTTATTATGTGCAGTAATTGGGTTTCATATGATATGTCACACAAGGGATTATTTGTACATACAAGGAGAGATGTTGAGCTCAATCTCTCTTATCGTGTCTGTTAATGAAATTAAACCACTGCAAATAAATTGCACACACAGATTTCCATATCTGGGTTGCTGAAGAGCGGATCGTGCTAACATGTACAGCTAAAAAAATGATCAGGTACTATGTTTTTGGGTGGCCTAGGAGGAAGTACAAGTGATTAAGCAGAGCCTTACATTACTTTTGAAATAATTTGGGAAAGCTGCTACATTATACCTAATGTAGATATATTCCTTACAAAATTCACTTCAATTATTACTTCCAGAGTTGTTGCCACTTTGGAGCATACACCAGTAGTTCAGGTAATTCATACCAAAGAAGCTATTATGGCATATTCCTTCAGCAGCCATCTGTATCATATGATAAGTTGATCCTCAGTTTTGCTTCTGTAACACAAGTGGCAGCATCAGTAAATTTGCTGGGAAAAATTCCCTGTGGCCATAGATTTGTTCAACCAAACAAATGGCCCTGCTGGAGGCAGCCAGCAGATGCTGTCATCTGTACAACATAACGATCTTTTTCTCTACTCTAACCCCCACTGATTGCGACTCTGAATATTTTAAATATATATAGACTAGGTATAATGTAGCTATATAATCCATCCATGTAAGCACCAGCTGCATGTGACTATTAGTCCTTTTCTTCTTTTCTTTCCTTTTACTCCTCCTGGTCCACAATTTTGCTTCACTGCATTCAGAATACGTCTATGCTACATGCTGGTGGATGGTTATTTATTTGCTTATTTTGCTAGCGATTTGCTGCTGTTGAATAATTTACACAGCACATTGTTGTAGTTTTGCAAAGGTCTAGTTTGGCTGGAGTTTACATCAACGCCTATGGCTTCCCTTTGCAACTACACAGGCTTTGTCCTGACCCAACTGCTGGAATTTTAAATATTAAATGAATAGCATGCCAAATCTTAAATGGCCGTGGTTGTAGAATAATGGCCGTCACTGTTAGAAGTAAATAGTGGCATCCGTTCGTTCCTGTAGCTGTCTTTCCCTTTTTCTTATAAACTTCTCTACCTGCACTGAATGCACCTAGCTGGCTGATTTTCCAAATATTAATAAAACTTTGCAGAGGAAACGAGAATTTTAACTTTTTTAGGTTTCTCTTTTTGGGTTTTTTTTTATCAACCCTGTTGGCAGTTGTTTCATAACAGAAAAGAAACTGTAATTCACCTTTCGGTGACATAAATCTCCTGCCAATACAACATAAATTCCCCTTTCACTGTCCACAAAGGAAACATGCTCCCCACACCCGATGTGGCTGTGCCCTTGATTCATTGCATGTTGTGGCTTATCTGTTGCCTGGGTAGCCCAGATGCTTGGTCATTCCTCTCTGGCAAATGTAAGCCTTTGGGAAACTGCCTTAGCTGTTCCAAAACCTATTTGCCAGCCAGCACTTGTGTACAGTCTTTTTCCTATATATAATCTCACTCATTGGAGTCAAGCACTGAGATGAATGCATTTTAGTACACACAATAAAGTTTGTAGCTGTTAGTGATAACATGCACTGGCATTTACATTTCAGTTTTACATTGTAAAACACAAGCGGTCAAATTCACATATATTATAAATTGAAGTTTGAGCTGGAAGTCGAATTTAAGGGTAACTAAATTATCATAATAAATATTGATAAAGAGCTGAAAGAATTCATAGATTACACTAATTAAGCACATGAACCAAGAACCAATGAGTGGATGAAAGGTTTTCTTGAATTAAGTTGACTTGGCATCAGCCTCTAAGAATATCTTGGATCAGAGGGAAAATGTAAAGATCTGGGCATGTGGCTCTATTTTCATATAGAAATCAAAGGAAATACCTCACGATATTTGACTACTTAGTCAACAGAACAGTGTCAGAAAGGAAGCAAAGCCTTGTGCTGCCAGGGCTGCAGATGAACACATTTTACCTGAGAAACAGTAGTATGAAAATGCCAGCTACTTGTTTAATTGTCAGCAACATTGGCCAAACTCCCTTCTGCATGCTCAGAAGTAGGAAAATGGATAGCAGAGATTAAGCATTCATAGAACTGGTGCTAACAGCACATGGAGACTTACATGGAAGACTGTAGTACACTTAACAGCTCAAATATGGCTTTCTAAGACATTCCTTGGGATTTCTACAGGTGCCAAACAAACCTGCCGTTACATAGTAATGTGGTTGTGAGAAGGCATTGTATTGTTGTACTGGAAGCGTATGTACATTTTCAACTGCACTAAGCAGTTAAAAAAATGTTCATTAATACTTCCAACTGCAGGCATATTACCATGACCTGACATCTAGTTCTGACAGTCTTTCTCTTTTAGTAACTAGTGCTATATTATATACACATAAAAAAATGGCACCACTTTTATGTTTGAGACTGATCTTTTGCAGTAAAAATAGCATTTCCTTTGCTGAGAGCTTCACATAATAAAACCCTTACCCAATTTATCTTAAGCACACACACACAACCTGGGTATGGTTTTAACAGATAAAAAATTGCTTGATGAGGTAAGCTCCGGAAATGGAGTCACAAAAGCCTTTGGTGCAGACACTTAAATGGGGGGGAATATTTTGTACTGCTCCTCAGATCTTGGCTTTCACAATTTGAATCCTTGTCAGATTAGCATATATGTTTCAACAGGTATTTATTTTGAGTTTACAGGTAGGTTATCCAATTCAAAATGCAAAAAATAAACCATTAACAACATAGAGTTTCATTAGTCCAACTGTGAATGCGGGGCAAATGTACACATCCTTTAGAAATCCCACAAAAAAAATTATTTTTCCTTATGGTCTTCTGATTCTCATTGCTTCTGGCAGTCGAAACATCAGAGAATAGACTTGTTCCACAACGGCCAGCACGTTTCCTGTCTTTGTAAGTGCGGACATTGCTTAATTCTGAAAAATGCAGGGATACTGGGAAGAGAGTGAAACAATGCATCTTTGCCCAAACTCCACAAATGTTTCCAGTTGGATTTTGCTAGAATGTGGAAGAGATTCTCTTTATTATCACAAAAAAATCTTTCTATTAAAGCTCTGATGTTTCAATGAATTGAAAAGAAGAAGAGTTTATTATACTTATACTGACATTTATATCTTTCTTAAATGATCACCTAAAGAATCACATCCAGTTGCTTAAAATATGTCGTGGTTTCAGCCCAGCTGGTAACAAAGCACCACACAGCCACTTGCTCACTCACCTCCCTTCCCGGCCCTGGTGGGATGCGGAGAAAATATAAAGAAAAGCTCATGGGTTGACACAAGGACAGGGAGGGATCACTCCCCACTTATGGTCATGGGCAAAAGACGGGCTCAGCTTGGGGAAGAAACAAAATCGATTTAATTTACTACCAATCCAATCAAAACAGGGATAATGGGGAGTAAATCTCAGCCTGAGAACACCTTCCCCCCACCCTTCCATCCTTCCCGCCTCAGCCCCACTCCCGGTTCTCTCTCCCCGGGGAACAGGGGACGGGGGCTGGGGTCGGTCCCTCACCCCTTGTCTCTGCCGCTCCTTCCTCCTCAGGGGGAGGAGGACTCCGCGCTCGGCCCCTGCTCCGCCGGGGGGTGTCTCCCGCGGGAGGCAGCCCTCCACCAACTGCTCCAGCGTGGGTCCTTCCCTGCGCTGCAGTCCTTCAGGCACAGCCTGCTCCAGTGTGGGCTTCCCCATGGAGTCCCGGCCATTTTGGGTGGTCTCTGCTCCCCCGCTCCCCTCCACGGGCTGGGGGGGACAGCCTGCCGCCTCCCCGCGGGCTGCGGGGGCATCCCCTCCTCAGGTGTCCCTCCTCCCCTCCTTCCTCACCGACCTCGGTACCCACAGAGGGGTTCCCCTCCCATCCCAATCCCCCGACTCACCTCAGGTTTCCCCCCTTAAATCTCTTCTCCCAGAGGCGCTACCGCCGTCACTGAGGGGCTCGGCCCGGGCCAGCGGCGGGTCCGGCTTGGGGCCGGGGGAGCTTCCAGCAGCTTCTCCCAGGAGCCGGCCCTGCGGCCGCTGCCCTGCGACACCCCCCCCCCCACTCCCTGTGCCACACAAACCCATAACAAAATAGAAATGCTTTTAAGCAAGACAAAACTTAAGTACAGTGTAATGAGTCACTGGCTTTTTACTGCTGCTAACAGGAAACACAAAGTGCAAAAAGTCTTCTCCACGAATATGCAGTTAAACTGATCCTTTTGACTTGTTTTCATTCTCAAATAAGGCTGGCATAGCGACAGGGAAAGTCATAACAGAACATGTGCAGCAAATTTTACAGACAGCTGAAAGCCTGTATTTTTCATCATATGTCTAAAATATAAATAGCTGGGGGCTTGTTACCAGCCTAGCCAATTATATATGATCTCATGCACAACCTTCTGTTTGGGGAGGGAGAGAACGTGTATATTCACACATATATATATATATGTGCACATATACACAGATAGGATACTGGATAGGAATGAAATCAAGAAATATTTTCTATAATTGTTTCTATGTACAAAATCCCTGTTAACATGGACATCATAATTAATGATGCAGCACAAGCAAAATTGAAATAATAAAAATTTTAAAGTGTTGCAACTAAGCACCTCTTATTTATCTTTAATGAATAACATCTTGATTGTGTAAAAAGGCACATTTGTGCAAAGAGCTGACCTAAGCTGCATGTGAAATTAGCCACAGTTTGTCCTCTAGTGATTACAATGAGCGAGTGTGTTTCAATGCTAGAAAAATATCTGTATCCACCTCAAGCAAACTGCAGGCAACATCTGCAACACTGTACTCTATACTGTCTATAAAGGGATACCTGAGACATGAACAGCAGTGATGTTAGACAAATGTTTCAGTAACAGCAGGCCAAGTGGTAGAACCAAGAGGCACAGGTTGTAAATTGAAACATTAAAAAGACATACAGCAACGAAACATGCAACTGCATTGCTACATGTCAAATAGCATATATTCACAGAGTTCATAAATACAGGATAATAATATTGGCATTCAATCGCTTCTTAAAGCATGAGATTATCATTGGGGTAAATCACTGCAAATACTTTTTAAGAGTTGAAGAAAGAAAAATTATTTTCAAGAGATAGAATTACTGATATTATAATTACTGAATTACAAAGACGCTATATTTTATCCTTCTGTACTACCACAATATGATGGAGTATGTTTGTGTGCTTGTCACACTGTGTTAATTCTACAGATTCATTTAGGATCTTGTGTGCCTTTGGCTATGCATCGATTAACTTCCAAAAGCATTCACATTCTTTAATGCACTTTCCTTCTTACCCCTTGACAAAACACTAACTGTCCAGTTCAGGTCAGTATCTGGACACCTCACAACAATTTGTGTATTTTGTCTTTACAACTGCTCTGCTAGGTAAGGAAATAATATCTTCACTTTAATGAAGCAAGAGATATCTATGTGCCTTGTGAACACTCACACAAGAATTCTGTGGTAGACCCACCTTTAGCACCTAGGCACCTTTCAAAATGCGCAGAACAGAAGAGTAGTAAATTGTATTTGTGAGATAATGACTCCTATTCTTACTCACTGGTCAGTCTAAATAAAATGTAGGGATACATTAAGGTTTCTGGTTCTAAACCAGACATAAGCTATGACAGGTATGTCTAGGGACCAAATAGCAAGCAGCATGTTGCAATATAGAGAATATCAGAAATTTTTACCTGTGGTAAGCCCTGGCTCCATATGTCATTACTACACAAAAAAAAATTTATCATCAGACTGTCAAAATTCCAGCTGCTGGGAAATTGTTAAAATAAGCCAGTTTTGGTAGCATGGTGATCACACCTGGCTAATTAGATCTTCTGACCCCAGAACATACAGTCAGACATCATCAGATCTCTCTTCCTATCTTTTATTCAGCAGAAAATACTCTTTCATTAACTGACAGCGATTTGTTCTCTTAGTCAATTTTGTGCCTGATTAGGGCAGAAGAGGGGCTCACATTAGCTCATTGTCACATGTATACAGGTCAGAGGCTGAAACATCAGAACACGTGCATCTTCTGTAGCCAGACTGCCACTTGTGCTGGGCTCCAGATATTAGGAATTCACTACAAATATGTTTTACCCACTACACTACGCACACTCTAAGATGGAGAGAAATTTATATCAAGCCTATTTTTTTCTTCCCCGTCTAGAATAATGTTCCATAATTTATTCCAGAGATATGAAAGTGTTGAAAAAAATTTGGCACAAAATATACTACCATTATTTACACTCTGGGCTCTTGAAGAAAAAATTTAAATTAAGTAAAAGATAAAATGGAGGCACTGATTTATGGCAAAGCTATTTTGCACATTAAACTTGTAAAGCATTAGCATCAATGTGAAACTAAAAGCAAGTAAGCTTTTAAAAGCGAGCTGAGTGTTTGAGTAAGAATTTTTTTCTGCCCATCATGTATGACAAGAATAAATAAATGGCAAAAGACATTTTTCTGTATCCATTAAAAAATGGCATAGTTCCTTAATGGCAAGATATGGCAAAAGAAAGCTGTTTAGTGCAAAGATTAGGATTTTGCCTTCTATTTCATGTCAGTATATAAGACATGCATATTAAAAATACTTAATAAGAAATAATAAACAGTACATTTTTCCCAAGTCATCCATCAAACAGAAGTGGGAAAGTCATTTATCAGATAGCCCATCACTGGCTGCTGCTTGCACAGTCCTCTCCCTCCCTGCCAAGCTCAGCTCTTTTAGGCAATAACTGGAAAAACTTGCCTGCTAAACTGCTTCAGGCTGCAGTCCTGGCTTTGACTTGCTTCTGGACTTCATACTCAGCTTTTGATCCTACCTCCCCAGTTGCAGATCAGCTCATCCAGCCTTGATCCACCCTGCCTGCTTCTTTCCTCAGATTCTGTTGTTGTAGAAATTCTCCATCATGACTTCAGCTTGATCCTAATCACCCTCCTATCTATGTCTTTAGGCTTGGCATACAAAGACGCTCTGCTTTTTGGCCCTCTCCTCAAAGTCCAGGCAAATTCTTCTTCTTTCCCTTGAACAAAACATCTGCCAGCTTTTCTGGCTCCTAGCACTGGTGGTCATTACTATGGCATCTGGGTTTGGCCTACACAGGGGTGATTTCTATGCTCTTAAAGACTTCCTTGAAACATCAGGATTTAAATTGTGCATTTATAAAAATCTTGGGTTTATGATTATTCAATTGTATTAGTATAAAAGGGAACTAAAATTACACTACAGGTGCTGTTTACAGTGTCTCCAAATGATTTATCCCTTGTATTTCTTTTACCACTAAAGCATTGGATTGTTTTCCTCCATGAGGGTACAACGCAGGTTCCATCACTTAAACTCGGAGCTCCCTTTTTTCTGCATCAACACCAGCAACACAGAAGGCAAATTTCACTATAATCAATATTTAGAAGTTCGTTTGTGTAGTTTTTGCAAGTGTTGATGACTAGATAATCTTGAGATAAGTTGGAAATTTTCTGTTTCCAGAAAAGCCAAATGAGTTTAGGCTTGTAAAAATGAGCTGGGCTGGGCTGCTTCCCTCTGCCAGGAAGGAGGCAGGGTACTCTGTGATAGACTATGACATAGCCAGAACCTAGGGTAAGAAAAACAGATTTTTCATTAGATACATGCTAGGAAAGGCAACATTTTAATGAATAATTTTCTTGTGAAGCTTTCTTTGGTACGCATATGCTTAGACATCTTGTGGGTCACTGCTATCAGGGGGATCAAGAAATAACAGGCTACTTTGGGAACAGAAATTTCAGAGAGACACAGAATAACTGTAGAGGATCTGCTCTTTTGTATAACAGTTTGTCAATTCATTTTATGTCTAGTCAGTGGGTGAATAATAAAGGGTGAAGATCAGAGATTTCAGAGCTTGTTCTCCGCTAAGTTGGAGATTGCACTCCACTGGAGATGTCCTTGAAGGTATAGTAAACAGACACTGCCAAATGCAAATGTTAATTGAGATGTAAGGAAGTAACAAAGTCTTTGGTACTGTATACAAACAAATATGGACATTTATGTATTTAGAATCCTCTTTGGTTAAATTGAGCAAGTCATATAACATGTTCTCTCTCTCTTTCTTACCTCTTCTATAGCCATACAAAGATGCAAACCCACTTAAACCCTTGTGTATTGTGGATAGCACACAATAAATACACAGGTCTGACACACTGTAAAATAAAGGTAAAAGTTATACTATGAAATATCTGTGACTAAAATGTTTAAATATAAACAATTAGATTTAATAATATTTCAGTCTGAAAGTAAAAAACAATAAAAAGAGAAGCAGAGTACAGTGGAGGTGAAACCTGCAGGCTGAAGAACCTCTCTATTTTTTATAGGAAGTCTTCTTGGCTTGTAACCCAGACATTGGCCAGAAAGGTCAATAAAAAAAGGATATTCATCTCATGCATAACTTATATTTCTTTATTACCTTATTTTATTTAATCTGTCAATAATTGAATACCCCTAATACCCTTAATACAGCTAATACTACAGTGATCTGTGATCTTAACTACTATTAATGCTTTTCTACCCGTAACTGTTCTTATCACAGCTGTGACAGAAACAAAACAAAAAATCAACAACTCTCCCAACTGAAAAAAACCCTATCTATTGTATTTTGAGAAGGACATACTTATTAATTAAGCTCAGGCTAATGGAATCTGACCTTTTTTGCAAGAGTAAGATGGGATTTTCAAGCAGGTGAATGAATATTGTTAACTGAAATGTATGGAATCCTGCTTACATAGACCCTCTGTGAGAATTACTATGGTCTTTAACTGTTTTTTCACTGTCTTATGAAATTGCAAAAGAATAGGAATACGCAGTTTTCTTTCCAGGATTTTGATTTTCACTGAATCATAGAGTAAGGACATCTTCTGTGCTCTGTAATGTGGCACTGCTGTACCATATATCAAGTGACTGGAATGGTGTCTGTGTGCTGACATAGCTATAGGCATCCTCCATAATATTAGCAGATACACACCCATCAGAAAACAGGAAATACCTGGATTTTTTTCCTATGGCAGACGTCTTTCTGATTCTTGGATAAAGGAAAGGGCCAGATTAGATGGAGTTCCTACTTCCGTGGCTTTTACTGTCCTTCCCACTGCACCTGGAGGATGCTGAAGTGGGGACATCACACTTGCATGATCCCAAGCTGTGATGGAGTCTCCCATGTGTGAATTGCAGATGGCATCCATACCTTGAAACTTATGAGCCAAATGGAAGATAGCAAAGATACTAAAGAAAAGGCTGAAATCAAGAGGCCATTAGATAATACACATGGTAAGAAAGATTTTGGATGCTGCATCAAACTGCACATTACGGCTGTTGTCACAGTTATAAAATGTCCTGCACCTTACAGCCCTCCTTATCTAACACGCTGGACTTGACGGGGAGTTATTTCCTTAGAGCTATTTCTTTCACTTAAGGCTCTTGATATTTCCTAATTGTGCTAAGGAGACGGGCACAGCACTACGAGGTCCTGTAAACCCTTTCTTTGCTGAGACCTGCGAGCTGATTGAAGTGACTCAAGGACAACATCTTCAAAATGGAGCAGTTTGATTTCTTTCCTCTGAGATTTGAAGCATGGATAGCAAAAGTTGAAAACAATTAAGATCTATTTGCTTGATCTTAGGTTTTCAATTTTTTTACTAGCTTTGTCAATCTATCTAACATTCCGCCCTGGCTGAAGAAACAGTTGTGCTGTTTACATCGTGACCTCTTTCTGGCTGCAGAATTTGTTGATGAGTGCAGATTCCTCAGCTCTCTTGCTTTAAAGATATCGAGAACATTTTAAAAATTTCAGCTTTGTTGTTTCATCTAACCCTTTCAGCCTAACATGGTGGCAAGTCCCCTGTCACCAACGCAACTCACGCAGCACATTTATACAATGAGAGTACCCTCATCCTAGCATTTCTCACTTCCTCACTCTAGTCTAGTACCAGGCACTTTAATACCCTTAAACAGGAGTGAATAAGAACCCTCTTAAACTTTGCATGAAGATTCAGGGTGGCTGATATTCAATATAAATGTTTTGTCCTTTTCTAATTGAAAAGCCAGTTTCCAAGAAACTTGATTGTTACAGGAAATGTTCGTGTTCCCACACACTCAGAATACTTGTTTTATTAAACACATCCCTAATACATACATGCTGCTAGTACTTTTTAATTTTCAAAAGTCACATGATTCATCTCAGGACTGACATCCCCTCTCCTCTAGAAATTGTTTATCACTAAGTAAACATCATATTATTTCATCTGGAAGGCAGTTTTACTGAGGGTGAAGATTTGCTACTTCTAAATGACAGCGATAAACTGTTCATACAAAAACAGAAGCAGCATGTCTTAGAGTTTCATTTTAAGTAAATAGAACTTACATCCCCATAGTGAGATGAATAAGCTTTTTGCTTTATTGCCTTTTGACAAAGCTGTAGACACAAACAGACATTTGCTGAGGCAGCAAAAAATGTTACAATATATTATATTGCATTTGGTGCAACACACACAAGATTGTTTCTCATTTTAATTTGCTTTCTCATGTTGCTTTCTCATATTAAATATACACTGTAATTTTAACTAAAATGTTCAGATGAGTCCCGACATGCCTGAGCAAACCTTAGAAATCATAGTGACTTACTAAATTCTTGTTATATTGTCACATACTTGTGTTATGCTCCTTTCATATCGATATTTATTATCAGGACTTGAACTCCAAACATGAGCTTTCAGTTATAAATTCTTCTCCCCTTGCCAGCCCTAACCGGTAATATCAATGTCCACTGCTCAAGACCACAACCAAATGAGAAACTTTCGGCTTGTAAGTTCAGTAAGGTATTAGTACAAAAATTGCAATAAGGAACAATTTTAATACAAGTAATTTGTCAGACTGGCCAAATGGAAAAACAAAACAAAACAAAACAAAACAAAACAAAAAACATCAGGAAATCTGTAGGTGCTTATATGAGTTTTGATGGAGAAATATGAATTGAAGTGTTCCTAAGATCCAAAACTAGAGGCACAAATGATTTGACCGCAACCAATAGAAGATGAAAACTTGCCTCTCCTGAATTTGTTGGAGAAGTATTTTCTATCACCCTGTTATCCTGATGGTAGATCTGATGCTGGTGTACATGTAGAAAAAGGATATGAAGGTTTTAGGCAGTCAGCGGGTGGCATAACCGTTTCTCTTCTCCCATGCTCCTTGGGCCTTTGCTATGAGACTGACGCAACCAAGCGTAATATAAGAGTGGAAACGGACAAGAAGCTTTTGCTACTGGATCCCCTATGCTCTGCAGTCTTCAAGGAGTTTCTACATCATGGGACAAAGGCAGAGTTCTCTATCCCTTTTCATTTCTTCTTCAAGCCTCTTCAAGGTTTATGCATTGTTATAAAGTTAAAATGGTTTGTGAGTTACTGTACTTCCTCTAATGTAAGCACCACTGTTTTGGTCTGTGTATTTTTAGTAATAATTAAAAGGGAAAATATTTCTGTCATTTAAAGATGCATTATTTCTATTTTTCACCTGGTTGCCAGCTTTCTGAATGTCTAGGTCTGTTGTTTTTCTCAAAGCAATTGCTTCTAGTGTCAGAGGATTGTGCAAATATTATTTTACATTTTTTGTGAATTTCTAACCTTCTTAATTATGGACAGAAGTTTAAATTGTGTCAAAAGCTACACCTAAATATTCAGAAACTCAAAAAAAATTAGAAATAATCTAAAACATACAGACTTTTAAATGTTATTAGTTGTAAACCAACTTTAATTTCAGGTTTAGTCTCCTTTCTAGTTAGCTTTATTCCATTGTATAAAGCCACATTCAGAATTATGCTGTTTCTGAGTAAGCACAGTTAAATATATGATAACCTATCTATCTGCATACACATCCATATATATAAGTAAGCACACTCTTTTAACAAGCAGTGAAAAATCCATTAATTTTAATTGTATGAATTAAAATACCTTTTAATGTATTCTATTCCTACTCCAGAATGGCAGCATTTGGAGACTATTTTCTATATGTAAATACTGTAGAAAATTAATATTAGCCAGGGTTTTCTTGTACAACAGACTTACCAAACTACTGCAATTTTCATAAACTAATAAAAAGGCATTAATTGTATACTATAAAATTAGAGTAGATTTTTGAGTAACTTGTGAAAAACTCGTAAGATTTTTAAAGGTTTGATAATTGCTAAACGCTGGAGTACTTTCCTGTAAATCTTCACAGAAAAATACCTTGCATCTACTGAGATATCAGGCCAGTAAAAATGGTGAAGTAGTCGTGTCTTAAAGCGAAAAGTCTTGCTGAATGTAGAAAATAGTAACTCTTCTCGGCTGTCTTCACTATTGCTACCAAAGGCACAGTGTCATTATTGCATGCAGGGCTGACAGCTTTGCTGTGAGTGAGAAATGTACCTATGATACTTCAGGTATGCATCTCTAAGAAAGGAGAGATGCTGAAGGTCCTTGCTCACTCAATTGTATTGCAGGAAGAGTTATATGTCTGATTTATTATATCGCAAGTGGATGTAATGGTTGTAAATGTTATCTTTTCCACTCCCCTTTTCCTCTTCATGTATGGCCCTCACTGTCATCAATGTGAAACCATACCTGTTTGTAATGGAAGTGATCAGGATTGATGCACTAATTACCCTTCATGAATTATAATGAAAACAATGCTGAAATTCTCATGTCTCTTCAATACTAATGATTGTCATCAGAAGCTGACATCAGAGATGTAAGGGTCATTCTCACCTTTCACAGGCTGCCCTCCTAGCTTGCCTAGTGCACCTCCACCTGCAGAAAAAATTATGCATTGAGGGTCTTTTATCAAGAGTCAATATTAAACAATCTTTTTTTTTCTTTCTTGGCAGTATCAGCTGATTATCAAATGCTGTTAATTGTTCAAATGATAAGCGTTGTAAATGGTGTTTGTCACATCTGGTTAAGAATGGTAATGAAGTTCTTACAGGAACCCTAACTTCTAATGACAACATACTTGTCTTCTCACTCACATAGAAGCAAAGTGCTTGTGAGAAACCTACTGCAGTAAGGTAGCAATGTGCATACATTATTTAGGAAACTTGATTAGGTTCTGCATTCTGACTTCTATTGTCCAACCCATGCAGTTATTTCAATCAGCTTTTTGGGGATGAATCAGACAAAGATAATTTGAGAAGGGCTATCACTGATGGTCAAGTCTAAGTCATAAACCACAGTATTAATCTACTATAATGAATATTATGTAACATGGTCTTGGAAGGTTACGGTTCTTCTTTTCTTCATTAACTTTCAGCAAACTATCCATAATTTATGAAATGTGGAGCTGGCAGGACTATATTTTTAAGGATTTAAGTGCTACATTGCCATCCTTCTTGCCCACTGCATAGACTGATTGAAGCTAATACATTCCTATTTGGAAAATAAAGTTTAACATTATCGATATTATTGTAATCTCACATTTATCATATGTGAAAGATCTTTTTGCATGGTTTTGTTTGTTTAGGGGGTTTTGAAGTAGTTGTAAGCTTTGTCTTTGTTTACAGAAACGCTGACCTTTTCTCATTTCATTGACTACCTGGAAGAATAATGTTGACCAATAAAGAATTATATGGCAAGGGAGCAGACAACAGAAAAACACTGGGTGAATCCTAAAGCTGGGGCATGCAATGGACTTAAGGAACTTCAGCATTTCAAATCACACAATCTATCTGGAATACTGACACTATTCAGCTAGAAAGAAATATATGCCCTGCAATGGGCTTTTAACTCTTAAGCATTGAAGTGGTAGAAAAGGTACAGATGAGAATTAGAGTTTCTTAGTACTGTTTATAGCCATTCTTCCCAACAATTGCCGAGTGTTTAAGGTAAACACTGATATCCTTATATGCTGACATTTGTCAATGTGTTAAAGAGGCTCCGAAAGACTGATGACATTTAGATTCTGTTGGTGCAAAATAGAATTCAAAAGCTGTGTATTTCAGAGTATACATTTGCCTGCTTGCTTTCCCTATCCCCAATCTGAACACCTGTAAATATTCCACTTGTACATCCTGTTAAAACATGAAGGTTTACTTTTTTTGTCTCTGAACCATAAAGGTTCTTAAACAAATTGTTTGCCTTTTGACACAACAAAAATTACATCAAAGAAACGTTTTCTGGAGGAAGGATAATCCCAAACCTGCCTGCAAGTGTTTAATCTCTCTTCCATTTGGGGTTCTGTAACATCTGTGGTAAATGACATTTCCACATGGTATTCTGTGATCAGAAAGCCAAAACAAGCTGGAAGACCAACCTGTCCGATGACTTATCAGATTCCAAATAAAGAGGAATCAAAACAGCCAGAAGAATCATAACAGATGTCCTGCTTCCCTGTGAGAAATACAGGAATGGGATCAATGGCAAAACTGTTGGGAAAACGATTAGATACTATTTGTGTCACATTAACAATGCAAAGTATTCCCATAATTTTTCTCTGGGTGCAAACCACCTCAAACTCAGGTTCTGTTTTGTTTCTTTCTTCTTCAGACTGAAAAACAAAATCTCATTCTAAATGCTTAGAAGGTGATTTAAGGTAATTTAGTTTTTAAAGTGAGTTCTCTATTTTATGTGTATCATTTATTCAAATCTTAGGTCCCATTAGGAATCCAAAATTACCAGAATGTGAAAGCTATAAAATGTTATTCATAATTTCTACTTTTTAATATATACTTATTGCACACATATATGATAAAGCCAACAGATGGACCTAAACTGAATGGATTCCCTGAAAACATCTTCAGCTATTTGAACCCACGTTTTCATACATGACAAAACTTCAGACTCTCTGATATATTTATTTATTTATTTATTTATTTATTTATTTATTTATTTATTTATTTTGGGCACTGAAACCTTGACACTGAATTTGCTGAAGGGGGGGGGGGGGGCTCAAAATCTAACAGTAGGACTCAGATTTTTCAAAAAGTGATGCCTAATGTTACATGCACAATTCTTTAGTATTCCTGTATGAAAGTGGTCTTTTTCTCCAAGATGAAAGTATAGTGTCTATTAATATGTGGGATCTGAGCTCCTTTGAAAATTATGCTGCTTTATTTAGATGCTTAAATAAAGACTTACGCTTTTAATGTTAGCCATGTATGTTGGAAAATGTAAAGCACCTCATTTACAAAAAGCATCACTACAACAGGCTTTAATTGGCTATCAGCGTCAGCTCAGGGATACAGGATTGAATGCCTGTTCTTAGTGATAATCTGCTTCCCCAAATGAAAAATGAAAACTTTTTGGATACTGGCAGAAAGAACTCGCTACCTCATTCTGCCTATTATCCTTTTGCAGAGGTGCTTGCATGAAATGAAATTTTGTAATTTTAATTTCAAAAAAGACAATAAATATTTTTATTTCAGTGGCAAAACCAGCCTTTAATCCTTCAGTACATCCTTTGACCCAGGAAGCCACTTTCTAACCTTAAATCCTTAGCTTTGGAAATCTTTTACCAAGACTAACTCCAATTTAATTTCATTCATCACCATAAGACTGATGAAAGGA
Source organism: Buteo buteo (assembly GCF_964188355.1). Taxonomy (NCBI): domain Eukaryota; kingdom Metazoa; phylum Chordata; class Aves; order Accipitriformes; family Accipitridae; genus Buteo; species Buteo buteo. The sequence goes on along the minus strand of NC_134176.1, from coordinate 50,862,937 downwards.
GTGATAACTCAGGCTCATTATTCAGAACTTATTTACTTTCTTGTCACTTTCATTTTTTCTCTTTGATTCCTTTCTGTAGTGTTGTTTTCTCCTATTCCAACAGTTTAGGTGGAGAATACCTGCTACACTAATGTTTACATTGAGCACAGCAATCAGTGCACTCACTTGGAGATCTGTGTGATGAAGAGCTGGGAATGTTATCCCCCCAAAACCAAGCTATTCATTGACTAAAAAAGAGCAATCAAAATTAATGTGTTTTTAGTGCTCAGTGTGTTGAAAATATTGCTACATCATCATATAGTCTACAAAACTGACCAAGCTAACAAGCTGTTGCATAGGATGCTTTACATTCAGTTCAGTGTCTTATAGGATTCCTAATATTTTTAAAGAATTGGTGCTCAACAAAGTGCCTTGAAACATTGATACCTGATTAATGATCGTGTTATTGAAACTAATCTAAATGCATGCTTCATGGTACCTTTAAAGGAAAGGTAAGTTTTTATCTAGGAAAGCAAGGAGAAATTAAAAACACAGTTTATGTGTAATAGATAAATTTGTTGGCTTGTAGCTCAAATATTTTGCTTGTAATGATGTGTCCTGGTAGCTGTAAATAGCAGGAATTTTCTCATGGAAGGTGTTAGCCACCTAAAATATTTCCCTGTTTCATTGGTCTCATTATACTATTAAGATCAGTAAACCCTCTCTGACTCGAAGGTCAGTGTAGGAATAGCAATCTAATGACTTCACTAGAGCTGATAAGCATTTTGCAAACAGGTAGTCAGATTGCTCCTTTTGGGAATAAGTAGTTCCAAAAGGAAAGTTATAATTATGGAGGTGTAAAAAGGTCAGATATTCTGTAATTCTTCCTGACTAGCCAAATACGTGCTGCTGATGCTAATAAAATTTTTCTACCCTGTAAGAGAAGCTGTATTGCAAGTTTTTTAACTACATGAATTATATATAACAAGTAGAAATTTTCTTAAAATCCACCTGAAATAAGTTTACAGCTGTGTTTTATTGCTTTCATGTCTTTCATTTTCATAAGCTGCCATATTAGTTCATCTAAAAGCCTCCTCAAAATTAAAATTTCATTAGCTACACACAAAAAAATCCCAACCCCACAACAGGATAAAACTTCCTTTTAAGCTCAAACTTCATTTCACATAAGGCTTCTCCATTCTTACTCAACAAATTCCTAGACTTACAGGAATGTTTGTTTGCCATCATAGAACAGCTACAGGTGTGATTTTGCATCATTTTTGTATGAATAGTTTTCTCCTTATATAGAATATTTTTATTTTGGAGCACATTGTTTTATTTTGAGCAGAGAAACAAGTCTGAACTCAAATTTTCTTAGTCTTTCTCTGATCTGGCCTTCTAACCAGAAACATGGTTCCAGCAACCAGCGGAAAAAGCGTGGATAGATTTGTACAAAGTGGAGAATTTTCTGACAAATCAGTGATAGTTAGAAGTTTTGTTATGTCACAGAACTTCAAATAAGTACCCATTTAAGATTAAACACATTTCTGAATCCTAGTATTATCTATCCTCTTCACGTAGGAAATAGCTGCAGTTATAAAACCTTTTTATGTTACAGGATGCAGCATATCATTGATTTTAAGATCCAAAGTGAGTTCGTGGATTCAGCAATGAGAAAAGTCATCATTTAACTTGTAAACAGAGTACTAGTTAATAAAGGAATTATTTAAAATAATAAATACAGAATTCCACAATTTCATATTGGAAGATACACACTTAATGTGAGATCTGTTTCTTTCAATTCTGGTGCTATAGCCACCATTTAATTCTTAGTTTCTTTGCCAAGATTTGAATGTTTGTGGTTCCCTAAAGAATGTTTTTGCAAAATAATGTTTCCCTGGCTACCATAATAATTTCCTAACGTCTTAAATCTCTTTGGTACTTCTAGATATCAAGAATTTTAAAAAATCTAGGTGTAATAACTCAGCAGACTGCTTTTATGTGTGCTCTACTTAAATTCAGTGTGTAAAGAAATAAGAGGAAAGGTTTCTAGTGATTTTGGATGATCCCACAAAGCCATATGTCACAGTGGTCCCCCTTGCCTTTGCGGTTCTCTGTTTCATATTGTGTACACACACATATTCTAGAAATGGTTTCTCCATTTGTGACACTTCTAAAAATTTAAGAAGTTGTATTACTTAGCTGTACTGCAACGAAATTGTATGAGCAGTAGAACAGTAGAAATTTCTGTTCTCACTTTGTGCTTCATTTCCCTAAACTGGAATAGTTTCAGAATTCATGTATCAAAATTGCATGTCGGTTGGCTTCATAAAACAATGCCCACTGTAATTTAGTGCAATGCATCGCACACTGAGTCTCTACTTAAAGGATACAACACAACCAAATACTTTTTCATTGCTGCTCACATGAAAAAAATGTGTCTTATCACAGCCAAAGACCCATTTTGTCTTCTCCCCTGCATCCAACCCTTTTCCAGCAGTGTCCTCGGTGCACGTGGCCCTGCCACAGCACGCAATTATCTGTACATGCTGGAAAGATCCAGCTGTGAAAGGTATTTTGCTACGGGTAACATATGGGTCTGCGGAGGGTCCCACCTGCTGTGGCTTTAGCAACTGCAGGCTGTCACATGGAAGACTTCCAAGTGGCTCAGCGGCTTTGAGACAGCATCCCCCTTTCTCGTGTCCCTTCATCCTGCTGTTTTCATACAGCTTGGATTCAAAGTACTCTGTATTCTTTGTCACGATCCATTCAGCAACAGCAAAGCAGGCACTTAGAAAATGGTACCTATATTTATTCTGAATGAAGATTAAATGGCTCAAAACTCTGCCTTAAAAATCTACTCATGTTTTCTCTTTCACTATTACGTTTCACACCTTTTATTTTTGACACAAACAATTTCAGGTGCCTATTCATAAGGAAATGTAATGACTTCTTCACCTGTGAAATAATAAGGCAAACAGTCTTGTCAATAGAAGATAGTTTGCAACTTTCCCCTGTATTCCTTTGTGGGCACAAAGACTAGAAGATGTGCCTCAGTTTACCTGGACCTCGAAATTACTGTGAAAAATAGAAGTTTCCAGCTGAAAGGCAGGACAGGGGTCCCCTCACTGGCAATTGTTCAATGCAGCCAATTCTTTCTTGCTCAGTTCTTGTTTGCACTCAAGAGCTAGACCATGGCACTGGCACATCAGTGGTACTAGTGAGGGATGGCTTGTTCTTGCTTTTCCTGCCAAAACATTACTCATGTCTTCTTTGAAAGCTCTTTATGGTTGATTTTCACACATACAAGGTATTTACTGTACTTTCTCACTAGTAGCCAATCTCATAAATGAAATCATGAATAATTATGAATAATGACTCTCCATCCTCTCTATCTTTTCCCAGTGCTGAAGCAGACTTTGTTTGCTAGGGAAGCTAAGCTGCACCGTTTTCTATCCCCAGCTTCTCTTATCGAAGAGGCTAAACTGGACTACAACTGTCTGAAACACAAACTGGCCAGCATTCAAAATCACCCTTCATTCCTTGTCAGAGCTGGAGACTTGCAAGGCAATCATGAGGGATTCAGAGAGTATTTCTGGCTCTAAGGATTCCTCAGAGCTTTCATTTGCCTCTTACTTTCTTTACTTTTTCCCTCCCTTTTGGTGTATTTTTTGTGTAGGTTTTTTTTTTTTGCATTTTGCTGTTTAACACTTCTAAAACAGGATGTCTTCTTGACCACGCTGACTGAGGTACAGCTTGATTTCCTGTGGAAATATTCTCTCAAGGGAGACAATAGTTCTACCTGTTTAAAATATTTTTTAGCCCTTCTTATCTGCAATGTTTTATTATTTGGAGTTGAATTGATTTATGCTGAGACAGAAATTGACGCAGTATCTTTCAAAGTACAGAACTAAGTTTAGTATCTTTCAAAATTCCGTGTGCACTTTAAAGATGCCACATCATAATGTGCAAGTGAAGCAGAATAAGCTATATTAATACAGCTTTATTTTAAATACAGAACAATTTTTAATGTTTTCATTGAAGGGAGTAATGGCAGGATAGTAAAATTACAGGGCAGCAATATTATGTAATTTCTGCATGTAGTTGCTTGGCCTTTTAATATCTTATTTATAGACAGTAGAGGTTGAATTGTAAACATCATCAAATTACAGGTTTAAAAAACCAACAATTTCCATCCCCACTGGACAGATTTTTTTTTTCAAAGTTAAATCAGACACTATGACTAGGACGAATGCTTTCAAGCTCTTTAAAATTTGCCATTGTCTCTGGCAAAAAAATATGATGCTGTACAATTGTAGCTCAAAGCAGGAAGTAAAAACTTGTATCTGTAAGCACAAGCTGCTAGCACTGAGTATTTGCAATGTAATAAACCTAAACATGTCTCTACTCAGAATGCTTTTTTCCTTGAACAGAAATATATGGCTTTATTAAGTGGATAAATTGTGCTGTAGTAAATACACTAGACTCCATTTCCTTCTGATCCTTGGTTTTTTTCACCTTTTATTAGGATTAACTAATCCTCTTGGAAAGCTTAGTACACCTAGTTAAAAAGAAAGGGGTAAAAGGCTTCCGAAATAGACTTTTTTTCTTCCCACATTATCCAGTGACCCAGGCCAATAAAGTACCTCTCCAAACCCATTTGCAGGAAGCTTCTACTCATCTATAAAAATTAAAGCACACCCAGTTACATACTGTTTCCCTCCACAGGTCTCGGACTAATAGAACTTAGCTGAGATCTCTGTTGGAGATCAAGTCTCTCCTCAATCACAGGTGTCTCTGTCCCTGTAGAGAAAGAGAAAAAGTGAGAAAGAGAAAATGAAAGAGAAAGATAAAGAGAAAGAGAAAGCATGGAAGGCAGGACAGGGGTTGGCTCCCTGGCAATATTGTGTGCAAAGCAGTGATGGAGTCAGCAGGTCTGGGGCTGTGCAGATCCAATAGCTTGAGAATATTCTTGTGAGTCCTGACCAGGAGTAAAAGACTCAGAAAAATGAACAAGAAAATCCCTGGAAATGCATTCCCCTGTCACACTTGGCATTCTGCGTGCTGGGGAGGAATCTGAGATTTTGAGAGAAGTCTGTTTCATCTGAATAAAGATGCAGAAATGCAGATAATGGTCAATGAATCTCTTTGTCCTACGTCTCTATAAGGAGTTTTGGTTTCTGCAGCCCCAGGGTACAGGGATATATATGCAAGTTAAACCATCAATATGCAAGCAGTGCAGCTCTACTCCATAAGCTTTACTATAGCCCATGGCTACACCACCAGCTGCCGCCACAGTAATCCTTCCTACACAGCTACTTTTTCCCATGGCTATGGATGTTATTGGACTATTGTTCATATCAGTATCTAATCCAGGCATTTTTTTCAGTTTACACACTGATGCTGAGAGAACTGCCCTGCAAAGCATAACACACAGCACCCTCCGAGAGACTGACACATGTTTTTAATGCTCATCTATGCGATATCTCTGAACCTTTAATTTAAAAGGCTCACCTACATGTATAATTGGAAGTTGTATTCATCAAACAGCCATGGACTCTATGTTCCTACCATGCTGCAACAAATCAATAGGCAGGACTGCTTTCTCTGAGCTGAATCTCTTGCTCCTTCCCCTGCTTAGCTCTTCAGGGCTCACGTAGTTTTGCAGATGCAAGAGTACAATAGCATTAATTCTTATTCTCGGTTGGCTAGTCACCTGTAGAGGTAACTACCCTACCTATCTCCTTGCTATCACATTCCAACTTGACTGCTCCTTCTCCTTTGCTTTTCACCTCCCCTGCCTTTAGCTTTTTCAGCTTCAGCCTGTGTAGTAATCTTTCCTGGATTTAAAAGGGCTGAATAGCAAATGGAAGATCCCAACATTATTCACAGTAGTGTGTATGAAACGAAGCTCCATCAAATCATATGCAGCATCAAAATTATGCTTTGTGTTAGTTTCATCAGGTTTATAAGAGAAAAAGCCAGGAAAGGAAAGAAGAGGTTGAAAAGATACAGCCAACTAATTAAACAGTTGTTTTCTGGAATGACTGTAGAACAGATTGACTTCAGGCACTGCAAGATGAAAATAATGTATAAAAAGGCCTGAAACAAAACAGACTGCAAATGAAGCAAACTGTAATGGAACATGGCAAGTTAGTAAATACAAATGAAATATTAAAGCTTGGCAAAACATATGAATAGATTTTAATAAGTGTTATAGAATAACCAGAAACAAATCCTGTTTGTTTTTAAAATGAGAAATACATGGTCATGGTGCAGGCTTATATCTTGCTGTTTATCAATTTCCCTCTTGGTCGTTATTTCTCTCTTCTCTCTGCCATTGTTCCAGTAACTTTTACACCCATTAGCAAATGTTGAACAAATTTGATATAGCAATAATGTTCCCCAAAGATAAGTTAGTCATATGTGTTTCCTGAAATAGATCTATAGATACAAATTAGATACTTTGATTTCCTCTTGTAAATGTTTCAGATGATACCAAAAAAAGTTGCAGTGCAAATTCATACAGTATTAAGCACTGGAGAGTACACAGGGGCGAGAGGGAGAGAACTTGTAAATAGTCAATTATGGAAGAAGTTTCAGCAGGGTCTACCAAGCAACTGCAAGGCACACTTGAATGAAATCAGGATTGATTAGCAAATTCCACATTGAGACAAGACTGTCAAAAAGAGTAAAGAGTAGAAAGAGATGAAGGGAAGTGTTGCATCAGTGGAAATAAGGTGAGATGCTATCAGGCTTCTTAACAATGAACCGTGAGGGAAAAAAAAATCAGAACTGAAGATATAAAAACAAAGAAAGAATAAGAAAGATTTTGGCATTGTTATAGTGACTGCACTAGAAATTAACTGTGTTGATTAATAATGTAACTGCAGGCAGCACAAAACAACAAGCTACTTGAAAGAGGACTAAAGATCGGAGTTATGATCTTCAGTTTTAAGATGTCATGCAAAGAGACAAATGTAAGTAAGTGGACTATAAAAGTCCTAAAGGTGAGAGACATTCCCAAGGGGCACAGGGAGAAAGATTAGGACAGTAGCACCACGTACCGGCCAGCTAAACCTTAGACATAGATGTTGACCCAACTAAACATGTCCTGCATTTTGTGATCTAACAGGTGTCTTCCATAATATCATTATAGAGTCTGGGAATGACATTTAAATTACATCAAACCCCAGAAAAACAGTTTTAAGGATTTTATATATATTCCTTACCATTATTAATTCACAAAAATTAAAAAAGAAGTTTTTAAGTCAGACACTGATTTTACTAATTGGCAAGTTTCAAAAGCACAGAGCTGCTATTTAATGTAGAAAATAGCATCCCCTTCACTTGGTATGGCTGAAGAGAAACTTCAAATGCATGTGAGCAGAGCATAGTGAGCCTAAAAACGACACACTGAGACAGAAAGACAGCGAGGAAACAAGACCACTCTTTGATTTACAAATGCTTCTCAACAATGAATTCGTTTCAGGAACAGAAGGCAATCTCTTCTGGAGAAACAAATAAGCAAAAAGCAAAACAGAATAAAGAGCCAGAATGTAAACTAAACACTTGGCTGGCTCAAAGCCTCCAATCTGACGTCTTGGGTTATAAATAATCGAGGGTACTTGTATTATCCATGTTGTAGAGCACTGGTATTCATGAATACTTAAATATCCTCTGACAACTGGTAATGTTTCATCAACCAGAAAGTACAAAAGGCAAATTAGTGTTGTTTTTTCATCACCCTTTGTGGGTAAAAAGATCAAAGAAGAGATTTTCATACTTGCAAAGACCTTGTCAGTCTTTTTCTCTGCTTATACATAAAGATGTGTTTCTGCAATATGACAATGAAGGCTGGCAGATGTTAAAAGGAAAGTCACCCCCTACAGAAATTTAGCAACTTCAGGATATGAAGTGTCTTATGACTATTTTATAAAAGGATTTACTCTTATTTCATGTTTATTTAATTATTTTATACTGAGAACTGGACAAGTCAATTTTTTGTAAGTCTTACTTCTGGCATATTTGAATTTTCCTTTTTAACTGAAGAACAGGAAATCACTAGCTCTGTCACAGAACTTCCCAGAATTATATATGTAATGTTTAACATAATTACATTACTAATTTAATTACAATATCCAGGTTAGTATAATTGTAATAGTATGGCAATACTATATTATATTATAGCATATACTCTATATAATATCATGTACTATTATATTACATAATAAAATTTAAAATATAAATTTTTCAACAGTATAGATTCCCTTGATGGGAAAAAGATCTGTGTGAAATATTTCAGAGAAGCCTTTTGCCACTGGAACTCTAGAGCAATGTCAGCAGAGTCTGAGAATTTGCCCTTTACCCTTAAATGTCCATCTTTGAATAAAATCGTATCTTAAAACTGTGGTTCTGCATATGATTGTACTGCCTGTGCGAAGTACTACACAATGTAATTTCTATCCTAAATATATTATGTGCACACATTTCTTTAACTCAGATTTTCAGAATTACATTTTAGTGATTATTCTGAAGACAAGGGGGAAATTTAAAATCGCACCAACTGTGCGTTTTCCACTGTTCTATAATCGTTTCCTCTCCTCCCAGTCTACGCACTTTCCTCAGATGCTGTCTCAAAATATGCACATACCAATGCGTTCATGCCTGAAAGAATGAAATGGAAGGAGTGACCTTCACTTTTCTTTTGTAACAGCCCAGAGGTGAACGTGGCCCAGAAGCGATCCCTGTCTCCATCCCCGGTTTGGGGCCACGGCTCTGGCTAACAGCACCTTTCCTTACAGCCATTTATACAGGATACTTGTACGCCGGGGGCTGGATGTGGCTAGCCTGGGGTGCCAAGAGCGTGCCCCCCAGGGCTACAGCTGGCCTGAGCCTGCTCCACCAGGAGCATCCAGGTAGACTTCATGATCTTGGCAGGGAGAGCTGGCCGCTCTTGGACTCGTGTCACTCTCCAAAACCGAAGCTGCGCTCCGCCTGGCCCGGTACTGCGGCAAGAACCATAAGCCATACTTTGACCAGTTGCTTATCGAAACCGGAGGCAGACCATACGACAAAACAGGATTAGACGCTGCATTAGGGGTTTTGTGAAAGCAGTCAGATAAGTATCCACTCCACCTTGTATTTAACATTCATCTGATGAGTTTAATCAAGACTATAGCCTCTCTTTGTGGGGCAAATTGGCTCTGGTTAGCATTGCCTTTCATCTCTCCTAGAAGAAAGGGCATTAAAATGAAAATCCAGTTTTATAAGGACTGTAATTCTAAAGGAATACAATGTACTCAAAGCCCAGTGAAAGGTGCCATGCTAAAAATAAAAATGGCTACAGAAAGAAATTGCCTTTCAGATTTCAGCCATATAAAGATTACTCACTGCCAGTGATATGCGGCCACTTCTGAGTAATTTGCAAGATAATTCTGTGCCACATAATGTCTTCAGAAAAGTTTTTTCTTTGATTTTGGAAAGGGGAATTGAAGAATGGTCTCTATTTTCCCTCAGCCGAAACTACTGACAGGATTTGAGGTAGATGGAAAGCTGTTGAGAAGTTAGCAAAATTAACCCCCATACTTTTGCAAAACAAAGTGCTTGGAAGACCTTTAACATTAAAAAAAAAAAGGCAAAACCTACCTTTCTCTCTCACTAAAGACTGTTTTGACATATTAGTGTTCTTAATGGTAAAAGTTAATATACCAAAGTTTATTAATTTTAGTGTCTGACTTTTTAGTGTCCCATGTACAATTACGCTAGAATGCATACTTAAAACACTAATTTTATAGAATAGGAGCTTCCATTAAAAAAAAAAGGCAAAATCCTTCTCTTGGTCTACTGTGGTGTAAGGAGGTGATATTTTTGAAAATAAACTACTCAAGAAATCAGATATAAATGGAAAAATCTGGCAATACACCAGGGTATTTGCTGTACAGCTATTGTAAAAAATATTAAGATTCTCTGATGCATCTAAGATATTTGGCAAAATGTATGGCAATGTTTAAGGTTGCAGCACATCAGTCTGAAAATATTTGAGATTCTTTTCCTTGCAGAAGACACAATACTCAGCAGATCACATTTCAGCAGAAAACTAGATTGGAGGTAAAGCACTAGGATCTGAGCTACAGATTATTTACCTCACTCTGCCACAGGCTTGCAGTGTAACCTTCGAGAAGTCTGAAAGTTTTTGATCCAAAACTTCTTGAAGCCCATCCATATTCTGACCTGTTCTCTTAGCCCCAGATTTCCATGATGGAAGCCAGCAATACAGACTGTAGTCCTTTTGTCCTACTGCTATACAAGAAGGATTTCCCTGTGGTTTTTATGTGTTTCCTGAAAAAAATCTAGAACATTTTTAATTTTTTTCTTAAAAGTTATGGATCTCACCTATACCCAAGGAAAAGGTCTATTCACATGCTGTGTGTTCATTTTAAATAAGAGAATGAAAATTGTTCTTCGCTCAAGTAGAATGAAAAATAAATTCTTTATGGCCAGGGTAACTGTCTAGATAAAGTACATAACAAATTCAATAATTTCAACATGGATTTTACAATGGTTTTTGTCATTTTAACCTTTTTTTCTACCAGAATATTCCATTATTTGTCAAGGTACCTACACAGTCCTGGAGGGCTTTACAGTCTCCTGAGATTTATTGATTTAATTTTTTTTTTTTCCTCATATGTTCTTACTATTTCTACCAAAATGTAGCTATTTAACTGGGAAGAGCTTAGCAAGCCCCATACAACATTTTGCTTAGCTGAAGATCAAACCCAGTGTGGCGGGTGAAAAACCTTGTGTTTACATCATCTGGATCATACCTATCCTTTTACTTAAGGAACATTAATTCAGGTGCAAGGAAAAAGAAAGAACAACCGTGGCTTAGTAAGAACAGATAAAGAAACAACTGGCACTTGACTTTCTGGTTTGCTTTGCCTTTCAACTGAAGAAAAGACTTCTTGGTTTCCCAGTTGTAAGCGGAATACAGTTGAAGAGCAAGCAAATGCCCCTTAAGGCTTGGGACATGCTTCAAAACAGTTCTTTGGTGTTTTCAGCTGCTTTAATTTTTGTTTACACAAATGGAGACTCTTGAAAGGGCTTTATTTTCAAAACACATTTTCTCAGTAATTTGATTAAAACTCAGTTCAAAGAAGGAGTCTACAGTTGGACATCCAGAAATGAGGCACCCACTACCTACAATGAGTTTGGAAGCTCTTGGCCAGGAAACTAGTATTCATTTTCATTAATATCTCACTAACCTAACAGACTTCCCACTTTAATAAAACACTGTAACATTTTGAAGAAGAAGGAAGAATAGATCAGTTCCAAATATTACTGTTGTTTCATCCTCAGTATTGCACAGTATATCTGCTATTCAATACTGAGATTGCGCTCTTACAGTTTTATTTTATTGAGTTGCATTTATTGTTTCACTGTCAACTGCTGTTTTGTTCTTCACACTTGCTCTATTGTTCTCTTCTATGAAAGATTTCTTTCTAGGTGTTTTTTCTTCTACGATGCTTTTCAGATTTTGGTTTTATAACTTAAAACCCCAGCTCTACAAATACTATTGTAATTTATCTGCGCAGGAAAAGAACAGAAATGTATTTTCTCCCTTGTGACTGGTAAACTAACTAGAGATTAAGTGGTCATGCTCATCTGCAGCTAACAAGCTGGGGAAGAGAGGCATTTTTTAGGCTGTTTGTACACAGCTAGGACCAAGAGTTGGCTATCCAGCATCTCAATGAAAAGACTCAATCTGCAAGGGGTTGGGCTGCTCCCCTAGTGGAGTTGATGGAGGACGGAGGCAGCTTGATCTCCTGGGGTCACTCATCCTCTTGCAGCACTGAGATCTTAACCTTTCAGGCAAGATGCTCTGCTTCTGTGTGATCTTACTTGTTTGAGCAGAACACATTGACACAAAACATGTGTCTGCAGAGCGCTGGAGGAAATAATAGGATACAGCCAGTTTGCTGGAAACCCGATTTCAGAAATTCTCTCAGGTGGGTAATTATTCCTTGTACTAGTCTTATAGAGAAAGCCTTATCCAAGATGTACCAGCAAAACACTAAAGCTTTCTTTATCCATACACAAATATATCAGAATCTTTTCAGCATCACCTGGTCTTTTACTAGTTACTAGCTGAAGATGTACATGTACAGCATAGGAAACATTACACAAAAAAAAGGCAAACATCATGAGACCCTTGACCAGGACTTCAGGTGTATTACACCAATGATGTATGTTAGTTTTTTGTTAATTTATAACTCTCTGTCTGAAATTATGAGCTTGCTTTACTTGGATGAAATTTTTTAGAAATTTACAGATTTCAAAATTAACATTCTTAATGGCTTATTTTTAGGGCTTCAGATTTAGAACTGTTGGGCCTAAACTATGACAACTAAAAATGAGTATGCATAAAAGAAACATTTGTGCCTGCAAAATAAGTAATCCCTATTACAAGAATTTATACATCTGGTTTCATTTTACTTTATCTATTTCAAATAAGGATAAATGAGAAATATCTCATTGTCCAAAATGTCTTTTTTTATCTATGACTAAACATTTTACAATCCTAATTTTACTGGTCATTTTTTACCATTTATTCCTATAACAGTCACGAAAATCATGTAATCAAACTATACACAGAATTACATCAGTACAAATCTCATTATCATTTGTGAGAACTGAGGCAATGTAACTGAAGGCAAATTGTGGAATAGCATCACCATTTCTGCAACAATTAGGACTTAAAAATCTGTAACAGGATTTTGAAATCCCACATAGCCACAGAAGAGTTAAATTCAAGGACATTCACAAAACACCTGAAATCAGACTAGGTACAGGGAAAGGCTGGGAAAGGATGTAGAAGCAAACATTAGAATTGCTAAGGAGGGCTAAATCTGGGGAAGGCAGAGCAGTGGGAGAGCTTGCCTTAGCCATCTATTGATTTTCTGATGGACCGAGTAGCACAGAGGAGAAAGGATATGGAACTGAGCTTGAGAGAATGGTGGTGTTCATTCAGCAGTAATTAGAGGTGAATTATCAGGCTGTGGAGAGGGGAATACCTGTGGATAAAAGTCCCAGGCTTATAGAAATTATTATTTGTAGGACCAGTGAAGAGCAGTCTGCCTCCTGAATGGTCCATTAAGCTTTGAGCTGTGAGGGGAATTGACGGGGAGGCTTATGGATAGAGAGGGAGCCTCATCAGGTTAAGGTGAACGCAAAGCATGAAATCCACTTACACCATCACTAATGAGGAACTCTCATTTCAGACAAGTTAGTCCTCCTCTTCCTGAGCGGCAAGGGATGACAGTATTTTAAGACCATATCAGCTGTTCTATTTCAGGTCCTTCATTTTAAAAAAGGAGGAAACTTCTTTCTTGTAAGTGGAGCTATATTCCACTGTGGGAGTCACAACTTAATGGATTGCAGAGTTACTGCTGGGACCATATCACTCCTGTTTCGCAGGTGTGGGGAGGGAACCCAGCACAAGTGAGGCAAGCTGAGAATGACTAATTTGAGCAAGATTAGAAAGAAAGCTTGTATTGCAAGTTGGCTTTTAATATTCTAATCCTAGCACCTTTTGGTTGGATTTTGTGACTTCTTAAAATCAAACAAACAAACCAAAATTGTGCATTTTATAGGCTTGCTACATCTGATCAATATTCTGTTTAACCCTATGCTAAACTTCAGTGAGGTCCAAAATATTAACCAAAGAAAAAATTAAATCCAAGCTTTTACTTGGATTGAATTAGGAAAGAACTTTGCACTGACTGCAGTGATTGCTGTAGCACCTCCAAGCATGGCTTAAAAAAAAAAAAACCAAAACGCTTAGTGACGATCTGCAGACTCCACATTTATTGTTTTTTTAATAAGTTATCAGTAAACTGTCTTTAAAATGTCCTTAGCTAATTCAATTAAGTGAGTAAATTTGAACCATGAAAAAGTTTCTTGCTATTAAAGCCACTTGACATCTATTTTTCCTCTGTGGGGTTTTCAACGTTCCCTGCAAGCCATCAGACTTTTTGAATTGTGTCCATGCCATTAGGAATCAAATAATAGATTTCTACAACATGTGAGACACAGGCTGGTCAGATGTAGATGTAAGGTCTGCATATCTTGACTACTACTGTCATGCTTATTCTAAAGTGTATGTGCATACAGTGCCATGAAGGAGTAGGATCTTGAATTAAGCTCATATATGCCCATGAGAAAGCATTACGGACTAAGATGAAGAAGTCAGAGAAAAGAACATGAATCAAAGTTCAAAAGGGGTAGGGACCTACCTTTTCCCTCTACACCATACGAAAAGCAAAAGTATTTTGTCCTTTGTCTGATCAGTCTCAAAATAATAATAGTGATTTTTCTGTATTTTTTTAATCAACTTGTTCAGTACATTGTGGTGGGTTGACCCTGGCTGAATGCCAGGTGCCCACCAAAGCCTCTTTATCACTGCCCTCTTCAGCTGGACAAGGGAGAGAAAATATAATGAAAGGTTCATGGGTCAAGATAAGGGCAGGGAGAGATCACTCACCAGTTACTGTCACAGGCAAAACAGACCTGAGTTGGGAAAATTAGTTTAATTTATTACCAGTCAAATCACCTTCCCCCACCCCTCTCTCCTTTCCAGTTCAACTCCACTGCCAATTTTCTTTCCCTCCTCCCCCCAGTAGCGCAGGGGGACGGGGAATGGGGGTTGGGGTCAGTTCATCACATGTTGTCTCTGCCGCTCCTTCCTCCTCAGGGGGAGGAGGACTCCTCACTCTTCTCCTGCTCCACCGTGGGGTCCTTCCCACGGGAGACAGTCCTCCATGAACTTCTCTAACGTGGGTCCCTTCCCCGGGCTGCAGTCCTTCAGGCACAGACTGCTCCAGCGTGGGTCCCCCACGGGATCACAAGTCCTGCCAGAAAACCTGCTCCAGCGCGGGCTCCTCTCTCCATGGGTCTACAGGTCCTGCCAGGAGCCTGCTCCAACACGGGCTTCCCACGGGGTCACAGTCTCCTTCAGGCATCCCCCTGCTCCGGCGTGGGGTCCTCCCCGGGCTGCAGGTGGAGATCTGCTCCCCTGTGGACCTCCCTGGGCTGCAGGGGGACAGCCTGCCTCACCGTGGTCTTCATCACCACGGGCTGCAGGGGAATCTCTGCTCCGGCGCCTGGAGCATCTCCTCCCCCTCCTTCTGCACTGACCTGGGTGTTTCCCTGCAGAGCTGGTTTTTTCACATGTTCTCACTCCTCTCTCCAGCTGCAGTTTCTGTGCCCCAGCACCTTTTTTTCCTTTCTTAAATACATTATCCCAGAGGCACTACCACCATCACTGATGGGCTCAGCCTTGACTGGCGGTGGGTCCGTCTTGGAGCCGGCTGGCGTTGGCTGTGTTGGACATGGGGGAAGCTTCTAGCAGCTGCTCACAGAAGCCACCCCTGTAGCCCCACGCTACCAAAACCTTGTCACGCAAACCCAATACATATATGAAGCTGTAGAATTGAAAGAAGGTGCTGTCATTCTGGTTTATGGGCAGCACATTTTAACCATATAGGACTCTTCCTACTTGCCTGAATGTATCACTGGGAGACAGCTGGTTTTTTGTTTTCTGTTCAGAAACAGAATGTTATCAAGCAAGTTATTATGATACCTCTTATGAAAACAAGCTGTTTTCCTAAGCTTAAAATAAAAATTAGTTCCCTGAAAACTCAGACCTCATTGAACTGGAGACAAAGACAGTATAAACCAACTTTCTACAAATGGGGGTATAGTTAAGAAACAAAAGTACATTTAACATATGGAATAGAAATCAAACTGGTTTTGAAATGTGTTTTAATATCCCTAGAAGAATGACTGTACCCTGCCAGCACATTATACTGCCTGGAGGGTATCTGTCTTTCTTGTTTTAGATTTTGCTATTATGATATTCCATAGTTTAAATTTTTTTCATTCCTGTGTTTCATTCACAGTCACTGTTGCAAGGGACTCTAAGAGTAGTCATTTTTTTGACACTCATTGCCCATATTTCATATTGATTTAAAACGTGAGCAGTAAAATTTTGTTGCCAAAGTGGTGGGTTGAACTTGGCTGGACACCAGGTGCCCACCAAGCCGCTCTATCACTGCCCTCCTCAGCAGGACAGGGGGTGGAGAAAATAAGATGGAAAGAAACTCATGGGTCAAGATAAGGGCAGTTTAATAGAGCAAAAGCAAAGGCCACAGGAAGAAGCAAAGTGAAACAGAAGATTTATTGTTTACTTCCCATCTGCATGCGATGTTCAGCCACTTCCTAGGAAGTAGGGCTTCAGTATGTATAGCAGTTGCTCCAGAAGACAGACATAAATAAAGAATGCCCCCCTTCCTCCTCCTTTCTCCTGGCTTTTATTGCTGAGCACAATGTCATATGGCATGGACTATCCCTTTGGTCAGTTTGGGTCGGCTGTCCTGGCCGTGTCCCCTCCCAAGATCTTGCCCAGCCCCGGGCTACTGGTGAAGGGGGGAGATGTTGGCGAGACAGCCTTGATGCTGCGCCAGCACTGCTCACCAGTAGCCAAAACGCTGGTGTGTGATCAACACCTTTCTAGCTACCGATACAGAGCACAGCACTGTGAGGGCTGCTCTAAGGAAAATTAACTCCATCTCAGCCACACCCAATACACAACATTAAAGAGAATTATGATCAGAAGACAGAGCTGCTTTGAACCACAATTCTTCTTGTCAACCTTTCAATGAAATAGTTGCTTGAATAAAAATATCTCCAGAAATGTGGTGTGAAAGATACACTTCTGAAGCATAAAAAGCTTTTAAAAATGTTTATTAAATCCTATGCTTCTTTGGAGAGAGAATTAAAATGTGATTCATCTTTTTTAGACAAAAAATCAGGAAGGAAGGGTTTATAAAGAGAAAACATGCAGCATATCACCCTGTTGAAATGTGTACAAACAAGACTGAAACCTACAGCAAGACTGTGAAATGCAGATGCCATGCGAAAGGACTTCTTCACATGACGTGTAAGAAAACTTGATTCTTGACTCAGAACCTTTAATGTCATGGAAGTCATGGAAAATGAAATGTGTGTGTGTGGGGAAAAGGCAATCCTCTCTTCCTGATAATAGCCTAGAATTAGAACTATAAATGGATATAAACCTGCAATTTAGAAAGGAAGCAACATGAGTTTCCTTGTTGCATTGCTCTTTCAGCAAAAAAGCATCCACTTAGCAGCAGCGCTACAGCTCTAAGCACAGCATTCAACCTTTTAAAGTGTCACTTTTTTCAGCATTAATCTAATGATAAGAGAGAGAGGCAATTGCGAAAGTCATTCTTTATTGCAACACTTAGCTCCCAGAAACTTCATCAAAATCAGGAGGGACCCCTTTTTGCTCTGATTGCCTGACCCAGAATCTTTAATCCCCTTTCATTAAAACCATGCCGCTTTGTTTCCTCATGAATTGCCTTCTGAGCTTTTGGAAATCACCAGGCACAGACACAGAACAGAGCTGAAGGCTAGGCCAGAGCATAGCTCTGACACCTGAATAGCAGCGTTCTGCACTGAGGCAACAGTCATTTGGATGTGAGACATAAAACTGACATCCTATTAATGAATGATAGCATTAAAAGTGCCACCATACTTGATTAAAACATCTGCTTAGACTTCAAATCAGGTAAGCAGTTTTCTTCAATATTTCAACAGCCTTTAATAGCATGTCACTCTGATTCAAAACTGATAAAAGAGGCACCTGTATCAATGGATTTGTTTTTACATTCTCTCCTTCCCTTTGAAGAGTTTCCATTGGGGTGGGATTTTTTTTAAACAACATAAAATTTTCATGTTAATGTTTGGGAAATACTGGGAATGGTAAAGGCTTTTTAACATTTTAAACCTGTCCTAATGCCAAAATTTACTTTATTTCCCTATTTCCATTCCTCCTTTTCCCACCCACAAAAAAAAACGGTGTTTGTTATTTTACAGAACAACTGCAATGAAAAGGGGGGTTGGTGCAGGGCCACATTTTTATAGGAGAGAGTTAAATACATCCATATAGCTCTAGCTGGTAGAAGAGAAGACAAAGTTAAAACTGAGTATAAGAGATTAACAGTGATGATGCAATGGATGAGAAACGAGGGTTTCCCTGTAGTCCTGGTTTCAGCTGGGATAGAGTTAATTGTCTTCCTAGTAGCTGGTACAATGCCATGTTTTTGAGTTAGGTATGAGAAGAATGTTGATAACACTGATGTTTTCAGTTGTTGCTGAGTAATGTTTAGTCTAAAGTCAAGGATTTTTCAGCTTCTGACGCACAGCCAGCAAGAAAGCTGGAGGGGCACAAGAAGTTGGCACAGGAGACAGCCAGGGCAGCTGACCCAAACTGGCCAACGGGGTATTCCATACTGTGTGACATCACATCTAGTATATAAACTGGGGGGAGTGGGGGTGGGAGGATCGCTGCTTGGGGAATAACTGGGCGTCAATCAGCAGGTGGTGAGCAATTGCATCGTGCATCACTTGTATATTCTAATCCTTTTATTATTACTTTTGTCATTTTATTAGTGTTATCATTATCACTATTAGTTTCCTCTTTTTTCTGTTCTATTAAGCTGTTCTTATCTCAACCCACGAGTTTTACTTCTTTTCCCAATTTTCTCCCCCATCCCACTGGGTGTTGGGGGGGGAAGTGAGTGAGCAGTTGCATGGTGCTTAGCTGCTGGTTGGGGTTAAACCATGACAGTACATTTTGATGCCCAACGTGGGGCACGAAGGATTGAGATAACGACAAACCTGACCAGAGCTTGTTAAAACAAATTTGTTACAAGCATTCATTATATTGGTCTAATAGTCGCTGGTCACTATGTTGATTTATATGTTCTTAGAGTTGTTGCTCTCATTTTTAAAGTTCTGTTATGTATCACCTCACTTGCTGCATGTAGTCCCTGTGCTGCTGCTTATCATCTGTGGGAGGTGGATTAAGGTTTTCGCTTTGATGTATTGTGTAACACTGGTTTATGGTATGATAAAGTTATCGGTTGCAGGATTAATCCGGTATTTGCACTCAGCATTGTCGTCACCTCTATACTTTGGGAGCCATCTGTGGGAAACTGTTATAATTACACCATTTACCTTTCTTCTTTGGAGACCTAATCTGTGGGTGGGGCACCTTTCTTCCCCTCTCCTTCAGTCCAGTTACAATGGTGTTTGAGAATTTTGAAAAATTTGAATACTCTTGGGATGTTGATACCAGCACGGTCCTAGTCCTACTGCTAGGAGCTATCATGCTCCTGAATGTGGTTCAGATCTTGTTTAAGGTTAAACAACTATTTAAGAAGATCACTCAGAGATCTGCCCCGAGGCTGGATAATTATGAATGGCAGGGAGTATGGGGTAGTATGGGCAAGTACCTAGAACAGCGGGCACCTCCAATGTTTTGGAAATTCACCCCTGAACAAATGCAGACTCCAGAAGAGCTAGTAAAATATTTGGAAAAGGTATGCTGTCACCCTGGCAACTCCAGAGAGATACAAATCACTGCAACGTGCTGGGGCCTGGCCCGTGCCTATCGAGCCCTGTTCGACACCACTCAGTACCCTCAAGGGGAAGAGAAGGTCTCTGGATCTAACAACAAGACGACGAGCACTGCGGTCACCCAAACCTCAGTGACAGGCACTGCGGTCCCTCCAGCCCTGGCAACAGACACTGTGGTTACCCAAAACCCAGCGAGCAGTACTGTAACTGAACCAGCGGACCAACCTGCACCAGTATCAGCTGCCCCCGTACAGAATAAGAAATACACAAAAAAATCAGTTCACTTAGCGAAGGAAGAAGATGAGCCAGGGTCATCACGGGAACAGGAGGAAGAGGCAGAACAAGAGGTAATAACCTGATCCCTATCCTTGAGTGAGCTGTGGGATATGAGAAAAGATTTTGGCCACCGTATAGGTGAGCATATTATCACCTAGCTCCTCCGGTGCTGGGACAATGGGGCTAGTAGCCTGGAATTAGAAGGTAGGGAAGCCAAGCAGCTGGGATCACTTGCCAGGGAAGGTGGCATTGATGACGCAATTGGAAAAGGGACACAAGCCATCAGCCTCTGGAGGTGACTCCTGTCAAGCATGAAGGAAAGGTACCCCTTTAAGGAAGATGTTATATGTCAATCAAGCAAGTGGACCACCATGGAGAAAGGTATCAAATATCTGAGGGAATTAGCCATGCTAGAGATGATTCATTATGACCTTGACAACCTACAATTACCCAAAGATCCAGACAAAGTCCCATGCACACAACCCACATGGCAGAAGTTTGTACAGAGCGCACCATCGTTCTATAACAACTCACTGGTGATAATGACCTGGAAAGACAAAGAGGCACCGATGGTGGATGAAGTGGCTTGCCAACTCTGTCAATATGAAGAAAATCTCTCCTCCTCCCTACAAGCCTGCATTTCAGCTGTGGAGAAGCTGTCCCAGGATTTCCAGCAATTCAAAGATTATATGTCCTACTCCCCGCCTGTAAGGACCAATGTCTCAGCTATTAGGACTGAGCTTTCCTTTGTCCAAGAGAGGCAATATAGAAGGTACACACCGTGAGGTGCCCTGTGGTTTTACTTATGTGATCATGGAGAGGACATAAGGAAATGGGGTGGAAAACATACCTCGGTCCTAAATGCACAGCTACGTGAGTTGCAAGGAAAACCCACCACAACAGGGAATTTTCCCAGGAAAAATGCCACTCCAGTTTCCAAACAGAGTAGAAGGGCTGATCTTACTTCTGATCCTCTTGAAAGGACTTCTGAGCCAATTTTATGAGAAGTGAGTACTGGATACTCTGACCAGAATTAGAGGGGCCCTGTCTCCAGCCAGGTGGAGGAAAGGGATTACCGGGTCTATTGGACTGTGGATTTGATGGCCTGGCACGTCAGACCCACAGGAGTATAAGGCTCTAGTAGGCACTGGCTCACAGTGCACTCTAATGCCATCAAGTTATAAAGGGGCAGAACCCATTTGTATTTCTGGTGTGACAGGGAGATCCCAAGAGTTAACTGTATTGGAAGCTGGAGTGAGTCTAACTGGGAATGAGTGGCAGAAACACCCCATTGTGACTGGTCCAGAGGCTCTGTGTATCCTTGGCATAGACTATCAGGAGGGGGTATTTTAAGGACCTGAAGGGGTATCGATGGGCTTTCAGTATAGATGCCTTGGAGGCAGAGGGCATTGAACAGCTGTCTACCCTGCCTGGTCTCTCTCAAGACCCTTCGATTGTGGGGTTGCTGAGGGTTGAAGAACAACAGATGCCAATTGCTGCTATGATGGTGCACCGGCGGCAATATCGCACCAACCGAGAGTTTCTGATTCCCATCCACAAGTTGATTTGCCAACTGGAGAGCCAAGGAGTGATCAGCAAAACTCGCTCACCCTTTAATAGTCCCATATGGCCAGTGTGAAAGTCTAATGGGGAGTGGAGACTAACAGTTGACTATCGTGGCCTGAATGAAGTTATGCTGACTGCTGCTGTTCCAGATATGATAGAACTTCAATACGAGCTAGAGTCAAAGACAGCCAAGTGGTATGCCACAACTGACATTGTTAATGAGTTTTTCTCAATCCCTCTGGCAGCAGAGTGCTGTCCACAATTTGCTTTTACTTGGAGTTACGTCCAGTACACTTGGAATCGATTGCTCCAGGGGTGGAAACACAGCCCCACCATTTGCCATGGACTGATCCAGGCTGCACTGGAAAAAGATGAAGCTCCAGAACACCTGCAATACATTCATGACATCATTGTATGGGGCAACACAGCAGAAGAATTCTTTGAGAAAGGGAAGAAAATAATCCAAATCCTCCTGAAAGCTCATTTTGCCATAAAAGAAAGTAAGGTCAAGGGACCTGCACAGGAGATCCAGTTTTTAGGAATAAAATGGCAAGATGGATGTTGTCAGATCCCAATGGATGTGATCAACAAAATAGCAGCTATGTCCCCACCAACCAATAAAAAGGAAACACAGGCTTTCTTAGGTGTTGTGGGCTTTTGGAGAATGCATATTGCAAATTACACTCTAATTGTAAGTCCTCTCTATCAAGTGACCCGGAAGAACAACGATTTTAAATGGGGCCCTCAACAACGACAAGCCTTTGAATGAATCAAGCGGGAGATTGTTCATGCAGTAGCCCTTGGACCAATCTGGACAGGACAAGATGTTAAAAATGTGCTCTACACTGCAGCTGGGGAGAATGGCCCTACCTGGACCCTCTGGCAGAAAGCACCTGGGGAGACCCACAGCCGACCCCTGGGGTTCTGGAGTCGAGGATATCGAGGATCCGAGGCTCGCTATACTGCAACGGAAAAAGAGATATTGGCAGCATATGAAGGAGTTAGAGCTGCCTCAGAAGTGGTTGGTACTGAGACACAGCTCCTCTTAGCACCCCGACTGCCAGTGCTGGGCTGGATGTTCAGAGGGAGGGTCTCAGTGCAATGGATGCCACATGGAGTAAGTGGGTTGCACTGATCACACAAGGGGCTCGCATAGGAAACCCCAGCTGCCCAGGAATTTTGGAAGTGATCATGGACTAGCCAGAAGGCAAAGATTTTGGAATGTCACCAGAGGAGGAGGTGGCACGGGCTGAAGAGGCCCCACTGTATAATAAACTGTCAGAAAATGAGAGGCAATATGCCCTGTTCACTGATGGGTCCTGTAGCATAGTGGGAGGACGTCAGAGGTGGAAGGCTGCTGTATGGAGTCCTACATGACAAGTCACAGAAACTGCTGAAGGAGAAGGTGAATCAAGTCAATTTGCAGAGGTGAAAGCCATCCAGCTAGCTTTAGACATTGCTGAAAGAGAGAAGTGGCCAGTGCTCTATCTCTATACTGACTCATGGATGGTGGCAAATGCCCTGTGGGGGTGGCTACAGCAATGGAAGCGGAGCAACTGGCAGCGCAGAGGCAAACCCATCTGGGCTGCCGCACTGTGGCAAGGTATTGCATCCTGGCTAGAGAATCTGTTTGTAAAAGTACGTCACGTAGATGCTCATGTACCCAAGAGTCAGGCCCCTGAAGAACATCAAAATAACCAACAGGTGGATCAGACTGCCAGGACTGAAGTGTCCCAGGTGGACCTGGACTGGCAACATAAGGGTGAGCTATTTATGGGTCGGTAGGGCCATGACACCTCAGGTCATCAGGGAAGAGATGCAACATATAGATGGGCTTGTGATCAAGGGGTGGACTTGACCATGGATACTATTGCACAAGTTATCCGTGAATGTGAAACCTGTGCTGCAGTTAAGCAAGCCAAGGGGCTAAAACCCCTGTGGTATGGAGGGTGATGGATGAAATATAAACAGTGGGAGGCCTGGCAGATTGACTATATCACACTCCCACGAACCGGCCAAGGCAAGTGCCATGTACTTACAATGGTGGAAACAACCACTGGATGGCTGAAAACATATTCTATGCCCCATGCCACCACCTGGAACACTATCCTGGGCTTTGAAAAGCAGGTCTTGTGGCGACATGGCACCCCAGAAAGAATTGAGTCAGACAACGGGACTCATTTCCAAAACAACCTCATAGACACCTGGGCCAAGGAGCATGGCATTGAGTGGGTGTATCATATCCCCTATCATGCACCAGCCTCTGGGAAAATCAAATGATACAATGGACTGTTAAAGACTACATGGAGACCAATGGGGAATGGAACCTTCAAACATTGGGATACAGGTTCAGCAAAAGCCACCTGGTTGGTGAACACCAAAGGATCTGCCAGTTGGGGTGGCCCTACCCATTCAGAACTTTTATGTACTGTAGAAGGTGATAAAGTCCCTGTAGTGCACATAAAAAATGTATTAGGGAAGACGGTCTGGGTTACTCCTGCCTCAGGCAAAAGTAAACCCATTCATGGGATTGCTTTTGCTCAAGGACCTGGGTGATGTGAAAAGATGGAGAAGTCCAATGTGTGCCTCAAGGGGATTTGATTTTAGGTGAGAATAGCCAGAATTAAACTGTATGGTATTAGTTGCTACTGTATACTATCATTACTATAATTGTTATATGCTATATCTATAGTACTACAGTAAGATTCACTTAGATCAAGCAAGAAGGAACTGTGATAAAAACTGAGCAAAGTGCAGTAGTGATGGAACCAGAACTGACTCCAGCATGCAACAATCGAATGGTGCACACCATCCTCCTGCTGCGTCAAATGTCACCTGCTCGTCACACCGCACTGAAGCCCGATCCTGCTCTGCTGACTGAGAGGACTTTGCACCATCCCTCCTGCCCAGGAAGACTGGTGTGACAGATGGAGCCCAGAGTCAGGAACTAAATGAACTCAACAAATGTTTTATGAACACAACCCATAAACTAAAGGAATGATATCTCTGTGTGTGTATACATATATACATATACATATATATATATATATATATATATCATTGTTTATATATCTCAAAGGGATGGAAAAGGTGATGATGATTGACCTGGTTGTAACTGAAGGTATGGGAATTGAGCATGACATCAATGGTAAAGAATAAGGGGTGGTCCTGGTTTCATCTGGGATAGAGATAATTGTCTCCTTAGTAGCTGGCACAGTGCTATGTTTTTGCGCTAGGTATGAGATGAATGTTGATAACACTGATGTTTTCAGTTGTTGCTAAGTAGTGTTTAGTCTAAAGTCAAGGATTTTTCAGCTTCTGACGCCCAGCCAGCGAGAAAGCTGGAAGGGCACAAGAAGTTGGGAGGGGACACAGCCAGGGCACCTGACCCAAAGTGGCCAACGGGCTATTCCATACCATGGGATGTCATGCCCAGTATATAAACTGGGGGGAGTGGGGGTGGAGGCATCACTGCTCCGGGACTAACTGGGCATCAGTTAGCGGGTGGTGAGCAATTGCGTCGTGCATCACTTGTGTATTCTAATCCTTTTATTATTACTATTGTCATTTTATTAGTGTTATCATTATCACTATTAGTTTCCTCTTTTTTCTGTTCTATTAAGCTGTTCTTATCTTAACCCACGAGTTTTACTTCTTTTCCCAATTTTCTCCCCCATCACACTGGGTGTTGGGGGGAAAGTGACTGAGTGGCTGCGTGGTGCTTAGCTGCTGGCTGGGGTTAAACCACGACACCTATTTGACCAGCTGATACTCTCCCATACAGCATGACCCTCTGGAGGACTCACCGAGGAGGTAGATATATTTGACTGCAGGACTGTCCTTCTAGGAGCGGGGGTGACAGACCTTGCTCTCATCTGTAAGAACAGGTAGTTCAGCTGAGATGCTGGTAGGAAGCCAGATGAAGGTGTACATTTTGCAAGTGCTGCTGGTCGTTCTGGTGGTGAACTGGTAGGCTAAACCACATTTGAGTCATAGCTTGACCACCGGATGATAAGCTAATTCCACTGCACGTTTTCCCAATCCTGCGAGCCACAATTGCCATAGCAGCACACTTCAATTTATCTTAGAAATCAGGAGCATCTGAAGATTTGCCAGCTGGAAGTGTCTAGAGCACAAAATGTCTGAGGCTCTCCCTGCCCACATGGGAGAGGGTGTGTTACATCCATTGCCAGAAGGTTATCAACATTTGCATTCCATTTCAAAGCCAGAAGTGCTCAGAGCCATAACACTACTATCACTCAAAAAACTGTTGGAAGCTGGGTAACACTGTTGGATTCAGCGGTGGCATGAAGGAAAGCAGGGATGGTGCCAATCTGTGCTGTGTAGAAAATCCAGGGCCTTTATGATTTTCTCCTAAGCTGAACCTTTTATGGTGTTTTTCTCTGTGATTGTCATCCATGGGTTTGCAGCGTGCCTGATGTCTCTTCTCAGTCCAGTCACTACTCAGGATAATTTCAAATCTCCAGAACTGGCAGAGGGCAAGGCTGCTGCCCCAGCACTGATTCCAGCTTTCCAAACTGTGAAGCCTGTTTGCCTCCGCAGGAAAAATCAGGGGGTTGCAATTGGTTGTGATTGCTGTCTGGTTAAAGACAGTGTGCAAGACAATGCCTGAATTTACCAGTAAAAACATATTCAGCAGAATAAGTGATCCTATCTTATTTTTCATCACTGTTTCTCTTATGAAAACTACCTAAAACCAGAAGAGAAAATGTCAGACAGATTTTTAGAGTGAGTTGTTGGACTGTGCAATCCTGTTTGAGGTTAACGGTCCATTCACAGTGGTGTCCTGTTCATAACAAGGGACGGTATTGTTGCTTCAGAGCTAGCTTAAGTCTGTCAGGTACAGAATATTAACAATCACTGTTTCTTATCCCATAAAACTCAGGGCATGTTTTGCTGCATAGATTTGAAATACCCAGATTTACTACACAATTACTTCTGTGTAGAAACATATATAAAACCAGTTTGAACAATCAGGACTTTAGTGTATCCACTTTCTTGCTTATTGGTTTTTCTTTTTTCTTTTCGTACTCCCTTGGCACAGATAGAGCGATGGATGCTTCAGCAGTCTAAGCATACCGTAAGCAAAAGCTGGAAGGAGGATTGCCTCACACCTCCTACCTGCCATACAAAATTCAGAGTAAAGGAAATAGTGGAAGTCAAGTGTGCAGCTAACCCGAGCACTTTAACTCCAAAGAGACTAACCAAGACTCTACAAAACATGCTACTTGTAAAGAATTGGAAATGATCTTGCATGCTATTTGATCATTCCTGAGAGTAACTCAGTCTCTCAGTCAGAATGCTTTGAACTCTTTGAACATTACTAGAGCCCTTTTCTCATTGTTCTTTTAGCAGAGACAGTTATAACGTTCCTGGTAAATATATGTGAATACATGATTGTTTACAGGAGACAGAGGCTGTTAAAGCTGCATTCCAGAGAAAGGCTGACTCCCAGAAATGTAACATCTTGGTATGATTCAATACAGTAAATGAAAAGTTATCCTGTGAAATGTCCTAAGCGAAACATTTTGTATTGCTATTCTGATGTACTGTGATGTTGGAGAATGTAATTACACTCTATATGGCATTCTTGGCATTTAACAGGTTATTGTTGCAAATCACTCTCTTGACATCCTGGGACCCATTACCCATATGGAATGATCATACTAGAATGAAAAATCAGAATTTAATTAAATTTACCAAGTAGCATGCACAGAGATGTATTTCTTTTGATGTGACCTTTCATATCCTGAAAGTTCACAGCTTTCAGTGGTGGGAGATTCTTTAACTTGATCACAGAGATCACTTAAGGAAAGACTTTATCATACATGAAGATTTTAATTGACACTCTAAAATGATCTAGCTTTCTAGCCCTGTAAGATACTGGGTTGATTAGCTATGACATAGAGAAATGTGTTTGATCTAACATTCAAATCAGAAGCACTTGAGAATAGAATTGATTCAGCTTATCCTGCTTTTAAAATTTGAAGCCATACCAAACACAAATGGGATTAGCATCAAACAATTCAATAGTACTTCAAGTGTGCAGCTGTGTTCCTGTATTCTGAGATTGAGTTACGGATGGTTTATTAGAGACTGCCAGTATATTACAGTAGGTCCAAAAGAAGTTGCCTGAGAAACATGTTTGTTTGGGGTTTTCTCCATTGTTATAATGATCCATTCCAAGTGATCCAACAGAACAGTAAAAACTCACATGGGGTTTCGTTTATGCACTATAAGTCAATAGATTTAGGAAGGAAACTGTAAAATATAATATGTCTGAGCATTATGACTCTATGAAGAAGAACACGGCAGCAGTCTTCTCAACATAATATTTAACATGTTTTCTACCATTATTTTATTCATGATTTTTCAGTGCAATGAACTATTTTTGTAATGCTGAACTTAAAGAAAATACTGTCTCCTTTGATTAAGATGAGTGAAAAGAAAAGCTATCCTGAAGTGAAGGTGTTAGAGATGGCAATATATTAACAACAACAAGGAAATATATGACATAAAAAGAATTTATGGAACTGAAAGAATGAGTATTCCTTTATCTGTCATATAAACTAAAGGCTCTCTTCAATGTATGAACACCTTTTTACATAGTTTAAGAGTGCTTTGATAGACCTTCTCCTGCTGAACCTTTGATAAGAAAAGCAAATCTTCACATACAATCTAACTGAAAAAATAAAAGACAACTTTTAGAACTATCTCAGATCATCTTTGATGTTCTCTCACTTCCACATTGCCATTAACAAAATTCTGCCTCTGAAAAGTTCTCTGTGTGTTACATTTTGTGACCTATGAGGGGGAAATTGCTTGCTACATTCTTCAGGAAGGCATAAACATGATCAGGTTTAGGATCCAGGTCAGCAAGGTCTATTCCTGCAAAGCCTTGATGTTGTCAGCCCTGTTTGTTTCTGCTATCCTTGTTTTCAGTATAAAGTTAAAGCTGTAAACAGACGGACTTCAGAAAGGTGGAAATACTCTGTGTGCCATATAAAAGTTATAAATTAATAATTTTTAATTTATCCTCAGGTGAATATCATGTGAAGTCTTTACCCACTAGAGCTTTATCACAGTTGCTTTTGGAATGATTTAGGATGATCGTCAATAGTGTGATTGTACCATATGAATAGTGTATGATATTTTCACAGACACAGCTATGATTCACTATTTTTGTTTACTTTGATCTATACTGGTGTTTTTCCTTGGTTTCATTAATATAAGGTAGTTTTTCCTCTCAGTTTCTTTTGTTAAACCAGTAGTCCACTATTATGTTTCCTGTCTAGTTTTGACAGTGTTTCTTTGATTAGTCGAATTTAAAGCCCTGCAATATCCTTCTCTATGTCAGAGGACACCATTAGTGCTGTATTGACACCAGTTAATTTTTGTTTGTCAGCACCGTACCCTTCCAGAAAGGCATTCCAGCTTGATTTTCAAATTTAACGTAAGGTTCATAAAAACTTTATTTTCTTTTGCTGTCACTAGTGTGTACTAGTAGGTAATGCAGAAGCTAATTATTATGAAACTGAGAAAGTAGGACAGTCCTCAGAAGATTAACTAAAATCAATTAGCAGAGGGAATGAAGTCACCAGTGGCTTTCAGTGCTCATCCCCACAAATACAGCCATTCCACATCCAGGATATGGAGGGATTATTTTAATGGAAAAGAATAGCTGGCTTCTGGGCTTTGACTGCCAACAGGAGAGTCAGTTAATTTTGAAAGCCACAAAGGATTTTCTCGTTTGAACATTTCTCTCTGAGGGAGCACAGTGAAATAACTGAAGCATTTAATATTTTAAAATGAAATTGTTCAAATATTGATAGGTTTGTTGCTTTCATTTTTTTTCACTATAGAATTTGTTTATTCATCATTTTGAGAAAGGTGTATAGTGATGAGCATTTTGATCCAAATGTTGCTTTCAATGTAATCAGAGTGCAAAGTGATTGTAAAGGCAGTATTATGTGATGTTCTGCTGAGCTGGTAGCAATGAAAACCCATATTGCATTTAGTTAGAGTTCTGCAGTAAAATAAATGACTACTTAAGAGTTTATGGGAAATAAGTAATCAAATCCATACATTTTCATGGGACTTTTGCTTGAGAAGGACCTTAGACTATGCCCGGTTTTGGCTTCCTTCAATCATGCTTTCATTTTCTTTTCCCCTTTTTCATACCCTTTATCTTGGGTACTGTTTTTATTTCTATCTCCTGAATAATGTAAAAATAAAAACCTAGCAAAATATCACTCGCCTCATATCATACCGTTCATGTTTTAGTTACTTCCTGTGTTTTAATCAGATTGCACTCTTGTTTTCATGTGTAGTTTTTAAGAGCATAAGGAGGGCCCAGACATGAGAAGGTCATTCACGTTATTTCCAATGCACTGTCAGCCCACACAGCATACTGGATGTCCATGTGGTAGTATAAATAGCATTCCTTGGACAGATACCACATATGCTAAGATACTGAGTAAATTAATGTGTGTTTCACATTTATTTCCATTCCCCCACAGATTTCCATGCACTCGCGAGAGACTAAGAACATCTTTCCACTCATTAGTTCATGTAAGCTGTGACTGATATATAGCATAAGACCTAAACAAAAACTAGTTTTAAGATAAAAACTTCTTTCTCTTATTATTTTTTCAGTGTTGCATGTATGTTTGTTGGAACATGATTTTTGTATTACGCTAATATACATATAACATTGACAGTAACTATTTAAGGGTAAATACTCATTCTACTTCCTTTTACTAAGAGTGGACACTGGAGAAATGCATCA
Organism: Buteo buteo; assembly: GCF_964188355.1. NCBI lineage: Eukaryota > Metazoa > Chordata > Aves > Accipitriformes > Accipitridae > Buteo > Buteo buteo. The sequence continues at coordinate 50,832,804 of NC_134176.1, read as the reverse complement.
AGAAGCATAAAAAATTTCTCTCAGATTCAGATGTCCCTATTTCATTTACAGTGAGACTGCCTTGCAGTCTTTCCCACACCTTCTTCCATATTCCTTTAATGCAGATTAATTGATTAATTTGGCTACCATATTGACTTCATTCATACTTGGATACAGGAGATTGAATTGCTTCCTACATTATTTCCAAGGAGAAAAAAATAGCTATGGTCAGCTGAACAGAAAGCAGCCACATTACTAAGGCTTTGAGTTGGTGCACTGAATTGTCTAGATACATCTTCCCCTAATTGACCTCAAAATTATTTTCAACAGCTCACAGTGCAATGGAAGTTCAGCTGTAGCTGGAAACCTTGGTCCAGCTGTCTGGTCACTACCATCCATCTGGCAGTCCATGAACAAATATAGCTAAAAAGACAGGAGATAACAGCTTTGGGAGTCACGATGACTTTAATAAAACCTCAAAAACTTTCTGACTCACTTTGCCATATGTAGAATTGATGCACAACAGTCGTTGTGTCATAATAACTCTAACACTATCTATGATGGTATCATTAAATCTGTGGGATCAATCTGGAACCCTGGCAGTGTTTAAGGTTAAAAGGAAACTCCTATCACTCCACGATATCGTAAATCCTAAGACATTGCCGACATCTGGAAGGGTGTATTTTAAGCTCTTGTAAAATCAACTTCTGGTTTTGTAGACGCAAGAATGTGTGGCATAGGGGCATAATACTAAACACAATGCTACATTCACATATTCTTGTATCTTATGCAAGCATAAAATTCTTCAAGAAAGAGTTCATTTTAATTTGTGTGTATATATTTTCCTACCCCTAAGCCTTGTTTATAGTTCCCAGTATTATTGTGTTCAGATTGAAAAACAACACCAAATTATGATGACAGCTACTAATCCGATATACAGAGCATAAATATTCAGAGTTCTGAATATTCTTAAAGAATTGTCTGTGATTTATCAATGTTGGGTAAAGAAATTTACAGCAATTAAAAGTCATACTAAGGAATAACTTGTGAAGGTATGTATTTATGAATACAGCTTCATTTAAACCCTGAGCAGATATTTAGCTACTGCTACTTGTAAATTTTTTACGTGACTTTAATTCTTATTACTTTCATTTAATCTTCCAGACTATAAGAGAAAGGTAATAACACCACTACTTCTGTATAACAAAGGAGTGGAAATTTTAGCTTAGGATAACTCAATAACTTATTTCCTGTTATATAAAATTTAACAAACAAAATTCCAAAGAAAACTTTTAGAGACTGCACAGTTTGTTCTTCCTTTCTCTCTTGTGCTTCTCCTGTGTGATTTTACCCTATCAAGCCAAAGCATTTCTCTGTTTCTCTCTCCTTCATACACTAATCCTCTTCTAATTTCAACTATTACCACAAAATGGAAATCAAAGCTGCTTTGCCATGTTTAAAATGTATTATTAATGCATGCAGGTAGAGGAAAAATGTCCAGAGGATATCATCATTTGAACATCTATTTTACTGTCCTCTGCCAGGCAATAAATCAAAAAAGTCTCAACCATCTTGAAAAGGTTATCATGTGGGAAGAGAATTCTATTACTGTTGTTGGAACTCTTTGTATGATGTCACTAAGCGAAGCAATAAATCTATTTAAACCAAAGAACTCATAGCCGTATACCATAATCTTACTCTTCCTGGATTTGTGTTGTCAAACCAAAAATATTAAAGCTGTTGATATACACACCTCAAGGTCGAAGATAGAGGGAAGGACATGCTGTTACTGTAATGTGATCAAATGAAAATTGCCAGGCTCTTCAGTGGCTCTATAGAAAGTAGTGCATCCCAGATTCAGCGATGGAACAGGAGCAAAACTGGCATATTGGAGCTATCTGGCCTTCGTGTCTAGTTTTCAAAAATAGATGCTGCCTTTAGCCTTACTTACAAAATCTGATACTGAATTACTGACATAAATGACTCCCCTTCCCTCAGAGTCTTAACAAGCATTCAAGCCTTGCTGGTTTAAACAATAAAAGAGAACAAATGATTGATCTTTATTGTATGATTCAGCCCTATAATAAAAAATATCTGTCACTAATAGATCCAGGCACATTTCGCAATTTTTGCTTTAGCCAAAGGCATTATTAGAACAGAATATTTATCTATTGCAATTTAGCTTAGGTGCTTTAACACTTCCTCCAGAGTTATGATCTGACTATTTAAATCAACTAATTTTTTTCTGCTTAGTTCAGTACTGAGCATTTTTCCAACAACAAAAAAGTCATATTCATTCCTCTTGCTGTTCATCTACCTCATCTTCAGGCAAAAGAAAGGTAAAGATAAGCAGTGACAATCCAGCACCTAAAACACAGAAGCAGGCTCAGGAAATAGGAAGTTTTGCCCTTACTTTAACATTTCCAACAAACGCTATTCAGCCGCTAGAACAGGGCAAAGCACTTTCCTCTATGCTGATACCTGTGCACACACCCATCGACTCTCAGTTTTCTTCAGAAGGTCTTCGGAGGTAGTCATCTGAGTGAAACATTTGGTAGGACCGAAGCCTCACCTCCCTGTGGCTCTGTGTTCCTTCTTTGAGCGCCCTTAACTCCACCGTTCACGCCGGACCTCCTGTGCCTCTCCACGGGAGCTCTGTCCACAGTCTAAGCACACTTCCAGCTTTAGTGCTGGGACTCAGCATCTCCCATAGTCCTCAGCAGTGTAACATTGAAAAATGACCAAAGTGACCTTTTAAAGATTTATATTTATCTGTTGCAATTTCCAAAGGAAAAGTCCTATTTAGAACCCGGGTTACACAACTGTTGAGGGCACATGTTTCTTTTGATTCCACTCTTCTTTTTAAATATATTTTTATTTGTATTCAGGACTCATTATCATATAATCATCCAACAGAGAAATATTTTAGCCAGATGTTTACAGCAGATTGTGACTGCAGAACTAATCAGATAAGAAGAGAACAGTTTATAAGGAGGGTAGGATAAAGTACAATATCAGTTTGTATAACTCTGGGCTGTGTAAGAACGCAGTTAAGAATTTTGCCTGATTTTGAAAAGAGAAGAAAACAATGAACCATTTCTGAACAGCACATTAACGATTCGTAATTGGTTATGAAGTAAAAGGCAATGTTACATATCAAGGAGCAGCATTTTCAGGTAGAAGTTGTAGAGATCAGGAAAGACTATCTTTTTTCAAAGGATTGCTAGCAGTTAAGTTTAGTTTTATGTTTTATTTTATGTTTTGTGGAGTTTTTTTAAAGGCAGGATAAATTTTATAAGAAAATTGCTTCTGAATCTCACTTTCTGCTTACTTCCAGAACTAAAGATGTGGTCAAAGGTTTCAGGATGACCAGTAACTTGAAAGACCAGTAGAGCACATTAGTATCTTTCAGTCAATGAGGATCAAACTTACAAAGTTAACTTTTTTCACCAGGCTATCTCAAAGCCGATTCTCTTTACACTCCACTCCTGAATTCTGTTTCTCTCTGACGACTATTCCTCAGAAGCCCAAAATTCAATTTATGAGACTCAGAACTGAAGTCATTAATTATTCTTCCCAAGCAAATAAAAGAAAGGATAAGCCTACAAGCACCTTGAAAAATGCCTGTAATTTTCAATGACACAATCACTTTGAATTTTTTGGATTATGTACTGTGCAAAAATATTCTGCTGAGAACCAGAAATTTACCTCTTTCTGTGAGGCAAGTCATTTCTCAGATGTACAGCAATGGCCAATTTGTGTTTGACTTCTAAGGGAATAAATTTAAGATGACTTAACTTTGTTTTTATTAAAGTCTTTCTGTACACATATAATTCCTGTCCACTGACTGGTAGAAAGTGTCACAGTTCTACAGTCTCCACCAATTCTATGTTGGTTTACTTATGCTGAAGTTTGGTCAGCAACATGCATGCTCCTAAATAGCTTTGCCTTTTTTTTGCAGCTTGTTTTTCCCATTCAGGCCAATGACACATAACTACGGGATATTATGTTTGTCATCATCTATTTGTGATGCCAGAACGAAAAGACTCTCATAGTATATTTTTCTTGTCTGCTTCATTTTGATTTGATTTTTGAAATAGTTAAGTGTCCTGGTTTCAGCTGGGAGAGTTAATTTTAGCGGGTACAGTGCTATGTTTTTGAGTTAGGTATGAGAAGAATGTTGATAACACACTGATGTTTTCAGTTGTTGCTAAGTAGTGTTTAGTCTAAAGTCAAGGATTTTTCAGCTTCTCATGCCCAGCCAGCAAGAAAGCTGGAGGAGCACAAGAAGTTGGGAGGGGACACAGCCAGGGCAGCTGACCCAAACTGGCCAAAGGGGTATTCCATACCATGGGAAGTCATGCCCAGTATATAAACTGGGGGGGGAGTGGGGGTGGAGGGATCGCCACTCAGGGACCAACTGGGCGTCAATTGGCAGGTGGTGAGCAATTGCACTGCGCATCATTTGTATATTCCAATCCTTTTATTATTACTATTGTCATTTTATTAGTGTTATCATTATCATTATTAGTTTCTTCTTTTCTGTTCTATGAAACCATTTTTATCTCAACCCACGAGTTTTACTTCTTTTCCCAATTTTCTCCCCCCTCCCACTGGGGGGGGGGGGGGCAAGTGAGTGAGCAGCTGCGTGGTGCTTAGTTGCTGGCTGGGGTTAAACCACAACATTAAGCAAACTGAATTTAAATAAATATCATTAGGTTTCTGAAGGGAGAATAAAAACCTGTTCATACCTCTGGTTACTTTTCAAACATCAGAACAGGCTGATTAAGCCTTTTCAGTCAATACTCTTCTTTTGTCTCTATTTCAGCATAAAGCTTCTGTTTCTTGGAGTTCTAGACTGGAGCACAAGTTTTAGCTTTCAGGTTTGACTGTTCTAAATCAATTAAACAAAAGCATGGAAGATAAATCCATCTGTGGGTTGTTAAACACAATTATCCATGCGTACTATTAAGCTCAGGGAGTCCCTGACTTAAACTGATATCATAATTACTAGCTGGAAAATAAGTGTAAGGATTTCATTCTATATATCCTGTTATTTTTCCTGCATTTCTCCCAAGCTTCCATTGACAGACACCAAATTTTTGGCTAAATGAATCTTTTGTCTGAGCTACATACTCTGTGCTTCAGATCAAAGAGCATTGCAGTCTCCTCTTATCCCAGGCTGGAAACTAACCCAAGACCACTGCTCAGAAGTCTCAGAATCAGAGAAATAAACAAAGAGAAGCAATATTAAGTCGATCCTTGCCTTCCAGACAAATTCATACACATCTGTGTCACTTCTGAAAAATATTCATCTAATCTACTCCCTACAAATTTTCACTGGCTAAAGCTTCTTAGCCATTGCAAACTTTATTATAGTACTTCCAAGTGCTTCAGACTCCTTTTTTCTTTTCCCCAAGTGTCTAACCTGAATCTTCCTTTCGGCAATTTAAGGCCACTATTTCCTGGCCTGTTCAGCAGGGACAGGAGAGTGGATTATTCAACTTTGGCAGAAGGCAGTATATATTTGAAGTCTGTTACTGTGTCTCCCCCTAAATTTTCTTTTTTTGTGAGCTTAATAACCCCAGTGTGTTCTCTCCTTCTCCAAAAGTCATAACTTTCAGATGTTTGATCAATCTTTTTGCTGTCCAAATGGTCCACTTCATTCTTGAATTGTAGTGCCCAAAATGAACACAGTACATCACCTAAGGCATCACCCATACTGAAAACAGTAATTACTGTATGTGTCTTGCAGTCTGTATACCTCTTTATACATCCCAGTATGATGCTTTTTCACAACAGCATGACATTGTCGACTGTAATGTGTTTGTCCTCCACAGAGATTTATTATTTTATAAATTACATAGTAACATGTGTATACATACATATAATTGGGACTGGAGTTTCCAGAGGGTCTTTTAATTTTTCAGTAGAAAACATATAGTATATAGTTTATTCACTTATCAAAAGCAAGTTAAAGTTTTATTGACTCCTGCACAGCAACTTTACTATTCTAATTATGCAGGAGATTTGGTGATAGTCTTGTGTATTTTCCTCTAATTAATTACACACATTTTATTTTGTAAATATGCTTTGAGTCTTCTTGTAGGAGTAAAACAATTTATGCAGCCTGAACACAGTACATATACACACATAATGGAAAATAAAATCAAGAACTCTTCTAAATTCAAGTCATATACTTTTCAGAAAAGTAGGGGTTTCCTTTCCCTGGTTTCCCCAGATTGCACTCGACTCCCTGTCCAGTTCATCCAGAAGAGAGAAGCAGCCTAACAGCTACACCTTCCCTCACAGCACAAGAAAGAAAACACACTTTCAGGACCCTCTACTGCTTGGGCTCCACCTGCATCGTCGCTCCTGCTTCTCTGAATGTACCTTTCTCTTGCGGGCCTCGGTGGGAAGATTCTGTCCTCAGCTGAGACATTCAGGATAAATAACTAAGGGTTTCGCAGTGCGGCTGCTTAAACTTTGGTTTCCTGAAGTAGTGGGTGTTAAGTGGTGTAATCACCTTTATATCTCACTGGGATCGCTGGGCTCAGTCCACTGTCTCCCCCTGATGCAGTGAACTATCCTGGTCAGTAATGATTTCAACATATATTTATATGTTGAAGAATGTACTTGTTCTTTTAGAAACATATGAAGAATTGCTGGAAATCTTCTGAGTACCTTTACCAGATATTATTTCTCTTGCAAATTGTGCAGATGAATGGAAGTATGATTTCAATGGTAACCTCTACCTTTGTCCAGGATGGATAGCACTTCATCAGTGTGGACTCTTAAGTTTTTGTGCTTAAATGGAACACAACTAAGAATGATACCTGAGATCAAACTGTAGAGAAAACATACTGGGTTTAGCATATCTTGTCTCTTCCTCCCTTTTCCACACTGTGTTTGTTCTCTCTACTTCCAAGTAGTGAAAAAGTAGGTTCTTCATTTAAATCACTCTTATTAGTCTACAACTTTCCTTAGATCCTATGTGTATTAATCCATCTTAGTATTCGGTCCCTCAGTCTCCCAACTGCAAAAGGTCACATAGAGCAAGGAAAAGGTGAGTGAGTCTGCCTGCCAAAGTTTTTCCTCCTGGAAAGAAAGGCTCTGGTCCACAGAGATCACTGAAGCAATGCAGTGCCTCAGCCCTGACTGCTAATGGGTTGAAGGGCATGGTGCTTAGTTTCTTTCTTGTTTTATTCTGGCAACACTGTAAGCTTTGCCAAAAACTGGCATGTGTAGGTGCTGGGTAATTACTTAATGTTTCACTGCTTTTCAGGGAAAAATAAACCCGTAAAATATGTAAAAATATTTCAGAAGCATGTAATTATTAAATGAAAACTTGCATTTTCTGGTTCCGATAACTGTGGGATGTTGACATAGGGACATTCACATAGTTCTGTTCACACAAGGTCCATTTAACTAGTTACTGTTACATGGACAGGTCTGCTCACCATCTTCCGTTCAGCCATTAGTATACTTCTGACTAAGTATTTGACTGAAGATAAAGATGACTAGCATAATCTTTAAAAGCTTGCTTTTAAAGACTGTTCAATGGTAAATTGCTACATCATTGCCAGGGCTCACACCTGAGTTTTAGGGATGAAGATGAGTTCCTAGCTTATTTAGGAACAGGTTGGGCAGCCTCACTTGACAGGGAGTTAGAGGACTCCAGTTCTAGAAACAAAGCATTTTCCATCTCAGGGGACAACAGAAAGCCTTTTTCAAGGCACTGGCTGGGAAAGGGGACTCAGTGATGCTAGTCCATACATTAGTCCAACCTCTCATTTATTTTTATTGATATTGATGTGGTACTTAGGACGATGTATCGAGCTCTAATCTATATTCAGTGCTGCAGAATTGTTAGCCCCAAGAAGTCATCTACTTCTCATTTTTTGTTTTCCTTTGTTTCATTGTAACAATCAAGTTTAGAATTATGGAAGAGGTTAAGCAGATGTTCAAATAAGACTGAAACATTTGTTTGCTGACTATTAAGCGCTGATGGTGCAGTATAAATAACAAATAATGCAGCCAAGAATCACAACAGCATGTCCCCAGGGAACAAATAATGATATTTAAGCCCTATTCCAGCAAAATACTTGAATGCACACATACTTTTCTAAAATCCACGTGTAATCTATTAAATCAAGATAGTCTTCAGTGTGGTAAGTGACTTGCCACGTGCAGACCCCAGGAAATGGGGAAGGAGAGATGGTTCGTGACACCACGGATAAACCTGGCATCTGCAAGAAGAATTGTGGAGGCTCTGTGGAAGGGTGTTCCTGCTCCTTGGGGCTGCCCTTTGCGGGAACCAGGAGGAGGACAAGGATGTGGAGCGGTCACTGCTGCGTACCTGGGCTCCCGCTGCATCTTCCCCAAGAGGACTGGGGGAAGGGACAGGAGAAGGAGGGGCAGAGCAGCGGTACGAGTTCCAGTTACAACCTCAGCATCGGTGTCAGCATATTTTTCCTTTTGGCAATTAACACGTCTCCAAGTGGCATTTTAATAAAATTATTAAGTTAATTAATTTTCATCGAGTCACTGGACACTGGGCTTATCCCTGTTAGCGTAAATAAAGATTAATCAGCCAAGAAAACATACTTTCAAACCACATGGCTTGTAAATGCAATAAATTTTTAATGTGAAGATGAAAGAACTGTACATAATGCTGACAATTCACTCTCTGGACCTTCTTTACTCCCTGCTTTAGTAATGATCTAAACCTCACTTTAAATCTGTGCCTGGAAGTATAGGCAGCTGATATTTTTGAAGGCTGTTATTCCTATCCTTCTGAATGAAAGAAGTTATTAATTTAGTTGTTCCTCAAAAGTAACAACTAGTATAGTTCTCTGCTTCATTCTTCATTGAAATCCAATTTAGCTCTACTCTACAGAGGTCTGACTTTTTTTTCTATTGATTAGTAAATTAAATGAAAAATTCTTCATTTCATAACCCAGTATGGAAAGTATTAGTGGGAATGATATACAGCATTTTATCACTCATTTACTTTTGTGCCTTCTATTATTTAGTGTTTGTGTGGAGATTTGCCATTTTATGTTACTCTTCTTGTAAGATTTCAGAGTGATCTGTGTATCAGGGTAATAAATGCACATCCCAGTGCCGATATTCTGTGGGATGGTAAGTAACTCTGGAAGCACTTTAAACTCTAAGTGGAAAAAGTATAGGAATTGTATTCAATGGTCTGAATAGTATTCCTTACATCACAGGTAGGTGATGTGTATAATCAGTACAATATAAATAACAGCAGAAGAAAATGTGTCTTCTGCACCTGCAATATGAAGCCCATTCTTGTATGAAATCCCACTTTCTTCAAAGCTCAGAAAGCTCCAAATCAGCATTTTGAATCAGGGTCATCAATGCCATCTTTGTTTTCAAAGTAGAGACATATTCTACGTTATTCTCACACAGAGTGATAGTAAAATACTTTTTTTTTTATGTAGGCACATTTTATTCATTTAAATGAACATGGATGTTTGTCAGTTTAATTTATCAATTAATATGGCTAACTACCTACTATTTTAGCAAGTAAGAAGAACAAAATTAGTTGCTCACAATGACAAGGTGCAATCATTGCAACAGAATTGGTGCTAGACTTACATTTCTGGCTTTTTATTTAGTTGGTGAATAGTTCTTCACCGTAAGATTTAAAGTTAGTATTTGTCTAGGCAGTGCAGGTATCATTCAGCTCTTCTAACTCTAGCTATGTAAGCAGTATACAGCTTATATTATCTCCTAAGTTTTCTTTTTAGTCGATGGATAAAGACACATATGTCAAAATACATCTTTCCATTTTAAGGATTTGTTTAATGTGAGTAGGTTAAGCCTATGGACACTCTTCTTTCCCGTGATTAGGCATAGTTAAAATTAGATGAGATCCATCCTAACCTGTGTGTCTTTGTCATCCCATAAGAAGGTCTATTGTATCAGATCGAGCATTCAAAACTTTTCAGTCATTCCCTTGAAGCCCAGTAATGATATGCCATCAGCAAAAGATTTTAATAACACGACAGGTTCCTCATAATGAGCAGATCTAGACCACAAAAGCAAAGCGCCTTTCCACTTAAGGCAAAGCTGTGGATTCAAAGAGGCAATGTCAGAGATATTATTATACAAGACATGGGATATCTTTATACAAGATATCTTTATACAAGACATGGGATAAGATAGAAAGCGTCAGATGTAATGGGATTTATCCTTCAATATCTGGATTAATTAAAAGTGATTTGAGATTGTGGAAGATAGATGGGCTTTGCTAATAATAGCAGTGGTGGTAACTCTGGACCTGATTTTTTGCTGCATGAGAATTGATTTTTTAAAAAATATTTAATTCTATTCTTGAAAATTGGGTTGGAAATGATTTATGTTACAATGTAAGATTCAGAGTTAATGAATCTGAAGAGGTATAACCTGGTTTTCAGAATTTCTTCCACCAGACATGGATAATTTGTCTTATGAAATGTTCAAGCATTTAAATGACAAATGTTTGAAGGTAATTGTTAAATTGTTTAATTTCACTTTGGAATAAATGTTGGATCTTTGGATCTCAGCCTTTTAGAGAAATATAAAAGCGAATATGTATCTACTGCTGCTCCTTTGGTTCCTTCCATACTTTTTATCCGTCAAACTAACTATTCTACTTGGACGAGGTAATCTTAGAAATTAATTGAATCTTTTTTTTTCTGATCACGAATTATCTGCAATTTCCATAAACAAGCACCTTCAAGCAGAATGAAAAATTTTACAAACACGAAGCAGGAGGCAGCTCGACCTTGTGATCTTTTAAATGCTACTTGGGTCTTATATGGTTTGCAGGCACCTTAGGCCTTGTGTTGCTTCTTTCATTCTGTGACTTGATTTTTGATAATTTCTTCTTCTTGTTTTCTGGAGTCAAATCCTTTCCTGCCATTTTTGTGTCATCTGGAGGATTGAGAATTTATAAGCAGGTGAAGGATAGCCAGGAAAATTTCATATGACTATAAAAAAATCTGGCAAAATCTTTCCTAAATAAGTGTTCATAGGAGCTTTGTTTTGTGTTGAAAAAAATAACATTTCAAGACAATAAGAGTATTTTTGTTTGATGGCCGTTTTGTTGCCAACGTGATATGAAAGGACTGCACCAGTGTATTTTCCAGCAGAAAGTTATGTTTTTTCATAATATGCACCAACAACACAGTTCCTTTGATGTCTCCGTGGTCTGTCTCTTCTGAATATACTGTTGTGGGCAGCATACATGACTGTAAAAACTGAACTCAACTTTGATCATAAATCAGTCTCTCCAAAATAAATCAGGAATAGATAGAAGGAACTTATAATAGCACCATCTATATTGTATTAATTTTAAGTAAAACAATAAAGCTTATTTTTCCCTTTCTGCTAATTTGATGTTTTTCAAAATTACCAAATTCTCTTAAAGAAACTTAATTTCTCATTAATATTTTTAAAAGCTAACCCAACTGAATGCAAATTCATGCTGTAGACTTCTTAATCTTTCAGTTTGAATAGATTGAAAAATAAGTGTGACCTCCCTTGATTTGACACAAACTAGCTAACCTGTTGGTAGATAAATTACTGATAAAAAAATGTTCACAGCTGAAAGTGATGCTGAGTATTATATTAACCAATGAGAAAGCTTACTCTTGCATTAAAGCTATGAACAGTAGCTTGGAATAAAGAAAAGGAGTTTATTAGAATCCAACATCAGTACTTCCCTTTATCAGTGGGCACTGTTGGTAGATGCAAGGAAGAACCATCTCTACCAGACAAATGCACTGTGTTAGGGGCATGGCCTGCCAAGCATCCTCTGTGACATAAAAAGAGGGAAGCAGAGCAGTGGACTTTGCCCAAAGGCAGTAAAATACATTACCCAAACATTCTAAGGTCTCCAAACTTTGGTCCAAAATCAGGTCTGAAACTCAATCCCTGGTTATGATCGATCATTGCATGCAACCTTCCACAAAGGTTCGCTTGCCGAGTCACCATCCAGAACCACCGGAATATTTGGTGTTTCTCTTTCTGCCAAAGTTTCTCCAAGACTGGCTACTTTGCATGTTGTCCACTATGTCACTGAGGTTGGACTTCCTATTTCTTACTGCAACACTCTTTGTGCATCACTTATTTTCTCTATCACATGCTAAATGTTTTAATATCATAGTGATATATACTTGGCAAGAAGATGGCAAGGGGGAGGGGAGTAGCACATCCTTCCTTTTCACATTTATTATTGGTGCTACATCCAGAACACATTTAATGAGGCTCCAGATGAAATATGTGAGTCTCATCCCTTCGAGCACAATTTGCAAGCACAGAAATATAAAGGAATAGATTACACAGTACTGGTTGTTAAAGCATGTATAATGGCTCGTGTTTTTAATAAACAAATAAATGTGAGAATAAATTATGTTTCTTACAGTATGATATTCTGATCATTCAAGCATAACAAGAGAAACTGTTCATGCACACATTATTACAATGCAGAGAAACAATTTGTATGCATTGACTGTATTTACAGTACTATCCTTAACTTTTGTGACCACAAAACCAAATTGCATGTATTACTGCTCACAGAAGCAGTGTATGTATTGTAATGTATTATTTAATGTTATATTTGAAGGAAAACCAGAGGTCAGGATGTAAATTGGTGATTTTACAACATCTTTAAATAAGAATTGTTTGAATATGTATAGATTTAAGGCTTGAATGCACGTGACATTTAAGGGGCACTACTTAATCCTGGATTGCCCAGTATTTCCAAGGTTTGCAAAATCGTCATCTACGCACTAGGTCACTGTCTGCCTTTGCAAATATTTTACTGGGTTTTAATGAAGCATCCCAGGCACGAGGAGTAGAATTTGTAACTGCCACGGAACAGGCATATTTCCTGCTCACACTGGGATACCCGGTGTGATGTCTGATGCAAGGATATGGCCCTAAGAGGTTTAGAGCACTTTTAACTCACATTGCAACTTGTCCTTACATTCAAATAAGTTTTCAGCCCTATTGATCATCATACTGAGCTCCCTGGTTAACTCGTATTCAGAAGCAGAGGTGCTGAGAAAGAGAGCAAGGCTCTGCCAGTCCAGTCAAGGCAGGAATCAATCCCTGCAGGATTCCCATGGGGAGACCTGGATACGCTTTGCCTCCCCACTGAGAGCTCTGCCAATTCCACCCCCTGGTGACGTTCAGAATTGCTGTCTCTGGAGCCTTCTAAACCTAGACGGGACTAAAACATGAGAAAATATTTTGTGGAAACTATGCTAGAAAGATGGAAAGGATGAGCTAAGCAGGCTTTTCCCTATGTGAACTTCTAAAATTGCTTGCAGATTCAAGTAGTATACATTCAGGGTTTTGAGTTTCAGAAAGGAAATGGGCTTCTCAAATCTTCCTACTTCTAAAGGTCTAAATCATTCTGACTACATTTCTCAGAACTGCACATGTCCACAGTAGTCTTTCTACCTGAAAACAGGTTTTTGCTACAGTCAGGGGAAAAAAAGGCAAGTGGACAAATTAAAAATACATATTTTTCAATGAAATATTTTACAAATAATTTTAAGTAATTTTAAAACTTTATATTACAAAATGTAAAAGATCTGAATAAAAACAGATACATAAAAGAGCAATATTTTGGAACAACAGAAGTAAATTATGTTCCAATGATGTGAAAACAGACCTCTTTAAGACTAAAATGTAATCCAAACAACGTGTTGTCAAAAAAAAAAAAAAGTTTTGCTTCCTCCCTCCCCCTGTGGAGAACATTTAAACCCAAAGTTTTCAATTACCACTTAATAAACTTCAAGGTACACTTTCCTGAAAAACATGTCCATTAAGTTTCAGCCAGTCTTTGTTGCAGAAATCAGTGCATTAAAGAAAGTAGGAGCTCTACTTTGTACCTATATAAGTAAGTTTTGTTTGCATTGTTACCTTGTCATGTGCGTATTTAAAAGCTGCTTTTCTTTTTCACTAATTTCTGTGATTTACAAATGTGAAATACCATATTTGTCATTTAGTCTGAAAGTTTTCTGTAGTAGGCTTTGGCCTATAGTACTTTCTTAAGAGCTTAGCTGATTTTCAAATAACTGTAGTTTAGTCTTACCATGGCCAGACAGTCTAGAAAAACATAATAACATGGGGTTTTATGTGTTAGGCAAAAGACCGCAACATACTGATAATATAAATTACAAGTATTCAACATTTATAATGAAAGAGTTCAGGATGAATGATACATGCAGTGAAGCAACAATACTTATTCTTCTCTTGATTTTCTGAAAGACTGATCTGAATATGTAGGCAACCACTGCCTGGTCGAATACCTTCAAAAATCAGCCTAGTATTATTAATCAGAACTTTCAGTGAAGTGCGTCATATTATAACACCATGAAGCTGTCACCATATCCCAGCGAGCAACACTAAGCACTGCTCAGGCGTGACTTGCTCCAGTGGAATTCTTTAGTTTCCTGCAGTAAGTCCATGTGCATAGTTTGGACCACCTGGCAACTATTTAAATTAGATAGGCATGAGCTACTTATAAGATGGGACACTCCTCCAGATGCTGCCACAATTAAAAACAAAATAGTTTTTCTTATATTGAGACACCCACATAATTTCTGGCTGTCAAGAGATTGGCATATTTTGACAATTTAACTAAAATAGATGCTTTCAGGGAAAAATATAAAGGCTGCAACTTTTCTTGTCAAGGAACTTTGTTTTTCCCCTAAAATGTGTTGCACAAAAAAAAAAAAAAAAAAAAAACACCAAAAAAATGAAAAAAAAAAACCAAGAAAAATAAAACCCAACAAAATCTAGATGTGCTGTGAGAACTTAAATAGATATTATTCAACTTGCTCAGAAACTAACAGTGATGAGAAGCTCTCTTCCCTAGATATGTGGACATGTGAGGGCATTAAAATACCCACCATCTGCTTTTGCTTGTGCTTTGTTTATTATGCAGAGTAGTGACAAGGAGAATTCATAAGACTCCCAAATTTTATTTCTTTTTTCACTATGGGTACAATTTGTCTGACTGAAAGTGGTAGTCCAAAATTAGGTGAGACACCATGTCTGGACTAGATGCCTGCTTTTAGTCATCTTTCAGCTGCTCAAGGGCAAGCATCTTTCTCCCCTGCTTACACAAAATAAAGCACTCTGCGATGACAGATGGAGAAATTACATTCCTGCAAATCTTTTCAGGTCATTGCACCAGCGTGAAAGAAATGTTTTTCCAAAGTAGATATGCAACACCACCCTTCAATCTCCTTCTTGTATAACTCTACACCTGTAGGCTAACTCCTTCATTACAACTCTCAGTATGTACTTCTTTAGAAAGACCTTTTAGGCTCGTACTCATCTCTATATCACCAAGACCTTTGCAAAACACAAGACTCAGCAGGACTACCCTGCACAGGAATCAGAGGCCCTGTGAGAGACCTGAAAGCGGAGCCAAGGCTGGATCCTCCATCGTGAGGAGGGCAAACACGACATTGTGCCCACCTCACCACCTCTCTCAGGAAACTAGACTTGTTCCTCTACTAGGTCCAGAAGAGACAGTTCTTACAAAATCATACATCAGATCTACCACCAATCAGGCTGTCAGCCACACACCCTCGGGACCTCTCCAGAATGCAGATGTAATGTACTCCAACTTGCTGCCAAGAGAGAGGCATCCCGTTGGGAGTCAAGGGGGTTGAAAGGGGACAAAGAAGGAGAGGCAAGGGTAATGTTCAGAAAACATTAGTAAGTTACTTCAGGTTGTTAGAAGCTGGCATGAACTTATCTGCATTGTGGTGAGTCAGTAATCATGAATTTTAATATCCTATACCTCTATGACTTTCTGCTATAGACTAATTAGTACTGTAGTGTTATTAAAGAGCATTAATATACCTAGTGTAGCATAGTGTCTGTCTGCGGGATTCCATGCCATGCATGCAGAATTTATCCTGCAATATTACTCCATCCAAGCCAGTTGGTCAAGTCCAGCATGAAAGAATGGCATCAGTCCATAACTGTGACCAGCTTGACACAAATTCTGTGCCTTTAGCACAGCGTAGGGACACATCCCCAAATACTTGCCTGGCACTGCAAAAGAACAGCTGTTCTCACTCTTTGGAAGAAAAACGTGCCCTGTGGAAACTCCTGTCTGGTGTCATCTGTCTTGCAGCTTTTCTAATACCAGAAGATGAATGAAAAAAAAGTATTTGCTTTTAAAAGCAAAGATTGACGTAACAGCTTGAATTTCATTGAAAAAGTCTATCTTTGCTGATATGACAGCAAAGACGAGGTTAAATATATTCAACAGACAGCTGAAGTCACTAGTATAGCTAATCAATTGGTGAGAGACTGCAAGACATTGTTATTAGCTGCTGTAAATAAACAGGATTTAATGCTGAGAAACTGACATCTGTTAAACAGAAAATAATTCTGTCCTTGTGGTTCACATTTATGTGAACATTACATAAATGTTCATCAGCTTTTAAAACCAACAAAACAAGTGAAGTCTTGGCAAAGCTAGACTGACAAGTTCCTGTAGGTGAAACAGACCGTCAAGATCGCCATTATTTTCTTTTAGGGTATGTTTGATTTCAGATAAAAAAAACCATCTTATCAAAACAAACAGGCAAGCAAATCACATGCATGCTGATCTTAATTTTGCAGCCTATTTCTAATTAGCATTCTAAGCTTTTTAAAAGACTTCAAAAAAAAGAATCTCCCCTTTTTAAAGTGTATTTTTAATTGTTGAATAATTCAGCTGCAAGATAAAACTATTAATCAAACTCTGAGTCAGCATCTCCATTTTATGAACTCAACAAAGATAACTCTGTGATAGCTTCAAAGTCAGTAAACATGATCATCTCTTCATCAGTTAATTCCCTACAACTCAGAAGTGTCAGTCATTCCACAGAGCCATTTAATATGTCTCTCCACATATTCACTTGTCTGCTTTTAATGTTCACAACATCTGCTGTCAACAAACTAAAATAAAGGGAAATGAGTTTTGATTTGCATCCTTTTATGATAAGGTATTCCAGGCACATATTGTCAGTATTCCTGTTACAGATGGTGTTTGGAAGTATGCCTTTATCGATAATTTCTTTTTGTTCAGTTTATTTGATTGTTTTCTCTTTTTTTACTTCTCTCTTTTCCTTTTTTTTTTTTTTAATGGCAGAGTCTTTTTTGTTTCTTGAAGGGTAGTAACTAAGACAACTTAGGTGAAGGTGAAAAACAGAGTACTGCTCCTTGAAGAACTACTAATGAGTGTAAAAAAAGGATATGCTTCAGGTCTGAGAAAGGAGGGAACTATGTAGGGAGGCACTTGTCATCTTAGCCAAGGAATCAGATCATTTTCAGCTTAGATAGTGACTACGAACAGTGGCAAAATGAAAGTAATGGTACCATACACTTCTGCTGTAGGCCTGTCCATCCGAGCACGCAGAGAGAAAGCAAGCCCTACGTCAGCAGCAGCACTCAGTCCAACATTCAAGATGACTGCGGTGAGGCAGGTCCAAGATCAAGCCAAGAATTTAAGTCAGCAGGTCAGGATCAGGGTCAGCATCGCGGTGGCGTGAGACTGAGCGCAGGCATAGCTGCGGTGCAACCGAGTGGGGCACCACGGGGAGAAGGTGGGCTCTCGCTCCTACCTCATGCACAGCAGCTCTCGACAGCAACGGAGCCGACCCTGGACACAGCCGTCTTACTCCTCCAAGGGTGACGTGTAATGCTCTCATCCCACTTTCCTGAGCTCAGGAATCTGGCTTCCTCCCAGCTTATGGCAATCAGCGATATAAGCAAAAAAACAGTGAGCGAATACAAGACATAAATGGAGAAAACTAGTGTCCTGGTTTTGGCTGGGATGGAGTTAATTTTCTTTCTGGTAGCCAGTATAGTGTTATGTCTTACATTCAGTATGAGATGAATGTTGATAGCAACAACTGAAAACATCAGTGCGTTAAGTAGTGTTTACACTAAGTTAAGGAATTTTCAGCTTCTTGTGCCCAGCCAGCAAGAAGGCTGGAGGGGCACAAGGAGTTGGGAGGGGACACAGCCAGGACAGCTGACCCAAACTGGCCAAAGGGGTATTCCAGACCGTGGGACGTCATGCCCAGTATATAAACTGGGGGGGGTTGGCCTGGGGGAATCGCTGCTCGGGAACTAACTGGGTGAGTGGTGAGCAATTGCATTGTGCATCATTTGTTTTGTATATTCCAATCCTTTTATTAGAATTGTCATTTTATTATTGTTATTATTATCATAATTATTTTCTTCCTTTCTGTTCTATTAAACTGTTCTTATCTCAACCCACGAGTTTCACCTTTGCTTTCTGATTCTTTCCCCCATCCCACTGCAGGGGGGAGTGAGTGACTGACTGCATGGTGCTTAGCTGCTGGCTGGGGTTAAACCATGACAATTAGTAAGATAACAAGGATACAATACTAACTTGCAACATAAGCACTGCTCACAGCCCTCTAAGAGTGTTTCTGAGCACTAAAATAAAACCACAGGGCAACATGGGGAGTTGTTTAGTTTTTTTTAAAGGGAGCTTCCCTCAAGCAGTGAAGGCTCAGAAAGAGTTCAAAAATACTCATTTGAGGTTTTACTGGAGTCAAATGATTAATCCACAGTACATTTTAGCTTCATGGTGAGTTTGCATGGAGGGTCAGTGAAAGTAATGGTCCTGCTGAAATCCTTCATATGAAACCGATTGCCTGTCCCCAGAATCTAAAGGCGGTTTTCCCATCCCAAAGTATACAGCTCACTAGAGTATCATGCCCTACTGTGAGTATAGTCCATGGACTAACAAAATCCTGATGTTTCTGCAGTAAGGAAAAAAAAACAACTTTAAAAAGCTAAATTTAGATTAATGAACAAATGGGTATAGTGACACAGGCACATAAAGTCGTGTAAGGTGACCCCATTTTTTGAGAAAGGAGTTAGAATAATTGGTTTCCAAGATCTTTTGGAGGTTTTACAATTGCAGTTATATGTCATTTGTCATGTAGTTTGGATTTCTCATAACACGCACAAGGTTTTTCTATTGTCACTTGGTTATCATGATTTGTCCATCCAGTTATGAAGTATTCAGTGTCATTTATGTCTTTTAAAGTTCATTCTGCATGTCTGTAAATTATAATCCTTTATTAGGGTTGGCAATGAGCTAGAATTTCACTAATGACTTCAAAAATGATATGTCTACACTTCCAACCTCTTTGTATCAGTGCCAAATTTGGAAAATTAATTATTCTTCTTTACACCAGCTGTCTGTGCCAGAAGACAGCTGAACAAATGACAGTGTGGGGAGAAGAGAACAGAGAACAGAAAAGTGGAGAAATGGGATTGAAATTAATTTGATTGTCAGTCTGAGAAGGGAGCGCTTTTATGATGCTAGACTACTTATTGCATGCCAAGAATCATTAAAGATAACTCCAATTAAAAGGTCTTAAACCCAGACAGAAATCAGAAGTATCCACCACTGTTTATTGCCCAAGACTAACTCTAAGGGGAAACTGAGGTTTAGGGCCACATTTTCTCAAAGTGTATTTTCTACTAGATTGAGATGAACATGTAGGACATCAACTGGCACCCATTAAAAATTACACCTCTAATAAAAAGGTGATAGGAAGATCATCCTCCAAGGAGTCAGAAAGAATATTTTAAACACTTAATCCTAGATCTACACTGACATGTTTTGTAACAGCAAGTCAGATAGCACTCTTTATGGTGTAGCTTTCAAACAGAAGTCAAGGTCCTTCCTCCTGATGAACAATAAAATATGCCCTGTCGTATTTATCTTTACTTTGTTTTCCCATTTCACCTTGTACTTTTGTATGCAAATCAAGCAAATTCACATAACCTCTTCTATCAAGAACCACTTTTCAGTTTTCAGCTTTACTGTTCAAAGCCAGAAACATAGATGAGGAGGAATGTCTTTGTAAGGACAGTATACTTGGCATGAAAACTTGTGGTTGGTGTTCAGGCAATGAACAAACCCAGTTAGATGGAAGGATTTCTCATTTCATATCAGATAATATGAAATGCCTACCAATTTGAAGTTGTACTTGTTTCTAAAACAGTATGAAACTAGCTATAGCTAGTAGCTATAACCCTGTTTGTCTTTCACTGGCAATGGCACATTTTGTTATTCTGAGAACTTTGGATGGAGTGTTAAATTTAGTTGATTAGAAATTCTGATTTACAGGCAGAATAAAAAAAAAAAAGAAAAAAAATATTACAAATCCTAGCTTTTATCCCTACTTTTGTTTGCCCCCCTTTTCTTTTTTTAACTTCTCTCTGCCACCACCCCAGATATGCTTAATGAACAAGCTTCTAGGGTCCAGGAATAAATTTTCTTCATGAGCACCACATGGATTTTTATACCTCCTATTTGCATATCTTGTTCTAACTGTTCACTATGAAAAGCTTCCAAGCAAGCTATAATAATCCATAATTGTATATTGTGTAGTCCCACACTTTATTATTCTAAACCCATCATCAGTAAAGAATTTATCAGTCTAATAGAAATATTTACTGTTATTCCTGGTTATGGTAATCAGACAATCCCAGTCCTCATCACTCAAGGATTGCTTGATCATTTCAAAGCGAAGCCTGAACAAAAGCATGACCTTTTCAGTTAATTTTACCCCACAAAGGTTTGAAGAATAAGCACAGGTGTATCACAGGGTAGTCCCTGCAGATTCTCAATCTTTAGTCCTTTCTGCATTAAATTAATTTTTAAAACTATCTTAAATATTTTAATATTGGTTTGGCTGACTCATACTTTCTTCTGTATCTATTTTTATCAATTTTAATGAAAGGATTACAATTTTCAGGCTTGAAAACTCAAGGCTAGCCTGATAAATGGCTCTGGAAAGTTCATTTATCAGATTCAAAACTGAAAATAGAATTAATTTGGAAGAAAATTTCAGCTGAGCACCTTACAGCAACTAAATGTTTTTGTGGTTGGGTTGGTTTGTTGGGTTACTTATGAGTATGTACACATTGCTGCCTCTTGTTTGTAACAACTAACCTACAGAATTGTAAGAAAAGTTGGGACAGCAATAAGAGGCCAAACCTCCTGACAAATATAACACAGATAAATGGGGAAAAAAAAGTGAAGGTAATTGCCAAAAAAAAAAAAATCAAGACTTTGTTATTTCATGAATGAGAATCCTGGAGATAGTCCACTTCAAAAACTCCAAATTGGTCCCTGGATTTTAAGATTTAGAATCATGGTTTTATAATTATTTTATCCCACTTCAGAGGTCGAGTATTGTAAGTGTGGGTAAACAACCATAGTTAGATCCAAACCTCAGAAAAATGGTAGAATTAATTTTTAGTATTAATGCATTTTATATGCATAATAGACCTTTATAGACTATAAAAATCATCAGCCCTTTAGGCATAGGTTTCGCTCAGTGAAATTGAAGATATGAGTTAACATATGACATGACAGGATAAGTTTTGGAACATTACTTTATAGTCCACATGGCAATTTTTTTTAAAGTATTTAGGTGGATTTAATAACCCAAATAGCCCTGAAAGTTACAAAATCTTCGCAGAACATAGAACACATTCCAACAAAGTTAATCCTCGTGACTCTCTGCCATTGAGTGCTCCCTTCCCCTTTTCCTCAAGTCATAATAGAATTTGACCAGAGCATTTTATAGAAGAAGCATACTCACAGGTTTCCTTGGTGCCATCAGACTATTTTGAAGCTATTTCATGGTCAGCACTGTAACAAAAGACTGACAACTTAAGCTCCCTTATGAGCTCTTTCTTGCTGTACTCTAACCATATTGCACTACTAATCTTCCACTTGTAAGCATCTGCATCATAAACTACCCAAAAGAAACCAAGTAGAATATGATATATATAATTCAGATAAATAAAAAAGAGCCTCTAGCCCAAGACACTTCTCTTTGGTCTTTGCAGTCCTTGGCAAAATAAAATTGGATGCTGCTGATGAGCTAATGAGATGGAAGGAACACTGTTAATGACCACAGATGAATGAAATGAGAATCTGATTGTGATTACATGTTCCTGCAGCTGGTGTATGAGTTAGGTTGTGCTACTTTCTCTCCTTAATACGAGGAAAAAGACCGTGTTGTCTACAGCTGCTATTTCACTGGGTATGCCAGAAGTTTTGTACATAATGTTTCCCCAGATGGATTGAATACTGATGTTTCTGCCACCATTTTAGAACTTACTTCTGTTCCTACAGATCTACTCATCTGTACTGTCTGCCTCTTGTTATCAATCTTTTTTTCCTTTGACTGAAGTACTTAATTTTTTATAGCTGCAATGGTTGTTGTTTCTATGTCATTTGCCTATAGCCTTGGCAATTTTAAGAGCTCTCCGTTCCTATGGTGTTTCCATCAAGCCACATTTTCAACAGGCTTCACTCTGCTCACTCTCTTAATCAGATAAAAAAAACAGCCTTGGGGTGTGAGGATTTTTTCTGTGTTAAAGGAAGGAGTATAGGTTTTCCCATGGCTTTTGTTTTTCCAAGATGTTTATAAAAACTCTTGCTAGAGGCAGATAAACCTGTACAGCTCACACCTACAATCTCATCCCTCCCTTTCACTTCTCTTTCTTTTAGATATTTGTCATAACTACAATGCTAACTTATTAGTTGAAACCATGACCTTATACACTTGGTATTTACTAAATTTGTCTTAATTCCAAATAGGATTGATTATAGCACTGTGGCACAGAATTCTATTTCTTTCCACCATACACCAGCTCTTGAAATGTCCCTTATGTTCAAGCCTCATAAAAACTGCCTCTTGACAGAAAACACTTCGGAACATGTGAAATTCATGTCTCTAAAAAGTCTGAGAAAGGAATAGGGAAACATGCTTTGTGATGACAGTCCCCCGGGGGTAAAATAAACAAGGTTACATCTTGGAAATAAGTCTTTTCCCCAACAGTGGTTTGTAGGCTCTATAAAAAATGTGTGAGATCTCATCCAATTCCTTTATCCTACACTAGTCAGTTAACTTGTTCCCATTTATATTCTCGGTCTTTTTTTCTGTCATCAGTTTCAGTGAACTCAGTGTCAGAATGTTTATCATAATCTCATTGAGGGGAAGAAATAGAAGGAACCTAAAAATCTGGCTTCTGGAAATTAGAAGTCTGTTGAAGGGAAAAGAGGACTTTATATGTGCACTGAATTTGTAAAATTTTCCTTCCATACATCCCTGATGATTCTTTTTACCCTTACTGGGAACCTACTGGCTTTGCAGATTACAGGGGCTTCAACGGTCCTTTGGTCTGATCCAGTTTGCTAAATTTTCCATCCTCAAAACTATCAAAGATCAGTCTAACAGGACCCAATGTAGACATCTGAAGGCCTTTTGGATAAAAATGCTTTCAGGTGCTGAACAAGTGTATTCAGATAGCAGATGGCAAGTGCCTTAATCTTGGTGTTAAATTTGTCCCAAATTGACAATAGTCACCATTACAAATTTGTTTGGTATTTTGATGTGACTAGAATGTGCTTGTTAAATTAATCTTATCTTCAAAAAAGAATGAATTTGCAACTCAAGTGAATCTTTCTGGAGTTTTTCATGTTGGCAATGGGCAAACTGAGATCCTGTTTATCACTAGTCATTTAGAAAGATCGTATTCCACTTTCTGTTATTGTTTGCTATTTGATAAAGTAGCTACTCAGCAGTTGAGGTTCTTAAAGTTTAATCACCTCCATGAAGCTTTGCTATCAATTCTACAGCTCTTACACAAGTCTGTAAATGTTAATTTCTTCTACCACAGGCGAGTCATTACTGTGCTTCTCACTTCAATCTTTTCTCTACTAAAAATTTAAACCATTCCAGAAGTTTACCTATGAATGCATGGAAGCCAGACATAACTCTGAGGAAAATGGAAACCATGTATAATATCTGGTTTTTATGCTTCAGCTACTAGTTCCCTTAACTCATCTTCCTACTGCTTTTTCCTTTCACTGTTGTTTGAGGATAGTGAAAATAACATCCATAAACTTCGCATTTATTTTCTTTGCCTATCATATTTTGTTAAAACGATTAACATCTGCAAGAATTTCTACTCTGTGTAACAGGAGGAAAGAGGTGCATTTCTGTGCTCACCAGCAAAAGTTAATGAGACTCATTAGTTAATTCCTTTTTGGCTTAGTTATGATGATGAATGCCAACTAACTGCCTCATCTTCAATAACTTCGTAGTATTATGTATGTTCAGAATTAATGTTTTCGGAACTTGTAGATATCATGAACACAGAAGTAAAAATAATTTCCAAAATATTGTGGGAGGCATTGGCCTTTTTATGTTCACTTTTCATAAAACTAAGGTACAGAAGGATTTCCCGATTGGCTAACACAATATTCTGTGAAAGATATTAAAAGTCCAGTGACAAGCCTAACATCATAAAAGAAGGTATGTAGCAAAGGAGCAAGGAAATTGACCCTGAAAGTGAAACTTAACTTTCTCTGGAGAAGTATACAGTTTTATGACTAGTGATGTCCAAACGGCCCATTTACTTAGATTGCTTTCTGTCTTTACAGAACAGTTAATTCCTTGTTGGTGAGCAGGGCTGCTACATGCTCCCCAGCACAATTAGTATCTATATACCAGATTTATTTTTTTTTTAACCTGCTAATGGGTATGCCTCTGTGACTTGGGGTATTTTGGAGGAATGCATTTTAACTTTTTTCAGTCTAGTCTTCTTCTATTGCCTTCTTGAATACCTCCCTTTCTTAAACAGGACTGCTTATTCCATGAATATATAAGTCTCTTCACAGAACTTCTCTATAACTACCTTTTTAGCCCTTTTATGAATATATTTTCAATTTGGAAAGTCTTAAAGTAAAAAAAAGTCTGTAAGTTTATATGCATCACATGACGATGCAATAAATTCTAAATTAATTTATATTCTTTTGCTTCTAGGAACAAAGAATCTACACAGGAGCACTAAATAACACACAAAATTTTTAAGAAAGATTGAAGAACTTCAAGAGAAAATGGAACATGTCTTTCAACGGAGAAATAAGCATTATAAAACTCTATAGGCTTTTCTCCTTTATTGAATCTTAATAAGAAAAGTATATTCCTCTGATTAAAAAAAAAAAAAAAAAAAAAAGACAGCAGAGAAATTAACAGAGAGCTTTTGATTGTGAGCATACCATGGACTTAGCATGATCCAAGAGCTTATTTGCTCTCATTCTTCAATTTCCTTACAGTAAGTAATTATCCTCTGATCATTTCTCTTACTTGATTAATGCTCCACATTTTTATGAAAAGCTGTTTCTGACAAACAAAAGTAAGGCCTGGCATTCACTAACTTATTTCAGTTTTGAAACAGAAAAATCTGCAACAAATTATTGGATCACTGTTTTAAAATTGAAGAATGGCAGAAGTTCAAAAAGGGATTCTAAAACAGTATTTTCATTGTTATCCTTTATCAGTGATTTTTTTTTCTTCAGGTTCATTTCACATCCTATCATCAACAATAACATAAGAATTTAATATATGTTTCTGAGCAGCACATCACCTCTTAGATTTATCTAGTTTCTGAAAATAACTGAAAATTTATCTTTTATCTTTTTCTGAAGCATGAGGTTTTGACCACTGCAGACAGATGAATTTGTTGATCTTAAGTTTTATGCTGTTTAGAAACCCCTACATTATAAATACTAAACATGAGATAAGATTTGCTTAACAAGAGGTGTCATGTATTTCCTTTTAGACAATGAATGCATTTGGGACCTGAGAAAGCCATTCCTCTTTAGGTTATTAAGATGTGGAACACATCACTAAGAAATGTGTTATTTCAGCTTGTTTTATTTGCATGTCTGAGTGGAAAAATAAAGGAATCTGCATCTCATTTTTTTGTTTCAAATAGTTACCAAACAGTACTCATTAGTTAGGATAATGCAGAGTAACAAGAGTATTAATTTGGCTCTTATCAAAGTTATTTTAGCCCTTGATAAACATCCTTAGAGAAGCGATCACTCACTTCCTTAGGGGAGACTGCTGTTATTAAAAGAAATTCCATTCTAAACTGTTTGCTTATGCCTTTGTGTAAGATGCTTTTGGTTAATTCCCTTTGGTGCTAAGAGAGCATAGTGTTAATTTGCAGAATGTGAAATAGATCATTCGAAAGCTCAAATACATAAAAAATACAACATTCCACAAACAGATTGACTTTGCTAGTATTAATATAATCACTTACCCCCATAATTCATCTACCTCAACTCCTTTCTGACTGAAAGTAATCAGATTATTGTGAGTATTCTTCTCCTAAAATTTCATTCATATTAAGTAGCCTGTCTTGCATGCCCAGTGTCCTTCCTCTGCATTGACTCTTTCAACTTCTGCTATCCTGCCATTAAGGAAAGTCACTAATACAAACAATATGGCTCTGGAGAAATTAATTGGAAATCCTAAAAGTATAAATTTTCAAAAAACTGAACTTCCCAGTTACTGTGTAACGTGGGAGGGGGGAGGAAGTTAGGAACAGAGGAGATGAAAAACTTGCTTTACGCTTCTTATTTTTCCAGTTCTACTTTTTATATATACTAACAAAGTCTTACAATTTATATGCCATTTTGGAATTTATGAATTGCTCTTATAATTAGAGTGACACTCCTTATTGGGACAAATTAGATGCTGTTGAGCCAAACTAGATTAACAGATTTAAACAGGCTAAGTTAGAAAAGAAAGGCTTTTCATTCTTTATAGGCAAAGCAATGTTATAGGTAGGTTCTGTTGGGCTTCATTAGTTTATTCTTAGAACTCAGGGATATTTTTTTTGTTACAGTTAAGAAATGAATTAGATCAAAAGACTTACATTTTGGTTGTGGTAGACTATAGTGCAGGCAGGCTAGTTTAATCCATTACAAAAAGTATCTGAAACATATTGTGCTAGCTTGATCAAAAAAGTAAGCAAGCTTTAGCCTGGTGAAGGTATAATAGTAATACTATTTTCCTCAGAAATAATTTTCATCTGGCAGCATAATCTTGACTTCTCATTTTCCTCTTTAAAATTAGTTTAGGAGGAAATAAGATAAGTAGTAAACTGATTTTTTTTTTTTTAAATATGCATTATGAAGAGCAAGTTAGACAGTACTTAAGTCAGATGCTCTCAAGTCACCTAACGAAATTTAACCTCTAGCATTTCTAACAACCCCAGGATCATTAGCAGTTATGTTTCTGAACTAAAAAATACTAGTTGAAAACTATTTCAAATGACTGAGATGAAAGGAAATGTACCTGTCTTACAAAAGATCTGAGGAATTACAGACTAACTGGTTTAGCTTAATTTCCCAGAGGAAACAGAGCAAATTATCAATTTGTAAAAGCCTTTAGGAAAACACATAATTGTCATCAGATGTTTGACCAAAATATACTGCATCAATAGCAACTTCTACCTGACAAAGATGCAATTCCTGTAAGTGAGAGTGGCAATCATCTTGACTTCTGTAAGGCTTTGATATTGCCTCACATAGTGTTCTTGTGAGCAAACTAAGCAGCTGCAACCTATATGAATATGATATATTCGAATATGAGATAATAGGAATATGAGAGAGTTTTCCCAACAGTTGTTCTGTTACCCTCAAACAATTACCAATGGATCTTTGTCAGACTGGCAGGATGTATACAGTGGATTTCTACAAGACCTGTCCTGAGTCTGATAGTATCCATTCTCCATCTGAGCCTTGTGGAGAATGTAGTCTCTGTCATGAGATAATGAGGGGAATAAAGAGAAGGAAGCAAGTAGAGCTGGAGTTGGTGGCCTGGGCTCTGTGTGAGGTTTGTACATGCAGTGGCTACTACCAGCCTTCTCCATGTGGCGTGGCAGGGAAATAAAACATAGCACCTCATCTGCTGAGGAGACAGGACTGTTGCTTATTTTCTAAGAGTTCACAGGAAGGCTAAGGCAGCTGGGGAGTTTGACTTGTATGAAGGAGTGGAGTAAGTCCTCCAGAAGATACTTGTTTAGGAGGGAAGGGATGGGTTGGAATGACAAGGGCTGGGGATAACAAAGGCAGGACTGAGATCACGACTAGTAGGGGTTGGAGAAGATGTATTGGCTAGAGGGTACAGGGAGTCATGCCAGAAAATGAGGTGCAGTGTAATCAAATTGGACAAGGGGAGTCAAATCAAAAAATAAAAGAAAATAAAACCCCAAGAACTTTCAAGGATGAAGAACAGGGGTATTAACGTTGCAAGAGACACTAAGCAGGCAAAACTGCAAACACTCAGCAGGACAGGATTAGGATACAAAATAATCTTGATAAACTGAAGAAAGGGTCTGAGAAAATTAAATATTAGTCAATATAGGAAAGCACTGTGTGTGAACAGGAACAATGAATGACTTAAGCACAAGTGGGTCCAGAGGACAGCTATGAAAATGATCAAAGGGCTAGTGCATCTCTCTTATGAAGACAGGCTGAGAGAGTTGGGGTTGTTCAGCCTGGAGAAAAGAAGGCTCCGGGGACACCTTATAGCAGCCTCCCAGTACCTAAAGGGGCCTACAGGAAAGCCAGAGAGGGACTTTTTACAAGGGCAGGTAGTGAGAGGACACGGGGTAACAGTTTTAAACTGAAAGAGGGTAGATTTAGATTAGAGGTAAGGAAGACATTCTTCACTGTGAAGGTGGTGAGGCACTGGAACAGGTTGTGGCTGCCCCATCCCTGGCAGTGTCCAAGGCCAGGTTGGATGGGGCTTGGAGCAACCTGGTCTAGTGGAAGGTGTCCCTGCCCATGGCAGGGGGGTTGGAACTAGATGGTCTTTAAGGTCCCTTCCAACCCAAACCATGCTGTGATTCTAATACAGAGAGTTGTGGGACATATAGCAGTTCTGCAGTTATAATTAGATTGTTATTTTTAAGTCATGTGAAGTAAATATCTGCTTCATCAGAAGTACTATGTCCATTTTGACCACAAAATATCTGTACATTTGCAGGCCCACCTCCATTTTTGACCTAATAAAAAGCCAGATTTCATTAGTTTAGAAAAAGAGAACACCATGGCAAGACAAAACAGTCTTCTAATACATTGTATATTGCTTTAAAAAAGAAGGAAAGGAAGTTGTTCTGTGTTCACTGAGAGTAGGACAAGAAAGGATGTGTTTAAACTGCAGCATTACTTTGTTAAACACAAGTAAGATCTTTTTAATTATAAAAGTAGACAAGCACCAGAGTTGACTGCTATAAGGATCAGGAATCTCCTATTTGGAGATTTTCAGCTATACATCAAGCTGGCATCTTCCAGAAATGCTTTTGTTATCTCTTTTAGGATTTTGCCTTGGAGGGTGACTAATGACATCTGAAAACCCCTTTCAGCTCTCCAGCCTTCCATTTCCTAATGATAAATCTAAAAGAAGCTCACAAAGGGAACCTTATAAAGAATGATTTGCTCAAAAAAATACTTGGTTTTACACATTTTATTAAATAAGTGGCTTGGCCAGGGAGCATTCATACAGTGTTTTCTATGGATTCTGTCAGTATGAGGTTCATTCTCAGAGTACTCTGTGCCATGTTACCAAGTTTTCCTTCACAAGCATTTTCCATTGTTTGGCCTATGGGGGCTGTAACATAAAATTAGCTTTTACAATTTTTTTTTTGGTCTAATTAGACTGCAATAAAATTCCCTCAAGAAACAGAGAAGTTCAACAAACTACACATTAAAAGTTCTTCTACGGCCAAAACTGATGTAGATTGTCTTATTTTCTATCATCAGTACAGAATTTATTAGTCACACAGAGAGTTTCATTACATTAATGCTTAATTTGTTCTTTAGTCAGTATTTGGAACAGATTTTCTTTTTCCCGCTGTTCTTGACCTTTAGATGATGGCAGTATTAACAAAAGACAACTGAGACCAAAGAGGGACATAACACATGATCTCTCTGAATTTTTGTGTGTTCAGAATTTATGTTCTTGCAAATCATAAAACACAAAACTTAACTTACACATGCCTAGCGGAGGAATTGCTGTCAATTATTAGGCAGTCTGAAGGGTCTGATTCCATCTACCATCATTTGGTACCCAAACATTTTCATAGTTCTATTTTCACTTTCAGTTCACCTACACAGACTCAAGTAACTACACAAACACAACTGTTTATAGCCTTCACTTCCATGCCTATGTACTGAGTACTTCAGTTTGCATCTGGTGTTTTGTGCCCTCAGTCAGCTGCTCAGTGGTAGGGTGCCTCCTACTCCATGTCTTTGGACTCGTCGTTTACACACACAGAGATAAGTGTTATGGTTATCAGTTGATTTAAGTGCTTCGCGGTTCAATTGTCCAGGTTTTTCTTGTCAGAAAAGAGTTAGCCATCCTATCTATCTAGATGCTGATTTCTATTGAGTTCCATCCATCCCAAATGCAATAGAATACAAGACTAAATGCAAGCACTAGAAGCATATTTCACCCTAACAATAGTAAAATAGTACTTCACCCTGATGTAATATAAAACACAAAGGACAGTTGTGATCAGTTCTTCACACCTGAATTTCAACATAGCACGAGCACAATGCGTTTTGTTGATGGCTCTGCCTATGCTATCAGCTGTGGGCAATTTTCTTAAGCTCTTGCACATTTCTATATATGGTTGGGTTATGTCATCCCAAATAGAAGTTTCCTGTGTTATCTTTCCATTCTGAGATATATAGTTTCCTCCAAATAGGAGATTCCTGTTTTTTTCTCAACACTCTTCAGTATATACTATTCTGATAGTATAACTAAAGACTTCATTAAACAACTAAGTCACATTTCATATTCTGTATTCTAAAGCTAGTCCCTGTCCCACTTGAATTTAGATTTATTCCTAAGAGGTCACCTATGTTTATAGATATAGGGTCTCTGAGTTGAATCTGTTCACTTGACATACACAGGATTAAAACCATACATGGACATAATACTTTTGCAACTTATTGTTATTAACATTTTAACACCTATCTAATTACAGTAGTGTTGATGTTTATTAAACTTGTCTACTTATATTTGCTTGATTCTCTTCAGACTACAGCACTTCCTTTTGATTACAGATCAAACAGAGCATTTCATTCTTTACAGTTATGAAGTCTAGTAAAAGAATGATATCTGCTTACCTACTATCTCCTTCTACCTGCTTCTCCACCTGGTGCCAATGAAATATTCTGACAACAATTATGTTACGGATTCTAAACATTGGAAGCATCTAATAAGTAGGATGTGGAACTTTTTTCAGAGCAGTTGTTATTCCCAGAAGTCTATGAACAAAGTGATATATTTTTAAATGTCATTACAGAAGTGCAGTCATTAGGCATACTTTTGGTAACTGTGCAAAATGAATGGGATACATTTTATTCACTGATGTTCAGCTGAAAAAAAGGTTTGAATATGCAGTTAAAATGCAGAAAATTTAGGTAGAGAGACAGTGGTTTTTTGGAAATCAAGAGCTCAAAGAGTTTTAAAGTTAAACTCAGTTGACAGACATCGCTTTTAACAAAATAGCCCTCCTTTGTATCTTTCCAGGATGTGTAATTTGGAAAGAATTCCCCATCTGTTGAATCATGAATTACAGTAGAACTGAAGTTTGCCTATGGCACTATTTCAGTCAAAAACCTGCCACAGCGCTCACTGTTTAGCTTTATGGAGAGAGTCACAATATGTTTTCTAACCTTAGTATATATTTATTAGTTAGGAATATTAAATGTCTAAAGAAAAAGAAACACCAGCTTACATGAAGATCTTATACTAGGCCCCGTTCACTTGTAAAAGACAAGCATCATCCCAGCATTACAGACTAAAACATCATATATGGGCATTCTTGAAGACAGTAGCTCAGAATCAGAGAGGAAAAATAAAAGGTCTTCAGTTACACTGCAAAATTTTTATGAGATCCCAGCTGCATAATTCTAGCTTGTCAGTAAGAATATACAACTTTCAGAAAGCAAATTCAGTTTTGTGGCTAATGGTCTGAGTATCATGTATAAGATTTGATTGCAAGCAACCAAGATATAATTTAGATTAAACAGAAAGTATTCCTGTTAGCTAAAATAATTCATTTCCTCTAAACAGAGAGCAGACGGCCACTGTTACAGCATATTGTTAGCAGCAATTCTAGAAACAAAACTATAAGTGGCTTTTTCAAGAAAGAACTGTTCAAATGTGGCAGTTGTTACATAAAAAAGTAAAACACATAGGCAATCAGTAAATGTTCTGCAGAATGTGATATTAAGTATAAACTGTCCAGATATTAATGTTGAAACAAGAAGTTGATATGGCTGTAGAGGTTTATATTTCCCAAAGAATGTTCTGGGCTAGCCCGTAGCAGGAATGGCTCTGCTAGAAATTCTTGCACTCTGCATATGCCTCATCGTATGTCTGCAACTGAGAAGGGCAAATGCTGATGCTTAAATAAAGTGACCAACCTCTCTGACTTCATACCTCGATAACGAGAGAGACCTTCTGTAGCTCCTGTGTCCCCACCAAGCAATGAACTTCTGCATACTGTGTTAGTGCTTCCAGTGACACCCAAGAGAAATGCTCACATGCCACTATTGGAGATGGGAATTTTTGATTCAAAGAACCGCTATCTCTGCTATTGCAAAGGTACTGCTTGTGAAAACTACTGCCTCTTGATATCTGCTGTTTACTTTCATGTTTTGTGGGACAACAATAATCGCACCTGCCTCTTCCTAATTTAAGATGAAGTACCAAAGAAATAATAGCCTTTGGTACCTCTGTTGTATTTCTCCATTTTAACAGGTGCAACTACATAGAACAAAAATACAGCTGCCACCAATGAATAAATGTGTGTCACTATATATAACCATACATATCATATATAAGCATACATATGATATCAATATCAGTAGTGGGATTAGTGATTGCTGCGATGGGAGAGTTTAGAAGACTGATAGATTAAACCAGATCTAAATTTTAAGCAACCCTGGGCTAGACTGACATTCATTAACAACATACTTCGTGCTAATGGTTAGTTCTTACACAGTAAGATCTTAGCGCTTAACTAAATAAGTTGTGACTATATGGTACCACAGAGATGATGCTAGATAGTTAGCACTGGTGGCTGAGGTCCTTGATGTCTCTCAATCCCTGAGGTCAAGGTGACCATGTTTCAGAGCTCTTCCAAAAGGAAAGTCAGAGCTGAAGACAGTGACTTCTTTTTTTACCCATCTGTCCTCACTCATGTCTGGTATCTTTATGTTGCTTTCCCCTGTCCCAAAAGGAGGATCTCATGTGTTCCTGATGCTGCTTACCTCATTTCTGGCTTTGTCAGTTGTCCTTCTTGTGTGTTCAGCAGAATGTCCTGCTCCTTTGCAGTCCCTTGTGCTTATTTTGTTCTTTATTCTTAGTCTTGAAAACTGTGTTACTTGTAGTGCTGTTTATGTAGTTTCCTTTGCCATCTGAGCGTAGCTATACAAGTCTTTGTTTGCCTTCTTTGGAGACCACATTGCTCACACAGTTAGGCAAAGCGCTTATACATTGTGCCTGGCCGTGCAATCACAGCATTACAAAATATGTTGGTTACAGTATTTTTGTATGCTTACATTTGGGTTCTAGACAAGCTAATACTGATCCTGCCCTGATTAATGCACTTCTCAGGTATAGCCATTACAG
Source organism: Buteo buteo (assembly GCF_964188355.1). Taxonomy (NCBI): domain Eukaryota; kingdom Metazoa; phylum Chordata; class Aves; order Accipitriformes; family Accipitridae; genus Buteo; species Buteo buteo. The sequence continues at coordinate 50,799,214 of NC_134176.1, read as the reverse complement.
GCCTCTGTTTTGACTACACAGCTGTAAAAATAGGCTGCTTATTGGACAGAGATGTATTTGCTGCTTATAAGAAGAAGTTATTCAGTGCAGGGATCTGCATTTATATTATCTGTGAAAACAGCTGCAGAGCTTCTTTACCAGCTTAGAAGCCACGTGGTTTACCCTTAATAAATGAATTGAATGATAGTACAATGCAGAAATCAATACTGGAATACCAGTCCCTAGTCCTTAATGCCACTGAGTTCATGGAATTCCAGTTCATGATGGATGATGATCCTGAGTAAAATAATGATGTTCTGCAAGTATTTGCTGGACAAAATACTTTATCTCTTCACAGGTAATAGTAATATTAATAGTATAGGTGGCACAAAACTCATCGTAGGCTGTATCCCACATGCAGAACTTCCTTCAGAAATAGAAAATGTTGCCTACTAAATCCATATAATATGATTCTCCTCACTTAGAGGATTATATCTACCCTAAGGATCTCTGTATCCAACAGGTCTGACCAATGCCCTCCTGCTTTTGGTGAGGTATTCAGAGAGATCGGTTTAATATAGTCTTTTTAACAAGATTCTATGGGACTAATCTCAAATCTACTACAAATATTAGGATGATATTTTTGGCAAGGAGAATATCTTTGAATAATATCATAAACAGCCTGTTAACTTTTATGAAGTACTCTCCTAATGATGTGGGAATAGGATACAGTTTCAGATTCAGTTTCTGAGTCATCTGTGAAACATTTCTCCTCCCTCTTCCGGGAGTGTTTTCCTTGGCTCATTTGGCCATATTTGTTCAACGGAAATTCTCCCTAACTTTACAAATTTTGTGGATCACTTCACAGTCAATGGAATCCATCTAGGTAGGAAAAAAGATTCACATTTCCCAGCAGTGAGAAGACACTTGAGGTTTTTGCTGAAAAGTTCCATTGCAAGGTGATGGACATTGAAATACAAAATGAAGTCGATGATTGTTTTGAATTGGAAAGATCAGCTTTCTACCAAGTATAATCTGGGGGCCATATTCATAGTTACAATGACAGGCTGCAAAGCTCTTCAATTTTAATTTTCTGCTGCAACTTCAAGTTTATTGGTTCATTATGACACTTAAGATACTCAGGAAACCCATATCAGTGGTTTCTAAGTAGGTGATGGCCTCCACATTTCTCCTGTAAGCAATCTCAATGGGAAGTAGATGATATTCATGTTCCCATAATAACATCGCAGATCTCATGGAAATACCTGAGACCTAATAACGTATTTCAGATGCATTCAGAATACATAACTTGAATGTCTATGAGACTCTCTGCAGCGGTACCCACTAGTGTAAAGTCCTGACAAGGCATGACAGGTTGCTTCAACCCCATTTCTAAAGGCTGTATAGTCCTAGCTCCAGATCTGCTTTGGAAAATACCCTTAAAGCTAGTCTCATGAGACAGAGTTGCCTTATGCAAAATGGTTTGCTAATAGCCCAGAGAAAGACAAAAATGTTTATTCACTAGGATGGTTTTTATCCCTCATTTCTGCTACACGGTTTTAGCACACACAGGAGCACATTTCTGGGGAGCAGAAAAAAATAGTTAAGACAGTCTGTGCAGCAAACATAGTTTTATTAGCCTGGAGCCATTTCTGATACTTTTCCACATGCATTAAAACTATCTAACTGTGCATTGATTATCAAGGGCAAAGTTAGAGGACATCTATAGTTTATATACTACCAACAGTTTGATTTCTGTCTTTCTGTTTCATGTTGATTAGACTTTTCAGGCAGGCTGCAGCTTTTTATTAAATTTAGAGAATGTCAGTCAAACAAAAGGTGTTTTATCAGCTTCCTGTGTGAAAAGAACGTAAATGGGAACATTAGATTTAAAAGAAAAAAAGATGACAAGAAACTGCTCAGCTCCAACCATTTGATATCATCTACAGTTTAGAACTGGAATATATATATTTCAGATAAAAGAGCACCTTTTATTGCCTTTACCCTAAGCCATGGAACGCTACATACAAATATATAGCAAATTTTGAGTCCTCAGAGGAAAAGTTTTAACCTGTCTCCAGCAGAGCTTGGATACTCTATGTTTTGATATGTAAGGCGATATGAATATAGCTAACCTTGAATATGAATTAGTATATTTGACTGTACAGTAAAATATTTGTGATAATAACACCATTGGCTGAAAGGTTGGTAGTGCTAAGTTCTCTCATCATCCTTTAGATTCTAATCAAGGCCATTTTCCATAGTGTTTGATAACGGATTTCATGCCAGTACTGACATTCCAACATAATCAGATATTCCTAGAGTAAATTCAGAGGAATAAAGCTCCCAATGAGGAGGAGACCATTTGTGTCGTCACTGTCTATGGCTATATTAGCAAGTAATGTGGCAAAAAAGGAGAAGGTATATAGACTGTTATTATGGAGGATTGGATGTGTTAGGAGGGAGAAGGGAGGCTGCTTTGGACTAGCTTTACTCTGGTCCCAGGGACGGAACGTGGATTAATTACTGGAGTACATCAGGTGTGTACTGTGTGCACATCTTTCAGTTTAGTTTCACCCAAAAGAAATACAGCTCATATGCTCCAAGGCTATTCTATGACTGGGCTCAATCAGGTTTGTTTTAAAACTGCACCCTTGATTCTCACTAAAACACTATTGTACTCATTGCACTATTTTAGTTTATCAAAGAAGATTCAGCTTCATTTGTCCCTAAACACAGCATACAGACAATTTATCCAAACAAAGACTCCATTTGCTTATTTTACTAATTGCCATAAGCTGAATTGGAGAGATCAGCTTTGTAGCAAGTACAATCTGGGGGCCATATTCATAGTTAAGATGACAGGCTACAAAGCTCTTCAATTGTAATTTTCTGCTGCAACTTCAATTTCAGCTGGAAGTAACTTACCATAGTAGCACTTGATCTCTCTTTTACTCAATAGTTAAAAAACTAAATAGCGTAAACAAACCTTCTATCACCTATCAACCCTCCTTATAGTTCACCAAATCAAATTTAGGGACACAATGTAGGGTGAACTCGTATTGCAGAAAGACCCTCGGCACCCTGGTCTAAGTTGGCCTGCTCTTAGGAGGCAGTTGGAGCAGATGACCTCCATAGGTCCCTCCAACCAAAATTATTCTAAGATTCCACGATTACTATCTTCTCAGACCTGCCTGATTTGGCAATAATTGTGTGTTTTCAACATGAGTTTTCATCAAATCAGATCTTTTAGTTGGTATTAAATTAACCTAACAGCATTTTTAAGAATGTATTTTACTTTCTCAGATTATCTCTGGAAAATTCAGGACTGTTAGTGAGTAGAGAATTAATGCTCTCATGCCATGACAATTAAAAAGAAAGGGCTAAATATTATTAAATATAAACCTTCTGTACCACTACCTGCCTATCAGACTGATGAAAAGTATTGGAGTAGAGGAAGCCTATAAACTAAATTTGTTACTTTCTAAGGGTTTGGTTTTCAATGTGTGTCACTACTAAAAAAACTTAAAAATTTTGTTTTCAAGGATCATTACTCATCAATATAACATTTTTTTTCTCTCCCCTCTCACCTCCCACCCCTGAATAATTAACAGGAAAATAAAGCCATTTGTACTTTATAGAATCATAGAATCACAGAATGGTTTGGGCTGGAAAGGACCTTAATGATCATCTAGTTCCAACCCCCCTGCCATGGGCAGGGACACCTTCCACTAGACCAGGTTGCTCCAAGCCCCATCCAACCTGGCCTTGAACGCTGCCAGGGATGGGGCAGCCACAACTTCTCTGGGCAACACGTTCCAGTGCCTCACCACCCTCACGGTGAAGAACTTCTTCCTTACATCTAACCTAAATCTACCCTCTTTCAGTTTAAAAACATTACCCCGTGTCCTCTCACTACTTGTCCTTGTAAAAAGTCCCTCTCTGGCTTTCTTGTAGCCCCCCTTTAGGTACTGGCAGGCTGCTATAAGGTCTCCCTGGAGCCTTCTCTTCTCCAGGCTGAACAACTCCAACTCTCTCAGCCTGTCTTCACAGGAGAGATGCACCAGCCCACTGATCATCTTCGTGGCCCTCCTCTGGACCCACTTGAGCAGGTCCATGTCTTTCTTATGTTGGGGACCCCAGAGCTGAAGGCAGTACTCCAGGTCAGGTCTCATGAGAGCGGAGTAGAGGGGCAGAATCCCCTCCCTCGACCTGCTGGTCACGCTTCTCTTGATGCAGCCCAGGATGCGATTGGCTTTCTGGGCTTCCAGTGCACATTGCTGGCCCATATTCAGTTTTTCATCCACCAGTACCCTCAAGTCCTTCTCTGCCGGGCTGTTCTCGGTCCACTCGTCGCCCAGCCTGTACTTGTGCTTGGGATTGCCCAACCCATGTGCAGGACCTTGCACTTGGCCTTGTGGAACTTCATGAGGTTCACAAGGGCCCACCTCTCAAGGCTGTCAAGGCCTATGGATAGAATGAAATCTCTCTAGAGTGTCATTTATGGGACAAAGTTAGGACTTGAACACAGACTCTTGATTCTTCATCCTTCAGGCTAACTTATTCTGTAAGCAAATGAGAAGCAAATAAAAATAAATACATTTCTTCTTTGTAAAGCCCATATAAACCTTCCTGGATGATAATGGCTGCTGAGAAATGAGGAAAATAGTCCTTTTCACTAAAAAGAAGCAATAGAAAGGGCAGGAATACATTCAGGCAAACTAGTCATTTTGCCTAGCCTTGTCATAAGTAGTTGGGTCATACAGCACCAGGTGTTGATGATTTACTAATCATGTTTAGGTTGTGAAAAATTATATACAATTATGAGGAAAGTGTTCACTATAATTGCAGCATTAGCTTCATAGTCTTGATGTCTGTCCCAGGAAAGCTAAATACAGTGATGAATTTTCACAGCTTTTCACATTTCTGCAACAATTCATCTAATACGCTTACAGGTGTAATAAGCAACCAAACAACTGGAATGGTTTGAAACTCACTAACCCACCAGCTGTGGAGTTCTCTTCAGGCTTGCAATTGCAATTAGTTAGCCTTGGTTTGATTTAGTGAATTACCATTTCCAGCAGGTTACTTGTACAGTTCCTCTGTCATTATTTGTATTTCTTTGTTTTCTTTTGACTCACCTTTTGAATTTCATCCTGGGAAAACTGGTTCACAACCATTCATTCACTAGAAACGTCTGTTTAAAGGTGGACAATTTCTGTTGGAGTTTGAGTTTTGATTCAAAATTTGTTTCTGTAGTATGATTAGACACGCTTAATTACTTAGGGCATCTTTGTTTTTCTCAGTTTATCCATGTTTTAAAAGGAATAGTGTTTCCTTGCTCCATTGAGACCTTAAAAGACCACTCATTGGTATAGGTTAACCTTTTTGGGTACTATTTTGATTGTTATGACAAACAGGTATCTTTTCTGAAGCATCCATATTATATCTTCCACTGAAAAATAAACCGCAAAATATGTTATTTCTCATATCCATCTGATGAGAGCTTTACTGTTACCCATACCCATTGTATATCAATATCAGCTCAAGCAAGTGAACCAAAAGGTATTTGGAGTATAGCAGTCATTTAGAGATTCAAGTGTGACTGTAGAATAGTTTTGAAATGCAGTCTCCTTTTGGATCTAAAACATGTCACCTTCTACCTGTAAGCACAAGTAATTCTGCTGTTTGGATGTCTGGTTTAATCTCTGAGGAAATTTAAATAGATAGCTAATTTAAGTCAGGTGCCCTTCTAAGTCGCAGAAAACACAATACCTCACTAACATAACTCTTGGAGTTGTGAAAGAATAAAATTGGTGATTGGCTGAAGCTCATTCTTAATGCTTATTGAATGAAGGTTTACTGATCTGCTTCATCTATTTCTTTGTTGTTAACATCAATTTCTGAGTATATGCTGAACAAGTTTTCTCAATAAAATCAGCATTAGAGCATGAGAATTTTTGTTTAATACAACAACATATACAAAGCTTGATTTGTTTAAAGAAATAAGCTCTTTTTTAAAAGTTCAGATTTTATTTTTATGTTGTTAATGACAGCGTGGTTGCATTTTGCTGATCTAGAGCTCTGTGTATGTGTGAAATTATTCAGAGTAATTATACATTTTTAAACAGTTACCCATCTTACTCTGTAAGAACTAGTGATTTGACTCCTGCAGTTCCTAATCATTTGAGTAGCAGTAAAAGTAAAATCAATGTGAAGTGTTTCAGAGGGGAATCCACTTGGATGTCAGCAGTGGTAAACAGAGAAATTTTCAGAGTAAATGCTAGTTTCCATTAAGAACAGAAGTTCACTGCAGATTACAGTGAGGAAGAAATCCCTTCAAATAATTTCTCTCATGCTATTTTTCTTTATAATGTGAATCCAGCCACAGTGATTATATTAAATGGTGTAAATTTAGGTTTACATGTTTTGTAAAGGAAGAAATAAGGGGCAACTTTTCCTTCCTATAATCTTCAGGGTCAGTCTCTACTATGGAAGGGTAGACAGAGTCTGACTCTTCCAATGTTAATGAAACAATATCACCAGAGTGAATACAGATGAAGTCAGAGATGGAAGGAACTTTAGCTTAACTTCTATATTTTAATCTATAAATGTGCATTTAACTTAAAATAACTCATTGAAAAAAGATAAGTAGATATTGAGTATAAAAAAAGACTAACGTGGGATGATGTGGCTCTTAATTTTGGACTTGATTGCAAGTATCACTCTGATCACACACTCTCTTTCACAGGCAGGAGAGGTTACAGTTAAGCGCTGTAATGTACTTATCTGGTTGTATGGAACAATAAGATGCTACCACACACTTTAAAGTTAAATGTTACATGGAGAAACATTTTCAGCTGCCAGTTAAGGAGCAGGAGGCATAAAGTCCTAGTGGAGGAGACAGGAGATGGGTGAAGGAGTGTGAGCGCTGTGTGAGCTGTATGCCCTGCCCTGCACTGCTCCAAACAATTCTGATCCTCTTCTCCTTCACCATGACACTGAGAGGAAGGGTGCCACCCGAATTACAAATTTTTTTTTTTAAGATGTGAAATTATCTTCTTTCTTAGCTCAGGAACAGGGCTTCACGTAAGAAGGTAGTGTTTACAGAAAATTTTGAAGACTCCTTCCAAGAACAAACATAGTGCCTTAGAAGAACCAGAAAGATTATTTGTTCCCATTCCAAAGCCTTGGCCTGCACTGACAAATATATTTATGAGTTGGAGGAAAACATTTTTTTTACTCATCAACTTTTGCCCAAGATCAATAGAATTTTGTCTTAAATACATTTGCCACCAGATGATTTAGTTTTTTTTCTTCACACAAGTATATCTGTTGAAATGTGTTTCCCAAGTGAAGTCATCAAAACTGCAAGTGGGTTAGGTCTGCCATTACTCAAGGCTTAGGTCTATGTCACTGATCCAGCTGGCAAAAAAGCATTCTACCTTGGCACTTCCATTTATTACTGAGTATCACTGAAGTAGAGAATAATCATGGGGTGTGGGTGCAGGAATTTCATCTCCTCTGACTGATCAGTTTTGCCAATAAACATCAGGATATTTCTTGCCACCTGAAGTTGTGCCTGGCTGGTTCTGTGTTACGCTGCCTATTGAAGTTCATTGTGTCTTGTCAGAAGTTATAGAACTTTTTAAAAACTTGAAAAATGTTTTGTCTGCACTTTTTCAAAAATCTAAAGAGAGTTATGAGTCTAACTTTCAGTGGGATCTGGACTCTTCTATTCACTTGATGTCTTAAAGAATACTGCAAATATATTTTTCTTCCTTTTTTAATGTGTGTGAAACTTTGCTTTTATTGCTAAATATATTTGCATAAAGACAGGATTTATGTTGCATACTTCATTCACTCCTGCTGCCTTTTCCTCTCCAAAAGTCATAATCCTCTGAATGTGAATCCCAGACTTCTCCACTGCTAATTGTGATGTGGCAGACAGAGGATTATGACTCCGAGTGAAGAATAAGCAGCTGGAACAGATGAACGCTTACAAAACAAAAGTCATCTGTGCATGAAAACATATCGTTTATTTTCTTTTCCATTTGCTTTTTTAAAGAGAAGCAAAGAGGGGGGGGAAATGCAAACAGGGAAAACGTGCGTCTCCTCACAGAGAGAAGATATGATCATAAATTGAAGGATCTTACTTGCTTTAATACAAAAGATGTTAGAGTGTTGGTTCCCATGGCAAAACACTGAAAGGGACAGAGAACGTCCAGCACTTGAATAATATCTTTGCATGGTTCAGGACACCAACTTCTATAACAATCTAAGGCTTCAGACGCAGTTCACTAGTCAGAATTGACTGAAATGTATTTCTTAAGTAATATTCTAAACTGTATTCAACAACTTCTCCGTTTCATCATTCTGCTTTTATATACGCAGAACACAACCATAGGTCAAAGAAACATGAAGAGAAATACAAGTGTTAAAAAACGTCCACCATTGTATCTGCCAACCCATTATACAGTCCATGAAGAAGTATTTCAAGGCTGTGACATGCCTGAGTTTCATTTTATTTTGTGCAACAAGGAAAATTGTTTTTCATGTACTTTCTCACTGCATGTGTTAAATAAACTGGTATTGTAGAGAGGAAGTAAAGGCAGCTGAATCAGGACCAGTTTTTTCAAGAACGTATTTTGGTAGAGTGTTCATTTGTAAATTACTCAGGTCAAAGTTGGGAAGTATAATGAAACCACAATTGCCTCTTTCTACTCAAAACCAGTTACTATATAATTGTCCAGGGAGTTGCTTTACGCTTGATAGAATGTCAGGGTATGTACTGTCTATAAAATTAATTTCATTCATGTAAGTTTCAACTAACGCTACCTCCTGCAGGGACCTACAGATGATGTCCCTAGAAATATCTTCTTTATTGCTCTTTTTAATGACTTTTAGGATAATTTTTGCTCTCCAGTTCCCAGTGCTGCTCAGATCAGGAGTTTGTATATCTGGATATACCTGGATATAATCTACTTTTTTTCCAAAAAGGAAGGGATTTTCAAGTTAGCAACCAAGTCCTGCAATGCCTTTTAGAGGAAGGATAAGGAAAGAGCAAATGTTTGCTACATACAGTAGCTTTTAGAAGCTTCGACCTCCTCCCCTTCTGCTCTCTCTTCCTTTTCTGTAAAAGAAATGCAAAATATCTGCTTCCCCTTCAAATGCAAGAAGCTGGAGTGCTCCCTCTTTCCTCTTTGAGGAGGGAGTCAGAAAGAAGAATGTTACAAAAACTTCTCTGAGAAGTCTTATTAGTGACAAATAACTGCCATACACATGGAAAGAAGTGCAATACAAAATAGGAAGGCAGAATGGGAGGAAATATAAAATGTTCAAGGCAGCATTTGAAGAGGTCTGACAGACATGTCAGCAAATTGGTGTAAGTTATAGTATTTTGCTTTAGCTTATAGGCTCAGAGCTGGATTCACCTCTTGCCAGTGATGAGTTTGGCAAAGGGACTAAGGAATTAGGCACAGTGGCTGCTTTTGGGTGTCAACAGCCTATTTTAGGAGTCAGAAATACATGGAGCATGAAAAATGACCCAACAGGACAGGGCCCAAGAATCTGCCTGGCATGTCCCCTACACAGAAACCTTCTGGGGTGGCAATGAGCCGTGTTGGCCATTCTAAGCCTGTAAAGATTTTGTGAGGCTTTTAAGAGATTCAATATGGATCAAGCACAGAGGACACAGTTCTTTTCTACACTTATTTTGGGTTATAAACTTTGTTACTAATATTGTAATTTTTAAGTAGAAAAAAATTAATGGAGACCAGGAAAAGAAGTGATTGTAGCTAATTTTGTAGCTTTATAGTCTGAAGGAGCTGAGTTCTTTCTTGTATTCTCCACTTGGTCAGTCCTCATTGTACACTCCCACCTTCAGTTCCTGAGCACTTAGGTTACATTCTGGACATTTAATTACAACAGTTAGTAAGGCCAGCAACTCCTGGTAAACCATACTTATCCAGAAGTGACATGCCTCGTTTGTGAACTCAGACTAAACTGAAACTTGTCAGCTCTTAAATATTACGAGCAAGAACTTGACATCATCCGCAAATGTTTACAAACCACTGTATATTACCTCCTTGGAAGAAGAGCCAGAATTCTGTTTGCATTTTTAAACTCCCTAAAGCATGGGGCTCTTGTCCAACAATATGGTCCTCATGAGTGCTGAAAACCAAATAACAAATACTAGAAAAACAGGAGAAACACAGATAAAGTCCCCCCAAATCTTCCTTTTCCCCTGTTTTGCAGGCGGGAAGGCATTAGGCCCTCCAGTGCTACTCCTAGCCTTTCCCAAACTCAGGCAAGACGCTGTTTTAGTTAAAATTCCAGTATGCCTTATTCCTTGTTTATTTTTCCCCATCATTTCGCAACAATGCTTTTGGCAGATGGAAATGACTCCAACAAAAAGCCAGGTGCGTGCACTGGCAGCTTCCCTGCTAAAAGGGATTTAGTCAGATGTTCCTTCCACCTGTGAATTGGCTGCCCAGTCTCAGCCAGCTCCTATGAATGTAATTATTATGCTCTATTTCAAAAAGCCAAAGCAAGTTCAAGTTGGTTCTGTCAAAAAAAATCTGATACCATTACAATTTCTCTCTATTTTCAGGGCCTCGTTGTCAATGAAATAATTTCACTGACTACCAGTTTCATTTTCAGTTTGAGGGCATATCCTGATCTGAATTTCCATAAAGTTACTTCAGATTTACACCCAAGTAATTGCAATCAGTATCTATTCTGCACTCTTTACAGGATAAACAGCTATTTATATTCACATCTTTAACTCTGTTCCCAAACAGTAAAATCCCCTGTCTTTTTCTGTGAAGAGATGAGTCATATTCAGCCAGTAATGAGAGACTGTGTGTATGCATGGCTTCACGTGGAGCTCTGCTACCTGGAGGGAAGGCTGCCAATGTGTGGCTTCTGTGGGTTTTTAAGATCCTTGGGCTTTGAGATGTCCCTTTCTTTTATGAGGAGCGAACCCATTTTCTCAAAAGGACAAATCAAAGCAAGATTTATTCCTTTCCCTGCATTTTTTAGCCTGACATGAAGAGGCCCATTAAGCAGCATGAAAAGTTCAAAATGAAATGACGTTCTATACTAAAAGATTTTAAAAAAAAAAAAAAATCAGAGAAAGAAATGTGAGATAGATTCCACATTAATGGACTGAATCACAAAACTTCACGCATAGCAACAATGCAAACAGCAGAGCCATCTTTATTACTGATAAAAGCACTTGGGTAGAAGCAGCAGTCTTCACACAGACGTACTCCAAGACAGATTTGTGGGGTTACAAATTGAGAGCAGAAAAAAGCAGCAGCCCAGCATGAGCAAAGAAAACTCACAGCCAAAGCACTAGGCAAACTGCCTAGGGTGAGGCTTTTCTGATGGCTGGTTGCCCAGTCCTGTTCAGAGAGAGATGGAATCCTGATATTACACAGATTCCCAAGACAAAAAGCCAAATAGGACCACAGTTCACTGAGTTGTGTGATACAGGCTGTAGAACTTCCTTGAATTAAATCCCATTCAAGTTACTGTGTAATAGTTAGAAAAAATGACCAAACTTGTTTTTAAACCCCACAGCCATAATATAACAACCACCACAATGTTTCCTGTGTTCCAGTAGCCAATTTTCTACAACCCAGATAATATGCACCTTGTCCAGTCTATTGTAGTCTCATTTTGTGTAGCTTCACATTTCAGCTATAAATGTATTTTTTTGTCTACTAGGCTGTTGATTAGCTTCCATACTTTTCCAAATGTTGCCCATGTTAGTATTTTAACCAAACCAGGGGGTTTTGTGGGGGATAAATTAAATACATTTAGGTCTCTCTCTGTTATGGAAAGTCATGGTTCCCAGTTCTTTAATCATTCCCATGATACCTTGAAGCCTTTCTGTGCATAAATATCTGTGCCTGTTCTGTGAGTTACCTCCAAATTTCACCAACATTGTGTTTTAGATTTGCTAAAAGTCATTGGTAAACATTGTTGAAAGTGTAAGGTCATGACCACATTATCAACTTACAAATGGTTTGGGTTTTTACAGTTGTATTTTCATGCTATTAATCTATTTGTCATGAAGAATTTGTGTTATTCTAATGTGTAATCAAAGTATGGTCTGAAATTGAGTCAACCTTTTAAAGAACTCAGTGTCTACTATACATAAAGAATTTGAAAACTATTTTTTATTACTTTATATTTGTAGTATTGTTTATATTATTCAAATATTTTGGAAAATCTAGGGCATACTGTTCACAAGCCGATGTTGATCATATAGATTGATCACACAAAGAAATAACAGAAGCATTTTACATAAAGAAAAGCAAGGAGGGTTTTATTTTCTCCTTTCAATTTCTTTCATCTTTGATTGTTATTAGTGTAGAGGGTTGTCCTGAGGTAATTGTGCAATAGCAGTATGTACCGGTAAGCAACAATGAAAAAATGGAGTCACTCCAGATATAATAGCTATAGTCAGTGGAAAAGGAAAACATGAAAAACATACTTCCAAAATGCATGTGTCTGTGTTCTGCATTGTGTCACTGTGTACTTCAGGCCAAGGGATCTGCTTTTTGGTCATGAATCAGTGTAAAGACTATGATTAAAATTTCAGCCTTATGAGTATCCAAAGCTATATTTAAAAAAGAAAGAAAGAAAGAAGAAAGAAAAGAAGGAAGGAAGAAAGAAAGAAAGAAAAGGCATAAGGTGTATAAAGAAAGAGAAAGAAAGAAAGAAAAAGCATAAGGTATACCTGATAACTCTTGCCAAGTGTGCAAAGACATGTGCGTGGCACTAATAGGAAGCAAGTTGCTTAGTGACCTGGAAGTAAAAGGGATTGTTTATGGTTTTGCCATTGGAATAGCAGTCTGAGCATTTTTTCCTTTTCTGACATAAGAATAAATTGCTTAACCCTCTATGCCTCACTTTCCTGATATTTTTCTTAACTGAGGATAGTTAACTTTTGTTTTATCTCAGAAATAAGATAATGCAACATTCAGAATTTGTTTCAAAGCTCATTGCTGTCCTTTTTAAATGTAACTTTCACATATATGTGGAAGTATTATGTCCATGTGGTCAGCTGAGGGTGGTCACACCTAAACAATGTTTTTTCTCTAGCAAGAAAAATTAAACATTAAAACCATTGCTCTCAGCAACTCAGGCAAAAGTGACTCATCTTTGCAGTAGAGAACAGAAGCAATATCGGAATTAACAAACCAGGGATAGAGCTTTTGTAATATTCACTAGTCAACACAGATTTATAATCTGACTCAGGTTTCTGCTAATATATGTGTTGTTCATAAGTATTCTTCCAGGAATTTGCATGAACAAATGTCAGCCTGTGGGATATTTGGGAACTGTTCGCTTTAACTATTTGCTATGTGATTGCTTAATTTGCCTATCTGGCTGTATGACTGAAACATTTTAAACAGATGAATATGTGATGAAGAACAAGCAGCAAACACTACACCTCCTAATGTAAATGTGCAAGTGAAACAATAGCTACATTAAAATGCACTAAACTTTTGGAAAATTGTGACATTTTTGTGAGTACTTTGTACCCCATGTTCATCCTTTCATGCATGGAACAGTACAACACAGTAACATGGAGCCCAATTGGTTTATTTTACTTGATAAAGTAACAGTTACACCGATTCCTATCAAACTGCCAAGTAATAGCAACCTGAAATTCTGTATGAAACCTAATGGGAAACCTCCCACTCGCTGCAATAGGAAGCAGGGTTTATTTGTGAAGTATTTAGCTGTAATAAGCAGAATGTGGCAAAACGTGCTGGACTGTATTGTGCTTCTATTCAGGACTACTTCCAGAGGGTAAAAAAGTAAAATAACATCACCAATCTTTTTTTTTTTTTTTAATATATTACATCTAGATTGGTGATGTTTACAATGATCGTATTTTCTTATAAGAGGATTTTAGAAGGAAAAAAAATACGGTGTTATTTGGAACATAAAAATAACACCAGCTTTTTCCATGAAAATATCATAATACCTCTTTTATGCTGTATCTTGCATGTGCCTGCTTTTCAAAGGTAACAGAAGTAATCCAAGCTTAAACTCCTTGTAATTTCTAATAACTTCTTCTGTTGTTGATTTCCATATGTAGTGAAACTAAATTACGCTTTTTTGTTACATATTCTAATTAGGCTAGCCAATACAAACTGATCTTGTTGGTTCTTTTTTTTTTTTTAAACCACCCCCCCAGCAAAAAAAAAAAAAAAAAAAAAAGGAAGGAAAACAAGTTTGGCAACATTTGATAATTCTTATTAGTTATTAAAACAGACCCTGAACTTCAGCTGAATTACAGTCAGGTCGTCACACTGTAGTTACACTGATGTAGCCAAGCTAATCATCTGATATGTACTGGCATAAACCACTAGCACAACCAGGGATTTATCTCCTAAAGCTTGTTTTGAAGATGTCTACAAGCTGTCAGGAATATTCCATAAGATGTAAACCTTTAAACATTATCTCAACCTGAGTCTGATATCAGCCCAATAATAATTTTCCATTTGTCATAAACATGCATACTGACCAGATTATGGACTGATACTTTTTTCTATTTGAATAGCTTGAACTAACATTGGTATATTTTCTTGGAGATACATGAAATATAAGAGGGCATTTTTTGAGATTTGTTTTAAAAGGCAGTGAAGTTATATAAGCTACAAAGCATCTTTAGGAAGAGGCAGTATTTTTTCTTAGACTAGCTGATGTTGCGTCTCTATCTACAAACCTCAGAGCTTCATGGTTACAGCATCACAGCTGCTAAAAGGAAAGATTAAGTGAAACAGTACACAACTATAAGGCACCCACATGTCTCATCTCAAGATTCTGGACTTTGTTATAGAGGTAAAAGTATTTACAATGATACTTTGCATCTCTCCATGTGCACTGGCTTGTAAAATGCCTGATGTCTTCCAACAGTTAATTTAGTTTAAAAAAAGCTTCTCAAGGAGTGGATAGGTGCTATTAACTCCATGCTGTAAATGGGAAATTCAAAGAAAAGTGACTAAACTTATTACTCTACAAAGCCAGGCAACAGATTCTCTAATGTTGTCTGGATTGGGATTTAGGATGTAGGTAAAGCTGCTTTAACACTTTATTGTTGAAGTAAATACGCAGGATCATGTCTCTACCCCTTCCAGGTACCACAGCTCAGGCCCTTTAGAGCTGTTACCCAAGGAGTAACTTTCCCAGGCGAGAAGAAAGGCACAATGGAGCTGTTTCAAACACAGCATCCTGTGAGGAAACGTGGATTGGTTTGTTGACTCAGCCTAGTCCAGCAAGATTGTTGCATTTGTTCAGGATCAAAAGAGTCTATGTGGGAAGCAAAAGCTTTCTCCTACATTTTACTTAGGATCTCCTACTACACTGCTTACCAGGGCTGAGCAATTTGACCCCTAGCAAAATTACAAGATCGTTCTTCCTTAATCCGTTTGCTGCCAATGCATACGCTTCAATCTCCACATTTTTTCAGGGAGGTAGATTAGCACAAGGCATGGGACACAACTCTTTCCCAGATAACCAGTCATGGCACCAGTAAAAAACCATCACTGTCTTGCAGTGTTGTAGCAGTCATTTTTATTTGTTTTGCTAGTATAAAAAAAAAGAGCAGATTATTAGTACTAAGAGCAGACAGAAAGAAATTATTAGGAACGCTACAAAATACATCAGATAAAATTCCCATACCCTCCTCAAATTTGCTGGTATTATAGTCCATACCCTCTGTTTCCATACACCTAATCCACCTTAAACAAATCCAGTTTCTTGTGTTACATACTTCTAGGAGAAATCCACACTCAGTCTAAATTTATAGTCAGATATAAAACCCAAAGAATATCAACATAAGTATATCTGTATGTATAAAATCTGGGTTTTGAGTCCTGTCATGTGTAGACAGCTAGAACCCCCTCCAAAAAAGCTGCAAGAGATTTGTCAGTAGAAGATGTTGATCTCAGGAAACAATCATTAGCAAATATGCTTATTTTTTACTTTCAGATCTTTGTACCTACCTGGCATTTCTCAAGAAATAGAGCATGACTTTCCTCCATTTAGAATTTGTTGAAAAAATAATTCATATAGATAATTCTTGTGCTGCAGTTTGGTTGTAGGGAGATCAGTCAAACATTTTGGCATTTGAAATTTAAGCAGTGTTTGCTGGACCTATACTAGAAGGTCAAAGCATGTGTTTCTGTTTGCAGTTTGAAGGTGTATAATAACTGGGACTAAGTTTCTGGAGCAAATACTTACAACTGTATATACTAAATTTCCCTTAAAGCTTATAAGTACTTCACAGTGTTTGCATAAAATTGTTTCAATATCCATAGCAAATAGGGTACATATTCATTAGTGTATTCATAGGTAATGTATATAACAGTTGGAGACAGAGTACACTCATTAATTTTTATAAATAGGCATGACAGCTAAGTTATTTACAGTATTCCATCAGTACTGGTAAGTGTGGGTTCACCCATATACGAGATGAATATTAAATGAATTAATTGGACACAAATAAATCAGGTATGATGGTTGTCTAAAACACAGTCAGCTATTTCTGCTTTGGCCAAAAATCATCCTGATTTCCTTTATATTATTTTGTTGATTCTAAAAGATCAACCAAACATCACCAGTCCAATCCTGCAGGTGTCTTCTTATGTTCTCTATGTTGTTTGGAGCATCAAGGGACTACTTTGACCTTTCTCCAGTTATGATTACTGCCCACTTTCTGCCAATAAATGAGACCTGTCTGTTTCCAGAGTGAACAATGCTTTCTAAACGAAAGAAGAGAGAGAGATTGATATTTGTGCATGGACCATTTGATGGTATATGACGATGAGCCATATCATTCAGGGAAAGAAAAAATGAATCCTGTCTCTGATGGTATTTATCTGACATGTGGCATGAAAGCCTGTCCTGAAAGAATAAAGGGTAACAAAATGAAATGACCATGCTTCAGTTGATGATAACAGCAGTAATAAGAATCCCAGCTGCCTCAGACCATAATGTAAATGTTTTGGGTTTGTTGGGTTTTGGGTTTTTGGTTTTTAAATCACCCATGCAGGTGTGTGCTACAAATACAAAAAATAAACATCATTTTGGCAGCTGGTGCTTTGGGTGGTAATTTTTGAAACAACAAGCGTCAACTGGAGCTTGCCATTTAATTGGCAAGAGGCTGAGAATGAGGGAATTTGGAGTAGTTCTGTCCAAATCTCATTCTGATAACCAGCCACCCTCAGGGCCAGTGTTACATGAAATGTAATAAATGTTGGTGAGGTACCATTACTGCTGTTATTCATGCTTGCTACATCAATTGCAAGAACTATGTATTTGCAAATAATAAATATTTTATCCTTGCTACTTATAGCTGAGCAATAAATCTAATGTTGGTAAGTTATCTGTCGTAAACCATAACTCAGCAGTGTAGCACTCATAGTTCTTAAGAATATATTACACTAAACCCAAAACTTTTTAATTTCATTGTACTGATGATTTCAAGGCAGTCCAAAACTTTACAGAGTTCTGGATCATTACTCGTACTGTGTAACTCATAGTCCATGTTTTGCTTGCTTCAGACTTGGCTTGGAGATTGTGATCTGTTAATTTTTTTACTTTGGTTTATGGATAAGACTAAAGGTAATAGGCTATTGATTGTATTACATGTACAGCATTTCGAATAGGTTATTACGTAGAATTTGGCCTCCTATACTGTACTGCATCTCTGGGATTTACTTATGATGGATGGTTTCCATGAAGATAGTGTTCATCCTGAATCTCTGTAGGCTTATTTTTCCCTGATGAAAGATGTAAGAATGAAATAAAGAGTGGGAATGAAGCATTTTGATCTGTGCACTGTTTTTTCCTAGTCATTTAACTTTCTAGATATTAATTTGTCTACTGAGACTGTAGCTATTGGTAATGACATACACACTGCTCTCATGCTTAAAGTTACTGCTGTCCAGAGATGCTGAGCCAAATACTGCTTCCAATAATAGCAAAATAAATCAAGGTACCTTGTCTGGGCCCATTCTATCCAAAATGCAGCACAAATTTCAGTGTCCTTATTCTAGATATACTCCAATAAAGTTTTGAACAGAACTTGTCTTTTACAGCTTAAATATTGCAATGGTACAAACGGTAACATAGCTTACATATTTGGTGTGATTAAGCCATAAAACAGAATTATAAAACATTTGCCTCAGTTAAAAAACACCCAGTAGTGTTCTTAAATGCTCAAACGTTGGGAGGGAGGGCATAAGTGGATATGGTAGGTTATTCAGTCAAAAAAAGGCCAGATCAGTGGTTCATCAGTAGAATCCTACAGCAATGCAAACTCTGAAAAGGTGCCTGGTGAACAGCACCAGCAAAACTGCCTTCCAGTGCATGTATAATTAATGCTTATTCTTATTAACTGTGTTTCATGTAGCTGTTACTCCACATCTTCTTTGGAAAAACACAAATCTACTGGTACAGCAATGGTTTCTATCACATAACAGAGGAAGCTGGATCCCTGTAATTTATCTGAGTCACTGCAGTGTGTCAGCACTTCAGCAATGTACCTGGAGTATTCCATGGGACTCTGCTAATAGGAAGTAAGCAGCTTTTTTTTCCATGCAAATGAAAGTCTTGAGCGGATTTTAGATGCTGTTTTTACAGGGTTGTTTTTCCTCTTCTCTTCATTACTTAGCATTCAACTCTTGTGCCATAAATACTGTATTCTGTGAGTCATTTTCCCCCCACTTAGATCATATTTCAAACTATCTCAATACCACAAGTCCAACATTTACCTTGTCTCTCTAATTTTTCACGGATTTCCAATAGTTAAATGTGAACAGCAATAACACTTGCATGGAGAGCATACGCCTTTCTTTCAGAATATATAGTTTCTTGGAATATAGTTGATTATCTTGGCTTTTCACCTTCAGTTTTACTACCATTCAAGAACTAAGCCATGTTTCTCATCTGAGTTGTCTTTAAAAATGAAAGAACATGGAACACTGTACGGGAACTATTAGTTGACCGGTGAGCAAGCCAAACAGGGAAAGCAAAACTGGTTTATATTCATGTGATTCACTTCAGTAGAAAAGAAGTTGACTAACCTGAAATAACAAAGATTGAGTTGATTAAGCTTTGGGGCCTGTTTGCAGTAAAGTTTATAATGATCATGACTGAGAATGAAAATAATGGGTTGGTCTTTCTCTGCATTCAATTTTTAACCTCTGTCATATTGGGTATCTCTAGAATGCAATTTGGATTCACAATTTAGGAAACAAAAGGATAGTTCCTAGGTGTCACCCAACTGAAATAAATAACTCTTGTCTCTCCTCATATGATGGATCCCTCACCAAATGCCTCTGTGCTGGCAGTAAGTTAGGTAGCCACTATGACTGCTCCCCGCTCTCATCCTTCCTTCTTCCTTCCCTGTGTGTGCTAACCTTAACTCATAATAAGTTTCCATAACTACACTTCTATCACCCATCCTTTTCTTAACTGTGGCTGGAATTCTCTGGAAACAGAAAAATTCAACTTAAATAATCAGTTTAAAATACGTACTACCAGTTTGAGAAAGTTAAGGGAACGTACAGTTGCTTTTCTCCTACCCCCTTTAATCTGGGCGGTAATCTGTAGTAGTCAGTAACCAAAAATTATGATATTCTTTTACTTTGTGCTAGACCAGCTGTTCTGTGCAGTATGTTGGATGAATGGTCTAAAAAAAAAGCTGTATGCATTGGGTGCTCTTCAGTCTTGTGCTTGGGTAGAGGTATGGGTAAGCAGGTAAAATCTGTCTGCTCCTTGGAAATGTTAATGTCTGAAGGCTACAAAACCAAGGAAAAAGCTTGAGACATTTCTCACCATTATCATGAGACACCAATGATAATATTAATTTGCTGACTTTTCTATTTCATTGAATATAAGGAATCATGTTTTCATGAGATGGCTTTAAATTGCATTAGAATAATAACCATGAGGAGGTGAGTGTAAAACTTTTCCTTGCAGTGTTGGAACCATGAACACAACCTTGTATTTGACAAGACAATTGAAAATTTGGATGTGAAAATTACAGTGATAAAGCAGGTGAAATATTTAAGTTAAACAACTGAACCTAACTATTGCTTTGCAATATTTTTTTTCATCTGCTGGAAGTTATTTATTACAGAAAATGAAGCAGATTCTGACCAAGCAAAGCATGCATACGCTTCTCAAAACCAAAGAGAATTAATATCACTGGCCTTGGTCATGTGCTCCATAGTAAGGAGAAAAAAATCTTAAAATCTATATTACAGCCTGTGCAACTTTTGCACTATTAGTTAGTTCTGATTGTTAGAAAGAAGTATATGGTCTAAATAGATTAATTCGACAGTCTAGAGGAAATCCAAAATCTAGTTTTGTAGTTGATTTTTACTAATTTCAGTTGATTTTATAGTCAGGTATTAATATACATTGC
This sequence comes from Buteo buteo, assembly GCF_964188355.1. NCBI lineage: Eukaryota > Metazoa > Chordata > Aves > Accipitriformes > Accipitridae > Buteo > Buteo buteo. The sequence goes on along the minus strand of NC_134176.1, from coordinate 50,778,774 downwards.
GCTCCCAGATGAGCTTGAATGAGAATTAGGCTATTTTTTGATGGGGCTGATTAATAGATATCTTACACTATTTCTTCAGATGAAATTTTCTATTTAAACTGCTTATGAGCTCTTGTTTAAGTAAAGAGGATACTAATTGAATTGCTGTAGTTTAATTATGTCCCCAATGGAATGAGAGAGACAGTCTTAAGACCTTTGCATTTTCTTTACATGAGTATACTCTGAATGAACCTTTCTATTACATTTAGCACCTGTTCATTTCCCTTTGTAAGAATAAAGAGTAGAGTCTGGAATATTAAATAGAAAGAAGGTACTTTTAACAGCAGAGATCAATGTTTTCAAATGTGGCTATTAGCTGTGAGATCTCTCAAAGATCTGCTTTTCAGACAGTGCTTAGGAACAGTCTTCTGAGAATTGGAAGTTTTAGAGTGTAACACAAAATATGGGGCATGCTCACAACCTTACTTATCTTTTTTGAAAGTGTCAGTCATGATCTACGTTTCTGCAGGAAAACAGCTGAAAGTGTGCTGTTATAAGAGTCATATACAGAAAAAATAGTGTGCGAGTACACGAGTGAGTGCAGTTGATATAGAATGGTTCTCCGCTTCTAAGAGCCATCACCTGAAACTTTTAAAACTAGAGGGAACATAGCACTAAAAACTTAATCCAAGAAGCAAGCCTTTACTGGGAACAGAAATAAGTCATTAATATGTTTTCCCTATCTCTTACTTTCATAACTGATACCACCACTAGAGAAACAAGGAGGGTCTTTGCCATCTAGATTCATCACTCTGCATCCAGGTCGTACCAGCTGTCATGCTTGTAGATATTGCCATTACATTCCCACATCCGAAAGCTGTTATGTGTCTCTCTGTTTTTCTATATTTTAGACTATTTTCTCCAGAGCATCTAGCTGCAGAGGAAAGCTTGGAAACACAATTTAAATGGAACAAAAGTCTCAAAAGTCCAATAAAATGGGATTATAATAAAGTAAGCCATGACTTGAAATCAGTCTCATGTTTGTGGGGTTGTCTTTTGGTCTTTGAATTCTTGGGTTTAGCAAGACTGAAGTGTCCTTTTACTTGCTGCTAGTCACTTTAAGATACAAATTCAGAAGTGTATTTCTTATGAGAAGCACTCTGCCGGTTCTTCGTATAATGCTGCACTTAAATCTTGATCTGTCTCGCTTCTGTTCTTCCCTTCTCTCTACTGGAATCAATGTGGATTTTTGCAGTCAATGTGAATGACGGCTCCAAAACAGTTTAAACCTGCTTTATTTATGCTTTATCAGGAAAAGGTTATCATAAAGGTTAGCACAATGCAAAAATACTGAACTTCCAGAGTTATTTCTTCCACAAAAATAAATACATTTCAGGCAGGCAACAGAAAGTAATTATTACAAAATTTCTTTGAATGAAAGCTACCCTCTAATCACGCAATCATCAATGAAATAAGGCCATGAAAGGACACCGTAGACCTCTGTTAAAGGTGGCCTTATGTGAGAATGTCTTTTCCATTAGGCAGTGTTTTCATGTCCCAGAGGAGAAAGTGAAAGGTGCCAATCACATAGAAGTAAAGGACATTTATGATATCTAAATATTAATCTTCTGTAGTGATGAAAAGACAGCGTGTAAGATTTATAATCAAGACAATGATGGAGAAACTGGGGGGGGGGTGTGTGTGCAGCTGGGAGGGGAAGGCACAAACAGCTATATCCATTTCAGTTTGGGGAGTTTTAGTGTACTCGGTTATAGAATGAATGAGCAGCGTTTGGTTAATAGTCAAGTGCTATTATGGACTGCTTCTGATTAATATGGGCATTTTCTGCCTGTTACCAGTTCTTAGCACTTTAATATTAGAAAGTGTCTTTAAAACAATCATAAACACACCCAAAGGCTTACACAATGGGCACAAGAGTTGTAAATGCAGATATAACAACCATAATAAACATCCACAATACTACATTTCAGAGCTGATCTAAACAGAATACAGCTTTAGCCACAGTTGTAGCACTATGTCAACAAGAAAATAATCCCATAATGATCAATAAACACATTTTTCTACAGCACATACTTATTTTTGGCCATCCCAGTTCAGGACTCACCAGTCTTCCTGCTGCTTAGGTGCTGACAGACCCATTGAACAAATCCCATCATTTAATAATAGAGAACATCCTAAAATCATATTTCATACCATCGTGAACAATAAATATGCTAACATGAGTATTTCTTCAACAGGAATAGGAAAATATCTTTAAGGAAAACAATATTTGCTTTTCTAGCTTTACTGCTAGACATGTTTCATCACACCAGTACAATACAGAGAGGGCCATTTCTACTGTGAATAGTGATCAAATGCAAGATGGCATCAGTTCTCGACAGGGTTTTTGGACACAACTGATGTGCAAACCATAAATATAAAGAACGAGTTATGCATTTCATGAATTTACATTTTTAAATACAAGTTCATTTGTTTTCAACGATGTGTATGCGTGAACTCCTTCACATTTATAGGGGTATTTGAAATACTGCGATAGATAACGGAGTCAGGACCTGCCAGCAGGAATTAGGCCTTGCAGGCTCTGGATACCGCCTTTTTTACACTAGGAAATAGTATTACACCATATGTCAGTTCTATTTATTTGCTTGCCCATATGGGAAATTCTTTTTTTTTTTTACATACTTGTTAGCTTGTCATGACACTGTTTATGTGAAACATGCCTGTGTGCTTGCTTCCTACCTTCTGTAACATGAAATAACTCTTCTAGATCAATTCCCACCCACTTAAACTTCAAGGGTTTCCCAGAGAGTTTTCTGTAGCTTTATATGTGCAGTTGTGCCCTATGCAAGGACTTGTGGGAGAAATCTGTTCCTTTGGAGGTAGCAGACAACTCTCTTCTTTAACGTGCTTTCAGAAAGATAACACTGGGGTCAAGAAAGTCCTGCTAGCAAAGAGCCAGTGTCGAGGCAAAGTGGGTCCCTGCATGGCCGACTGCAGCCCAGGCTGTCAGATTTGTCCCCAGGCTGGCACTGGACTTTGAGGGGAGAGACGAAAACTGCCTTTACCCTATCAAAGCCGTACAAAGCTCTGTTCTGTTTTCCCTTCTGCAAAATCTTTTAAAAGTAATTTTTCTCTTCTTGTAGAAAAGCTCTCCCCTTACGCGCGGCACAGCTGTACACACACCATCAGTGCCCGAGAGCCGCTTTATGTTCCCTTTTCAGGGGTCACGGGGCTGGTTTGACCTTCCACAATGCCTTTGGAGTTTCTCACTGTAACCTTGCCACAAAGCCTTCTCACTAGGACCTTGTGACATGAAGATAAAAAAGAACTGGGAGGTTTTGGTACTGTGAGGCTGTGCATTTTGTGCAACTCTCCTGTCTTTGCTCATTTCTTCTAAATGCAAGTTTAAATCAATTTGAGAGAGCTAACTGGGAATTTCTACCTACTGCTCTGATGACAAACACTTTGCAAATGAAGACCCCCTTGCTTGCACTGTTGGTCTTCTCTACTTTTTACTGGGCCGGTATTAAATCTTGACAACAGCTGGTAAATACAACCCAGCCTTACAAGGAATTGCAAGGGTTAAAGAACTGCAGTAACTATGGACAAAGGAGAGAAAATCCAAATTAGAGGTTGCTGCAGATCCTTTCTGAAAAATATGATTTTACTCCACAGACTCTCCCAATGACATATCCATTAGCACCACCAAGTTTTGTAAATCTCTGTACAATAATTTCGCTTGACTACATGATTACTTGCAGTCAATTGTAAAAATAATGGTATGGTCATTTTTCCACTAAACCTTTTAACAAACACGATTGTTTACTTATTATCTTTTTCAGAACATGAACAGAAGTAAGATTAGTATGGAAATATAATTAAGAAAGTTAATACTAAAAATTGTGAAGGTTTAAAATTGATTAAACATTGCTAAAGCTTATGTATCTCATTTAATTCAGTATGAGGAAATCTGGAGGCTACATTCCTGTGTTTTCAGGCAGGATTTTCCACAGAATCTCCTTGAGCAAGGCAGATGCCTTATATCGGTCCTAGATCAAACTCATCACCATTATTATCTTCCTTCATGTACAGGAATTCATCCGTCTAGTGACAGCAGCAATTTCACAGATAAACATGTCATCTGGGCCTTTATTAAGGTCTGCAAAATGTAATGGGAATCTTCACACTGATTTCAAGGATCCGCTTCTTTGTCACTCACTACCTGTTTCTAGTGCTGGAAATAACCATAGGTGCAGGTGTATTTGAATTGTCCAAGGTTTCACCTGTACTGCCAAAGAAAAGAGGATCATGGGGCAATTCTTGCTGCTGAAGCCAAATGGCTCAAACTGATTCACAGCCATACTACATCGAGCTGGTCCTCTAAAGCAGGCAGCTATATCCATATATACATAGCACTTAGACTATACTAAATGGTCTATATATACCCCATAGGTATTATATACCTACACACATGAGGTGTCCTGCTGATCCTCAGGCAGTATTTCCTATGCTTTCTTAAAATTAAATATCTTAAATAAAGCAGAGGTTTTGATGTAGATCATCAGAGTGGTATTTTTATAACATGAAAACTGAGGATGGATGAAAGTGCAGCTGAACGTTGTATGAACTGGCCACGTAGATCCATCTGGGTTGGCACGGGAACCCTAACTTCTCTGTGGTCACCTCCAAGTATCTAAATGACTTGGAAAAAGCACGCTGCATCACATATCATTTGGGAGTAGGACTTACAAGGCATTTTCCTGACCCAAGAATGATATAGCCGATCAATGCAAAGAAAGCATGAAAGATTAATTTTTATGCCCTAAGAAAAAAAATGACCAGTTCAGTCTACATTTTGAACAGAAGAGAGAGCTTGCCCATATCTGAAGAAAAGTTGGTCCAGTTCTGTAACTTTGAGTTAGAGCAGAGGTGCATAGATGCAGATGCACATAGATGCTAGCAAATGTAAAAAAAAAAAAAAAAAAACTAAAATCTCTGAAACATGTTGGCTACCAAACTGCTGCTTTCCATCATTGCTATTTCTCTCCCTAAAAATTAAATTTATAAATAGTTGGTAATGGATAAACCAAAAACATGCATACAGAAGACTAAAATCAGCTTACATTGACATGGACAGACTGTAAAGAGAATCAGCTGAAAACCAGCATTATGGGAATTAGTCCTGAGAGTCTCTTACTCTGTTATTTAGCAAACATGTTTCTTTCAGTGATGCTGGTGTGAAATTGGTCAAAGAAAGAGGTATCAACCTTTTTTTAAGTCTTTGTATCTGTTTTTTTGCTGGCCTTTACCTTGCGTGGTAATGGTTGTGTAAAGCAGTAACAAAATATTACAGCATACAAAGACTTTTGTCTATTAATATAACAATTTTCTCTCTCTAAGTAGGAGGAAGCAGTTATTCAAAAAGAATGCATTTTGTACATGGGAATTACAGCTGCATTGCTGCTGTGAAATGGAACAACGTTAATCCATTTCTTGGAAACACTCACAGCAAGAATAAGAAACGATGCAGTAAACATATGTAACCTATCCCTCTTACAAACTGAAGTATGTCTCCTTAGAGTACTCCTTGGATGCTGCAATGCACAGACATTTCAGCAATCCTGTCCTTTGCAAAATATTGCAGGAGAAAGAAACAAAATCAAAGGACTTCCATATTTAAGTTTCAAATAGATTGGCTATTCTATCACTGTACTCGTTCCAAATGATTTGAGTAGCTTGAGGACAACAAAGCATTGTTTGGATGTATGGCTTTGAAATACCTCTGATTACACACACTGTAGCCTATCAAAACCAAAACCCGTGCTTGTTGCCAGACCTCGCCTTGATTGTTTTTCCTTTCAATTTGGCCATAAAATGCTAGGGAGGAGAAATGGGAGAGGGTGAAGCAGTAATTCTGCTCCCAGCTCTGCTCTGTCCCCCTGGGTTGTCCTGCTCACTCCAAGCACAATGGTCAATGGTGGGTAACCCTGACCGGTCTCTGCCGCAGAATACCTTTAAGTTGTCCTCAAAACCCGATTTACTGCCCTTACGAGCAATAAACGTGGATGTAGAGGCCAAGGCATTTACACTAATGTGGGATGCACTTTACCCTTGTGGATTACAGCAACCCCATAAGTTGACTTGGGTATGGTTATGGCATGTCCTGATTTAGCAAAGCATCAGAGGGAAGCAGGCAGGCAAAGAGGAGCTGGGGCTGCTTCTCTGCTGTCCCAGGCACAGTTCTTCAACTGAAATACAAATACAGCTAATGAGCAAAACCCAGAGACAATGAAAAAAAAAAATAAAATCCATTGATTTCAATGAAGACAGGATTCTGTCTTTAAAATTGATATAAATTTATAAAATGAGACAGAGCTACCACTCTTCAGCTGTTTTAACATTGCAGGTAATTGAATTAATGTGCAAGCATCATGTGATATGAATCACTCAAGATAATAAGCAAATCCATGACAATTACAATGAATTAGTTTGTAAACACTTATGTTTAGCAAAACAAAAATGCCTGAAATTAAAAACTGATTCTAGAATGATTTACTAACCAAAATAATAATTTTTCTGTGTATGTGGACACCATTCCTGTGGTTTCATTGGATCACTCTGGTACTTACAGTTAAATGTATATTTAAGCTTGATCAGGACCAAAATATCTTAAGGTCTTTAACACATTTTATGTTTAAAAACAAAATTTTGAAATTATTTTTTATTCCTAAATTCAAAAAGCGTACTGAACAATGTTCCTTATAGTACAATAAACTGATTATATACCCATATTACAACAATTTCATTTTTCAAGTTAATGCAAGTAAATGCTTTAGAAAAATTATAATAGCAATAACTCATTTTCAGACTGGCATTGTGAATAACAAGTTCTGTCCTAAATTAAATGATAAAAAAGTTAACTAGGCAAACTTTAATTATTTTTTTTTATTTTTTTCTTAATTTAAAGCAAATTGAATTAGAGCACTACAGACAGTGAAATAAGATTCATGTTTGGGGTACTAAATTTGAAGTTCAGTATATTATTTTGAGCAGTATTTTTTGCCTTTATCTGAACAGGAACTTTTAAATTGCTAATTCCTTGGCAGCATTCTCATTTGACAGAATACAGAATTAAACCTGGATGAAAATGAAGAAATCTGCCTTCATTAACAGATATCCAATTAAACTGTCCAGTTTCATAGGATCCTGAGTGATGATAGCACATTAAGGCAGAAATTATTCACTGCGAGTGATTCTGACTAATGCCATCCTCGGGAACATGCCTCTGCCACCGCTCCGTGTGAGTGACGTCCCTTGTTGCTCAGGGCTTTTGTCGCCCATCCCAAACTCCCAGCTTATCCTGCATATCGTGGCAGCTTCCCAGGCGCTGCTTCTCGGACGTGTCCGTACCTTTCCCTGGTGCAGGGTGGCAATACTTCTTAATGAAGAGAATTAAATATAGATTTCCAGTCACACTGAATGGGGACATGAGGTGAACATACAGCTCGGAAGACTCCAGATATTTATGTACTATATGTATTATGGAAACGTTTGAGGTCAGTTGCTGAGGCTTGAGCTAAATAGCTTTTTGTGCGAGAAACAGTAAAAAGAAAATGAGGCAAAAAGTCATGCTGCAAACCCACGGGAACCTAAGGGAAATGGGGAGCGGATGAGAGGCTGTTTTACCCAAGAAATAAGTCAGCATGGCATTCAGGTGGGAGAGGGGGGAGGCAGCAAGAGAAATGGGGCACCTTGCCTAATACTTCAGCCACATTGGAACAAAACTAAAGCTTACTTGTAATACACAGATAATAAATTCCTTAAATTCTAATTGAAGTATATTGCTGGTGTGATCCTTCCAAAACAATTAAGTGTTTTAGGAGCACAAGCTCCATTGTAATTCAGGCATGAGCCTGATCACGCTTTTATAAATCAGAAGTCCTTTTATTCCAAGCAACATGTAGTTACAGTACTGTAAAAATTGTACGAGAAAAGAATCAGCTTCTGACATTTTTCTGTGAACTCAGACATGATTCCTTGCTTATGTACTACCTGTTAATTACCTTAATTCTCTTTTCATTAGGTACATCCATCCACATGCCAATCATATTCTTTCCACTTTTCACCCCACATTTTGCTTCAGAAGCATTAACGCGGAAAAAAAGAAGTGAGGTTTAAAACACATTTTTGTATTCATGCAAGGATCATTGCAGGAAATTCTGTGGCTGAAGTTGAACAAGAGATCAGGCCGAAGGATTGCAATGGTCACCTCTGATGCCAGGCACTCAGCTGAGCTCCCAGTGTAGGTGTGGTGTTAACTCCAGCATTGCATACGGTATGAGATGAGAACAAAAATCTAATGCTTGGTGGTCACCCTCCTGGCTTTTCTTCAGTGCTTTTGAAAGCAGAATCTCTAAACTGGTGTATAAAGAGCTATACCTCATATGGGAGAAGCTTTCTAAGCTGTTTCAGGATAAGACACTGATGCAAGAAAAACCACCTTCTGTTTGTTGAGGCCATTGTGGATTTTGCCTACAAGGTTATTTCCTGAGGCAAAAGAAAGCAGCTGTCAGGAGCTGGTACACAGCGTCTTTTTATTTTTCTGAGACTGCTGGGAAAACATAAGGGAGTTCTTGGGGTAGGGAAAGTGTTCCCAGAGCAGTGTAGTGGGAGATCATCAGCACATCCCAGCACACACAAAGGAAGATGGCTTAGCATCTGCTCTGGAGCTCCGCGGTGTGCAAGCCAAGAGTCCTGGGTACTGGCAACCAGGCATGGAGATGGATCACAGTGTGCATGCCAAGAGTCTTGGATACTGGTAATCAAGCACAGAGATGGATATTTTGATTGGAGGGCACATATGAATAGCAGTAAAATTAAGTGTGTTTCTTTCCAGTGCTTTGAGTGTGAACAGACTAAAGAATCTACTTACATTTTTTGCTAGCTTGAATACTTCACATAGCAGAAATGAGGCAGAAATAGAGTAGAAATTTTAAATAAGAGGAATTATTTTTTTTAAATATATGTTCCACTCAACTCATTTAATCTATTTGTGCCTTGATTCTCCATAAATGTTTTAAAAGCAGAAATATACGATAGAGATTAGGACCTTATATATTCAGACAGAAATACATGCTCACATAAGCAATGTCACTGAAGCCAATGAACTTAAAATGATGTAAAAAAATAAATTAACCACATTCCCCTGAATGCAAAGGTATTTTAGACTCCATAGCAAGGCTTTCCTATAGGACACAAACTGCTACTCTAATTGTAAAAATAGAAATGTTTTTTCAAAGGAGAAGCAGGTGTGAGTGTTAGGGTCTCACTTCTGCAGCGACTGTACTAGCTTTCCTTTTGAGCTATACCAACATGTTTGCATTGAAATCCACAGGGTGGCACCAGTGCATGCTAAATTAGCTACAAGGAATACTTGACCTGCGGTATTTACATCATCAGCTCCTGATTGTGTAGGATTTGGGCCAACAAGTGGCCTTAGCAGTTTGAGATAGACAGCACTGTTCAAGTAGGTAACAGTGATTCAGATGTATTTGTGATAAGGGCGGCTTCCATGGGTTTTGAAAACTGAACGAGGAATGGTCCATTTTCCTGGGGCTGTTTGATTTATAGGCATTAAACGGTAATTGCACTTAAGTAATTCATTAACGTATTTTCAGTGAGTCAAATGCTGGAGTAAAAGGGATAAGGTAGAGACCAAGCGAAGATGTCATCTAATACTCGTTGGGCTGTGAATATTTCTAGCAGCAAATACTTTTAAAATAGGAATAGTCCGCCCTAATGCTGGAAAGATGAAGATGTGTTGAGCTGATCAATGTACACCAAGTCCTAAGTCTTGGCAGGAGCGAGCTGCTGTCAGGAGACACTTGTGCATTTCACACTGCTGCTGCAGACCTTCACAGCACACAATTTTGCTTATTATGTGGCTAATTAATTGTTTCTGTTATTATGTTATCACCTGAAAATCCTGCTGCTAGACGAAGTGTCAGCCTTGTGCAACTGAAGCGTATTGGTGTCAACTAAAGGATGGTTGGGTTAAAAAAGTCATTTTACAGCAGATATAATTTACCTGCATAGGGTTATCCCCCACTGCTTTTGCTCAGCAGAAGAGCGACAGCAGGTCCCTAGGTCACTCTCAGGTCTGTTGGTGCTCAACAGAACCCACCATCTCCTGCCAGGAGTCTTTGAGGACTCAGAGTCGTACTGACATCCCTGCATCAGCTTTTGGCCAACAGACGGACTGAGAAACGATGGCAGTCTGAGCACATAAAGCAAATGGAAGAAAGGAAGGTATTAGCACAGTAGCTAGAGATCAAGGAACTTCAAAATGGGATTGGAGATGTTATCTAATTTACATTTTGTAAGAAAATCATGAGTCATCAGACTATTCAGTGAATTATCAAAGTAATCCTGTAATCATTGCATCAGATAGGAAATTTCAAACAAAACACACCCTTTCAAAAAGCCCCAAACAAATTATTTTTAGCATTTAGTGGCAATGATAAGAATTCTTTTATATCATTCATAGTGAATTGGTTGAACTCAAAATGACAGATTTCAGTAGATACCTGTGGTTCCTGTTGTGCATCGGTTTACCATCACCTGAGCTTCCTCACAGTCTCTGTATAGCCCTGTGTTTTACCTTTGAAATACCTGTAACTCTGCTATAAAATTGCTCACGGGCCTTGATCCAATCATTCGTTCTCTCGCTCCTTTGGTTTTCTTACCTACAAAATGCATGTAATACTTACTATTTTCTTAAGTGCTTTGAGGTCCTTACATGAAAAGCAATTAAGTGCAAAGTACTACTGCAGAATGCCGGAAATGCCAGATAGGAGTCATCAGTAAGCACCATATAGATGAAAAACCACCAATGATCATCCCAGAGTTAAAAAGTTACCTGAAATATCAGGAAAATTTCTGAAATTGTTAATATATTTAAATTAGGACTTATTTTTGTCTTCAATATTACCGATCTCCAGTGGTACCCTTATTTTTGTGCTTAATCTGGTATTTTAAAAGGTCAGAGCAAACAAACAAAAAGCTATGCCAAGAACTTGCAGGGAAAGAAAAAGGATAGAAGAGATTTGTGCCACATTTTCTGCTTATAGAGGAAGTCCTGAATAGTCCAATGATAGGGACAGAAAAGAAAATAAAGCCCATTTCAAGACTGTTAAATTTATCATCCTCTTAAAAGAATGCTGAAGATTGGATAATACAGCAACAACTTTCCAGGAACAAAGGCACAGTAAGTATCTGTTAGGTAAAGACTACCATGATTCAAATTCATTTGGTCACATCAACAATGGAGCACAGAAATACTCAGAGAAAACACAGCTATCCTAAACCCCTTACAAGCCACAGACAATAGCAACTGCTATAAATGAACAAGGCAGAATAATCAGTCAGAAGGAAATTTCCACTGCTTTGATGTTCTGACACAGCAACATCTTTTCACCTGTGGACAAAGACCCCAGTCGTACATCTTTCTGGGCTTCAGAGCCGTTGTGGGCTGGGTCTTCACAACAGCGAGAAATTTCTTTCACAAATTACCTCCTTGAAACTATGGGGCGATTCACTGTGGCTCTCATAAGAAAGCTCCTAAAAATAGAGAGAAGTGATACAATTTGATGGAAATAGTTATAATTCGGAGATTACCTGGGAGAAGGGGAAGGTTGTAAAGAATTCTTGACTGCCCTTCCTAGTTTACATTTTGCATAATCCATTCTTGAATAATTTTTTCAAATCAGTGAAATATTTTTTTGGATGTCTTACCTGTTTAATGGGACACCAGAATTAATTTACTTACGTGAAGCTGTATGCCACATTCTTCTATGCCTTTTGCTGATTTTCTTCCAGCTTTTAGTGTGAAAAATAATAAATGGCAATATAATAGGGGCCAAACATCATGAGAATAAAAACAGAATCATTTTTATCTTCAAACCAAAAGTTTGGACCAAAATACCAAAAGAACAACTCATGAGATTCCAAGCCTGTGAACATCATGCTATCATTAGAATCCAGGGTAGACATTGTAGCTACACCTTAGACATTTAAACCCGATATAAACATCTTCTCAGCCATTGCTATTTTGGTGTACATTGTTGACAAGAATCACAATAGTGAGGAATTTCAAAATTAGAAAAAATCACATTTTTTCAAAATTAAAAAAAAATGAAATTTCTATTGGACCTACAAGGTATGCATTCAAGTTGGAGTGCATCAACTATGTTTAGTCATCTAAAATTAAGCGCATATTCTTTTCTTGGGCAGCTAACAGGGGAACATTGGTACCTGCTGGTAGTAGTACATCACAGTTACTTTAGGCATCTCTTGTACCTCTTCTTGCACGTAGCACTGACCAGTGCGTCTCATCCACTAACTGTGCAGCCTCTTCTCCATGCTCTAATTCAATCCCCTCTAATAATGGACTTACCTTGTATCAGACAGTATCTACTATGATGCTACGTCATAAGAGAGAGTGGGGGGTTCTGGTTTTCCTAATTCTAAAGATGTTGGATGTCTTGAATTCAGAAACAAATATTTTTCTCCTTTCTTGCTAGAAGTGCCAGAATTTCTTGCTAATTTTGCTATAGATCACAAACTAAAGTGCCAATACATTAAATAGGTATGGCTTTCAATCATGAGAATTCACCTTTTTCTGTGCTATGCAAAGTGCTTTCTTTCACAGTGAAGCATTTATGACTGTATGACTTCCATGAATGAATGTGTCATTTATTTCAGTGGGCTTTGGGTATTCATTACTGGATGTCTACGTCCAGGAGAATACCGCCAAGCGATTTTTCTGATTTTCTCTCACGTCTTTTTTACAGGTAGAAAAACCATACAGCTTTTATCCCAGCATAATTGTTTGCAAATCTAGTATTCTTATCCATTGTGATTAGTTATAAGCTGACTTGCTTTTGCTTATGTCCCCGCTCTCCCCCTCAAGCCCCCACAGATACTCGCCTAATTGTGTGTAATGCTTCATATTCTGTTCTGCAGTTCCTAAAATAATCACCTCTCTGATTTTATCAATCCCTTCTTTTTAGAGGACGATAATTAGGCCTGATTTCCAGAAATATTAGGTAGCCAGAACTCTAATTTACCAGAGCAAGAGTGACAGGAATTCATTGTCAAACCTTAGACATCTCATGGCACACACACAATATTAAAGAATGAAAAGGAATGGATGTTAATGAAAATATACATCTTATCGCAATATATATTTCTCTAAGGTTTAGATTTTTCACAGTGATAATCTGCAAAAGTGTCTCTGAATAAATATACATTTATATTTAGAAATTCTGTTTAGGGTTATTTAAAGTTTGTTAAGTTTATGTAATTCCTGTGTGTAGGAGTCATTATACACTAACAGCTATGTTACTTGTCTCTTAGATCAAGGATAATTGGGAAGCGATGAACATTGCTAGTGCCTTGCTGAAGAGCATTCTCTAGCTAAAACCAGTCTTCTTTAGCTTTTTCTCTAGCTAAAACCAGCCCTTTTCTGTGGAGGTTAGAAAATGGCTAAGCAAGTAAATAAAAAAAAAAACAACCACCAAACCACCAAGTATTAACATTTAGTCTTAAAACCTACCAAACCTAGGAAACTTGAATTGAAAATAAATCTTAGGAAAAGGGTGGTTGAGTAGGCAAAAGTAATGCAGCACCTATTTCACAGAAAAGCCAGTGAGTCTATCTTGCCAGACCAGCTTCCTCGTCTCTTTTAAGCCCAACAATTGGCGAAGGCCCCAGGTGCCACCATTGCCCCACGCTGCTCCCGCTCACTGTTAAACTCGCCAACCACGCTCTCGGGTCTAGGCTTTAGACGAACTAAGAGGAAGATAAAAGGGAGTTTGTCTGCCTCTCCTAGCAACGTAAGGAACAAAGTACACTGCACGTATTAAGCAGATAAGAAAAAAAGGTTCAAGTATTTTATAGTATTAGTTGCATATTTTAAATTAACAATCAGCGATAGACAATATATAAGTGATTGTAGGACAAAATATTCCTGTTCTAGCCTGAGACAGTTTAATGTAATGTAAGGAGCATAGTGCCAAGGTGGAAATTTACAGTGCTATTCAGAAACAAATATTGTATGCACCTTCACATAATACACACCGTTGCCCATCTCTTCTGAAAGCCTTAGAGAAAAATCCTTGATGTTTTAAATTAATATTGCTCACATGAGTTTAAAACACATGGAATAGCCTGCTACACTTTTGTGCCCCTCAACACACTTTGCATACAATTTGAACATAACATCTTACTACCTCACTTCTATTGAAACCAAAGTAATAGAATGCATCCAGACCAAGTATTTGAATATACTCAATGTTTATTTAAAATCATTAATCTAGTACTATCAGTACCCTGCTTTGATTTTCCAAACCCCAAAACTTCCCCATGTCAGAAACCCTCACTTCAAGTAATTTAAATAGGAATACCTGTCTACCTCTCTGCTAACTAATGCTACAAGACTTACATTTCCCCTATGCTGAAGAAAACCTTCCATCTAGCTTCATTTGTTTCTAGTTATAATCTTACATAAAAGGAAAGGACCCCTATAAAATTTAATTAGAGGGTTTTATCTCATTTCAATCAGATCAAGATACTGGGCACAACATTCAGCTGGCAGGTGTTATTGTAGCTACAGCTGCTTGATGACCTGGCCCAATTTGTATCTCGACTGCAGTTTTTGTTCAATCAGCCACGATAGTGGTGGCCAAAAGTATTCATGGCCAAACAGACGTTTTTAATGCCATCCATCAGTTAACGTTATGCCAGCTAAACAAAGCAAATAGCAGGAATTATAACCATCTTTCTTTTCTTTGTTTCTTAACTCTAGAAAGTCAAATGGTAGAGAATATTTTATCTCCATACAGGTTTGTTCCCAAAGTCATTTTTTTTCTGCTATAAATTCAGCTGCAAAAGCAGGTGGGTGGTCTTCGGATACAACAGCTAATTTCTGGATTTGGCTCTTCTTAGTTCTAACATCCCTAACTTTTTTCTTCCCATGGAAATTAGATTAAAAATATCAAAATGCTTAGAAACCTAATACATATGTGTAAAAGGCTGCTTCAGGACAGAAACCAACCTGTAAATAACGGGATTTAGAAAAAAAGCATTTCCAATGGGCCACTTATTTGCCTCTTTACTCTAAAATCTGTTTTTTAGATAGAGGCTATTAAATGAAATAGCTAATAGATTTGGTTGGGGAAACATCTGTTCTCTTTCTTAAAGGAAAACTGCAGAACACACTGTTCGGTCAACTGGGAGCCTGTTTTTGAAGAAAGTGCTTAAAACAACAAAATGCCTTTCCAAAAAATTTGAGTCTGCTTCTGAGCTGAAGCCTCACTGAAGCTGATAAGAGAACCCACAGGGACAGTAATGTTCTGGGACTTCAGCCCTGCCTCTTACGACTCTTCGGGGGACCTCCAAAAGCTGTTAGTTTAATTGTAGGGGGCTTGTGCCATTGTACGCAAGATAATAGTTTTTCTTGTGCTCCAAACCTACTTTCTTGCCAAGTCATGTCCCTTTTAATTCCAGAGGTAGCAGAACTCTGTTTCTTCTGAAACAGGACAAGATCTACCACCTTTTTAAAGGTTTCATTGCTTTTATGGAAAGAAATCTTTGAGCATACTACATTTTATTAGCTACCACCCTGTACCTCGCCAGTCTTTTATCTTTTCTGTGTAGATTGATAGACTATCACTATCCTAAATATTTAGGTTTATGAGATCATTAGCTGTAATAATGAAATGACAGTTAAAAATCTTGCAGCCTTGCCTGAGTATTGGATGGTTAGGTCTAGTTTTAACACTTTAAGCGATAACAACATGTCAGGTGAGAGGCTGGTTTTTGGTTTTGCTGTGCTTTCTAATCTATATGAATCTACAGGGTTTCTACCAGCATTCAAAACCAGACAGGTATTTGCAGAATGAGGGAGGTATTCCAACCAGATTAAAATTGTGACTGGCCTCTCTCAGGGTAGAAAAATGACAAGGTTTTTTACTGAGGCAATGTTTGTGCTATATGCTTCAGTTAATTACAAGTCATCCAAAAAGACTAAAAATACAGTAGTTATGAAACTCTTCTTAATGCCTCGGAAGTATGCTGAAGAATGCAGTGCTGACTCCCTTGCTAGATTACTGGAAGGCAAATATTAAATTCCAGTAAAGAAGCAATTACTAAATCCATGTTTGTAATTAATTCACTACTGATTAGTTCTGACATGCGAGCAGTCTGACTGGGTCTAAAGAGGCAGCTAAAATAGAAGAGAAGAAAGAAATGTCTGTGGCTAGTGTAAAATGACATTTGTTTCTGTTATGAGCAAAAACAATGCCATAAAATGAATGCTGATCGTTTTCTGAGATGGCAAGATTTGGAAGTTTGCCCTTCTCCCATCCTGAACATTTCAGAGAGACGTCTTGCATTACTTTCAATGCTTTCATTATAGATATCATACTGTATATCAGATCCTAGCCTGGTGAAAATCATTACAGACCTATTGAAGACTATTGTTTTCTTCATATTACAGCAGCCATAGATGTGATTTTTGTTTATTGACAGATTTATTATGAGTAATCATTCAAAAATATGTTCTGTTGTTCACCATCCTTTCTCAGCAAGAGCACTAATTAAAACATTTAAGTAATCCAGTTGTACAGCTTGTGTTTTTAAGTGACTGACAAAATGTCTGTAAGTGCTACTACTGGAAATGAACAGCTGTAAATGTTCTCTGTGTTAGCATAAATTACCTGGTGAATATTAATGAATGCATCTTCAGAAATAAGATTGCTGCAGAGATATTTTAGTAGCTCTCACTAATCAATTAAAAAAAAAAATATGTAAACAGCTCCAAAATTAGACTCTGTAAATCATAACACCTCAGTGAGAAATAAAGTATGAGTTCCAGTTTTTCATTCGGAGGGACTGAAAAGATACATTTTAATTTCCTTTAACACCGTCACTCATCTTGCTGCTTCTTCTGAAACCTTCCTACTCATTAAAACCACTTTGTGATCTTCGTGTAAGAATAAACTGCTCCTGAGGCAGAGACAAAGAGTCAGCATAGGTATGTGGTTTTCCATATCTATTTGCTTTCGTCTAGCAGCATCAAAGCCATTCAGCACCCAGGTATGCTTGCTTTCTTTTGTCATTGGCCCCTGTGTCTCTCAGCATGGCACCAGTTTGACTTTGGATCTGTGATATTCAAAAGCAAAGAAATAGAACAGCAGCACAGAGAGAATTAGAAACAAGATCACTGATTATTGATCAGCCACTCTGTTAAAAGTAAGGTACTCCTCCATTTGGAATTAAACCACCGAACGTGCGTTGCAACAAGGTGAAAGATCTGACCCAAGCACAGAAAAGGTATAGAAATTTTGAGTTCAAGATATACAAGAGAGGACAAAGGAACCTTGAGTTCAGTCAGGAAAAACTGTGATAGTGAAAGGGAGAGACAGCACAAAAAGTCTGCAGACCCGTTTCTAATGGTTATCGTCTCTATCACCATCACGCTTGCCATCCTAACCTCCAGCAGGACTCAAGAGTTTGAGCTCTTTTTTGAAAACTTAACTGCTGCTAGAGAGTGGTGTCATCATTTTGATGCTGAAGGGAGTGCAGCTCTTAGGTGGGGAAGATACTGGTAAGTATTCATGTTCAAGGCAATGGAGAAAGGGAAACTAGAGGGGAAATTACAAAAGGAGGCAAGGTTTTGGCAAAGGAACTACAGAGAAGAATAATTCTTACAGCATCAGCACTCTGAATGACGATTAATAGGGTAAGACTGTATTTGTCAGCCAAAATATAAAGCGGTAATCAGAAGGCAAAGCACAGATAAAGGGACAAGGCTGGATCTTTGAGCATCTGTGGACAATGAATACACAAGTTTTAGACAAAGTTTGATGGTGACAATCTGGAGGATGGGCCTGAAGACGTGACCAGATTATGGGTATGAGAGGCAGACACCACAGCAGGAACTTCGGTGTTTGCCTACTGCAAATGAGAAGGAATGAAGACGTAGCGGAGAGCTTTGCTACAACCTCCGGCTGTCCAGTAAACACCATGGGCAGACCAAGGGCAGGCTCAGTAGCAGAGCTGTCAGAGGACACACAGCTTTTCCATGTGCTTTGCCACATCAAATGCCCATTTGTCGATGAGCCCATGTCTTTGCACAGTATAATACCCATGCCAGTTCTGGAAGTCATCTTTCCTGTCTGGACTGCTTGCTAAATACATCTTTCATGATGCCATCATGAAGTGAGTTAATGTTAGTTTTAAAAAAATGTTAGTGACTGTAACTTACAGGATTATTTCCGTGTCCTTTCTTTTCAGCATCTGCCTTTTAGGCTTTAAGCTCTTAAAATGAATATTTCTCTTATTTTGAACAATATAAAGGAGAAATATTGTCATATAAACTGTCATTTAAATAATAAGATTTAATAATCTGTTCCTTCTTCCAGAAATGCAAAAAAAAATTCTGTGGTGAAAATGTCACCTGCAATTATTTTTCGTGTAGATACTGCCTCTTTATAGCCAGCTCTAAAAAAGCACTGTTTCCTCCATCAGTGGTCAAATAAAATTACGTGAAAAGGTACCACTAGGAATGCATCGAGTATAATAAAGCTATCTCTAAAAAGTAAGAGCAACAGCATCTTTCTATTCAGTCCATCACAGCTTGCCTGTGCATGGTCCATGTGCTGCACCTAAAACTACTGTATGATTTAAAGTTGATCTGAGACAGTAAAGAAATAGCTTCTCTATATCTTTCCTCCCCACTGTGTATTTATATAAATACAAAAATTAAATATGGTAAATAGTGCTGTTGGAATCGCTGTATTCATGTATGAATCTTCACTTTTTAGATCATGCTAAACACTTGAATATTCAAGTTGGAAGTCATTAGAATTAGAAAGTCAGGAAGAAATACTTTCTGTGAATACAAACCTAACTTCATTGAAAGCATTTCTTAATTAATATTCCATCCAGCTGTTTGATGGTAACTTGTAAGCTAAATTAGCTGATCTGGGTGTAATTAAACCTTTGTAAATGGAATGCGCCCGTACACTGTCATGACTGTTTCTACAAGAAGGAGTCACTACAACAATGCACAAGAAAATACACTTCATTCTCACTCCTATGTTCTCTCAGTTGGATTCTCAGTTGGAAGTAATGAATAGTTAAAATAAAATAATGATTATTTTATTATATTCTTATGTGGACAGGGTCTGTTCATTAGGGTGACATGTAAGTGGTCTGGCTCAGCATTAAAAATTGACTAAAATTGACAAAAAAATATTGTGCAAAAAAAATTTGTAAAACAGTAGAGACTTCTGGGTCTGTTTTCTATTGGGAAATAAATAAAATAGTAGCTTTCTCATAGAATAAAAGAATTTTTCCTAATATCCAACCTAAACCTCCCCTGGTGCAACTTGAGGCCATTTCCTCTCGTCCTATCTCCAGCCACCTGACAGAAGAGACCAGCACCCACCTCGCTACACCCTCCTTTCAGGTAGTTGTAGAGAGCGATCAGGTCTCCCCTCAGCCTCCTCTTCTCCAGACTAAACAACCCCAGTTCCCTCAGCCGCTCCTCATAAGACTTGTGCTCCAGGCCCCTCACCAACTTGGTTGCCCTTCTCTGGACACGCTCCAGCACCTTCATGTCTTTCTAGTAGTGAGGGGCCCAAAACTGAACACAGGACTCCAGTTGTCACCTCACCAGTGCCCAGTACAGGGGATGATCACCTCCCTGCTCCTGCTGGCCACGCTATTTCTGGTACAGGCCAGGATGCCGTTGGCCTTCTTGGCCACCTGAGCACACTGCTGGCTCGTATTCAGCCGGCTGTTGACCAACACCCCCAGGTCCTTTTCCACCAGGCAGCCTCCAGCCACTCCTCCCCCAGCCTGTAGCGCTGCGTGGCGTTGTTGTGACCAAAGTGCAGGACCCGGCACTTGGCCTTGTTGAACCTCATACAACTGGCCTTGGCCAATTTCTCAGTCCTACATTGGTATGTTATACTATCACCAGAAACGAAGGACAAATATTTTTCCTTTACAAGAACATAGCATCATTTTCTATTTAAAATTATAGATGCTTTGTAGTTCTAACCATCAACTATTCACCCTCACTCAACTGGGTAGATGGCTCATCTGAAAGGCTACTAACCTGCTGCAGATTACAGCAAATAAAATGCTGCAAATTATATGTTGAGGAAAACAGAGGTAGATGCTGCATTACTAGACTCAGTTGGTGTGTAGCTTGTAATGGGTCTGCTGGCCTCTATAAACAGTGAAGTTATCCCTTCAGTGGCTACAGTGACTTCTGAGAGGGATTTCTTGACAACTAAGATGATACCAGCTGCTGTTAAGCTGAGATCTATGCATGTCAATCGTAACTTTTTTCTTTTACTTTCTGATGTTTAAAAAAAAAAATCCAACATTTTGCAACAGCAGGATTCATAGCAGAGATCACAAACTGGGGTCATCGTTGCATATTAACTGACACATCCCTCTGACCGTGTTTTACAATTTTATACAGCATCGCTCCAATTGTGCGGAAACAGACTGGGTTTATGCCTCATACATCTGCTTAATATCAACTGCAGCTGAGAACAAAAAAGAGCCTCAGGTCTTGCCATGAATTCTCCGTGCTGACCAGAAATTAAACAGTGCATTAGTGAAACAAAGGGAAGCAGCAGAAGTCCAATACATCAATGAGAAATTCAGGGTGACCTTGGGAGGTTTCGATTCATTGCTGAAAACCAACACTAGATAATACTGCAAATATTTTTCCGTGAACTTTTTCTTAATTTTTTCTCCTTTTTTTGCCATTACTTTCCCTTTAGTGCTACATTCTGCAAATCCGACAGTCGATGAGAGTGCAGCCAGCAAGAGGAAAGAAGACACTGAAGGATATTTTCAGAAACTTCATTTTGAAATTAGTATTAATGTGACCATCTGCATATGAAACTTGACTCATAAAGATTGTACCAGTGAGTTATATGAATCCTGTGCACAGTGACACTGCTCACATTTTGCATAGCAAACACTCACGTGCAATTGATTGGAAATGATCTATAAACTGACATGCTTTTGCAGAATGCATTTAGAAAATAGTAAATCTCTTCATATAGTTTGCAAACAGAAAAGAACAGATTTTTTTAGCAACCTTGTTTTACTTAGGAGGGAGTGCAAATGATCTGTTCCTATGAAGTACTGCGAGGACATGGCTGTGTGCCCTCCAGTCATGAGAATTCAGGGCATGTAGGTATCAATCTGTCAAAAATGCTTAAAGAGCATAATTTCCCTGGCCATCCAGCTATCATTTCACAGGTATGGTCCCTGCTTTACAGTTTACTGTATGTGCCACATACAGAGTTACAGAGAGGGTTATTTTCTCTCTTTCTGTTGGTAGATAAGGAACAGTGATGGGAAAATCAACCCTGACTTCGGTGAGTGATAGATACAGTCCCTTGGGGTGGGCAGGAATGGGGTAACTGTACTTCATGGACTGCTAAACTCAGAGAGAACAAGAAAATAAGGCATGAAAGTGAAGTCTGTCCTTGCTACCATAAACAGTACCAGAAATGGCAAACTGCAAGAAAGGAAACATTTAGGAAGGAAGTAACAAAGTACCTGCATGGCCCTGGGTGTTCCCATGGAGCATGAGGTCAATGGGCCAGCTACCACTGACCTCAGTAACTTTGAATCAGACCTACAACTGGGAGCTGTGCTGAAAGGCAGTGTATAGAATCATATTTCTTCTTTAACCACAAAGGCAGTGTATAGAATCATATTTCTTCTTTTGCCACAATTCTCTGTTTTGATACTTTCAACAATATTGAATTATTCTCAGCATAGAAGATAGAAATCTATATCATCTCCAAGAAGAAATAAAATCTGGTCTTTGGGATACTAGCAGAGAAGTCATTAAGTACCTGCAGAAGTGTTTTTTGGTTTTGGTTTGGGGTTTTTTTTCCAGATGGCATTGTAGGGATCATTTACATAGTGTGACTGTAGTTTTTTTACAAAGTGCTAAGACTAGTTTATAAATGTGAAGTTTATAACATGTTACCAGAGGAAACGTTCATTCTGACAAAATAACAAAAATTAACAGAAAGTATATATTGCCCCTTCTAAATAACAATTCTGGTTAGAGGTACTTTGGTATGGGTCTGAATGAACAAGAGAGATTTGAAGTAAATTACTTTGTTCAACAAAAGTCAGTAAAAAAACATGTATCTCTTATTTCTTATAAGCATAAGAACTGTCACAGTTATGAGTAAATATAACATCCGTACTACCCTGTGTTTGCTTCTTCAAATCCCTGTATTTTACTCTAGAATACTTATTAATTCTGATAGGACTGTTGATCTTGTAAGTATATTGGTATGTTTATCCTTATTTAACATCCCTCCCACCTCTCCACTTATTTATATCAGATTTATTGCTTTGTATGTTGAAAGCTACTAAATTATCAGTTTCAGTTCTGTAGTGAAGAACAACTTTGGTTTCTGCAGTTCTTTCTTAAAGGACCAGGAGGATTTTAAAAGCACTCGTTGATAGCCAAGAAGATAAAATCATGCATGAGTTATCAATCTGCAATTTCTTTCTGAAGCTGACTGTATACTCACTGATTTGCCGGTATACTTGGATCAGAGAAGGTTTAAGTTATTCAGTGAAACAGAGAAAGTACAGTTAAAAAGTTAATTCCAGCTATATATATAAACATTTATATATATATAGTTACTTAAAGTTGTATATATTTATGAGAGTACGGTAGTAATAACTTGGTAATCGAAAGAAACTTGTGGAGTGTACTTGCTCTAGAAATTATTTGATGGGTTTTATTCTTTACTTTCTGTTCACAAATTAACTGTATTTCTGCACTGGATAAATAATTTTGAGTTTGCCAGGCTCTTGCAGTTCATCATTTGAACTAGCAGACTGACCATTAACTCGCAGACTACCATTTTTGATCTGTGTTCAAATAAATAGAACTTCTGAAAGGAGAGGTTAAGAAATAAATAATGAGAAATACAAATAATGAATAATACACCACAGATGTCTCTTCACAAATTAATATTCTTCTGAAAATGTGTTTAAAATATTCTTGTCTCAGGTGGCTGTAGGAGGATGTACAGTTTTTCTAGTAAGTTCTTGCTGGTGGATAAAAGAAACATCCAGCTATTCTGCTATAGTTCATTCTTCTGAAATAGTTTTGGGAAACAAATGAATTATTGAATTATAAACAGTTTCAGAAAGCAAGAAAGGCCTGTCTCTCTGCTTCTGTTGAAGATGGACCTTTCTCGTTCTTCAAAGCTTGGTAGCTCAAACTCATCCTTCCTAGTTTAGTTTTTTTAATATCAGTAATAATTACTAGTTTGAGTAAATGCTTTTCTTCTGTGTGCAAAAAGGGAGCTTAAATGCTGTCATTATTAGCTGATGAGTAATACCATTATGTTCTAGAAAAATTAAGAACAGTTTCGTATTTCATTGCCTCTATATTACCAAAAGCTGATGCACTCCTTAAGCTACAGGAACAGAGGCCAGTCCTTCCCTTGCAGGAGGAGCTGAGCTCCATCCATGCAATCGGATTTGTAATACTCACACAGCGACAAGCAATTATCCTGCGACAGGGGTCGCCGCGGGAGATAAGAGTTCACACAGCAGAACACACCCGCATCTTTTAAAAAATGAGATAAGGGATAGTTCCAGTGAGCAGATTACGAAGCCAGTCTGTTAGGTTTCTTGATTTTAACAAGAGAAAAAGAGAGCAGAGCATTCCCTTCTGCCTGCCTTCTGTAACTCCTCGGTAGGTACCTGGAGATGTCCGCTGTGCCCGCGTTATGGCAAGTACTTAACACCTACACTACAAGCCCCCAGGGTGGTGGCTGGGGACAGGGAAAGGTGCTTCACAGGAATTAGAATTTAAGAGTTACAGGTTTCATATGAGAGATCTGCTGGCTGGAAAATTAGAAATGTGTTTTTCATTTTCTCTTTTCTTTTTCTATCTGAGCAAGTTGTCTACCCAACTAAGATTGATGGGCTGCGTGGCTGACATCTGCTGAGGAAATCAGTAGAGACTTGCTACTTGTAAGTGACAGGTAACCACATCAAGAGCACTGCTTAGGCCAAGCTGAGCTGTCAAAACCAAATTTCTCACGGTGAATTGTAAAACTAAACCCGATGCACTTCTTAAGGATCTATCCAAAACAAAAAAATCCAAATTGCTCATATTTTCTTGTGTTAAAAAGACCCTGGCTTTGCATTGGAAATCACAACAAATAGACTTCACTAGCATTTTCATGCTCTACGGGTTTCTAGGATATGTATTACATAAACAGAACTGGATCTTGGAAATGGACCTAAACGTCACCTTTTCAATCTGTTTTTCTAAAAACTGATCCACTGCCCTCCCTCTTTGCTCCGAGTTTTAGCTGATGAATTCTAACTACAAAGTGTCACAAGAAATCAAAGTACACTGGAAGATCAGAATAATGCAAATACATTTTGGCCAGGAAGCCTTTTAAAAAAAACTTTATCCTAGAAACTCTGAGAGTGGCACAAAAGCCCCATCATTATATAGCATTGAAGGAATATCCTTTAATCTGGGATGAAAAGAAGCACCAAAAACAAGCATTCAAATGTCACAGGTCAAGCCTTCTAAGTCATTGATTTTTTTTTATTTGAGGGGGAATGGAAGAGAGGTTAAGTTTTAAAAGGAGATTTAAAATAATAACGTCTTTATGATTCCCTTTAGATTATGGTTCTGGACACTTCAAGTTTATTTGGATTACATTTTTTTTCAGGATTTTTTTCTGCAACCACAATGAAAAGTTAAAACAAAAAAAGACATGATAGTCTCAAGCAATTGTTGGATTCAGATCTTTCAGTGACTCTGACTATTATGAGGTTAATTATAAAATAACAAAAGTTGGTAACATTTTTCTTTCTGCTCCATGTAAACTACCTTTCAGTCCCATTCAGCCACTGCAAAAAAAGTCCTCTCTGACTGGGGCCACTCAGCCATCCTGCTGACATCTTCACATTCAACTTCAAAGACCTGCAAAATCCTTAATGAAGACCTTCCTTGATACAACAGTAACATGATAGTCTTGGAGAGAGGTAGACTATACACCCATGCACTGATATTAGATCAACAGTTTAATTTTTCAAATAGCAGATGGACATCCAAATCCTTGGGAGTAGGTCTACTGGGCCCATCATTTTTAAGAGTAAATAGCTTATTTTTCTTCCTGTAGATTTCAGATGTTTAAAGGATTTGGGATGTGCAGTTCTCCGAGGAAGCTGGTCTAGGAAGTATGAAATTTATTATGTTAGAAAGCAAGCAAACTGTGACCACCTAACAAATGAAAATTCTACCCTGTACTCACTGCGTTCACTTGTCCCACCCGTTTCAAGCACTGTTTAGCAAGGCATCAGCCAAGCCCAGCAAGACAGGAGATACCTGAGAAACACTCACCAAGTCTCCAGCACAAAAATTCAGATTTCCTGCTAGACATGACATCTTTACTTGGGAATAAAGTTTGAAAAAAAAAAAAAGCAAATTTTAGTACAAAGAATCTGGTTCAGTAAACTGTGACATATTCAGATACTCAGGTCATCTAATTCAGTTTGACTCCATTAGAGTCAATGATATTACATCAGTTTACACCACCTGAGCATTTAACCTGGAAGGCTGGAATCATGAAAAGTCACTTCAGAGGCAATACTGGGGACTTTTGAGAATACATTTGCTTAGCCATTCGTATTTGAGTCCATATTTAGAGGTTCACTCTGACTAATGTGCTTTTTGTGATCAAATTATGGCTGCTAATAAGGAGATGACAGTGAGATGACTGCCATCTTTTAAAACCCTTCTTTTCCACTTCTCATTAGAAACAAAATCAGGTGCCTTTCTTTTGCCTCTTTTCTTCAGATGCAAAATAGAAATAGCAGCAGAGACAGCATGGAAAATTAGACATGGGATTTTAAAAATCTTCCAGCCTTCAGGTTTAAGTGCAGTTTTGAAGGAAGCATCCATGGGTATTTAAGGCCTTCCCAGATCTAGGAAAGCCCAATTTTAGACTTGCTTAGGACTGGGGAAAGTATTTAGCTTTATGATAAGGTACTAAAGACACATTGACACATCTTGCATCTGTAGGAAGAAATCGAAAGTGATCATTTACAGGTAAAGAAGACAAAGGGTGAAGTAAACATAGATTCAATAACTGCTGCTTTAAACGATTGGCTGAAGAGGGGGAAAAAATCAAATTAACTTTAACATGATAATCATCTATAATTGAACACTATTTATGCAGTGTTGATGGAACAGTGTGGAATTCAGATGGCCAAATCCACATTAGCTGGAGCTCAGTTGCATGGAGAGCAGGGATAAACAGCTTTTATGGGATTCTTGGTTGAGTTGCTCTATTAATTTAACAGCAGGCTCTGGCATTATTATAGTAAATAACATATTCATTAACATGTTTAAACTCTCAAGAAGGGATGAGGAAGACATTAATAACTGGCAAAGTGTTTGAAAAATAACAGTAAGCCAGGAGTGTATGCTGAACTGGTAACTTTGGTGCATTCTTGCATTGTATACATAGTGTGAAGGTGCCTGATCAAAGCAGCCATTAAAAGAGTGGGATCTAAGTGGAGTCCGGTATAGGAGAGACTGAAGTCCATTTAGAAAGCCAGGCAGGAATTCCTATTCTAGTAAAACTTTGCAAGAAGTATGAATTATATACCTGTGTGGCAGGACGGGGCTATAGTTCAGATGTTCACTGATGTATCTATAGCCTATTGGTTTCCATTGCTGTATTTTCCTTTATGATTTTTTTTTCATTAAATCTGTGTAAGTCATCACTGAATCATTGGCCTACATTTTTAGAACTGTATCTCAGATATAGTCAAAGGCCAGGTCCCTCGGTCCATCAGGACACCATGAAAGCCACCTGCTAATGGAACCATCCTCAAAGAAATCCTCAAATGACTGAGAGTCTCTAAAGCTGCTTATATATTAGCAACATATATATTTATGTCACACATGTATACATAACATACATATGTTACAACACCCAAAGAATAGAAGAATGGGTCTAGAGAGATGTTTCATATTTTCCTTTGCCCAACCAATTCAAGACTCTCAGAATAATTGATGGGAGCTGTGATGGAGTATGTGGTATAGATTAGCCTTCATGCTACTGTGATGCCTGTAATTAGACCCACTGGTCTTGAATCAGTCAAAGAAGTGATCTAAAACCACAGTGACTCTTTTACAGTTACCAGTTAAGGTAGTACGGGAGCTCTTCAGACCTCTGCTTGTGCTCCTTTCCTATGCCACCGCTAGTTCCCACGTGGGCTTCCAGATACAATGGCTGAGGTGAACATCTTTTCTCAGCAGATTGGGTAATAACAAAAAGCATCTTTCTTCTTCCCATTAGTGTTAAGTAGGAGAATGGAAAAAGTAGCACTAGATCTTCTCCACTACAATCAAGGTTACAAACATGCATTACTGGGTCCCCAGCAGAAGAAAGACGTGGACCTGTTAGAGTGGATTGAGAGAGGGCCACAAAAATGATCAGAAAGCTGAGACATCTCTTCTATGAAGAAAGGCTGAGACAGTTGGGGTTGTTTAGCCTGCAGAAAAGAAGGCTCTGGGAAGACCATATTGTGGTTTTCAATATAAAAAGGAGGCTTATAAGCAAGATGGAGAAAGACATTTTACCAAGACCTGTAGTGACAGGACAAGTGGCAATGGTTTTAAACTGAGAGAGGGTCTATTTAGGTTGGATATAACGAAGAATTTTTTCATCATCAAGGTGGCGAGACACCTGAACAGGTTGCCCAGAGAGGCTGTGGCTGCCCCATCCCTGGCAGTGTTCAATTCCAGGTTGGATGGGGCTTTGAGCAACCTGGTCTAGTGGAAGGTGTCCCTGCCTGTGGTAGGGGGGTGGACCTAGATGATCTCTAACGTCCTTTCCAACCCAGACCACTGTATGAATCTGTGCTTAGACTATCCCACCTGTGCAGAACGCAAATTATATGGGGCTCTCTGCAATAAGGGAGAAGCACAATACTGTACAAGAGGCTATAACCTGGTTTGTGCCTGCAGTAGCCATACGGACAGCTTTCAGCAGGAGGAGTGCTTGCCTACCAGATATATCTTGTTGAAAATCACTAGCTAGATCTTCAGCGTGACAATATCATTCTAGCCCTCAGCATGTAATACAGGTTGCTCTTCAGAGGACATCCCACATCCAGAGGATTTCACACACAGAAGAAGCCTCCAGTTCATCTGCATTCTGGCCCTTCAAAAGATTTTTTTTTTTTTTTCTGACAGATTTTTCTAAAACTGGATTAGATGTCATTTCTGTTGTCTGAACATTGTTGCCTGTCTGAACAGGCTATGCCTGAACATTGCCTCCAGGAACAGAGGAGCCGAGAAAAGGCTGATTTGGGGAATTCATGGAGAGAGATGCACATCAGAGACTTAGTCTATAATCGAACCTCTACATGTATTTGGGTGGAAAAATATTGTTCTTCTGTTTTCTAGCTTCAGGTGCCATCCCATTTGACCAGTGCCAACATGAAGTATATGGACACACTGATAATTAATAAATTACTAGAAACAAGGACATTATAACAGGAGACTGAACTCATTCTCTGTCATACTCAGAAGCAATGATTTTATTCTTAAAATTTTCTTCATAAGGATTTGTCAATCAGGAGTATGAAAAAATTCCAGGCCAACACTGATTTAGCTCTGTGGCTAAAATTGAACAGCAGAGACAATTATAGATTTGAAAAAGCCCTTATGAAGTTACCATTTGTTTGCTTTAGGGGAACTGTAATAAATTATACCAGCTACATAATTATATGGCTAGTCTCTCTAATAACAATTTTGCTGGCAAAGTCTTCAGAACAGCAAGCCTTTCCTCGACACTTACTTCATTGCTTCTTGTACTCCTCATCTTCACCTACACACATTCAGATTATAAATTCGATGGGATGGCAACAATTATTTTCTTGGGTATTTGTACAATACAAGGGTTTTTCTTGTTTATTCTGTGGTCTTTCACAAGATGTAATAATAACATGATGTCCCTGCCTCAATGTTAATTCTCTAGTTTCTGTAATTCTAATTTTCTTCTCTGAGACAGAAATCAAATAAACAGAGGCTGCTTTACATCCCATTAGTCACCGGTACACACATGTAACCTTATGTATGTTGCCAGTGCACATTTGAAATGGGGTCCCCTTTGAGTGATTTACAAACATTAATTATCAATGTGTCCATATACATAAATTTTATTATCACTTGCATGAATACGCTATCCAGCCTAGTTTTAAATCATTTCTACTTTTATTTTGTATAAATTTATTGCTCCTCACACACTGCAGTGAATTTTAATTAAGTAAGGGTCTGCATCTTGATTACCATAATTACTATGCATTATGATAGCAGCTCGTTCACAGTAGCAGTGTTAAGTGGCTGGTAGGGTTTCTCTCCTCAGTTCTCCTACTTTAGGGGCTCACAGACATTACCCAGTCAGAATCTTTGCTAGCAGATATTTAATAACCAAGGACTCGATCCTGTTTCCGTAGCTTATTCTCTTTCCTTCAGATGAATATCGATTTTGAGAAATGCAGGATGAAAGCTATATATATCAACATGAAACTGATTTTTTTTTTCTCTCAGATTTGAAAGTGCTTTTTATTTTGCTTTCTTTTATTCTATTTTATGAGGGGAAGGTTTCTTTCTTTTTTCAGGCTGCAAGTAAAATAGATGTTAAGATGTTTTTCAGCATCACTCTGGAGGGGAAAACAAGTGATTAATTCAAAGCATAATAGCAATAGCTTATTTTTCTGTACTACCTTTCATCTTGAAGGATACCTATCCCAAAGCACTTTACAACCTAAATAAAGCAGGAATCATTAAAATTCAACATTTACCATTCCACGGGGATTGTTGCACTGTACCTTTAGTGTTATGTGTACAACAGTACCATGGTTACTGCAGCTACCTAGAGCAGAGAATAGTGTGCTTTTAATGATACCTTCTTCTTCTGTGGGTGTTTAACAGGTCAATTTTCTATAACTGAAATGTAGCCCTGTTTGAGGTAGAATGCATTACTTATTCCATAGTACGCAGAAACACTAGTCAACAGCTTAAAGGATATTTGAAAAAATACCACAACCATTGGAAAACATATATTAAATTAGAAGAAAATGGAAAATTATTGTCTGTGTTGGAACAAGACCACTACATTGAGAGTCACCACTGTTTTATATATGAAAAGTGATAACTCATCTTCCATATTGACAAGTGGTTAAGGCTTTTGTTTTAAAAAAGTAATTTGGCAAACGTCAATTACAAAAGCACAATTACTCATTTTAATTGCATATTAAAACATTGACTCTAATCCGAATAGCAATAATACAGTAACCTTAATAAGTCACACACACACCACACCCTTAAAGTTTTCCTTCCAAGCAGGGACAGGTCAAATCCTTCATAGAATAAGATCTGGTAAGATCATTGTCCATCATAGCCCAGCTGCCAAACTGACTGGAACCATCAGGTGTCTTCCAGTAAAAGAACTAAGTTTGCTAAGATGAAGGAAGTTTATTAAAAATTAGTTTAAGGTATTGTCAGGAAAAACATATTGGATCTTGTAAAAATGTTAAATGTATATTTATACAATCAACTGCTTAAGCAAGTTTCAGAAAGAATAATTGTCCTGAAAAGACCCCTTAAAAGCATCAGAAAATGCATAATGTTATGTTGAGAGATTGAAGAACATTTTAGAAATCCACTGGAAGAAAGGCTCAGAACTACTGGACGATCCTGAGATCACCTTTCATTTGTTCGTGTTGTTTTAAAGGACATGAATAACATCCGTGGAACGGACCAGCTGTTATCACTGGTGCATGATAAAAGACAACTGTCAGAACTTTATGAGCAAAGATCTATTCATACTGTAATCATACTCAGGAACAGCATCACATGATGCAGCTTTGACATCATCAAAAATGGTACTAATGCTTTTCCCCCTTAATGATCCATCACAGCATGGGGAGGATCCATAACGTCAGCTGGTTTTCAGATAGCTTCATGATCCAGTAAGCCAAACAGCAAAGTGGTCTGGAAAAGGTCAAAGGGAATAGTTTTACTTCCCACAAAAAAAACCCAACCTTGGATGTTTAAAAAGTTCCATTAGATCTCAATGGAATAAGAAAAAAAGCTCTTATCAATAGTCAACATGCTTACACTAAAAGGTACTGAAAGATGAAACTTCAGAGCATGCTGATCAGTTTTACTAAACCAACATCATTCCTAAGGGACAGAAATACACCTACCACTCCAAAAGAGAGAATAAAGCTGATGCCTTGTGTGCTCCTTTCAGCTGATTCTAAGCCTCTAAAGCTTCTGTTAAGTTCACTGGAAGAGTTAACAGAAGGTGTGTAGCACCTGGCTTTCTGGTTAGTTTACTGCTGTAGTAAATTTGTGATGCTCAGATGTGTTGGTTTAAGACAACTGAAATTAATTATTGCCTTCTGGTACGTAACCTAGTCTTAATTGTAAAGGTTATTTCCCTTGTCACATGGCCTGGCTTAGGACTCTTCTACAGTATTCATAATTTTCATTTTTTTGTCATTTGTATTGACATTATTTTTGTCTCTTCCTGAAATTTCCCATTTGCACAAGATAAGTTGACATATGCAGTAATAGATTTAAATAATACTTTGGAACATGTGACATGCTTTGCCCAGATCTGACAGTAATTACCGCTTTGTCATACATTTGTAATAAGCTACTTGGGGGAAAGAATAAATCAGGGCTTCAGAAACATGCAATACAAGTTACACAAAATACTGTCTTTAAATAAAAAAGGACACACATTTATAGAGAAGTGGGGAAAAATAGCAATTAGACATCCCGTTATTAATCATAACTACATTAATTATCATTCCAACCAGAGCAAGCAAGAAACTAATAAGATTAATTAAGGTTTGTAACATATCAACTGTCTTGCTAATATCTGGTTTGGTTCAGTTTGAAGCTTAAGCCCTAATTCCACCAGCGTTGCCAAATTCTGACACTCATCAACATGATGAATGACTCTGCTGATTGGCTGTTTTAATCTTTGCTTGCTGTTTAGTATTCTGGGAGGAGACATTTTAATAAAGGACAGCAACTTGCCAAGAAATTTTGTGGAGATGGATTTAAAAAAAAAAAAATCTGAATCAATAAAGACTTATTTCAAAACTGTTCTTGAACTGAAATACTGCAGCTTGCTGGGAGAAAAATGCTTTTGCTCACACCTTAACTCAGTGACAACAGCCCCAGAATCTGGAAAGAAATGTGTTTATTCGACTTTCTGTAAGCACTTGAAAACCTCTTTGCTTCTTTTCTTTGTCTCCAGTTTTCAGAAATCAGGTTGAAGAGAACAAAGATTAATGCTTTTGGATGATCTGTGGTAGCTCTGGTTTTAGACAGCTCAAAGCGAATAAATCTCTGTTATTAATAAAGAAAACAAAAGATTAAAGGTAAGCTGATTACTGTGGCTGCAAATGAGATACACTTGTTTCAGCAAATCCTTAAAGGAGCACAGATAAACCTCTGCCTCTGCTGAAAAGTGAATATAACTAGTTACCTTGTTTATCTTGTAGAGTGGTTGAAGCTAGTGCTTAGCTATAGTAATTTGTCTTGAGAAAGATGGTATGCACTAAGATTCAAAACATAATTCAGAATTTTAATAATGCAGCAAGCACTGACTCCTCTCTCCTCTATAAAAAACCCAATTGCATCTGAAATTTATGAGAAGAAAAGGAAAACATGCCACCTTCTAATGATGCCCCTGCTTGTCTAATTACTCCTTGGTTCCTCAGTCTGCAAAATTAGCGCTGATATGGGTCGTGCCTCCAGGCAAACATATTACACTCCATCAACTATTCTTCACAAGAGTGTAGATATCTGAGTGGATACATCATGCTGGGCAGCCCTGCGAGTCCTGTGAAATTGTACAGAGGTTTCTAATTTGGCTTCTCTGGATTTCATTAGGAAACAGCCCTTCTCAGTTTTATCTTGCGTTGTGAAGTCCTTCACAAGGTTGTTTCCTTTTGCATGAAGTGAAAAGTAGGCTTATTTTCCAAGAATGTTAACACAAGAACTTTCCTACATTTCACATAGCATTTAATTGAATTTTTAGACAGTTCACCACGTCTCTAAGAAATCATCCCAGAAGGTTGTTCTCTTGTATCATCTGGGCTAAATCCTACCTTGTTCAGTGCTTCAGAATTGTGTGTATGAAAATGGAGGGTAAAAAACAGGTTACAAATGGTAAAAATGGTTTCTCATACATCACATTCTCAAGACCATTTTTACAATTACATTGTTTTAAATTTAGTGGTGTCTGTGTGACTTTTCGCTTCTGAATATTGGCCACCCAGGGTGGAAGCTAGAAGAAGATTTGCAGTTCTTGGTTCACTGTTGGTTCATTTCTACCAGCAGGAGCACAGACACTGCAAAACACTTGTGCAAATACATAGAGCACTTTATTTCACTGCTGCCCCAATGGTTTCTGGATGCCTCTGAGGATGAAGGGATCTGGGCTTCCTCAGGTGTTCATCTGGCAAGGAATGTTTACCTGCTGCTGGTAAAAGCTGCCAAGCAAAGGGGGAAAGGGAGCGGCCAGCCCTCCCTTCCAAGTGGTAGAGAAGGCAGACAAAAAAAAAGGTACAGCAGCAAGGGGGATGCCCAAAGTCATCATTCTGGCTCCAGGGGAAAGCATGTGATACCTCTCCACAGAGCATTCAAAACCTCTGTTGAAGAATTTCCAGAAAAACCTAAGACTGCCTATTTTCATTTTGTAGTCACAATCTTTTAGAAGAGATGTCCACAATGGCCATCTTCCAGAGCTTTGAGGTCCAGATGTGGCCAGGGGGTATACTTCTCAGAGTGCTGTCACAAATGAGTGGTTCAGGCCACTTAAAGAATCGCCATCAAAGGTATTAGCAGAAGTGATTTAATAGGAATTTATAAAAGCACAACTTCACAAAGTTTGATGGCGAGCCTCAATCTATTACTTAATACATGGATAAAGAGTACAGAGAAAAATTAAGTTAGAATCAAACTAGAATGATTTATACAGAGACCAAAGACGCAAAAGGATAAGGGAGAAAAATACAAAGGAAAATCAAGTTAGAATTGATTTTTCATGATTTGTACAAAGATAAGAGATGTATAAAGGTAAGGGACACCCTCCCATTGAGTCATGAGGTTCAGAGAAGATCCCCTGTTTTCTAAACTCCTGATGGAGCTTGCGTGTGGCTGGGTCTACTCCTAGTCCCAGACTTGGGCAATGGTTTATGTCTAAAGGGATCATGTGTGTTGCAGCAGTCTGAGGTTCATTTACCATCTGAGGTAAACCACAAGATTTAGCAGAACTTAATCACTGACTAATTTAACATTTACCAAGTGATTCAATAGAATTTACTACAATGGCAACAGCAACTTAATTATGGACTCAAAAGGGCTATATTTATACTGTATTTTCTGTCGGATGCCTAGGTGAATTCACACACACACGCATACAGACACAGAGACATGTATATCTATAAACAAAAGGTATACCTGTTAAAAATTCTCCTCAAGTTCAGTGAAATATTCATGTCAAATGTCTCAGCATTTCTCAATAGGCAAAGGGTTGAGCTTCAAGGGGTGAAGGGTATCAGCTGAGGTCCCGTCGTCAGCTTTCGGCAGCGGTCCTCCGATTTTCACTAACTGGAAAGTTTGCAAGCTCTGAGAGGTATCCCACTCAGAGGGAGATGCTGATTGCAGCCCGCTGCGGTCCAGGAGAGCTCAAAGGGCCTCACCTACTACTGCTGTTGATAGGTTCATGAGATGATTGATGTTGGTCAGTGTAATTTCACTCCAGCCATAATTCTTGCCAGGCCACCACAAAAGTGAGCCATGATCCAAGCAGCAGAAGTTTCAGGTATGGTTCCAGGCAACAGAATTTTCAGGTGCAGTTAGGGAGTGCCTCATCGTCCTGACTCACCGTACCATAGCCAGGATAAGAAAGTGTCAGTTTGTCCCAAGTCACCAGGCAAGAACACAATGTTGGCTGGTCCCGACATCACAACATGGCCCGGAGGGGCTGCACGTCCACAAGTGCTCTACGATGGACAAATATACAGTCATGTCTATGCGATCTGTGTTACACACACACTTTATGTACTGCATAATTGTATATCAATAGATATTTGAGATCTGTCTGCAGGTTACATTCACAGATGGTACATTTCAAAATTCAGGTAAATTTAGAGCATTGCGTTCAATTTTTTAAAAGAAGAGACAAAAACATCACTTGTGTTATATTCTCACTTCAACAACTTCTGTCAGTTTTTTCTGTTGCTTACTAGTGTTC
This sequence comes from Buteo buteo, assembly GCF_964188355.1. Classification (NCBI taxonomy): domain Eukaryota; kingdom Metazoa; phylum Chordata; class Aves; order Accipitriformes; family Accipitridae; genus Buteo; species Buteo buteo. Next base: position 50,743,309 of record NC_134176.1, on the reverse strand, counting down.
AAGACTGGTTACAATATGGACTAGGAAGAAAACATCTGTCTGTCTGATTCTGGGTTTTTTATGTTTCTCTTTTTAATGCTTATGCCACATTCATCACCATTACAGTACACATACATCCTCATCACCTAGGAATAGTAACTGAAATAGCATCTCAGCTTTGTCAGTTGAACAAAGCAACATCATATGTTATCCTATTGCAAACTTCATAAAATACATTAACACCTGAATGTTATGAGATCTACTTCAACTTACTTAAAGACATGCAAAATGCTCACAAATAACTACCACAACAGGTGACTGCTAACCAATCTTGGACATTCTGTATTCTCGGGACCAGATGGCTAGTCGCTTTTTGACAGGACAGAAGACTTTGCTTCCTCACAGGGAGGAATTCATATTGCTCCTGAGCTGTCCTATACTACCAGGGCTTGAGACAAATGGGCACGGCAATCCACAGTTAATGTATATGGTCTCACAGGTGATGTTCACATTGGGTGTAACAATCACTCATTGCAGACAGTGAGAATAGTGCTTATGGGAGTGAATGATTTTCGTATCCAAATGTAGGCAAAGAGCTCACATCTGGATAAATACCATTATTCTAGGTCAGATAAATTTATAGTATTCATAAAGATCACAGATTCACAGAAGTTTATTTAATTTTTCTGCAGATGCTTTAGCTCTTTCTCAAGACCTATACAAAAATTTCCATCCACAAATCTTAAAGAACTTTCACAATTAACTAATTTCTGTGAAAATACATATATATATATATGTAATTATATGTATATTTATATTTCCTGTATTAATGGTGGCAAATTTCAGAAATAATCAGATTAAGTTTGTGGAGGGGTCAGTGATAAACATCCATTATTGCTGGCTGCTAGACTGGTGTTCTGACCAGTGGAAAGTGCCTGCTAATATTTAGGTCAGCATTTGAAAAATATATCTGTTTACCTCTGAGATTATTACAGTCATGGCAAGTTAATGATACTCAATTGTGTTCATAATGCACCTAAAGGGAATGGACATTCTGCTAACTAATTGGCATTTGCTAATGATGAACAGACAAGACAATTGACTATCACAAGAGATTTTGTTCCCATTTGGCATCATGTAACTTCTTCTCAAAGTGATATGTTTAGCATCTTTGCTGTTTTAGCAAGTAATTTTTTTTTTCTCTTTAATATAACAACAAAAGAGATTTCAGGCTTTTGAAACAGCTACCTACTTTGACTTCCCAGGTGGTTTTGAGGTGAATACATTAAAAATGCAACTTATTAAAACACACACACATTAATAGAGACTGCTCTGTAAACTGCAAAGCTGCTATTATCACATAGTACAATTAAGTTCCTATTTAATTCATTTATATCTTCCTCATTTTGCACACCAAGCATTTCTGGAAGTTAATTGGCATGAAAGGCAGGGTAAACTATGCACAACAAATTGAGTGTGAAACAAAGTTAATTTAGATAAAACCCATTGTGCAAAACTGCTGGTTCAGCAATATTTGCAAAGGAGAGAAGTCGCCAGCTCTGCTTTAATGTCATTGACTCTTTACACTGTGTCATAGCTGAGATTTCATGCAGGATTGCATTTATTTAAGCCCTAGTTTGAATGCAAGACTCTCTTTTGTGCTCATTAGATAAGAAGCTATGGAAACTACTTCACAGAGTACTACTGACATCAAAGAAAAAAATTATTGAATATTAGCTAGAGAAATAGTTTTCATTTAATGGAGAGTTTATAGGAGTGATCTAGCCTTGTTGAATCCTGACAGCCTCCTGAAGTCAGTGTTAACTTTGTTATTTTCAGCCTATGTATTTTCATAATAATTATCATAAAGGTAATTCAGTAATACATTTTAATACATCTATGTAATACCATAATTCCTCTAGAAAAGACATTCCAGACAACTGAGGGGGGGCAGGGCAAGAAGAAGGAAAAGGTATAATATTATGATTCAGGTTTGAAGCAAATGAAAGAAAGGCCTGAATACATTCAGAGTTAGAACTGAGAGTACAAGGCGATTAATACTACAAGTAACTTTGCAAGTGGAAGTACAGCCTTTCATATTCTATTACAGAGGATGAAAAGTCACTCCATAACAGCTAATGTATTTAAGCCAATTTTCTAATATAAATATTAAAAGACACAAGATTGGTTGGAAAAGGAATAAAAGCAAACAACGAAGGATTACATGCAACTAGGTATTTAGATGAATTTCCTAACCACTAATTTTTTGCTTCTTTTTTATGATGTAGAAAACAGTTTGTGGTAGCACAGTGTTTGGCTCCTTAGCTGAAATCTGTGTACATGCTTCTAGTCTTTAATTTATTATGTCTCGCCATATCTTTCCTCTGCATTTTTCATTATCATTCTATTTTCAGTAGCAAAATGCAAAACAGCATTCCTAGTTTTTATTCTGGAAGAGAGGAGCATCTCCAAACTGTTCTATTTCAAATAAAATGTGTAGTATAATAAAAGAAATTTTGATATTGCCCAGGGATTTGAAGATCCACCTGTTAGGAATGACAATGGATAAGAGGATTAGTGAGGTTAGTCTGAAATGCCTCATGTATATATCAGTCATGGAGAAAAATGTGTTTTAAAGTATTGGACTGCAGAAGGTAAATGCGCATATATTGTGTAGCCCATGACTACAAAATAGCTTCTACATATGAAGACATTACTCTCTATATATAGTGGACTGCATAAGGCAGAGAAATACTTGAAGATAAATCAGTGAAAGTAGTAAGACTGTATGTGTTACAGAGAAATGAAACACATTCATATTATAGGCTACTTTGTAGTTATTATTATACTGAAATTTATGGGGCCAGATTAGCTGCTCTGATTTTTTTGCTGTCCTTTTTCCAGCTGGATAATTGATCGTAACTGGAGTGCAATATTTTTGTAAAATCAAGTTTTATGCTGACTGAGATGGTCTTGCTTAGGCTTGCCTATCTGTTAGGAAAAATCATATTTCCTTCTATATGAAACTTGTTCCATATAATTTTTCCCAATTAGACAGAATTCAGCATGAATCATGGCTTAATAAGATGTAGAACCTGTAAGATGTTAAACACTTTGAGAATGGGACTGGAGACCACATCCCTGAAAAAGGAGTATCAAGATTCCTCTAAAGTGTCCCAATAAATCTATTGTTTGTTGAAATAATATCACCAACGCACAAGCTACTGCTTGCAGATTTGCAGTTGATAATCAAGCAGAAGTTATTTTCATTGCTTCAGTCACTGGAGTCAGTTTATATGTCCGTATTCAAGACCTTTTTCAGCAGGTCATAAAACTCTGAAGGAATTCAGGCCATAGTTGGTAGAAATTAAATTCCTCTCATCCATCACTGAAAGATTGTTTATCAAGATGCTGCAGATGAATTAGTGTAATCCTTATCACTTAATGTAGCCTGACTTGATACCTTTACTGGAATTAGTTCTCAGAATTAATCAGCTTAAGAAATGTTAGGGAAGAGGAATGTCAGCTATTAATTTGCAATTTCAAAAAAAAAAATTGCCCATCTAATAAAAGAAGAAGGAAACAAGCTGCTCTCTACAAGTACAATCCTGTGATTTCTATCTGAACTGCATACATCAAATGTCACTGATTTAAATACCATGCTAAAGAAGTATGCACTGTTTGTTAGGCTGCTTTTATTTTGGTGTAGGCAGCATGCTGCACCAATGTCCTTCTTAAATGGGAGTAGATGTGTCCAGGATTTCAACCGTACCATGTAGCATCTTCTTTTGAAACACTGATATTCTCTTTGTAGAAAAGCAGTCTGTCCAGAAAGGTATTAACTTCAAATGTTAGACTTTAATTAAACTTTAGGACAAACTACAAAGTAGCAGCATCTGGTTTCCAGTCAGGTTTTAAACTATGCCTTATATCATCTGCAGGAGATACAGGTTTGCGTGTCATATTGCTTATGTACCTTCAAAAGATTTTACTAATGTGCTTTGGAAAAGATTACTTCCCCATTCAGCAGTGTGTTAGGATGTAAGGAACAGCCACGTCAAACTCATCATTGGGGTAAAGAAAAATCCTGTAAATGGATGTTCATAAAACTTTCCTTTTTTAGCTCACAGCTAAAGCTGGGCAGCCAGTTTACATCCTTACTGCTGGAATGAAAAAAATAGGAAATGTGCTAGTACTATTTCTTGTTAGGTTGCTACTGATAATTTCCAGAAGAGCTCATGTGTGTAACTTCTTTGGTAGTCCTATTGTATGCTGGGTGAAACAGTCTCCTGCACAAACACCCCACTATTAGAGCAGAGCTAGAGTGAGATTTTAAAGTATTGCTTACATCAATCACCAGAAGAAGATTTTAAAAAACTTTGAGTGTGGCTTAATTTTTCCAACGGGTGTGAGGATTAGGATTTCATTAAAAACATCTCTAAGGAATGATTACCAGGACCTAATCAGTTGTATTCTGAAGGAAAGTGCTTGGGGAATGATGGACACCTCAGAAAACCCTAGAAAGAACCAAATTAAGTTGTATTTTCTCCTGGCCACTGCCGTGTGGGCAACTGGGGTTCCTCTACCTCTGCTATGTGTGGCAGGTGTCTTTCAGACAGTGAGAGCAGAGGATAAGAGTGCAAAATTTATCTGAGCAGGGATGCAAACACAAATTTGGCAACATCTACTTTCTCACTGGTTTGCTGGGAAAATTTTTCTAACAGGACCTCTTTCAATTATTTTTGTTTTGATTGAATTTTGAATTCCACCTTGCATTCTTGGGGGACATAAAAATGGACCTCTTCCTTATTTATTTAAAGTTCTCAAGCTCCAGAAGACCTTTCTTCATTCTTACCTTCTGGGTAGGAGGAGGAAACTTCAAGCTTTTCCTTTGCTACTGTACTTTTAAGGGAATGATGACCTTTATTTTACACCTATATTGTTGAATTGTTTTCTTAGCGGAGTAGAGTGTAGTACTATGTGTTGTCCCAGATGATACCAAAATTATTTCTCGAGAAAATGTAATTATCCTAGTTTGGGACCAAACATATCCTGACATTATTTGGAATTCAGGTGGAAAATGTTGATGCTACTTTGCAGTCACATTTTCCATCGCAGTATTTAAAATGCCTGTGAGCTTTGGGTTTTCCTACTACTCATACCCTCACTATAGGCTAAAAAAGAACTATGGCAAGACATTTTGTCACTCTCCTGAAGGAATGAGTATAACAGATTATGAGTTTTCCCAGTTTATGCTTTTCTGGAGATATTGCATGTTCATTCCCTTTGACCAGATCTTGTGTTAGTGTCACTGGCCCTGCAAAGAGGGGCCATGTGCAGCTGCAGCGTTCATATCACACAGAGCCTTAGATAGCCAATCTAACAAACTCTGTTAGTTCAGAGTCTGCAATTAGGACAAGAGATGAGGGAATCGATACTTAAGCAAAACATTGCAGAAAGGAGGGATTGATTCAGGATATTGCAAATCCAGTGATGCATAAGGATGTGCAAAGGAGTTATTTGCTAAAGTAACTGGGAACACAGCCTTCGGGAAAGGCTTTCCAAACTATTTCTTCCTCTTGGGATATGCAAGTACATGGTTATCCAGCTGTCCTGACTTGTTAAGCCCACTCCTGTTAGAACAATTGCATGGTGACATCCCAGAAGACTCCTGTTAGAACAATTTCATGAGGACATCAGAGAAGTTATGAAGTACAGAGGATGTTATAATAATTAGAGGAAATTTAAGGCAATGAAGTCCAGGAAATTATACAAAATCCTCCATTTGTAGTTAATTATCTGAATGCAGACTCCACAGCTGCCTTGCAGGAAATGAGTGTTTGCTTGAAGAGCTTTACCCAGTTTTGTCCAAGAAAATGACCAAGAGCAGCAGAAAGTTTGGAGCAAAGCCCATGACATAAGCCTTTATCCCCTATAGCCAGGGCTTTTGCAGTATCTGAGACTGAACAGGTTAAAAGCAAAAATGACTATTTTTTTGAAAGCACAAGAACTTTCATTAAGCCGGTATAGGCTATATATTCACAATCTGGGAGATGGCTGTGAATGTTAACAGGCCTTATGGTATAAGGAAATAATATCCGTTTCTGTTTACAGTTATATTTCCCAGGAGTGGGCAGCAGATTAAATATGTGAACCCATGTTTTGAAGGCACATTGATCCATGTTTAGCAATAATTTTCATGAATGCCACATCAGTGTAGAAGAATCATCTGTTAAGACTTCACAACTTTATTAGGATAACCTAAATGATGAATTTTGCTGTCTCAATATGATTGTCCACTTACAAATAGCTGCAATCCAGAAGCTACGGAATTCTTTGGGCATTGGGCAATTGTCTTCAAGGCTGTGTGTGGGCTGTTGGAGCAGACATCAAGACAAAGCGCCAGAGGGGAGTCATTTTCATACAAATGTTTTCTGTCCATTGACCTCCCCCCAAAAAAAAATCATTCCAGGTAAAACAGACTGGACAAACTGCATCTGTAACTCTGCCTGCCGGGACATTAGCAATGATTTAGGAGCCTTCACCTCCTCCTGCATCTGGACTCTGCAAAAAAAGCTAAACCTGAAACAAACCCCTTGGCCATCAGGGATCTCACTAGCGGGGGGAGCACCATGTCTGCACCAGTACAGGCTGTACCAGCAGATCGATCACGGGCTGTGCACACTACAGACGAGCAGGTTTCAGGGGAACCCAGCAGTCACCAGGACACCCATACGAGATAGGCAGTGGCCCTGCATTTGGCTCTAGTGAACCGAAGTGCAAGAGCCACGAGCAAATTAGGGCCAGCGGTGCCAATGCAAGTCAGCCCGGAGGAGGTGAGCGTAAGCACAGCTACCGAAGGGAGCACAGCTGGCTACAGCTCCAGAGACAGCCTGCCTGAAGGACGTGTCAAGGTCAGCTCCGCACAACTCCTACTGCTGTCTTAGCCTGATATAACTTCAAGTCAGACCTATTCGGTCTGATTGTATTAGTAGTCACTGTGCTTTCAGTGATTTTTAATTATCCTGCTGTATGTTTACTCAAAGACACAGAAACAGAAGAGCAGGGGAAAAAAATTATACCAAATATTTGAGCTCAACTATCTTTCATTTCCTTCTGTTTTCAGAGATGCGTCTGCAGGGGGGGTGGCTCATGGAAATTGGAAGGGAAAAGAGGCCCTGGTGACAGCAGGACATCTAATTTGTCACTCCTCTTGTACAGCCATTTATTGTCACCTGCTTCCTATTGTTTTGGCCAGTCCAAGTTATGGGTTTTCTAGTATTTCTCACGGGACATTATTCTAAAGGTTCATATAACTGCTATGAGAAGGTTTTTAGCAAAGACTATATTTTTCTTGTCTTAATTTCAATCTATTATCTCTATTCACCTATTCTTAACTATGCCAATTATGCTTCCACTTAGATGTTAACAATTTGGCTTTTAACATTGCCCACAGTGTTTCCTCTGTGTATGGTTACAGACCATTGCCTTCTTCACCATGTTGGCTTTTATAACTCACCCTTAACTCCTTTAGTCTGCCTACCTCTATAGCATAAAATGTACAGAAATTGAATACAGTATTGGACCTGCAGTAAATCGGTTTTACTGCAGACAGAGAACAGCTTCTAACACTGAGCTGTGTCATGGTTCACTACTTAGTCAATTTGTTTCCCTCTCTTCCTCTAATTATGCATGTCATGTTTACAGTCCACTGTGATACACACATATATTATAAAAACTAGACCATTCTAAAATAATTTCCCCATGTAATCACAGGTTTAAGATCACATTACTGACAGAAAGGTTCTAATAAAGCAATATTTTTTTTTATCTTGTGCTGTTCTCCAAAAATGCTTTGCAATAATCATTTCACATTCCAAATTATCCTGCTATGCACACACGTTAAATGACTGGCTCGTTTCTTCTCTCATGAGAGACTTTATTTTGGCTTAAGGGACTGACTGCTGTGTTTGCTGTAAAATACTTGTGGAAATGTTGTGAATTTCATATCTAAGACATAAGATTCAGGTGAATAATATCAGTTGATTGTTATGATCAAGTGAAAATGGAAATCACAGAGAGGAGGATATATTTGGTTTACAATGCATCTCTGTTTTAAATACTATTTCAAATTATGTAAAGCTAGGACTGTTAATTAATGACTCCTGAAATACCTTTAGCAACTATTCAAGCTGCCTGTGGTTGTGAGTGGGAGATTCATACAGCAGAGCAGTGCAAAAGCTTTTCTTATTCTGAATTGTTAGTGTCAGAGGAACTAGAATCTCTGACAGAAAGGAGTGGAAATAAACTAGGCTTGTCACTTGGGCTACTCAGTTACTGAGAATTTTCTAGGTTCCATTAAATATATTTAACAAAAATATTTATGACGTGAATATTTTTGACAGCCTAATAAGTGGTATTAAGTTAATGAATGAAAATAAAATTCAAAATTAATGAATCAAAATAAATGAATTAGAGTGGTCATTTTTTTTACCACAATATGAGGGTGATTCTCAGTTGGTACTGAGTTTGAAACCCACTTAAATCCATTGACTTAAGTTCATTAGAGTTATGTCAGGCAAAATTAGGCAAAGCTTCTTTTTGGTAGTAGAAAAACAATAATGAATGTTTTTAAAATTTGTGTTTTACTGGTGTCTAACCTAGCTCTGTAAGGTGAAAGGCCCCTGTAAAATGACAGCACACAGCAGACTGTATTGACAAACACGGTAATGGCTAAGCAGGAAGAATTTGGGGGCAGATTTAATGGAAAAATGAGATTTAATTGAGATGCTTAGAGTAACACTTTCACTCTTCATTCAAGTGCTTTTGTACCTCTTGGATTCTGGCTTTATGTCTCAGCTGAAAACAGCATCAGAGCCTGTTCCAGCCTAGGATTTTAAGTCAGTGCTCATTCTGAAGGAAGAATGACCCTTACAGTGCTTAATCGACCACAGCATTTCTCAAGAATGACCTGGGGTGGTCTCGGAGGTCTCCCATGCAAGTAGGAGCAATAATCATTGCTCACTGATGAAACTGAGTGTATCATCATAGAGTGCAGTGGCCCTAGCCCTAATAGGCTAAGTACAAAAGGGAGGAGGATTCTTAATTTGAAGTTTCACTGTATTTATCAAAACCAAAACAATTTAAGTTGTTCTGATGTTGTTTTCAAGATGAATTTCTATTGTGGAACTCTTTTTGCTTTAGCCACCTATTTGGGTTCACAGACGTGCTCTTGCTACCACAGATAACACCAAGATCACGTGAACCCACCCAGTGTAAATCCTAAACTTAACCCCTGTTTGATCCTCTACCCTGCAAAGACCCCTCTGGCAGTGTATGCTGTTCTGAGCCTGCAATTATTGCACCGCCCACATCAATTTATTGTATTCACCCCAGTCTGTATGTTGTTAATCAGTAGATCTGAATTATGTACAGTGACCTCCACAGAAAAGTCATGCCCCCGATTAAAACAATATTCCATCTATTTTCTGTTCAATTTCTCCTTCCTAATTCCCTCACTGGAGCATATTTGCCTTAATTCAATTGGACGCTCAATCTCTCTGTAGCAGGCTGCCATCAGACGACCAAGGGCCCCGCCGTAATTACAAGTAATCCTACAAAGAAATGAATAAAGACTCAATTATGGAGCATTTTAAATGCAGGCTGCACCATGGCTCTGCTAATACGTCACCCCCTACAAGCACTGTGCAATGAGATTGGAGATTGGGTCTCTAATATGTATTAGATTTTAGCAAGATCACTTGCAGGTCCATTTTCCCCTTTAAACCAGCCCCTGTGAAAATTATCCCCTCACCCTCCACTCCCATTTAATTTGATTCTTTTTAAATACCTAAGTGCCTTAGACATTTTCTGTAGATTATTCTTTAGCAAACTGAAGAGATAATTTTGGCTGTTTGGCAGACATATTAGTAACATATTTTTGGTGAAAATAGAACCCTGCCCATTTTTCTGCACTTTACTCCCTAGTAATTTGGATAGCACTAACAGTAGCAGGCAGAGATAGTTTGGTTTGAATGAGCTTGCAATTACCTTTATGGAATGAACTGAAAAAGGGATTCAAATGGCATTTTTCTTCCCTTTCCCAAGATCCCCTCTCTGAGCAGGAAGGGCATATTCTTCCCAGCTAAGATGTGGAATTAGGACTCAAGAAATAAGTCTATGGATGTATTTTCATGCATGGCTTTGGTCTTGGTCATTGACCAAGTGTTTAATATCTTATTTACAAACTTGCGCTCTTTCAAATGGACATAGTACTGATCATATTCTTTTGCCCTTACCTGTCATGTTAACTTTCTCATCTTACCTATCCAAGCTTAATTTTTTAGGGTAAATACTAACGATTACAAGCTGTAAATCATCTTATAACAAATTTCCTGATATATTTATTTTGTATCTGTCTGTTCCAGAATTCACTGCTGCCCAGAAATTTGCTCATTAAATATTTGTTTTAAGTTAATGTAAGTAAAATAAAGAGGGAATTATTTAAAATCCTGAAAAAAAATAGATTTTGTGGTTTTGTTGTATGCTTGTTCATTTAACTTAATCATATGTATTGTATTTTATTGGATTTATAATTTAATGTATTCATACTTGCCAAGAATGTACATCTTTAAAGTACTGAAAAAAGCGAATCTTCCATAACTCAGCTGTGTAAATACATTAAATTCCGCTGATGTCATGATCTAACTATCAAGCCCATGGCATCTTTTCACGTCTTCGTTTTTAACCATCCTATATTCACCAAAGTTTGAGTTCAGGCTTTACTTGAAATTTTACTATTCTCTGTGTGAAATGGAATTACAGCTGACTTGTGAGTAATGTTCTTGATTCAAAGCCTTTTTATTTCCTTTCTTTTTATTTCAAACACTGTTGTTTCATGTACAAGAGGATAATTAATACTGTGACAGCAATTTCTATTAGAAGGGGGAAAAATAATTTTTATTGCATCTTATCTTGTTATCAAGTTGAAACTTGGGATAACTAACTCCCTAGCAAGAAGTATTTCATTATTTTGTCTCAAGTGCCCACAAGTCTGTTCTTGCTACTACCTTAATGATCTAGTCTTTAACTCAGAAAAGAAACAAATACACTTAGTCCTTTAAATAAGTAGGTCAGCTGCTCGCAAAAGACACCGTTAGTTTAGCAGGATCCAAAAGGGGGCAAAACTCAAAACTCCTACATGACTTCTCCAGTTGACTGTCAAGGTCTGTTTGAAGATCTGTGCCACTCTCCAACCACTGTCTGGGTGATCTAAGCGGTTCCTGAGCACGTGTGTAGTCAGTGGATTTTTCTTGTTTGTTTTAGTGCTATTCTCTTATGATGAGCCAACTAAGGGACTTTCTTCTTCTCTGTTTTTTAAAACATAATGTTCTGGTATAATTGTCGGCATTTTGTTTCCTTTTTACTTTTGTACTTGTTAACTCTTCACTCCTTGCATATTTTCCACACCCTCACCTCTCTTATCTTGTTTTATGTAGATAAGTTAGAAATAAATACTGAAGCTGGTGTGATGCCATCAGCATGACAATGAGTACACCCTAGCCTAGAGTTCAGATCATGTTCAGATCTCATTCCAAAAAGACATAGCTGCACTTAGAGGAGATGGTCAGTTTATACAGACAGGGACCAACATATGGACAAGGTGAATGTAAAAATGTATGGTCTGTTTAGTTTTGTGAGTAAAGCAAGTAAGGTGAGATATGGTAGAGACGTGCCAAATGACAAGTGACTGTAGTGGATTCTGTTTGCTCTTCCTGATAATGTAAGAGCTCTCATTAAAAAAGTAGTTGATCTGTAAGAAACTGATAAAAAAATAAATACCTTTTCAAACAATGTAAAACTATTGACTCTAACTCATAGCCACAGGCAACTTTGGAAATAAGATTTTAGAAGATGGTTAAAGAAAATTGAGCATTTATATGCTCGGTGAGAACATGTGCAGTTACATTGCATAGGAAGGCTATGTAATCAGAAAAAAATGTAAACCCTTGACTTATGCCATGAACTAATCTCTAACTAAAAGCAGTTAGAAACATCCTCTATGGACAGTTTATGCCATAATTGTTTAAAAATATGTTTTGTCATCTTCCTCTGGAGCATCTGGTACTAGTCACTGTCAGAAAAGGGATATTGGGCTTGGCAGTAAGGTAATTGTTATGATGCTGATGCTTTGTTCAAACTGCTAGATAATATGTTTCTTAACTGCACTGTGGCTTTCTGTAAAAATGGTCATTGTCATGGCAACAGAAGTAGAAGGACCATTTTCCTTTTTGAGGATTTTAGCAAGAGCAGCCATATGACAGACTGTACCCTTTCTTTGTGTTTTTTAGTGTAGGCACTATGCTCCTTAAAAAGGGAGTTAGAGATCATATATAACACTCTGGAGGATGAGGGAGAATGTTCTTTGGTAGGAATTGCACAGACACAGAGATTTTTAGGCATTAGAGTTACAAGGAAGAAGGGCTACATGAAGGGCATGAAGGAGAAAGAGCATGCAGCTCCGAAAGCAACCAAGATATTGCTCAGAGGAACAGGAACTGGTGACACTGCTGGGCCCAAGGCACTGCAAAAAGGTGTCCAGAGGGGTTGTGCAGAGTTTGCTGCACTTCAGAAAGCCAGTGAGCTGGCTGAGACAATGATCTGCCTGCAAGGATACAGTGGACGAGGAGAAGTTGGTTTAGAATCCCTTTCTGTTACTATTCCATCTTAGTTTTCTGTATTTAAAAAGTTAATTAACCTATTTTATAGTCTACTAAAACTGGGATTGGGTTTTTTTGTTTGCATAAAAGCTTTTGGGTATTGTTTAGGGAACTCACTGCAAGGGTCTAGATTCCCTGCAGGGCTGTGGCTGACTTGAGGTCACGTCCAACCCCTTTCCTCTTCCCTTCCTTGCGGTCAGATCTCAAGCCTCTAACCAAAATAGAAATCTGTCATTAATCTTCTCTCAGACCATAGCTGGTCACATGGGTACCAGCTACTACTGCTTCAGCAGATCCAGCCGGGTTAGATCCTGCAAATATCTCCAGTTGGGGACACATGACGGAAGTTGACTAAAGTGATGCCTAAGCAGCTCCCTCAAAAACTTACTGTGGTTTATCCATCCCTCAAAGGCACAACATGTTCAGATTAATGCATAAACATGGCAAACGGCTTACATGCAGGGTATTCTTTCCCTCAGCTAAGCTATCTTCTGCACTGACACAATGAAGCAGCTTGATTTCTGTACAGACTTCTGTCTGTACCTTCCCTGTCAGTTCCTCTCCACTGTCTCCTCTTTGTCTGGGCTCTGGAAGCCCACAGCCCTCCTTTGGCACATACCTTATTCTTTGAGAAAGGAAAACCACCGAACCCAGACGAAAGCAGATAGGCACCTTCTCCTTTCAATTAATAACACAGCTACTGCTGTCGTAACTCCTTTGATGGCTGGTGCAGGAGGTTTCCCTTGAATCCTCGATGCTGTGTGCTAATACTGAACCTACAAAGAAAAATAAGACACCAGTTTCCATTAACAATGCAGTGCTTTCAGACAGGGTTGCACTTAAAAATCATAAAGGTTAGACAGGCAGTTTTTCACAAATATGAATACTCATGCATTCATTTACGAAGCTTGTTATTTTCTATGCTAGAATGAAATCTTGATCCCACCAAAATAGATGAGACCTTTTGAGTTATCTTGCACAGAGCTGGGGTTTCAGATTGGAGAATTAGAATTACATGAGAATGTTTTAATACATTAATGTCTCAGTAAAAAAATCCTAATAAGGGAATGAAAGGAATTACCAGGTTAGTATCAGCAAATTCAAAACTGGAGAACAGTTAATTTAATAAATAATGAGTATTCCTTTAAAAGAGATAAAAATCAGGGATTATAGCAACTAGCTACTTCTCAGCAGCTTAATTAAACTATGATGAAGACAGGTTTTTTTCAGCACACTTACTTGTGCTGTGTATATTTTAAATACCAAAAATAATTATTGACTTCCAATTAGATTAAATTTTGTCATTATTTTTAAGAAAGTAATTAACCTGCAACAGCCTCTAAAATCAACTTACTAATTATTAATCAGTAATATAATAGGTTAGTGAAACATACTTACCAAAACAGAAACTAGGATTAGATGTAATGTTTTGGCTGTAAGGCTTTTGTTGTCTGAGGAAGAAAGCAGAAGTCTATATACTTTATTTTCTTCTGCTGCCAGAAGAAGCCTTGGCAGCCACGCACCATCTTTAATCTTTTATTTCTTGTGTCAGTTTTAGTTAATTTGCTTTTAGCTTTCATTCCATGCATTCATTTAAGAGTATCCCTGTTATTCCACACTAAGATTGAATCATAAAATTCATGCAGATCCACTGACTTTGAATTGCTTCACTGACTTACAGCCCTAGGGCAGATCTAGTTACAGAGTGGAGCCACTTCTCCAAGCCAGTGTCACCCAGTACATCTTAGTCTGGGATGGCTGAAATGGTATCACCTATATGGAATGGTAGTTCCTTTAAATTTATTTCTTTCAAAGTTCCTACTTCTGCTTCTTTGGAGGCTCTTTTCAAGGCTTTATGACTTATCCTAATCCTTAACAAACACAAATCTGTAAGGTATAAATCGGAAGACATGACTGAAAAGAATTTTGTGCGGTTTCTTTGTCTGTTTAAAGTGGGGGAGAAATAAGGCAAGGCACATTTATGTCCTGGGTTCCAATAATTTCTTGCTTCCGAATAGGTAAAATAAAACACCCTTTTCTATCAGGAGAGTGAGTAATCCACTCAGTTCCTTTCCCTGCCATCTATGACATGCAAGAACCATCAATGTTCCTCGTTACAGGGGAAGATCTTGGTCCAAAAAGAAACCACAGCATGACATACCACCTTCTTGCATGAGAGCGCAGCTCTGCTGCAGACCCTCTCCATAAATAGACTCTTAATAAAAAGGTAAATCTGGAACAAAGGCAAAGAAAAAAGCACAGAATAGCTATTGGGGTCACAGACTTCTTTCTATCCAGTATCCCAAAATACAAGGCATATAAAGTCCTGCTGCCACTATTCAGCACAAAGAATGCTACTGCTCTTGCATGTTTCATTGAGTTCTCCTCTTGTTGCACTATTCAAACTCTGGAGCACATTCTTCATACTTTTTTTTCTCTCACAGTCTTCCATACTTTTTTCACACAAATGGCTTTTCCACATATTTAAGCTTTAATTTAGTCCATGAAGTTCAGATTCATACAACTTGTGCCCTGAGACCATGAAAACACTGCACAAAAAATGAAGATGTCCACGGTTTGAAGAACTAAGATCTTCTGTCCTTTGCCAGAAAATGTGCTTTCACAGAGGTCAATGACTTCATTTGGTTACAACAGTGTTAAGACCTGCTTCTTTCCTTGTTTCTGTTGTCTCCAGCTAGGACAATAAGATTAAATTCAAGCAGAGAGTAAATTATGAGCCTAAGACACTGATATAAATAAGAAGTAAAGCTCAAGAAGTCAACACATTTAGACTTTCATTAAATGGGGTGAGATAACAAATACACCTCTACCAGGAAGTGTTCTCAGCACACTGAAAATATATGAATAATGTATAATAATATGGATTGAGAGCTGAATGAATATACCAGCTGCTTTTCAGAGGATATTCTGTCCCTGAATGTGATATGCTATTATTTCACAAGGCCAAAAGTCCTTGAAATGGATGAGGCAATGGCCGGGTTCAGAGACCATTCAGACAAATTGCAAGAAAAGGGTTGCTGTAGAAATAGTCATTATTTGGATGGATTTATATAATTTTAAGCAGAGTATATTTTATAGTTTTCTGAGAAGTGTTGACTGTATGAGGCCAATGCTTGTGTTGTGCATTAATTGTCTCTGTCATAGAGATGTCTTTCAGGGCTCTTCTGGCAATTCTGGGCACTGCAGTTATCCCAAAGAGACCTCCTCAACTCTGTGATAGCAAATACTCTGATCCACTCATACTGATTTCTCTGTGACATTTGCCTTTGCCAGACTGCTTGAAAAGTACAGCATAGAATAAGCTACATCCTTCCATCATCAAGCAATTTGTAGAAAATAAATCTGTAGCGTCTGGGAAATTCTATAACCCTTTCACACTACCAAAGTATGTGGGAGAGCAACACTCAGATTTCTTACTATGCATCATGGACTTCTGTTTCTTGAAAGTCTACAATGACATTGTATTTCTTAGTAAGACTTTTGCAAACCTATGGCTTTATTGTTTCTTCTTAATGACTAGAGTTGTGAAAGATTTAGCATTTCATGTTACCTTGGTCTTTTAGGTAAGGTTATTTTAATGTCTGATGGCACAACTGAGATGATCACTTAAATGATGATCACTACAGGATGATTTAGACTAGGCAGGAATTTAGAAAGGAAATAAACCCAACAGCCTGCTAAGCTAAGTCTTCACCACTGAAAAAGTCTTCAGAAAATTTGGTTTGGGTTCAAATTGTAATTTACTTGCAGACTGCTTTCCCTCAGTACAAAGAAGGAAATTCTTCTCCTTCCTAGGCAAAAAGTATAGCTGTTAAATTGGGTAACAAGGCGATGAAGTAGGCTGCAGTCACCAGAACCCACAGATATTCCACGCACTTTTGCCAATGGAGCTTTATCCCGCTGGATGTTACAGCTGATGCTATAAGTTGAGGGTACCTGCTCTCCTACAGCTGTACCATGACCAGTTCCATTCCTGCTGAAGTCAGCCAGTTTCAATGGGAGCAGAGATGGGTCCTCTTCCAGTCGCTTCTAAGCTGAGCCTTAACCCATGGACTACAGCAGGCAAATATAATAACCAAGAAAGCTATTTACATCAGTAAGTGCTCAGAACACAAGACCAGAGAAAGAAAAGTGAATGAAAAACTGGACTAAAATAGGATATTTAGCAGGTTCTTAAGATTCTTCATTGCTTAGCATTAATTCTCACTTCTTTTTTTTTACTCACAGAATACATATCACTTTTCTATCTTTACAGCAATCCTATAGATGTATGCATAGAGTTATTTCGGGGTATCACAGACTAGGTAGAGCTACCTAGTTTAATAGCATCAGCTTGTATGTAATAAATGTTGATCTTGCATTAAATTCTTGTAGGGTAACTTGTGACATGCCCCATTTAGCACCATGTCACACGATTTCAGCTAATTAAACCTTATTTCTGATATATAAGAAATCTATATTATGCATTATTCTTATTACTGCGATCCTTTTTCTTTACAAAGCCTCTAAGAATCCTTAATGATTTTAATGATTTAAAAACCTGGTTATTCAAAACAGAGAGTGTGTGATGATTGTTATCGCTGCAGATCCATTGCAAAGAATGCAGTTACAATCAGCTGCATTTTTGAGAAATGGATTGGTAATATCATAAAACTTACATAACACAGTTTTATCTTTCTTGTGGAGATATACAAGGCCAAAAAGACCTCATGAAGGCATCACCATTTATGCCTATCATGAATTGTGTGAATAAAGTATAAAAAGAACTAATTTAGATGCTTAAACTGAAGCCAGGATAAGCTTGGCATGGCTGAGGAAAGGAGGAAAAAACAAGGTGGCTATAAATCATATTTGTTGTTCTTCAGTCTCCAGTGCAATTTAGAAAAGCCTTGGGGCTCTTTAAATTACGCTCAGCTGTCTACAGCCCTACAGGGTAAGTCCTGCACCTGGAAAGTGCCGCAGTAGAAAGTTGTCATGGCTCCTCTCTCCAGGATCAGACCTGGTGGAGACGAGACTCTTAGCCCCATGATGACTCACCTTGGGAAAAAGAAATTAACGTGGGAAACTGCATTATCTGTGTGTGTGCATGAGCACATACGTGTTTTGTAGCATGCAGTAGTGTGTTCATTAAGTAGTCAGCTACATCTGACTTGGCTTCTCAACCTGTGTTGGGGTTATTCACAGTACTGCTGTCATTATTTTCCAATTATACATTTGTTATCCCATGCAGGGGAGAAGGAGGGATGGAATCAGCACAAAATAATAGACAGGTAGGACTGCAGTCTGTAGTCAGAGGAAAACGGAAATCCATATGTATGGAGATGTAATTAGAAAGATCGCTATTTAAATGTGACCAGAACTCTAGGTCAAGGTCAACAGTGCCATTGTTAACTGTAGCTGATTTTTACTGTGAACAATGGGTCCAAAGCTACTATTATGATTTGCACAGATGGTTAAAGTTACATGTTTTTACAAGTTTTCACATGATTTTTTCTACAGTGGGAAAACTTTCATCTATATAGGTTGGGGTTTTTTTTGGATGGAGAGTATTATACAACACAACAGAACAAAACATTTCATATAGCTTCACAAGGGACTAACTCTCTTTCATTTCCTTTCGTTTCATTTCATTTCATTTTCCTAAGCTTCAAAAGTCACCTTGCAGGAGAAAACAAAATAATTGTGTTGTAATCTTCAGTTAGAAACTTCCAGGGAACCTCTTGGAAAAGCTGCATGTAACCTAAGAGTTGTCAGCTGAGGACCTCTGGGCCACCATAATAATCTCTGCACCATGTTTAGAGTCTGCTTGAAAATCAAATAGGAATGGCATCAACCTAACTGCCTGGAAAATAGTGCAGGATAGGGAGTGTCTGCTGCTATAAACTTCAGGCACTTCCTTAGACAAGATTGGACAGAAAAATTTTTGCTTTCAAAGCTTGATAACTGCTCCTCTTTAGGGATTCTCATTGTTTAAAGATTTAAAGGTGACCTAGATATTTGGCTATACCGTGGGTGTTTATGCAGGCAGATAGTTCAGAGAAAAAAAAACACAAAGGAAACACTGCTGTTAGTGCCACCAGGTGTAGAATCACCTCCCTGCACCCACATTAATTTATCACAGTGGGAGGTAACTAATTTCTCTGAGGAGGTTTTGAATAGCAACTTCTCAGATGAACTAAGCATACTATATCTATGTGTATATATATAGGTATACATATAGGTAGATACACACACTATCTAAAGTCCTATTCATTGCTCCATGTGCATTTGAATTTTTTTTCACTACAGAATGTACTATATAACAAGTATTATATATAGATACTGTCATAACACCTAGGTAAAGATCACACAAACCATGAATTTCAAATTCTTTACAGATTTCCTGTTGTAAACATACTTTTTTTCCCACTGGAAATCTTGTTAATGGAAATGTTAAGAAAGATGTAATCAGTATTTGAGATGTCACATTTCCTGTTTTTTCATCTTTGTTACTGTTCTTAAGTCTAACCGTGCCTTTAGTACAGGGCTCAACTCTTTCTTGGACTCACAAGCATCACCTCTGTCTTGGGACGCTTATAGGAGATTTCCCAAGACACAAAGGGTAGCACTTTCAGGTGTAAGTTACTGTTTAACTTTTCATTCAAGTCCATATTGGCTAGAAATTTCCGTCATATGATGGTTGTAGCCAACTGTATGAATGCATGTGATCTAAACCTCACCTACACTGGATATCTATTCACCTAATGAAAAGAAAACACTCATCTGGCTCTTATCAACATACCCACTAATCTCCCAGCAAAGTCATGGAAGAAGGTAAAAGTTGCAATAATTTCTTTAGGACAGAGTTGCACTTGGGGCATATTAGTGTTAGAAAGCTGGTACTACCACTACTTGTTTTGCAAATAAAGGATTTCCACCTCTGTGGCCATCAGCATGGAGCCTTTCAAAAGTCACAAATTCACTAAGAAAAGAAAGTAATTGAAAATCACTGAAATAGATCTCTATAGCTGTCGTGGTTTCAGTCCAGTTGGTAACAAAGCACCACGCAGCCGCTCGCTCATTCCCCGCCCCCCCACCTCCGGCCACAGTGGGATGAGGAGAAAATATAAAGGCAGGCTCGTGGGTTGAGACAAGGACAGGGAGGGATCACTCCTCACTTATGGTCACAGGCAAAAAACAGGCTCAGCTTGGGGAAGAAACAAAATCAATTTAATTTACTACCAATCAAATCAAAGCAAGGATATTAGGAAGTAAAACCAAACCTTAGAACACCTTCCCCCAACCCCTCCATCCTTCCCGGCTCAACTCCACTCCCGGTTCTCTCTCCCTCCTCCCCACAACGGCGCAGGGGAAAGGGGAATGGGGGTTGGGGTCAGTTCCTCACACCTTGTCTCTGCTGCTCGTTCCTCCTCACTCTTCTCCTGCTCCATCGTGAGGTCCTTCTCACAGGAGACAGTCCTCCATGGACTTCTCCAACGTGAGTCCTTTCCATGGGCTGCAGTTCCTCACAAACTTCCCTGCTGTGGGTGCCTTCCATGGGCTGCAGTCCTTCAGGCCCAGCCTGCTCCAGCGTGGGCTTCCCCACAGAGCGGCGGCCATCTTGGGGGGCATCCATCCCCCTGCTCCGCCGTGGGCTCCTCTCTCCCCGGGCTGCAGGTGGGCATCCGCTCCCCCGCTCCCCTCCACGGGCTGGGGGGGACAGCCTGCCGCCTCCCCGCGGGCTGCGGGGGCATCCCCTCCTCCTTCCCTGACCTCGGCATCCGCAGAGGGGTTCCTCTCACGTCCCACTCCCCCGACTCCCTCACGGGGCCTTCCCCTTCTGAAATCTCTTCTCCCCGAGGCGCTACCGCCGTCGCTGAGGGGCTCGGCCTGGGCCAGAGGCGGGTCCGGCTCCGAGCCAGGGGAGCTTCGAGCAGCTTCTCCCAGGAGACGGCCCTGCGGACCCTCCCCCGCTACCAAAAAAAAAACCTGCGCCACACAAACCTGTAACAATAGCCAAAGTGTTGAATTGTGCAATCCCCATGTCCAGCTCTACAGCCCTCCTTAAACTGATTCTTCTGAGCTCTGCCAGTATTTGATGTACTTTGTTTTCAATTACCCTGTGGTGACTGCCACCACCTGCATTTTTCAAACAGCAAGTAATGTGTTACTGCCATTGATATTAGGCTCCATAGGGCAGTTACAGAAGAAGCCATGCTGCAGGATTGTCAAATTAAGCCTTGCGGGTTAGGCTGCGACAGCAAAAACGCAGGAACTCTGCAGCTGTTGGGCAGGAGGTAAGGCTGGATGATGGACTTGACGAAGTTCATTATAAAGGCCCAGGGAAGAAGAGAAGTCTGGGTTAAGGCTGTCTATATATGTGAATAAATGCTGTGGCAAAGACGTCCCTACAGGGGATGAAAAAGGCAGGTGTGCTCCTCTATGGTCTACCAGAAAAGTGAGTTTCCACTAATAGCCACGGGGCTTGTGATGCAAATGGACCCTTTTCTTCCTGGACATGTTGCCCCCATACAGTACTAATGCGTACAGAATCTTTGTCTTGTGAAGAAATAACACCGAGACATCTTGTTAAGTACTGTGGAGGACAGGAATTGGGAGAAAAGGGTCCGGGCCTCTGCACACACCTAGACTCTGGCTCAGCTCTGCCATCCTCTGCATTGGTGTTTGGTCTCTTTCAGTGCAGAAAAAAAAATAATGTAAAAAGCACCTATGCTTTGCTGTAGGAACACAAGAAATAAAGCAAAGGCTGAATTTAAGATCTAGGAAAAGAGGCCAGTACCACCATCACGTGCAAAGAGAAGTTGCTTAATTGGAAACCACGGAGCCAAAGGGAGATAACCCCTGAGCTCTCTTCACATGGTAGAATTTATTCCAAGTTTTTGTGGGATGTGTAATACCACCTTTGGCTGATTATTTTTTCAATGACTGTGGGATGCAGTCCATAGCTGTATAGCTCTGGCTAGATAAGTGCCTTGGAATGATTGCAATTGCTAGGTAAGAAACTGTTTCCCTCAAAACTGAAAGAATATAAAATGTTTCAGGATGGAAATCCCTGTTACCTCCCATACAGTTCAGATAATTTTTCCAGGTGGAACAATTTCTGACTCCTGCTGGTGATTGGCTTGTGCTCCAAAGCTCAACAGCTCTTGCAAACTGAATTCCACCTTATGTAATTGCAGCAGCTGTTTATATTTGATATAGTACCTTCTTTTTAAAATAGATTCTGAAGGTTTCCCTGTGATTTCCAGACAGCCTCATATCATAGTAGGTACTCACACAATAATAGTGAGTATCCCCCTTCCTATTTTTATACAGGTAAGTTTATAGACAGCAAGCTACACAAAGTAAATTTCAATCTATTTGATACGGCTAAGCCAACAGCAACGCTTCAGTAACAAAAGACAGCACTGCGACCAGAAAGGCCTTGAAACGCGCAAGTAGCAATGAGGTTTTCAGGCTCACTTGCCCTTGAAAGGGTATTCCGTAGGTTAGAAATCAAAGCACAGAAAGCCACTTTAAAACATGCTAAATGCAGAAGCATATTCTGATTGGATAAACTAAAAGAAAGATGTGTCTAACTCAGTCATTTAACTGGTCAGTTAAGGTAAGAGAGACTAGAAAGATTCTGAAAATAGCCACATTAAAATTATAAAAATCAATACAATATTTCACAAGGATTCAGTGCAGTAAGTGCAAAAGCAGAAGAATTATAATGCATAAATCTGAAAGCTTCAGTTTAGCCATGACCTTTGGAATATGCGGCACAGATATGAAGAAGGCACATTTCCGACACTAGTTAAATCTAGAAAGGCACTAAAAAGTCACAGTAGATATGCATACATTGGGAAAAAAACAGACTAGTGCAAAAAACTCCAGAAACTAATCATGACAACCTAACTTGTGTAAATGGCAAGAGATAAATATGAATATAATCAAGGTGCCTAAGTAACACATTACTGACTTGAAGACAGAAGTGTCCTCAAATGTTGGAGTAGCTTATGTAGTTCACATCTGTACCTCAGGCATTCACCTCCTGAACCTCAGCTAGTGTAAATCAGCATAGACTAATTGGATTGAGGTTAGCCACACTGATTTTAACATCTGCTGGGGATTTTGCCCTCTGCTTTGCTCTGTAAGACTGACTAAGGGTTTTTATTACTTTATGTGTCTGTATTCCCTCTTTTTTTTTTCTCTATGGATGACATAAAACTTGTTTTACCACCATGCTGTACCTTTTTATGAATTAATATGCCCAAGACTAAAGCTGAAGTGTGCAGCTGGTTTAAAAAGAAAATCAGTGGAATGTTATTCTCCAAGAATATGAAATTTGTTGAACCTAAGAATGTTGCACACTAATGTGATGATTTAAATGAAATTCTGTTTCTAAAAAATTTGGAAATAATTTTTTATGCAAAAGGAATGTCTCAACTGCAATCTTTTTGAAATAGAGCTATTTGGGTTTTGTGTTGTTTTGAGACAGCTTTATGTAACTGAGAACTCAGTTATAACCCAATTCTGTTTGTGAATGGTTTGCTTGATCAAAAATATGGGGTTTTTAATATATTTTAACACTGGAATTTTTAAGCTTTTGGTGCTGTTCATGTTCAGACAAAAAAAAAAAAAAATCCAAACCTGGAATTTCCCAAATCCAGTAATTCTGGACCCTGTATAAAGTGATGGCTTTGTGACATCAAGCATCCTCACCAGGCAAGGTAAATATTTATCAGAGTTATTTGCAAGGATATTATTCAAAATAGCTGTTGGTAAAAAACTCTAGTTCCACCGAACAAGATTTTCATGTAAATTATTGATTACTTGAGTCCTATGGACAATAAGTTAATATTTGTAATGAATTCAGCTACCAGTTAATTGAGTGGGTGACTTGAAATTTCATATAAATATTTTACAACTAATATGCAAAACTGTTATCTTTTTTCTTAACAATGACCATCAGTGAGTCACCTCCTTGCTTTTCCATAAATCTACTTTTTATCTGGTCAACTATTTCCTAGAAGCTGAGCATCTAATTTCAAAATAAGTAGTTTGTCATTTGGGGCTTTTTTCTGCAGGCTTTTTTCTGCTCTCTTGAGTTTTGCCCATGGATTTGTGCCATGTGCGGTGAAACGTCTAAGCTTTAAAGGTATTCAGAGTTGTGCAAGAGTTGGAGTGAATCATACTGTGGATTGAAAGGTTCCGATTACCTGACAGATGGTCTTCCCTGTCCTAAAACAAAATATAACCTGCCATTTTTATTCATGCTGAATAATGTTTACTCTTCAAGCAACTTCCTATTCCCATTGAAATAAATGGAATGATCAGAGGAGTAAGAAACCCTCCACTTTAAAAAAATAGCAGAAAGAAACCCTCCACTTCAAAAAAATAGCAGAAAGTCATGCAGCACATTTCACCAGCACCACTACATTTTTATAAGTAGACCATTAAAAACACAACACTATCAGAACTGTATTTCTACTTCTGCATATATTTCTACTTCACTTAAAAGCAGCCTTTCAAAGGTGTGTTGGTTACCAGTAAATGTATTTTAGATTATTCCTTTCTATGTTTTTGTTCACAAGCCATCTCTGAAGTTCAGGCAAGAGCTGAGATAATACCAAAACCATTTTTCAATGTATATTTGTTTCAACATCTACATGAATTCACACAATACTCTTTTGAATGCTTTATACGATTACTTTCAGCAAGCATTCATGTACTGAGTTTTATTAACAACTGCTCTCCATTTTTTTTTTTAAACAGGCATCAATAAACATGCATTGAGGATGATTTTTTTACAGTGTGATCTTAACAAGCTATGGCTGCATTGGCTTAGCCCTTCAGCTAAGAGACGCAGTGAGATTTTAAAAGTTCTTGTCACTAATGGAACAAAAGTTTGGTGATTCATCACCTGGCACCTGCCTTGACATGTCATGAGTAAAATGACAACACTGACTCTGTATGGAAGAGGACAAGGGCTGAGGAAAGGCACATCCAGAATGCAGAAAATTTACAAGTGAATGAAAGAGTTCCTCTCTATATGCAGTCTACTCAGTCTGTGCACCTCACCACATTTAATTACTCTTAGACTGATGATTCTGGCTGTTTTCTTGATCTTTAGTAAAAATGGTGACTATAAAAGTTCTAGTGAGAACAGAAACATTCAACCTCTGTTCTCTATGGGTTATGTATGTGAAGACTTGAAAGAGTCAGGAATTAAACAGCTATACTCCTAATCAACAGGTAGAATCCTGAAAATGCTCATTGCCAGGAACAGGGTACTAGAATAGAAGGATCAGTACTTTCATTTATTTAGGTACCTATTATTTCCTTAAGCATCTAAGATCTACTGAGGCAATATGATTGCCAACCTAATTGTTAAATTTATTGTATTTCATGAATGTCTTTCTATCAATCGTATTGAGCCTAATCCAGCTCCATATGAAGTCTCTGAAGAATTATCATTGACTTCAGGGGAAGTTGGATCAAGAAGCAATAGAGATGCTGGTTGATGAGATATGTGCAGAAAATTCAATCACCTCTTAAAAACAAATCACATCCTATCTCAAAAGTGATAAAATGTCATTTAATTTCTGCTGGCATTCCTACTCACTTCTGCACCTGCAGAGACAATATTCTCAGGGTTGAATGATATTTAGAATGAAGACAAAAGCAGAATGTCGACAGGTAAAGTAATTTGGCTCTCATATTGACTACAGCAATTTGGGTGGCCACTGCTGTGAATTAGATGAATGACAGCTGGAAAAAAAATCAGAGTACCAGCAATAAAAATCCAATTGATATGAGAAATATATCTAAAAAGTATAAAATAATGAAATATTAAAATGTTTGATTACCTTTCTACAGTTACCTAGCAAGCACTGTTTTGTAAGTGCTGTCCTTAAAAAGAACCATATAACATTTCCCAGGGAACATGTGATAACTGTTCTCTTTCCTCATACTGTACACTTAAATATCTATGGATCACACTTGCCAGATGAACAAACAAGTGGAGCTCTAATGGCATGGCACTGGCTGGCTATTAGTCAAATAGTGGTGAAAGAGTGGGACATAAAAAAGAAGAAATACACAGGACTAAACTAAATGAGATCAACAGGCAAAGGAAATATCTTTCAAAGGAAGCTTTTGCCCTGAAGGAGATGTGGCAAATATGAATGACTTTCATTAGTCTTCTATGGTAAAAACCACAGAGCAAGGGAAAATATTGCTGGGTTGGAGTATACTTCTATCTTTTGGTGTTTAACCCCTATTTTTTTGGGTGCCCAGTATGGCCCAGAAGATGGGTTGAAGAGGGGTAGAAGAAGGGTATGGCAAATGTGCTTGGTAAGGATTTAAATGTTAGCCTGTTTTCCCCAAATGACATAACCTAAACCCAACAAAGTCCGTGTAGAGTTGCCAGTGGGTTCCATGGTACTAAGACTGCAGTGCTGCGGGCAGATGGTTGCCCATAGCACAAAGTTCATCCTCTTGAAAAGTGCATGCCAAATACATATATTGCCATATAGATATAGACTATATAGGTATAGATATAGGTGTAGATATAGATTATATAGATATAGGTATACATACCTGGCAATTTGGAATTGAAATGTTTTATCAGAACTTTTTACATCTGTAGATTTGGAAGGAGGAAATTTTTTTATAAGGGCTATATATTTTGTTTCAATCTCATAAGAACACTATCTTTTTTTCAAAAAAGAAAAAAAGGAAGTATTTTAATTCATTTGCTTTGATTGTTCATGCTTTATCTAATTGTATTGTGTAAAGACAGAAAAAAGTAAAAGCAGCCAATTAAATGTGTCAGGAAGGTCTTCTCAACATTTCCAGAACAACTTTTTCTTGTAAACTTTCTTGCAGACAATTTTAAAATGTTGACTTCTCTTTCCAATGTGGGATGAAGAGAAAAATCACAAATTACAGGTACAAAAACATGGAGTTCCAATTAGTACTAAAAATGTATTTAATATTGCTACTTACGTACCTCACAAGGCTGGTGGGAGATTTTGTTACACGAGGTTTCTCAGGCTCTGAAGACTGCCTAATGAAAGGTACTCTTTTGTGCAAGCACAAAGTGTTATTACTATATTGGCTTCTGAAGCTGACACAGAGGCAACTCCCATTCCAACAGAGGCAATTTGCAATCCTCATCTAAGCAACCAACTTGCATACACAGTTTTCCCCTTCAGGGAGTATTTTCTCTAAGTATTTTACAGTGTGTGGCTTTATTTATTTATTTTGCTAGTAAAAGGTAAACCGCATGTGTGCAAAAAGCAGTAAGAATCACGCTTGGAAAAAGTCTGGATTGTTCAGGCTTTTCTCAATTCCTTCAGAATGAAATAGCTGCAATAGGACGTAATGAGTTTTCATCTCGGGGGGGTGGGGGGAGTCAAATGTTACTGTGTTATTTACTTCAGCATGTGCAGAGTAGAGAGTGTTTTATTAGGAATATATGGAGTGAATCAATAACCCAGCCTTACCAGTAGCAAAGGACAAGGTCCCCCTCTTGTGATTCTGCCTCCTAGTGCGGCTGCCTGAACTAAGACTTTCTATAAGGCTGTAGTATCGTGTAAATCATTCTCTTTTTTTAACAGGCAATGATTAGTTTGTGTCTTGGATCGGAGTTGACTAATTTCAGTTCTTGAATGAGAAAAGAGAAAATGTATGGATTTTTAAGACATGTATATGCCATATACATATAGGTTAGTGAACATACTACTGATGAAAATGTAGTACTTAAAAGCACAAAGGCGAATAAGCTTTGCTCTTCTGTTCTTTACATATCCCAAGCAGTTCTGATGGTGTACCTCAGTCTGGACTCACAGTGAATTTTTTTCAATTCCAAAGCCATGCTTGGGCCAGCTCTTTCTCTCAATCACAAATTTTCATTAGGATTACCACAGGACAGATTTAAAAAATAGAACAGTACCGTTTTCAATTAACTAGACAAAGAGATATTTTTTTAAGTGCCTAACTGTGTTGGAGTTGGATATGTCAAGATCTTCAGGTATTCAATGCTAAGGTTCTGCTAATAGTGACCACTCACAATATCCCAAACCATGGATCTGCACAGGTGTTCAGCATTTTTAGGTCTGCATGATTCAATTCCAAGCATTCTATAGTATATCTGGTCTTCAAACCTGAGAAAAGTTTAACCAGAGACCCTGCAGCAAATATTATTGACTTCAGTGCTGTTTTTAAATTTTGACCAGTTTTTCAGGAATGTTTCAGGGGGAGGGTTGGTTGGTTGTTTCCATTATCTAGAAAGCATTAAGTTATTTCATAGCAGAATTAGTTTTTAGTGGTAGTGTTTTCACTCTGCACTCTGCTTTATTGCCTATGCTAACATTTACAGTTATTTTTCTCTGGGACACTGTGAGCCTACATATAACCAAGAATAGGCAGAGAACAATAATTCCTGGAAAACCATTTGTCCTATATATTTTGAAGGACTTCTAACAAGTTAATAAAGATTATATCCAAAGACTATTTTGCCACCCCACCTTCCAGAATGCAATGAGGAACCTAACATCCACTAACATTGATCCAACAAGATATAAACTTGTATATATGAAGGTCAGCTTCTTTCTTACTGTTTTTCAGAACACATTTTAGAGAAAATGGAAAAAGTGGATAAGGAAACCAATATTGTGTTCTTTCCTATGAAAAGCTACTATCTGGCCTGACATTTAAAGTAAGATTTGAAAGGTTCCATACAAACTCCACAGTGTTAGATCATCATTCCTTGTAAAACATGCTACGTGAGCCATTTATTTCCTCAAATGATACAGCCGAGAAAATACACAGAAAATGTTGTGTGTGGAATTTCTAACA
The DNA here is from genome assembly GCF_964188355.1 of Buteo buteo. NCBI lineage: Eukaryota > Metazoa > Chordata > Aves > Accipitriformes > Accipitridae > Buteo > Buteo buteo. The sequence continues at coordinate 50,714,744 of NC_134176.1, read as the reverse complement.
TCTCCAATGACAACCCATTTAGCAATCTTTCCATGGCCACACTAATGGGAAGGATTTGTTGATTGCAGATGATAAAAAGGTTATTCTTTCTCAGTATATTGTCAAAAGGTGATATAAAGGCTGATCATCCTGTTCCTCGAAATCCAATAACTCTTCAAATGACCCAGGGATAAGGGGTGGGTTAGAGGAAATAGCTATTGGATCTCTTCTTATCTTTTTTGAAATAATAGGACATTGTACATACAACAGCATGAAAACCAAGTATATACAACTACTGCAGCACTTTGTGGGTTCAACGCTTATAATTAGCAGACAATAGCAGGTTGTCTTTCAAATGATACAGCTAAGGCAACAACAGTAATGATAACAGGGCACTCAGGCAGGCAGGTAATTATCTCCATATAGATGATTAGAAGGTATGGGAGGAAAGAATCTTATGAATGATCTAGCTTAAATTCAGTTTCAAATACCAGTGTATTGAGAAAGAAATTGAAGGCCCTCAGCTTATGTCGTGCATGTTTCCTGAGGAAGCTCTGAGAATTTTCCACTTGACGCGGTTAGTTTAGGGGCTGAGTGTGGCTAAATGCCTAACAGGACCGTCAAACCTGAGCTTTTCTATAACTCACTGTATCAAAGCCTTGGTCTGCATATTTCAAAAAAGAATAACAATTCTCAGACAGAGATTTGCTGAAAGGACAGAGGTGATGGGCCCCAAAAGATTTAAAGAGAACAGGAATAAACAGAAAAGAAACAAATAAAGTTTCCATCTGGCTGGTTATACTGCAAAATAAATAAAAGCTTTGCCCCTGATAATGTTCTTGGAGTAGTTTTAAGAGGCTCTCTCAGAACAAAGTCACAAGGGTTCATAAAAATTTGCAAATAAATTGATAATTTGTAGCACAGCTTATTCACAAGTGTTGTACCCTGGTTGGGTCTTTTTGCTTTTAAGGAGGTTCCTTTGCAAATCAGATCATCTGAAGGTGTGATGGATACACTCAACTCCCTAACCAAACTAGCGGTAGTTTGGTACAGCTTCCAAAGGAGGTAAAGCACTAAGCCATAACGCGGCTGAGAACTTCTCCAGTTCCCATGTGTTCTCTGAAAACCCACAAAGCAACTGAGTGACAGTGAACATCGATGCATATGAGCTTGGAACACCCATCATGCAATTAACACATGAATAGCAGGTGGCTTTTCCAAGACTCATTTATCAATGAACAAAGTAAGTTGTGGGTACAAGGAGTCTCATACATACCTTTTCCATTGTGTGTAATTTGACTAGAAGCCAACCACTTTATTCCATAAATGTGACAGCCTAAGTGAGCCTTCTTTGGGTTCTCCCTACTAAGCAACTGGCAGCATGACAGTGATCCCCTTGAGCTGGGACGCCTTTCAGGGGTGCTCCTCAAGGCAGAGAGACTTCTTACAGACTGCAGGTCTTTGGTAAGTGACCGAAATCGCACATAACCTTGTATTATAGTACACTAAGATTTTTGTCTTGGCAACTTTGATTCTGTCTTGGTAACTTTGACTCTGTCTTGGTGGTTTGGAATCGTTATATCCTTTGTGCAGTACAGGAATAGAGTGAACCTTGCCATTGAGCTTTGTTAAGTTGCACTTTTACAACATCATATTGCAATAAAACCACTTTTGCTGATACCTTTGACAGTGGTTCTTTAAGCAGTCTAAATCACCCATTCACGAAAAATTGGCATAGTCGGCAGGATCCTAAATCCGGATTTGTGACACTGTAACTCATAATTAGCTTCTTTGCTTTTAATATTAGTTTCTGATTCCAGCATTGTTCATTTAAGGTTTTCAAAATTGTAAGCATTAATTCATTTTTACAATTGCATCCCTCTGATACAAGTGAAAAGTTCCAACACTGAGGTTGGAAAATGAAAAAGTATTTTTTGCTAAATTGTAGAGAGTCAAATGTGGACTAGAATTGATCCACAAAGGCAACTTGACCTCCAGGCATAAGTTTTAGCCGCAAGACAAGTCCTCAGAGACAATCTGAAACACCAGGATTTGTTTTTCCTTCTCATTCACGTTAGTTCACAAAATAAGGAGTCTGGTGTTTGAGGTCGCTGAATATTGTCCTGCATTGGTCATTGCTGCATCTGGAGGATGCCCCAGGGTGGGCTGCATGTCTGTGCCAGCGAGACCAAGGCATGTGCTGTGACCACGACCTCTCCTCCTGTGATAGCTTTGAAGGGGAGAAGTACCAGGAGGCTGAGAGCCTTGACCTGTACTTGTGCCTGGCACCAAAATCATGGCTAGCAGAAGCTCCAGTAATACACAGTAAGCTGCTTCTACCGGCACAAAGCTTTTGTGTTTCACAGCTTTACACAGTTTCTTCGAGTTGTTATTACATCCACAAAGGAAGGACCAGACATCTCCTGTAAAAGGGAATAATACTGTCTGTCTCCATGTGTTTGTGTGTGTGTGTACATAGTGGCTGGTTGAAAATCTGTTCATTTATTTCATGGATTTGACTGACAGCCAGTTTGGGGACTGAAGAAAAAGTGGTCTGGTTTTCTATGTTCCTGTCAAATGGATATATAAAGCTAACTGTCATCTTACAGGTATTTGCTTGAAGGGCATGCGAGCACATTTATTGATTTTTTATTCCTTCTTCTTAATTTTGTACCTGAGGCTTACATGCAAGTATTATTTTGTCTCTACATACTATGTCATGTAAAATGACTAGCATTTACCATAGCTTCTTTCTTTGATATAAATATTTTAAATATATCTTGGGTTGACCTACAAGCCATCATCCTAAAATTTTAGATTCTTTTTTTTTGTGATTCAGATGAAATTATAAAAAGGCAGTAATCTCATTGCATGTCAAATGATGAGACTAGATGCTGCTTTCAGGTTCGGAAGCAGGGAATGTGCCCAGATACTCATCAGAAAGACCAACTGATAGGAGTAACTTTGGTACAACCTAAAACCTTGCAACATGATTTCAGTAACACCTCAAGAAAAAATAATGCACTCCAATGTGATTTAAATTAACTGGACATATGCTTGCAGTGGCAATTATATTAACATGTTGAAGACCCCTTAGGGCTGAAAATGAATAGCTCTTAGAATCCTTTGGAAAAATTGTGTGTGTTGCAAGCATGTAGATCATTGCTAAATCTGTTTTAGCAGTTAAATCAAAGGAAACATTTTTCCAAGCACTGAAGTCAAATTCATTCAGAGTATAACTTCACCAACTTCAACAGAGTTATCCTAATGATGGATTTAGATCAATATTTACAAGACATTTTCTTGTAAAATATCTTCTTTAAAAAAGATAAAAAGCTTTCATTCTAATTCAAAATATTATCACTGTTACTGAAATCCATTAACAGCTTTGGTGTGAGGGTTCACCTCTCCTTCTGCATTATTTTGGGAATAGGGTGGTCAGCAGAGACTATGCTGATGAATATAATGGAGCTAGGTGCTGTTGATATCGAGGTAATCCTCTAAAAATATAAATGCAGATGTAGACTCCCTGGGAGATTATCATGGGGTTTGACCTGCTTGGGATTTGACTATCCACTCCTTGACATTGGTAGTAAAAGCCTCATTCGCTTGGGACCTTGCAGACCTTGGTAAGACAGATCTTTCTGCAATAACCTTTCCTGTACATAACCAGTAATATATTAGTGAAGTAAGGTTTTCAGCAGATACTCTTTTTGAAGTATGCTGTAAAAGGAAAGGAATGCTCTTTCTAGGAACATAATGAAACTTTTAATTTCTTAAATTGGTGTTTAGATGCTCTATAGTCTAGGCTGATGGAAGCACATACATATCCCACAGCCAGGGACAATTGAAAGAAGATTTATTCTCCAGAAATCTGCTCCATCTCAGCCCATTTCTACCCATGGTTTGGAATTTACACAGAACTACACTGATTCACACCGTGTTGTATTTTCTCCTTGAAAATTATGCTATGATTGCAACCATATAGCCCTGACACAAGCAAAACATTCATGAAGTTCAGCAGCATTGACCTATCAAGTTCCTTTACGAGTCAAAGAGAATATAAGCATAATCTTTATAACAAAACTGTAAAGCAACTCTGAACCAGAGCAAAAAGAAAGATAATGATATTGGCAAAACTGGTAAAGATATGTTCAACTATTCTATCTGTGCTAGTTAAGAATCATATCTCTGGTACAACCATATGTGCATAAATCTTACGCAACGTCACAAAAAGCACATGAAAAATGAGGAATCTAGGAAGAGCTACTGAAAAATTGAAACTGATTGGTTTGAGCTTACAGATTTACTTGTGCTTCTATAAGTAACATAACTGATTTATGGAAACTGATGGGAATTCTGCCTTTCTTATGAACAAGAATTCATCCACATACAAGAACCCATCCACAGATATGTGCTTTAGAGGTCACTGATATTATTACACAGGACTGAAAATGGAATTGCTGCCCACTATGGTGAGATAGATACAGTTAGTGAGAGAGTAATAAGGAAATGATGCTCTTCATTCTCCCAGTGACGAATTATTCTAAAACTTAAGATGAATGTTACAGATCCCTCTAGACCCTGATGTTGGATCAAATACTCTGTCAGGAATAATCCTTTCAATACCAGAGAAAAATAGTAACTTCCATTCCTGTAGCCAGAGTTCTCTGACAAAACAAAACAAAACAAACAAACAAACAAACAAAACCCTAAAACCAAACCAAACAAAAAACACTTGAAAATAGATATATTATGCATACATCATTACCAGAAAATGTATAGTTTGTGATACCATCATTCATTCTAATTGCCTTCCTCCATCTGTCTATCCATCCATGCACCCATCCATTCACCTATCCATCTAACAAAGTAGTTAAATAGCTATCTGCCTACACATATCTATCTCTGTATCTATCCATGTACGTAACTATCACATATCTACCACAATGGAGTGCTCATGTTATTCCCAACTGCTTGCCTGCTATCCTGGGCTTGACAGTCCAGACCACAACTCCTTGCCCTCCCTCTCCCCACCCTCCCTGCTACGTGGCCATCCAGCCCATCTAATGGGAAATGAGAGTAGAATAGCAACTGAGAAAAAAAAAACCCACAATCAACTGAGCTTGTTTAATATGCTGTTTCTGTTAACCACCTCTGTAGCCTTCAAGGAGCAGAGAAGGAACACTGGAAAAAATTGTCTCCCAGCTCAGCTAGGACATGGCAAATAACAGCATTTGCTTCAAGCTGTGAATGGGACTGAACTGCACAAATGCATTTGCTCTCATCATTTCCCATCCTCAGAAGATAATGGGAATTGATCTCAGTTGAGAAAGAATGGATTCAGTCACAAACTTTTCTGCCAAGACTAAAAAAAGCACTGTAGTAAGAGTATTCCTCTTTTTTCTGATCTAGGAGATGGTAGCTCATCTGCTTCTTTCCAGGGATCAGGATGATGAAAAGATCTCACCTTGTGCTCCCCTAGACATTGGTACTAACAGAGGTGGTGCCAGCCAAGACCTATACATGTCTTGGGAGAGGTGCTTTGCTCTGCTCTACTTCATCAAACGAGTTAGAGAAAACCTCTGGTGGGATGAAGAATAACAAGCGAGGAGCTCCTGTGAGCAGCCACCATCTGCCTCTGCCTCGGCTGCGGCAGCCCGAATGCTCCCCGCAGCTCCACTCCATGCGTGGATTAAGTTGGGAGGTTTGGCCAGAGGCCCGTGCCCCATCTAAGCAGCAGGACTTGACCACATTCGCGTGTTGTTTGCCTTGTTCAGCCAAAGGGCAGGGCTCAAGCTGCATCTCTTCTGGATTACCCTCTAGGACCACCAGGCAAGAGGAGCCGAGCTGCTTACTAAGATGCAGAGTGACCCTTCCCCAAGTCCACCACAACTAAGCAAGGAAAAGGCATATCCCAGGCACCTGTAGGAGATTTCAGCTCCTGGTTTTTACACTCCTTTGCCCTGAGGACATGCACCGGCATGAAGGATCCCTCAGCCCTGTTGTCATCCTTCTCCCTTACAAAAAGCCCAGGCTTGTCTCATCCATAAACAGTTCTTCGTCTGTTTTCTTAATTTACAATTTGGTATGAGGACCTGGAGTTCTTATTTTTAGCCTCATTTTGATGGTGTACATGCAATCTGCCACAGGCATTGGGAGCAAGCTTCTCCACCATCCATATGGATGGGATCAGAGATCACAACATTACTGACAGAGGAGCAAAAAAGGCAAAATATGACAACCTGTGAAAACATCTGTCTCACCAGTTTGGGAAAGATGTGCCTTTCTCAGCCGGCCAAACACCTCACATTTTGGTCTTCTGAAAAGCAAAACAGTTCAGATTCAGATTGTTACATTAAAAAGTCAACTGGCAGGCAAACAACATGGGGTCTGATGCCAGGAGACGACGTGCAACACAGCATTTCTGAGAAAACCACAGTATCAAAAATGTTCTTCAAGACACAGTGACAGAAGGCTCTAAACTAGACAGTGAAGGACAACAAAAAAGAATTTATCACAATCATGACTTTTATTTAATGTCTTGGTGTGCATTAAGACCTCTAGAAAAAATAAAAAGAAATCTTTCTGATTTGAGTGGGATTTGAGAGGTACAGTTACTGGTGTTGACAGATACTAAACTGAATTACAGACAAAGATGATGAATGCATCTGGCAAGTTTCTTTTCACTTGACCCCATGCTTTTTGTCTCTTAGAGATTATTAAACATGTCTTAGGAACAGCCTTACCACCATAGCAACTGAGTTTCTGGCCTGTCCTGAATTTAAAGTCTCCCAACATTTTCCTAGAAGTCACAGGAGGACACTGTGAATTTTGTCTTTCCATAAGAAATGAAACTGGAGGGAAGTTATAGACAATCCCATGGCACTTTTCATAACAGTGAGGATGTATTAATGCTAGCTCATTGGCTAAATTCCAAGTTGGCTAATTATATTCTCTCTCCCTAATGTTTCCTGCAGTTTCAATTAAAGAAGTTATTAATTACTTCCCCTCCTAAAAACTGTTAGCAATACTGCTGGCCCAGAATAACTTCAGTGCTGTCTCAGTAGTATGTTTATGTACAAAAGTGCTTTGGAATCCTGGGATGAAAGTCACTAGAAAAGTGTGCACTATTGCTGGCTTTTATTATTGTGTCAGCCACAGTACTCCTGGATTACTTTTACTGTTAGTAATAAATATATTTTATTTTTATAATGCTCAAGTCATCTAATAATGAAAAGATGTAGCCAAAATTCTAATTAAAAAGATGACTTCTTTAAAGTAGTAAATATCTCATGATTTTGAGATGTAGTCTGGATGTGTATCAGTGCACAGATTGCTGGTGATGACATTCAGCTTACTGCATGTGAAGGGAGTCTTCAGACTACAGACTAGCTCCAAAAACTCCAAACAACTGTGTTTCTGTCACCCTCCAAATCATACCATGTTTCAGTCACTGTAATTCTGCAATAAGCTCTGGGTAGGCATAACATCAAGTGATCATTTCAAAATCAGGAGAATTTTAAGTTTTCCCAGATCTTTTTAATCAGCTTGCTTTTATTCTCTTCCCTATTCCTTTACATCACACTTAGTAATTCCCAATACTCCTGGATCTTTCATCTTTAAAACATTACAAATGTTATCTGTCTTTGCTCAGGCATACATTAACCTAAGTAAAATCTTTCCACATAAAGAGCTTTTGAAGGCCTCTGACCATTTCTGTCATCATTCTCTCCGGCTCCGTTCAGACCTCACGGCTCCTTCTGACCTGTGAGATCTCAGTGGCAAAGATACTAGGAAATCAGTGGAATACGCAGTCTTTACTGATTTATGAAACCAGCCAGAATAATTCAAGAAACACATTAGAAGGTGACAGTCTGGAACACAAGAGCTGACATGTAACGTTCAATGCCATGGTAAGACAGAAAGTGGAGTCACCTGAAACTGAGGCAGCAAAACTTGCAGTGGCTCATCCCAGATCGGAATGAGCCAATCGGTTCTGTAACATTTTAAATTCCCTGTAGCAATGCCATTCTTTGATGTCTCGACCTCTTTGCTTCTGTCAAGTTTAATGAGTAATCTGCTCAGACCACAAACGTCTGATGTTCTTCCTTCCCTTCATTCAAAAGACACAGTAAGTATAATATTTAGACATATTTTCCTGGCTTGTCACCTCTTGCTTCCTTTCAGAATACAGATTGGTCAAAATCAAAATGCCCTGAAGAACTTTTAAATGTGTGACTCCAAACATGTAAAAGTTGTCAACGAGTAGAAAAATTAAGAAAAGTTTGAGTACTTAGTGAACTTAATCCAAGTGGTGTAGAATTCCTGGTACTTCCCTGAAAACATAAGAATTGTGGGTTTTATTCTGTACCAGCTGTCCCTACTGCATCTTGAAAGCATTGACATCAGGCATGTCAACATGTTCAATGAAAAGGCATTATAAGAAACAGTAAAGAAATGCTCTGTGTGGAAACATTAATGAAGTTTTTTTGGTTTTGAAATAGAAATAAGCAAAAACAGGTGACACAGTGCAAAGTTCCAAATGTAGATGAAAGAAGTATTTGAAGTACTATTTAACAACAGAAGGGAAGAGATCCAAAATGTAGGGACTTAATCCTATTTGGGCAAAAGACTCCTCATCGGAAGGAACAGGTGTTTAGGCATCTCAATGTACTTTTGTATCTGGGCAGTACTCCTAGGAACCATGTACAATCTCCAACAACATGTAGACACATTCTGTGTGAAAAGATTTCTTCTGCCATATTCATACCAAACAGTATTTATTCATTTGAAACTCTGTTGGTATGTCTGTTAGACTGATATACTAGGTAGTTGAATATAAACTCAGATAAAGGTTTAGATGTAAAGATGCAGTCACCTAGAACTTCCAGCTCCATTGATCACACAATGGGAAGATTCTGGAAATGCAAAACTTGCTGGGAAAATTGCCATGTAAGACTTGACCTCCTTGAACTTCTTGGGCAGCAGGTTCAGCCCCACCATCGTGTATTAGTGGCACGTAACTTGATACTTTGTCTCCTGCCAAGAGCTCCATAACAGAATTTTAAAGTAATGGTTTGACAAGAAAACTACAATACTATTTCTAAATGGTTTTCCTCTCTACAAAGACAATCCTATTTTTAGTTCACCGTAGTAAATCTTGGAGGCTTAGACAGTCACCTGCACATACGCAAGCCCCAACAAGTACCCTTTAACTTATGTGCTGCGTCCAGGTCTCAGATAGGGCTTCAGATTCTAGTTATGAGAAAAATCAAAAGGAAGACATGTCATCATAAATATTTTACAAAATTCAGGTAAGGTTTAGGGGAAAGCCAGCTATGCAATACATTTCCCTCTGGTTATTTCTTCTGTGAGCTGTACATATAGGGCCTCCTATTTCAAATCTTCTATACAGAATGCATAAAATCAGTTTCTATAGAAAGAAATGCAGTGACATTTTAAATGAAGTGTCTCACAAAAAGATTCAATATAGATGTAATAGGCTTTGCATTGTGTGAAACGTAATTGAGTGCTTTCTAAATTATAGCTGTGTAAAAATATCTATTAATTATGTGCCTGATAAGTGACAAAAGATTTGTTTTAGAAAATCAATTCTTATTTAACTTAGATGCAATAACTGATGAAAATATTTATCTTCTTTCCGTTAAAGAGGTTGGGGGCTAAAAGGTTCACTGATATGGAAGGGCTGTGAGTTGAGTCCTATTTCCAATTCATTTCAGTCTTTTCTCTGGGAAGATAATCAAACCTTACACTACTATAAAAGTGATGACTGTGAATAGATTTTTGCTATATAAATATCAAATAATTGATGTGCCGTTTATACACGAATATATCTGCTATCTATGACATCTTCAAATCTTTGTGATGCTGCTGTGTAATTATACAAAGGCATGCTAACAGCATGGTTATACAGTAGAGCATATGACGTATACATGTGATATGTTATGACACATGTATGTATATCATATGTGTATGTCATAACTATGGGAATAATTTTTTCCCCCAAATGCTTCTTGTGGATAGCAAAACCATTTAAAGCCAGATATGGCTTTTATGGTAAACTGAGTCAATGCTTTGATAAACCAGCCCATGTAAGTCATCTGTGATTTTCACATACAGACATTTGCTGTCAGAATAGAAAAGGAAATGCAAACGTCTTCTACAAGACTAGCAATGACTTCAGAATCAAACTGGTAAACATATCTCTAGGGATATCATAAGAACAAGTGTAGGCAGCTACTTTGATACACGCCCAAGTAACGCTGTCTGTGCCTGCTGAAGGGAAGTCTGCAAAGCAACAGCCCCATTTTTTCAGCACTAGGAAGCTGTAGAGCAAAAAGAGACAAAAAAGGAATAATAGCTTCTTAGACCATTATGTTCATTTTTTAACTGTGTTTGTCAGATATTCTTAAACGTTAAATTTGCCTTTGTGGTTTCTTAGTGTACTTCATCCTATGCAACAAATCTGGAAGAAAACAACTTTTGAGGTACTACCCTGCAATACGGTATAATGCTTACTACATGCTGTTAAGTAATTTTCACACCTCACAGACCATCTTTAGTCAGGGAAATCTATGGGATTTTTGTGTCAACTAAGTTCTTTTAATTAATGCAGCACATTCTCTATATCTTTTATGTCATCCACTACGTGTGTGTCCATTTCTCTGTGCAAGTGCAGGAAGAGAATTGGATCTATGTTCTGTTTCCAGTAAGAAAGGAAAAGACAGTATTCTTTTTGGAAAGTAAAGTGCTCAAATGCTAGAACCTTTGAAGCATTTGAGTTAACAACTTTGATGTAACTTTAATGTTGCTATAATTTTTGCTATTATTATCTGTGAAATCTTTGGAAAGATTTACAGATGGATGGATTATGCTTTGGTCAATGACTGACTGTCAAATGGGAAGTATAATCGCTCTGTAAATTATCCCAGTTTTGTTGGCACAGAGAAGCTCTAAGAAAAGAATGAGCTTGAGACAAGGAAGAAGTCATGGAGAATTAAGCTGTAAAACTCTTCACTGTTCTCCACTGTGAAAACCAGTAACTTTTCAAAGAATGAGCTTAACTGTATTTTCATGCAGAAGGCAACAGGCTTCCTCACAAGAGGATTTTTGTCATATGCTGGGTCAAATGTCAAATATTTGTTTTATGTCTCAGGAGATAACATGGTTTCTTAAAGAAACAGCTTTAAGTATTTTCCCCAAAATGTTCAAAAACAGCATATCTATTAGTGCTGAAACGTTCCCAACAAAACTTCCCAGCATGGAGCATTTCAGCCCAGATTCTTTTTAAACTTGATCAAATTATTAAGTTATCAAGTTGTCCAGTGACTGTGGTTTTGAAAGTAACGTTTAGTAATGTGAAGTATCAGAACTGCAGGCCTTGCTGCCTATCATACACCAGTATTTGCAGAGTAGAGAAATAGTTTCTTTACAGTCCAGAGGAATCCACTAACTTTATGTGCTGTATATAAGTAATTTCTTTTCTCTCTGGCATATGAATAAGAAGAGTTACTTAACAAGCACTTTCATCAATATACAACAGTTTAGGAAAGCAATTAAGAGCTGAGGAAGCAAATTATGTTGAGATGATGTGAATGTATCTGAAGGAAATCTCATATTCCATGAGGCAGGGTGGTCAGCACATTTCCGCGTGGATTCCTGTGAGTCATGCCAACTCCAGCACGGGTACTTGAGGTCATAAGAAAAAACCAAAGCACATTCCCTCCTTTGTGTCCTGGAGCATCGGGTGGGACCTGTCCCCATTACTGTGCTCCTCTAACAGCAATGATACATGGTATTTGAGGGTGAGACTTCCTATAGCTTTACTTCTGCCCTTCAGCACACAAGATCTGGGGTGAAAATGACCTTTTTACTCTGCAGCAACCTCAGCCTGAGCATGACATGCTTTGTCTTCTTGCTGTGGTCCATATGTGTGAAGCTTTAAAGACTAGCCTGGGTCTACTATCAGCAGGATGGTTCTAGTGTGTTCCAAATTGCTAAAGAAATGTGGACTATTGCCAAAGTAATAACCAAAACAACAATGCTGGACCATACTTCAATTGCTTCGGTCTGCAAAGCTTGATTAAAGGAGAAAGGGCAAAGACCCATAAGTGTGCTGTTTCAAATAGTTTTTACCATGATTTGTTGAACTTACGCTGGCCCTGAAAAGAAAATTCTAATCAGAATCAAAACAAGCCTCATTAACTATGAGGTTATAATGTCTTGGGCAGATTAGCTTTTGGGTTGTTTTAAATAGTGCTGATCAAGTTTAACCAGGATCCTGAAATTTAAATCACTCAGTTCAACCTCTGGAAAATCATTTTCAATGTACGTGCTACTCTTTATTTGAGAAACCAGGTTTGCAGCAAGGAGATGCCTTTGAAAGACCACGATGACCTCATGAAAAGCCTCTGTACTAAACTAGTCTGCCCTCACCATTTATTCCAGAGAACACTATGGCAACAACCATGTAGCAACCATTTTTCTCAAAGAAGCATGAGGTACATGTTTTCCTGGTATATATAATTAAATTGCCTATACCATTTCTGTGAGTAATCCAAGGTACATATGTTTGAATATTCAAAATAATAATATTTTAATAATATTTTCAGGAATATAATAATTAGTGGGAATATTACAATTAAGTATAGAGGTTTCTGGGTAACTGGGGTTCCATTCCCTTAGGAGCTATGATAAAACATAGTAAGAAATAGCCCAGATAAGTAAGTTTTATGAGCTAATTGAGAATTAGAAGAGGAAACCCTTTAACAAACAAACAAATGAGCAACATGAGCAGAATAATGCTTGTAAGAGTTTAAGAAATGGGTCAGCTCAACATGGCCAATGATTCTGGTCTGACTATAGCCACTGAAGCTGCTACTGAGGCAGGGCACACAAACCTGGTCCTAAAGGATATATCCTGCCTATTTCCTTTTATTCACCCATTGCATAAATTGATCTGATCCTTTTTCTGAACCTCCTAATACTATCTGCCTCCACAAGCTTCTGTGCCTGAAAATTCCATCAGCTCACTAGCCACTATGAAAAAAGCCAGTAGTTAGAAATGGATGGATAGAAGCAGAAAGATAGGAAGATACCTGCTACTTGTTACTACTTTTTATCTGTGTTAAATAAATCTCCATCTAGTTTGGACAAGTGTCCCTTAGCTGCAGGATGGTGGCACTTGGTGGCTCGCCATTCTGCATTCAGCACAGTCAGACCTTCGTGACTTTGTAAACTCAGTCGTATCCTTCCTACCCTTCTCTTTTCCACACTTTTGAAGAATCCCAGCCTTTTTAGGGCAACTGCTTCATTCCCTTGGTTATTTTCATTTCACTGTAGTCTCTGAACCCACTACATACTTCCTGAAATGTGGAAAGTAGAACTGGATACAGCACTCAAAGTGTAGCCACATTAAAGTTTTATATGGAGGAAAAATTACATCGTCTGCCTTGTTCTCGATATGTGGATGATATCCACCATTTTTGAACCATTGCTGCCCACTGAGCCAATAGTTTTAATAAACTATCAGTGATGATTACAAAATCTTCTAACTTGTAACTGTCAGTTTGAAGACTGGCATCACAGAGTTGCATTTATCAGTGGTGTAAATATTTGTTGGATTCTGTATCTGTCTTTTCTCACAAGGTTCAGTAAAAGAGATTATATTAATGATGAAATTTTTATAATGAACAAGATAATCTAAGTATCCTTCAAGAAGTTACTGCGTGCATGAACTTTTTCTTCAGAGGATTACATCTTTCCATTTTAATTATTGCTAAGTGTTCCTAGATTTATTCATTTAGGAATAGCAACACCTGCCATTATGTCAAAGTTTAGTTGAAGAACAGGTAGGTCAACATTTGTTTGACAGCTCAGGAAAAATGCTTAACTGTAGAAAATGCTGAAGCATAGGAAAGCCATCAAGGAGTTAACTACATTGTAAAACCTTCGAGCTTGTATTATCAGAAAGAATTCTGAATTTGTGTGCCTACTGCAAGAGCACTGGGACCAAGAAGGTGAAATAAAAGACATTTGAAAGTGCCTGGGTTCAGAAAATTACAAAACTAATTCTGCCACTGATTTTTGCTCCACCAAAGATGGACCTGGTTGACTTTTACTTCTGTAAAAGGGTGAGTGTTCAAATAATTTTTCACATCTCAATATCCATATTTTTGCTTACAACGTAAAGGACTTCAGCAATAATAATAGCTTAGATTGCTATCCAAGAAGCACATCTAATCAGTTTAATAAACTTCTACCAGATCTGAGAAATACCCTTTTATAACTAATTTAGCCCTAAGATAAGATATAAACTCATTCTACTCTCTCCAGTGAACTGCCTGGTCTAGTAACAACCATCATCTTCAAAAATCCCATATAATGTGAAAAAAATGAATTAGACTTCAGCGCCTGCAGCCATTATAATAGTTAAATCATATTTCTCTGTTTTGAAGCCAAGCATCTATATTTCTGCTACATAAAGGCATTGGAATTCAGTGATGAGACAGGTAATAAATGAGAGAATATTCTAAGGTAATAACTACAATTCTCTTTAAAGGTCATTGATAGATGAGAAATTACTATGTTCTGTTAATGTTACTTGTCATGTTCTGACTGGGTTCCATCTCTGGTCAAAATGAAACCTCAGATGCCACTCATTCTTTTATTAAAGAAAAAAAGAAATTAGCATCTGACTAAGCATTAACAGTGAAGAATGTTCTCCTTTGTGATGGAGTCTTTTAAAGAAAAGGCAATTTCAGAGCAACTATTTTGTTTCCAGATTTCAGAACTAGACTCTGATTTATTGATTGTTCATTCATGTGATGCAGAAAAAAAAAAAATCTGAAAAAAACCTGATTCTGAAATGGTGCCCTTCACAAAAACCATACTCCTAAATTCTTCATTATCTCACAATGAGGTTGTAAGATCAAGCAGCAAAGAGCAGCAGGGAGAAAGTTATTCCTCTGTGTAGAAGAGGATGATAAGACATACCCAAATGCCACACAAATAAAATAACAACATTAATAATGATGCCTTATTTTGATGTGGCAGCCTTTTTTCATTCACTGATTTCTAAGTATTTGCATACATTAATTAATGAAGCTAGGTAAAATAATCTAAAGTAAATAAATCTCACTAGCCGTGTGTCATATTGATAAATAAATATCCTGTGATCTGTTAGATCTATGTCAACAGCAGAAGATTAATCTATTTTAGCTCCTTGTTTTATCACAGAGACAACACTTTCTCTTGAAAAGCTGAAAGACACCTAAAGGTTGTTCTAGGCACATGGGAATTTTCAAGCTTCTTAACTTTAAGCTCTTAAATTAGAAAGAATTAGATGCCTCTGGAGAGTGTTTTACATAACCCATGGTATAAGCCCAAATACATGCTATGTTATCGCTTAAAATCGCATCCTAGAGCTAGACTCAAAGACTGCCCAAGCCAGAGGTGTTTTCTTTTTGTTTGTTTTAATAGCTGTTGATGCATTTCTTTTCCATTAATTTACCCAGTCACTTTTTTAAATCATTATATTTCAGTGGAAAAGGAATACCAAGTGGCTGAGGAATAGGAGCTTCTCAAACTTCATGGAACTTCACAAAGCCCCAGCAAGACTCAGGATAATTAGTTACACTCAGGTACTGTTTGTACAACTATTGGCAGCAAATACCTTAGATCAAAATAAAGGTACTCTTGGATGGCAAAGAGAAGGAGGAGGTTAGAATATATTTCTAATGATTCACTAAGATTATGTAAGAAACAGACAGAGAAAACCCAGACTGGCTTGAAGATCATTTCCATATCTGAGTGTACACATACAATACTTTTCATAGTATTGATGATATGAAAATCTGCTGCACAACTTCGTTCCTTAATCTAATGTATTTTGCTTACTGTAATGCCCCTTGCTCTTTTCCCCATCAAATATAGATTCCTTGAATGATGTACATGTGTACGCACAAAGTCAGTGATATTCACATGTATACATGTTGTGGGGAGAAATTCAGGCCCCAGCAGATGTTCAGAACAACACCTAACCAGTTTTTGTCATAGTTGGCTTGTGTGTTTGACATAGGACATCAGTGTTGCAAAAGACACGTATCTGCCTCTGAAGGGGGGGGGTCCATTTTCCTGAAATAAAGTTCTAGGGTTGTTTCACCATTTTTCATATCTTAGCTTAAGTGACTGGCAAGTTTAAGTGCAAAACATAAAACTGCTTATTGTGACATTTGGCTAATTAGCACCTTCAAGGACTCACTGCACTTAATACAGTGAGAGAAGAATTGGTGCCATTTTCATTTTACGTTCCAAGAACAGACAGACCTCAAGAACATTTGATACTTCATAATCTAGCAGGCTCTACAGCCTGAATGATAAACTGCCACTTAGGCAAGAGTTTAGTGCAGATATCTAAAAAGTAAGGAGTAAAGGTCCTTTTCCTCATATATGGCATTTATAGGTCAACGGTCTACAGTATCCAAAATGTGTAATAATCCCTCGCCATCACTCTATCAAGATGACCTTTGTCTATAGAACCCACTCCCACATATTTTATTTTCACTTTTAAAAGAATGCATATGTTAATGCCTAGAGACCATTGCCTTTTCCTCCACCATTTTCAGCATTAGCTTAGTACTGAGTAACCTTTCTGAAACATGACATGAAACATAGTTACTAGGGCTTGGTCCAGTTGAGAAAGGTAATGTATCCTGGCAAGCCAGCGATGACAGAAAACATTTCTTCCTACTATTTTTATCTGTCTTAGAACAGTGATGAATCTAACATCACCCTGTGATTGCAGGCTGGCAGGTGAAGTTGTAACAGAATATCCTTGCAGTGTTTTCTTCTTTTAAGAAAAGCTATTTCAGTTTTCTCTGTGTGTGGAAATCCCAAGTCATCTGGTCTTCTCTTTCTATGTTACTTTTTTTTTAACCAATTTGACATCTGCACAACAGAAGATTTCTTACTTCTGGAGACATGAAGCTAGGTGTCATCTGCATCTAACTTCTGCATGTAGCAGAAGATCCAATTATTTGAAATGGTATCTCAGCAGGAAAGATGGTCTAGGATGGCTTTAAGCTGTTCCAGGATTTGGAAAGGCCTTGGATACCTTATGTAATTTAAATATTCCTGCAGCATTTATATTAGAGACTTCTAGAGTCCCTTAACATCACTAAATTCATTTAACTTGCTGGAAAGCTGTCAGGCGAAAAGAAATTATTTTGCCCAGGAACTAGAAATGCAGTAATTGCCCCAAAGAACTTCAAGGAGCCAGGCAGAGTTCCTTGCATGGTTTTTCTCCCTTCTATGCTTCCCAGTCCAGACACAGTCCCATTTAAAGTTATGCTGCTGCTGCTTCCATATCAGTTCTCTAAAAGAAACCTATTGTTTGAACCCTTAAAGTAAACTTTAAATACAAATAATTAACTCTGCTGATCCTTTTTACCAATTCCTAAACTCCTTGGATGCTAGCTCAGAATTGAGAATAAGTACAACTTACTTTCAACATGTTTCTTTTCAGCTGTTGCATGAAATATTTAATACCCAGGAGGACTTTTTTTTTTTCTTTTCCATAAAATATTACAAACCAACATGTGTCAATTTGTCAAAATTTGTACCCTGCAGCAGATGTTCAGCCATGCAAAAGAAATTTTCTTTTTCCTTCTTATAGTTGAAGAAAATTATATGAATAGAACTGATATGGTCAGAAATGAATCAGATACAATTACATATCAAAATTTTTTAAGTCTAACCTTTTTATATACCTTCTGTATGAAATAGTTTATACAGCACATTCAATATATGCACACTCTGCAAGGAACATGAAAAACATCTTTCTTTTCTTCTAACTTTACTGAAATTAATGTCATTTTAATAACACTGCGTTTCATTGTTTGGATGCATTTTCATCCCTCATTTGCTCCTGTATTTTTTGTTTGTTTGTTTCTAAAATCACTGGAAGAAGAGAAGAGAAGCACATCAGACATTAGCTGTTCTATGAGATTAGTCCTAATGCAGAGCATGACCTAAATATACTTTGTAAACAAGGCACTGTGTTTCTTATCATTCAGCATATTAAACAGTTTAGCTGAGATTGGAAACATTCTGTATAATCTCCAAAGTAACTCGCCCGTTATATTAAAAGTGGAAAGGTGGGCCTAATTCTCCCTTATTTGGAAACTTTCAATACATAATTTCAGATAAGGGTTTACTTATTATCATAACTATCAGTAGGGAAATCTTGTTTGCTTGTATTTTTATACCCTCTTGCATAGATATAATGTATACACTAGTGAAGGTGAAAAAGATTCCATCCCAGCATCCTTTTGTCGCAGCTTGTCTGACTTCGGCTGTAGGCATACTTGCTTTTCTGACTTGTGCTGTGCCAGCTGGAGGTATTATACACTTTCCCCCACCCCAATGTATTCATCACTCTCTATAAATTGATTCTGTCCTGCAGGCACAGTCACTCAAGTTAGCCCAAACCACTTTCATATAGTGTTTATTCTAACCTGTCTGACTGCCTGAGATGCTCATTTTATTTTTTTCTTTAGTAAAACTGGGGGCAATAAAAAACAGCTCATAGGAACACTGTAGGTGATACAGCTGTGGCAGAGGGAATACCTATCTTACAGAGTTAGTGATAAAATAACCACTCCAGGATTTGTAAATGTGTCCTCTATAGAATTAAAATCTGTGCTCCTTTATTATTACTAGATGTATTAGAGTAGTGTTACAGAAACTTTGCTTAATTAGAACTCTTACTCTCCCTTTCTCAGAGAAGGCATGCAAAAGAAACAGTAAGACTTTCATTCTGGAGATAGAAAAAAAAACCAAAACAAGAGATCATATCTCTTGGTTATTAAAACGATCATAATTGTAGTCACTTCTTTGTGACAATATTAATGTTTTCAAAATATGATGTATTGCTAACTAGAAACAAAAAAAGAAAGATGTGCTTCCCACATTGGTTTTCTGCAGGATTGGGTAGGTCTCATTGCATCAGAACACTCCATTTTTGCAGCTGGAATCTTGGAATCCTGTCCTGTGAGGACATGGCAGGGAAAAACAGTTTTTGAAGTATAAACTGATCAGAGATCATATGTAACCCATGGAGAACAGCAACAAATATGAAAAGCCACATAATGCCATTTTGCATAGTCACTTATCTTACAATCAAACACGCTAACAAGATGCTTTCACATAACTGAAATCTAAGGGAAGAGCTGCTAGCAGTTTTTTGTGCTTATTCTGACTGAATGGGAAGATTCCCTTTGGGCCTGAGCTGATGTCATTAACATTGTACTTCCTAAAGAAGGGCATGGAATTTCAGTATTAATTAGTGCATCATTAATCTGAATGCTTAACTCCTTAGCTGTAGTAGAAGTGAATATATTTACAAACATTTTTTTTACTTTCAATATGCAGCTTATGTGGCATTGGCAAATGCATTGATTAGAACAAACTAAAGGCTTAAAAAATTCCTTTCCCATGAGAACCATTGAAAAGTCTAGTGACTTTCTTTGCAGATGGTACAGCCAGACACAATAAGACATTTTAAATACTCCAGCATGCATGGTAAATTACTCATAAACATTTTTATCATCCAAATTCATAAACATTTTATACATCAAAATTAAAAACACTGAAAAAAGCAGGCCCATGTTGGGCAATATGGCAGACGTGGCTAAGAAGTGAAATGGATGTTTATGTACCACAGTGAGACGACAAGCTCAGAATAGACAATTGAACAGTCAATGAAAAGACTGAACTGAATATTATCAGACAAATGCATTATTCAGCAACTTTTTCAAAGCCATAGCCCTGACCATCTGGATGTTAGAACACAGAGGTGAAAGCATAGGAGGTATATTACTATCCAAGGGCATTTCTAAACACAAATTCCAGAAGGTATCCTCATAATTTTTTACTGAAATTCATCCATTAAAAAGCAAAACAGAACAAGCAATCTTTTTCTGGGAAGAATATGGCAATACAGAGTTCATTGATTCAAGGTGAAAATAAAAATTCCCATCGAATTCTCTTTCATACTGTCAAGCTCTCTGAACAGCAAGCATTGGAAGAAATCTTCATTTTTTTCTTCTGAATTGTCAAAAATAATGGATCCTTGGAGTAAGATAAGTTCTCTCTGATTTTGATTTTGCCTGCTAGGGTACCATCTGCACTGAGTGAATAACACAACCTTCTATCAGGGTTGTACTGCATGCAATTGCCAACGTATACTGAGGCTCTGCAGGGCAAGTCTCACTATCAAATAGGATCTTATTGTTCTGTACTGGTGCAGAAATCTTTTTCTCTTCTCTGCAGAATCACATTCCTGCTGTGTACTTTACCTCTATGAACCAATACCAAAAAAAAAAAAAAAAAAAAAAAAAAAAAATTTGGGTCATCATCCCACTATTCTAAGACCATACTTGACCCTATCAGTCACAGAGATTGTGAGACATTAGGTGACAACACTCTACATCCTCTTTCCTAATGACCTTTCACTTAGCATGGGTTAAAATACCAGCAAGGCAACTTATTCTGACCATGCTTTTAGCCATGCCAAACAATGTGACTGCAAGAAATTTTTTTAAAGCATTTGATTGTAACTTTTTTTCAAAGCCATAAGCTTGGATTTCCATCTTAAACAATGCAGATCTCTAAGTTTCTTCTATAACAGGTCATTTATTTAACAATCCAGCTTTCACTGATTAGTGTGTGTCCATGCAAGTTAAATTATTCTACCACTAGAGTTAGATGATTAGAAAACCAAGTCTTCTCTGAAACCTAGACACTCCCAGCTCCAGGGCACAAAAAAGATTTAAAATTTTCTTCTATTTACTGTACTAAAATTAGGTGCCTTGTAATTTAAATTACATTAATTATAAACTTCAACATTTAAAACTTAAAAAACCCTATCTGCTGCCTGTGGAGAAAAGAAGCCATAATGAGCAAGAGTTTGCTCGAATCTGAGTAATAATGATTTCAAGGTCATGGACTGACAGATCTGCAGGGGAAAAAAAAAGGGCTGGTAAATATCAAAGACAGATGAAATTGCCTTATCCTCAGGATTTGTTGAAATCATGTTAACTACAGGAATTTGTTTAAATAGCTTGGCAAGATTGAAATTAGTGACTTTGCTGTAAATGGCTTTATGGGTACATATTCTGTGATTAGTTCGTCTAGATTTTTTTGAAACTTCTTGATTCAAAAACTAACCACAATGGGGAAAGAAAGGTGGGAGCTAAATAAATGGTATTTATTCCAAGCAGAAGTTGTCCAAGGAAGAATACACACTCTTAAACCAGAGGGTGTTTAATAACTGCACCTGCTTTCTTCCCAAGGAAATGAGACACTGTCTGAACAATATCATCAACTAGTGAGAAAGAGAGGTTGACTGGAGTTTACTTTAGTTTTATCTGTATTACCTAAAATTCAGTTGTAACTTTTTTGCATTATAAGGCTTTACTAAGACTTATAAAATTAATCCAGTGAAAATACTGTATAAATGCTTGAAAGTCCATGCTTTACACATGGCTTCACAAAAAAAAAAAAGATATTTGCTAATACAGCAAAGCTGTTCCTCTCCCCTTCATTCAGAAGCATAGGTTGGAAGAGACCAAAGCTAGACCCCTCATGATACTGCTAGTGTCCTTTAGTTTAAATCCCTTCTTCCTCCCTCACTTTTCCTGAAAAAAGGCAGCCAGAATTATATACACAAGGCCTTTGGTAAGGCACAAAATCTGTAGTACACAGTTCTGTGCCAGACACATCCTTTCTGGTATTCCTAAGCATGGAATTAATCTTTTCCTACAGCCACATCATGCTGGTTGCTCAGAGTCATTTCGTGATTGATTCATACACCCACATCTTTCCTCCGTTCTGTCACTCCTGGCTGATCAGCTCCCAGCTTAGAGCAGAAATTCCCTTCCTCCTCAGTACATGATTTTTTATTTTTGTAACATTACATTTGATCCCATTTGCATTATTGCACTTTTGAAGGCCATACAGTTCTTTCTTCTTTTTCATCTCCCAGTTTACCATTAGCCATTTTTCATCCTCACTGCAACACTGTCCCTGTATTTGGCAGTAGATTTCTCTTCTCACAAGACAGCCTCTTCCTTCTGACAGGCAAGAAAAAAATGGGCAACAAGAAGCAACACATGGTGAATACCAGATGGATGCCTATCTCCATTATTCCTCTTCCTTTCTTTCATCTCTGTGAAATTGCCACCAGTCCCCTGCTGCTGAGGTCCTTCGAGGTTATGCCCAGTTGGTTTGCTGGACACCTAATGCCCAATTACTATTGGAGAGAACTGGCCAAAGCCAAGGACCTTGCTATATATGGGCCCTGTCATTCAGGGCAGGTGCTGAGTGAGGTTTATCAGCTCCATCAAAACTCCCAACATTTCCCAAAAACCTTGTCCTGCCCTGTTTGTTGTCACAGAGAAATGGGGGGAAGGACTGAGGGCAAAGGAATCCCATGATGTTGGACTACACAGACCTGAAAATAGAGTAATACCTTTCACTTTAACTTCTGTTAATCACAAACTCAGTAACTGAGTTTATAAAGGCAGAGGAATGTTTCTCGCTGGGCCTGGAAGGATATGTTAATGTAAAGAGAGGTTTCTGGTTTAAGCCACCTTGGAGTATGTAGTGGGTTTAAGGAATAAGAACGCCTGCCAAGGATAGAGTATCTGATTCCTCATGGTTCAGGAACAGCAAATTCCTTTATTTGTTTTAGGTCCTTCGTTGTTCATAAAACATCTTAGTAAATATTAAAAGATGCACACAGTCTGTTTTGTGAACAGGGATGTCAGAAATTTTGATTCTGAAAGTGTGCAGTCATTCAGGATTTTTAGGAGTCTCATTTCTCACTGGGAGGTGCAAATTTTTTTTGCGCGTTTACCAAGCTCTGTGAGATCAGTCTTGAGGACTGGCTAAGCAATTGTCCACATCCAAAATATAAGCTCTTCAGGATGATTTCAGATTCCTTTTTCACATCAGCCCTACAATATGTAAGGGTGGTCTACTGACATAATGTCTGTCCTGCAACCTTGTACCCCAGAAAAGTTCCTTGTAGCATTTAGGGATCTCTAATGTATTCCCACTGCACCTTCACTTTCACCCTGCCATATATACAACATAAGTATATGTCGTATGTATACCATATTTGTATAAATGTATATCTCATGCATATGTTGCATATAAGCCATATATGTATATATGTATATGCCATATATATCTACACAACATAAATACCTACTGCTGCCTCTCATACACTCACTGGTCTGTGCTTGCATGCTGTTGGTGACAGGCAAAGAAAAACAAAAACAGGACAGTCTTGGACGTTGCAGGAAGTTCCACGTTATTTTTTGTATGTCATTGTGGTGGGTTGTCATCACAGTTGTCCCTGTGGACATTTAAAATATTTTTTGTAGCCTTTTTAAGAGTTTATCTTTGCCCAGTGCAAAGTGAGCCCCCAGTGAGCACCCCAGTGAACTACTATATTCACCTTTATCTCTCCACTTAGCTAACTCTTTCAAACAACTCTGCATGATAAATGAGTCACACTTTTCCTTAGAGGAGCTAGATTGGCATAACTATATCAGGTTACGCTTACTTACCTTACTCTTTAATTAGGCTTTTCAGGGCATTCCCCTGAGCAAACCTACAATTTGCTAAGGTGTAATTTGCAGGATTTTCCCTGGGTCCTGCTTCAATTGGAGGAAGCAAAGAAGTGACTTTCCCTTTTCAAGCATAGTCACCATTTTAAGGATAAATTCCTTTTCATTAACTCTGCTACTTTACACTTTCCTTACTTCAGGCCTCTCAAATGAATATTCTGCTGTCCTAGTTGCTGAGTTGCTCCATAACTTCCTCCTCTGAGACTTCAATCTCTGTCAAGACCATGCTGTTATTTCCATTAAAAAAGTGTCCTTGGAATAGGAATTTCCCCAATGGCTTCTACAACAGGGACTGAAAGAATTTTTTCATCAGCTGCTGAGCTACTTCACTCTCTTCTTTAATTGCCCATTATGTCACGATTCCTCTTGGTGACCTCGAGGTGTCTTCAGCCACGCATGCAGATTCCTTGTTTCTAATGTGTTTTCAGCACATGCCACTTTTTCCCTCCCGTCCTTAGCTCTGTATCTCTGACTTAATCATTTAATCCCTGCAGACCTAACATACAGCTGGGTCAGGGTGGCCCTAAAAGAACAGCTGGCAGCGCAAACCCACTGAGCCAAACTGTCCACAGGGATCCTAAAACTTCCTTCAAGATGGGGATTTGAGCTAAAGCAAATGGTATATACTTGTAAACCAAAGGATTCAGAAAGGGACTCCAATGTGACATAATGCATGCTAACTTTATATCTTTAGTAAATTTTTGTTCCTTAAGTATCTTAGTGCATAAACATTCAGACACTCTTTATTTAATAGGATATTTTCAAGTAAGGTCTCAGAACGAATTGAGTAGAGAGCACAGAATCTGACTCAGTGCGTGAAATTTATGTAAGACTCTCTTGCTGCCAATCAAAACCTGAAAGAAGACCGTAATACAGAGCAACAAAGCCATTACTCTGAATTTATCTGTGCACGCCAGGAGATCATGTCATGAAAATAGTTTCACTTCCATAAGACCAAATCAAATTTTCTCTGGGTTTAAGTTTGGGGTTTTTTTGTTTGGTTTGTGGTTTTTTTTTTCAACTTTGAGATTTACACAATAGCTCTGGAAGAAACCATTATGACTAGTACTGCAAATACAGCAAAAATGCTATCTCCTTATTAAACTGCTAGTTAAACTTCCTTGCTATCTGGTACTCACAGTCTACAAACACAGTTGGTTCATCACTTAAGGAAGAGTGACAATGTTAAAAACAGAACCAGGAAAGGGTTTTCCCTGTGTGCATCTAGATAGGAATATGTAGCAAGTTCCTTTCGACTCCATTTCATTTAACTTAGACACAGTGAAATTGGATTATTTCAACATGCAGTACATGGGATTAAACCTTAAACTAGTTTGGAAGTTTAAAATGCCTGTTCGGGAGTGCTTTCAAGGAAGGAGGCAGAAGGAGCTTTCAAGGATGTTTAGAAGGTATGAGAAGGATTTTTCTAAGAGTTGGACAATTTTTTTATATGCCCAATCAAAAGGGCATATCTTTCCTTTTCACTATTCAAAATTTTCTATAAATCATGTCATAATTAACTGTTCAGAATCTCCCTTATATTAGGAATGCCTATTGTGAATTATTGCTCAGTTGCATTGAACAATGCAAAATCAATGTCAAGGTATGGTACAGCTCTGCTAATCTATTTGGGGGAAAAAAGGAATTTCTCTGAAGGGTTGAATCGACATAGCACTGATGATTCCTTTAGCCTTCCAAAGCCTAGTTGTTGCTGTCTTTAGATAGTAATAATTTAACGGTATTCCAGAATTTGCCATCATCCATAAAAAAAGTCTTTGTGTACAGAAAATGGACTCCAGCACTGAATTCAAATCTGGTTTTCTCCTGAAACGATGCCTTTATACACTGTCAGCTAAAAACACCATTAAAGTAAAAAGTCCTATGAAAAGTGCCAAATGTGACATAAGATGGTACCTCCAAAGACAAGTGCCATTTAGTAGTGTTTACAATACTGCAGGCAAAAGTCCAAGAAATAGAATTACCAAATTGATACCGTATATATTTGTGCCTTTGCATGTGCACTAAGTGCACTAACACAGACACACCTGTATGCAGTCCCTCCTTAACCACGTCTCCATTGTACTAGCAAATTTGCAGGCCCAATTTAGATCATTTAAATGTCTCCTTAGCTCTTTTCCAGATGCAGGTACGCAAGGATAAAAATTGAATCTGCTCCACTTGTGAAATGTAATTCAAATTTCACTCATATAAAGGGGAAGAAAGTCACTTTGTCCATGTTGGAGTATGGCATGAAGGAGATCAAGACAACAGAAATCTGGCTGATTTCAGAAGAGAAAGCAATATGGATATTTCAGCGCAGGGTTGAGGCAAGCATTAACTTCCTGTGAAGTGTGACTCGGCCACAGCTTTCAAGATTGCTCTGGCATCTGTGCGAAGTGTTTTTTGCATGACATAGTTAATAGCACTATTTCTCTAAGCTCCTTACTATTAATAAATACTAATAATTTGTCTCCTCATTGTCAGTACAGTCAGAAAAAATACATTGTCATATTACTAAGAACTTTATTGATTATAATTCATCTACACAGCTGTATCACATTTAGGTCAATCATTAAAACCTGTATCCAGCATTTTTTAACACAGGAGAACTTGACATACAAATTGCTATATGACAGAAAATAATTACAAACCCATGTCAGATAAAAAGGTGAGGAAAATTCCTGGAATGATTACAGGTAAAAATAAAATGTGGGTAGATTTAAGAACTCATTTGTCTGCTTTTGTGAAGAAAATCTGTGAGCTTTATTTTTGTAAAGGACTTTTCAGAAAAAAAAAGCCCTTCTGTTTTTATTCAAAGGAAGCCTAATGAGTAACCTATGTGAAGCCGTTAACTGAAAAGGGTACAGATTCTTTGGTAAGTTCTCCTGGTACACCACCAGTACTCTCGCCTTTCAGCATAATCTTTGGTGGCTCCTTCTTTTGAAGCTTCTGGAAGTCTTTTTCCCTGGATGTTTTTAGCCCTGGGTTGATCCTATCTCTGGCTGACGCTATTGTTCATCCCACAATAACAATAATAGCACTTGGCAGTAATATGGGGTGTTAAGGTTTTTTAGTGCTGCTAAGCATACTTTAATTAATATTCAAAACAGCCTTTTAAGTATTATTAGCTAATTTTTTTTCATAATAAGATGAGATACAACACACTGAAGTCACATATCCAAAGCCTTATATATTTTTATTGTCAACCAAGTACTAAAACCCTCTAGTTGCTGTCTATCTGTTGAGCTTTGTTTAGGCCATGAGACCTGGTTTGCTAAACTTGCAAAAACCTTTCTGCAGAGATTCTTTTTTCTTAGAAGTTACACTTGGAAATTTCCTGTAGAAGGTATTGAAATTGCAGAGAATTCAAAGCTTAAATAATTTGTAGGGTTGAAAACTTCTACACCCAAATGCCAGCCTAGCATACGTGAACTAAGATATGCAAGTTTGTATCTGAGAGGTGAAGACTGCGCTCCAGTGAAAGCAAAGATTTCCCTCTCTCTCAGCATTGTGGTACTGCATTTAGTGCTACACTCGGGTACAACGTCCTGCGTGTCAGATCTCAAAACACATTAATTGGGCTGGCAACACTTTTAAGTGTTGTGTGCTTGCAGTGCTCTGATAGACGGACCAGACCTGTTGCAGGAATTGGTAAAACCACCAGAACTACAACCCCTGATTCAGACCTCAGAAACTGCTGTTGCTGTTGGTTTTGTTTGAATAATACATCTATTTGTCCTTTACTTTCTGTTTCCTATCCTGCATTGACTGTTTTCCTCTGGGTTTCTTGAAACCTTTCCTCTTTCTAAAACAGACTGAAAAGTTAAAGGAGAAAGATGATTGCTTTCATTTCACATTAAATTGCACAGCTCCAGAGAAGGGGGGGGGGGGTTACGTTTTATTGCCAAATAAAATGTCATCATGACACATTTTGCATTCTGTAATGTGGCAGACATGCAACAGCCGTAAAAGTCAGCTCTTTTAAGTAGTTCCAGGGCCTAAGCGGGAAGGAGTCAGATCTCTCAGGAGGCCTCACTTACAAAAGGACATAAAAATAAAAGCCTGGGTTTTCAGTGAATGTAAGATGCTGAGACTCCTTACAAAAACTCAAAATATTATCTTTTTAGAAATTAAAATTCTGGTCTACTTAGAAAGAAACTAAGTAGCAGGAATTATATTAGATACTGGCAACAAGCAGTCTGGGATCACTGTTGGCATCCATTGGGAGCAGCATATTCTCTATTTCTTACACAGCTGGATCTATGAGGAACACCACCAGAAGATAAAGATCTATGCCATTATTTGCAAGTCTATAAAAGAAATATTCAATAATTCCTAAGGTAAGCATATTGCAGTTTTGACCTTATTCCCACCTGCCATTCAATGACATCTCTTGATTGATCATCTGATGTAAATAGGAATAGAATCTCAAATGAGGGATTAAAATAAAATTACTCCCAAAGCAAACATAATCCTAGTCAATATTTTATAAAACCTTGACTTAGGTGATCATTTCATTTGCGTTCCTTTTCATAAAAGAAGATTTACACAGCCTGTGATGGCACTAACCTTTTCCTTGGATGGGTAGCACATCTCATATATTTAAGTAATTATCTGATAGATCTCTTGAATTATCACCAGGAAAAAAAGTATGAAAACATGTCAAAATTATTTAAAGGGGCCGTTACATGCAGTTATCTGTCCCTATCTTGTTTTCATTTCTCTACTGATATGATGTTACAACCATATCAAAATTCTTGGACTAAATGGTCTTTGCCTGAAAAAAAACCCTTCTTTTGATTTTTCACATGGTAAAAGCAGAAGAAACTCACTCCTGCTCCAAACTAAGGATTTCTTTTACTACACAAAAACTATTAAGATCACTTTGAAACTGCTTAGTCAGATTTTTGTCCATTTTTCTTCAAAATCTTAGTTCGTCCTCTCTGTTTCTCCTAGTAATGAGGTTTGCTATTCCCTCTTGAGCTAGATTAATTCTCACACAGAAGGATATAGGAAAGGGCAGAGGTGGGCAGAGCTTGAGTGGCATTTAAATGGAACATCGGTCAAGTGCTGGCCCTTTGCACAGACTTAATTTAACCCATTAAAAAGTGTGTTATGTAGCTGGAAATGGACAGAGCATACAAAAGAAACCTTCTGGCCATGTGACTTCACAGACTGTGGCTCTGCTTGCAAATGTAGTTATCTGTAAATATTATACCATGTTGTTTGGGTTTTTTCTTTCTTTCATCTTCTGCTACTGCTTCATGTTAAGAGTAATCTATGTCACGCTAGAGAGAAGATGTGGTGGAAAACAATTAGTAGAATTTAAAACATGGAGGAAAGTAATTAGGTGAATTGTTTCCACTTAAGTTATCAAAAGGAACTTTGAAAATCCAGCTCTTTGATTTCCTGTGCCTTGTTTCATGAATTTGTAATGCAGTTTCAGATGTGCTGTGATGCCAAGGTTTTTTTGTACTTTAGGAACTTTGTTGGAAGAGAAAGCCTATGTGTGCACATACCTGTCTATACACATTTTACAAACTGCCATTATTAAATACATATGCTGGAAAAGAAAGACATTTAATAAAAACAAATTAAATTTTTCAGAAGAAATACACATCAAGACAGAAACTCAATTTTGTTTTTTTTTTTAAATATGAAAGCTGGTTTATTACTTTGAAACAACAGCAATTCACATAAAAAGAGCTATCTGGACATGAAAAGATGGGGTGTTTTACTATTCTTTTCCAAAAATTGGAAGAGAAAAACACTTTCCATTTACAGTTATAATGAAATAATAGTAAATTTATTTTATAATTTTGTTTTGAAAGCCTAGTTGCAAAATGATGTATCTGGTGCCTAGCCCTTTGGGTACATTTACATGAATCAAACATTTCAGTGTGCCAGAGAACTTGGTACGTGCACTTTTATCAGGAAGGCAAAGCATCATACATATGTAATATTGTATTTTTCATCATACTGGAGAGTACATTTTTTCCAGCAGCTGCTTAATGTTCTCCACCTGAACAGGCACACCTTTCCCCACACAGCTTGTTCTGCAGTAACTGTAATGACAGCGAATTTGGTTGTAGCCAACTGTTCTTACGTACTGTCTTAAGCTGCAGCTTTCTTCTGCTGCTCCCCATGTCAAACAGCACCCACCGTACAACCCTGCTGCTGCGGTGCTACATTAACAAACTCGGACATGTAGCCCGAACACAACGTATTCAGAAACTCTGTCTTATTAGCTTGAAGTTTCATGTTTTCTGATTTGCTTCATACTTTACAGTTCAGCTCTTCTCAATATCATTGCAGATCGTATTTCCTTAGTGAAATTAAATCCAATTTTGGCTTTTTATGTCTTGGAACAGCCTGAAGATTGTTTGGCTTTGTCCCTTAGGTTATGAAGTTCCTTTAGGTTATTGTGTTCCTTAAACCAAGCAATGTTTTGCCCCTGACTTCTTCAGGGAAGCTCATAAGAAAAAGGGAATTTATCAGTAATCGCACACTGGGACTGGGGACGATGCCAGACCAGCCACTGGCCTGAGCCCAGCCTTTTTCTGCCTTCTTCTATGGCCTAAAGAATTTGCTCTGACTGGAAATACAGGAGCAAACCAGAGATTACACAAACTCCTAGAGATGTAACCTAAGAGAAAGACACACGGGGTAGTCACAGCCCTGCCCGGCACTGAATCTGGGATATTTACACCAGATTGGGAATATGTCCCCAGAGCGGAGAGGATGAGTGCAGGAAGGAGCACGTTCACAGCAGAGGAAAACTGTTTCCAGCAGCAGAGCCCCTAGAAGGATTTACCGTACAGCCAAAGCACGCCTCCTCCCCAGCAGAGGAAATACGTGATTGTTAGAGTAATGAGGTAGGTTAGTGAGCCTTATTTATTCCAAGAGTGTACAGGACATTTGCAGGGAAGGAAACGGAAGGCAAGGCAAGGGAGGAACTTC
Source organism: Buteo buteo (assembly GCF_964188355.1). Taxonomy (NCBI): domain Eukaryota; kingdom Metazoa; phylum Chordata; class Aves; order Accipitriformes; family Accipitridae; genus Buteo; species Buteo buteo. The sequence goes on along the minus strand of NC_134176.1, from coordinate 50,684,085 downwards.
CTCAGCTTTTGGACACCACTGCTGTATACAGCTATGGTTCATGCCTATCAATAGAAAGCTATGTGCACTTGAAATGTCATTTTGGGAGCTATAATTCTTACAAATAGAAAGTGTTTCTAAATCATTCAAGACTTCTCAGATCAGACAAGTATCCAGGTTCCTACCCTTCACATACATCTAGTTCAATACCTACAAGTGATTTTTAATAAAGGGAGAATTCTATTCTGCTTCCCATCTGCACACCTCTTTTCTCAAAAAATTGGGGTTTTTTCCTTGAACTTTTCAACATTATTTTTCTGCTCTCTGTCTCTGAACACAATCATGAAATTCATCAAATTTTCATTTTCCCCACTGTTTCTCATTCGTCTTGCTTTTTTTTTTTTTAAAGCACTTCTACTTTTCTTACAGACCTGGAAAGGCTTGCCTCTTATCTGCATTTCTTATCTGCAACTCGTTTGGTTGTGTCCTCTAATAGAGAAAAGAATATTAAAGATGGAGAAGTTCTTTATAAAAATGCATTAGGAGCAACTGCATTTCACATGGCATCATTACACTTGCTCCAAAATCACAGCAAATGGGCTGTCACGATATGTTGGGAATGTTCAGTGGGAATGGTTCAAAGCTGTGCCAGGGGAGGTTTAGACTGGACATAAGGAAGCATTTCTTCACTGAGAGGGTGGTCAAACCCTGCCAGAGGCTTCCTAGAGAGGTGATCGATGCCCCAAGCCTGTCAGTGTTTAAGAGGCATTTGGACAGTGCCTTTAATAATGTGTTTTAACTTTTGGTCAGCTCTGAAGAGGTCAGGCAGTTGGACTAGATGGTCATTGTAGGTCCCTTCCAACTTAAGTAGTCTAGTCTAGTCTAGTCTAGTCTAGTCTACTCTATTCTATTCTATTCTCTATGTGCAGATGTTAATACAGTTGAATAAACACAAAGAATCTGTGCCCCTACTCTTCCATCACTTAGAGGCATCAAATCAGTGTGACTTTCTGACTCGCTATTTGATTCTTGCACTTTAGTGTTTCAGTAATGATGATCTTCTCAGCAGAAGGGTGCTTGATCAAAGTGACACTGATAGTAATTCAAATGTTATCTACTGAGCTTTATCAGCCTGTATTGGGTGTGGCTGAGATGGAGTTAATTGTCCCCATAGCAGCCCTCACAGTGCTGTGCTCTGTATCAGTAGCTAGAAAGGTGTTGATCACACACCAGCATTTTGGCTACTGGTGAGCAGTGCTGGCACAGCATCAAGGCTGTTTCGCCAACATTTCCCCCCTCAACAGCAGGCTGGGGCTGGGCAAGATCTTGGGAGGGGACACGGCCAGGACAGCCGACCCAAACTGACCAAAGAGATAGTCCAGACCATATGACGTCATGCTCAGCAATAAAAGCTAAGAGGAAGGAGGAGGGGGGACATTCTTTATTATGACATTTCTCTTCCAGAGCAACTGCTATGTGCACAGAAGCCCTACTTCCCGGGAAGTGGCCGGACATCGCCTGCTGATGGGAAATAGAGAACAAATCTTTTGTTTTCTTTTGCTTCCATGCGCAGCCTTTGCTTTTGTTCTATTCAACTGCCTTTATCTTGACCCTTGAGATTTTTTTCAGCTTATTTTCTCCACCCCTGTTCTGCTGAGGAGGGCAGTGATAGAGCGGCTTGGTGGGCACCTGGTGTCCAGCCAAGTTCAACCCACCACAGAGCCCTACATAGCGTAGACTTTATGACAGTGATTCATGATTTGAAACTCAGGACCATCTGCTCCCTCAGAAACTTCCCTAGCCAAGGTGAAAGGTGAGGCTTAACAGCTGTATTGTTTTTGCTTTCTAAAGTCCATCCAAAGCTGTCCAAAGGACAGCAAAATCCTTGCACTAATAAGATTGTGGCAGACAGTCTTCCATATGTTCCTGTATCAATGAACTCATTGAGGAACTGTCCTTAGTCTTGTCATGTCTCTGCTGAACTAACAAAATGAAGTATAGTCCTGTTGCTTTCTCTAAAATGCTCTAATCTCAGCCTTTATCCTCTGGCACACACTGCAATTCACTGTGTGACTGAAGCTGTTGCCACATTCAGCAGACTTTGTGCAAGTGGCTCCCATAAGAGGTAGAGGAACTCTGTTTATGGTTCATAACATATGCTACTTCTATGGACATACTACAATAATTAATGATTTATTTCTTTGAATTGGTTCCCTGACCTGCAGCGGTCATAGAGAATATGTTAAATAAATTGGATTCATATTTGCTCTTTTATTGCTTTATCTTTTTATACAAAAAACCCAAAACCAACCAACAAACAAACAAACAAAAACACAAAGCCCAAAGCTTTCCTTTTTATTATAGGTAGTGGTGATTTTAACTTTGTTTTCCCACAAGTTGGATGATAAAAGGAGAATAAGGTAGTTCCACGTAACAAAGCAATAATGCTTCTTTCAGGACCTTAACATCCATTTGCAAAAGTGCATTGAAAATGAAGCAAATTGATACTTTTTTCAGGGTGCACAGGTAGCAGCAAGAGTTTTCCATTAATATTTCTAAGGGCAGGAAGAATGCAGTCTCACACAGCTAGTTGAAAACATCAATGAAACTTTACTGGTTTTTAGATCTAAATTTAAACTGCAACTACTTTGCTCTATTAAAAAAAAAAAAGACAAAAATGTTGGGAAAAGCGTTAGCAATTCTGTAGAGCTTAGGAGAAGCAGGTGCTTCACATTCTTTGTTCTAGCATTTAGCAAGAAAGGTTTCTTCCCAAAGCAGTGGCACACAGTAGCACTGGTTATAGCAGTAGCCAGGGCTGGATCTCCAGTGGGGTCTGACTGTAGGCTGTAGGCTGAGAATATGCTTTGTAACACTGTTTAGGAGTCACTGGCTCACATCAAATTCCTTTTAGGGTAGGTGGACCTGCAGCCAAGCCTGGGAACTGCTTCATCAAACTGGTAAAATGGGGACAGTTATGAAGAAGAAAAAAATCACGATGCAGACTTGCCTCTGGACAGAGTCTGCCGTCTAATCTCTCCTTCTTTTCCTTCTTTACCCAATATAAAACACACTGTGGCAGAAGCAGGTTCTCCCCTCTGCTCCCCAGCAAAGCTACAGCTGGTGGGCTCAGAGCTCACCCATCACTGCAGCCACCCCACAGCCCCAACTCATAACCATTGCCCATTACGCTTTTCCTATTCTTTCCTAATTTTAGGGGCCAGTGGTGTGGTACACTGGCACTAGAAATGCTAACACAATAAAATACTCTGTTCTAAAAGACTACTCCAAGCACTTGGCTGGAAATGCCTATTGCAAAATAAGCTTGTCAGTGCCTTGGTGCATCCTTAAAATATATACATAAGAGAGAAAACTGGAGAGAAATGATCTGCAGGTGAGTAGTGAATGATGTATTAAATGGGTTCCTGGAGGCTAATAGAAAGGAAGTACAGGTGGTGCATAGAAGATTTGTTCTGTGGCCAGGACAGTTGCAAAGAAATGCTGAGAACAGGCTGAAGAGCCAACCTGAAATCTAACCTCTTGTACCTTTTGGTTTTGGTAGTGTGAGAAAGCCAGACTGGAGTATGTGCTGTGGGAAAAGGCAGAATGTTAGAGAGCCAAAGGATTAGTTTCTAAAAATCTTAATTAAGAGCAGAAATAGTGATGCAGAAAAAATCTTGGCTCACATGTTGTTAGTACAAAGCTGGGTTTTTAAGTAATACTTGGTTTGTTCTAACTTTAAGTTTCCTAATGAAGGGAGTTTCTAACTTCCTCCACGAGGCTGGTCTTTACTTAACTGCTTGGTCTGTCAGGGAGTCATTCTGCAATACAGACACCTTGAATCTTTCTCTCCTTTATTGCCTTTCCTGTTTTAATCTGCATGCTCTAAAGCTATGCAAGCAATTATTTCAGGTTTGTTATTCCAAAATCTTTTCTTTACTTATAAAGGCACACTATATTAAAGGAAGTGGAATACTCCATTGATTAACAACATGTGAAAAAAGGCCCACGTGTCTACTGACTTCAGAAAACACTGGAGATAAATGAAGGGAAACCACAGCCTCTGATTCATTAGTCATCACCAAACCTGGAGATTAAGTATGCTATGCTTCTCTTGAGAAGAGCCATGAAATCAGCAGACACTGAATCGAGACACGCTCCTTAGAGGAGCAATGAGTGATCCTATAGGTATTTGGGGGAGGAGGGGGTGTATTTTAAAAAATACCTCTTTTTTAAAGATATGATTAAAGTAAACAGACCTTGCATGTGTCCAATATGGGAGATCCTAGATTTTTGAGATGCTAGACTAGTTCTGTGAAAGCCAAACTACATCATTTGAAAATCTTTGTTCCTGATAGGAACGTAAAATTTTCAAATCATTCTCTCAAGAAAAATTGGCACATAAAAATATAATGAAAGTCCTCTCAGTGTTTCCAAGCCAATCCTAAATCAAGATGTACTGAAAAATCTCATGGAAATAGGCTTTTCCTGCCAGATTTTCAACATACACTTTTTATCTCAAAAACTGGTCTGAATAACTAACCGCTTATCCCTTCACCTTTTAGAGGTTTGCATCCATTATCAAGACCATGACTGTATATGAGCTAGCTTGGGGATTTGCGTTAGTACAAACCACTCTGCTAGGGGGTTAAGAAGTGAAAGAAACACTAAGAAGTGGAAGTGACCTATTTTCTTGCTATTGTTTCAGAACTCAGCCAGCTGGCATGGCCCCAGGTCAGCCACACCACAGACAGCCTTTTCATTTGCTGTCACTGGGGTATTTCAGGAGATAGATGGATAGATAGATAGATAGATAGATAGATTTTAACTCCTTTGTGCTGCTTTGAAGCTTCTCTAATGCTCTAAGACTGACTAGAACCAGACTGCGATAAGCACTGGCTTCTAAAAGAGGCAATAGCTGACAGCCTAATGGTCTCCACGCAGCCCACAGGCAGTTCCTCCTCTTTGGCCATTGATTTGTTTTCTGTCGGATGCATCGGTAGTGAGGCTTATTTGTCAGACTGAAAATTCTCCGTAGACCGGCCTGTCCTCCAGAGGTAGGGGACAAAAAATCCCTCCTGTGGGTTTTGCCTGGTCCCAAACAACTGCAGGGAGGAGTAGAGAATGGCCTTTCCTCTTACTGAACTGAGACTGAACATCTCTTTCCCCACAGCAGCCAGCGTATTGTATTTACTCTCCTGTAGCACCTACCTCAAGCCCTTGAGTCATCGTGGAAAAGGCTGCTGTGTAGAGGAGGAAGCAGTATAGGATAGCAGAGGATATCTTTGTGGACTTGAAGGAGAATGATTGTGCTTAGGGCAGCTTCTTGTTGCCTTAGGCCTCCCTGATGCTCTGCTTCTTGGGACAACCGGTGCTATAACGGAGCTACTGCTCTTTCTGTGCTCCCTGCAACATCTGACCAGTTTGTGCATGGAAGTCGGTAGCACAAAACAAATCCCTGCCAGGAAAGCGTAAAGGAAAACGAATGTACAGGATTCAGCACGGCAACAGAATGAGAGGAGATGCAAATGCGAACATCCATCATGTAAGGCTGTCGTTTGTATTCAGGGGGTTGTTAATTGCTTTGTTGAATACCTGAAGGAAAGCCCTGTCTCTACATGATACAAATTGTACAGCTGAACAAAGCATACCCAGTAGTCTAAATCTATAAGGAACATAAGAGGCAATGATCTGAGAGAAGAAAAAAAGATGATGAATGAGATTTTAAATATATAGTCCTATAAACAGCATTTCTTTTCTTTGGCGAATGTTAACACCAGAATGAATATTGAAAATTCAGGAAATAATTGGCAAATCTTGTCATAGTTAACTGGTGCTATTTATTCAGCTCCACAAGTGAAAGGGAGCTTTATACGAAGCTGCAGGTAAACGAGAAGATTATGTTACACTGCAGCATACCCTAATAGCCAGCAGAACCCCACACGCAAGGAGTGCAAGCCATCCTCCTCTACACCAGTCTCATTCCACGCATCTGGCAATGTACGTATGAGATCCCCATGCACCAGTCAGCTGGTGGTAAGAGCACAGCCCCGACGTGTGCCAGGACCTCGGACTTTGCTGCTGGGACATGTCGCTCTCTTGCGCTGCTGCCAAAGGGACGTGGAAGACATGGTCCTGCTCGTCTGTACTGCTGCCGGAGGTGTAGTCTGAGACACGGGCTGCTGCTCTTGGTGCTTTAGCCCAGCTGCTCGGGTATCATCTGGGACATGGGGCAGCCTGGTTCACACGCCTGTGTGAGTTTCTAGACAGAGATTTGTGCAAAGCCGAATAGATCCAACCCAGGAGAAAAGTGAGACCCCATCCGTAGTAACTGGTCCACAAGCAGCTGAAGGGCTCAGCACCGACATGGGAGAGTTGTGTTAATTGTCCCTAAATCTCAGTCTCATCTCTCGGCCAAAAATCTCTTCAGAGATTTTCTCTCTGAAAACCTACCCGATGAATTTATCATCAAAACTAACACTCTGCCACTAGTGTTTCCAGGTGCTGGCTATTCAAGGTTTCCCAAACAAATCCACTGAAACAGAAAATCCCTCCACAACCTCATGCTTATTTGCAGATTTCTGTCCACACTTTCCTTACCACCTCTATCCTTCCACACACAGAAGAGCCAGAACACAGACGATGCGCAGCTGGGGAGTTGGGCTTGGACCACATCCAGGAGCCTGGATGTGTGGAGGAGTATCCCAGACCGTTGCCTTGGGTGACATCCATGATTTTACCTAAGCCAACCTCCTCTATTGAAAACATGCTGATACATACAGGCACATTTCTGCTGCTGAAAGCAGGTCTTATACCTTTCCTCAAGGAAAGACTGAAATAATTTCACTCATATTAGATCAACCTCAGGCATAATAAAGGAAGACTAGCTGAAAAGCTAGTGTAGCTCATCGTGCAGAGGGGCGTACATCACTTTACTGTAGCTATAAATGCTCTTTAGCAATCACTTTTCTGAAGAGATATCCTGGTTTCAGCTGGGATAGAGTTAATTTTCTTTCTAGCAGCTGGTTTAGTGCTATGTTTTGGGTTCAGTATGAGAGGAATGTTGATAACACACTGATGTTTTCAGTTGTTGCTAAGTTGTGTTTCGACTAAAGTCAAGGATATTTCAGCTTCTGATGCCCAGCCAGCAAGAAGACTGGAGGGGCACAAGAAGTTGGGAGGGGACACAGCCAGGGCAGCTGATCCAAACTGGCCAAAGGGGTATTCCATACCATGTGATGTCATGTCCAGTATGTAAAGTGGGGGGAGTTGGCTTGAGGGGCAATCACTGCTCAGGAACTAACTGGGCATTGGTTGGCAGGTGGTAAACAATTTCATTGTTCATCACTTGTTTTGTATATTCCGAGTCTTTTATTAGCATTGTCATTTTATTATTGTTATTATTATCATCATTATTTTCTTCCTTTCTGTTCTATTAGACTGTTCTTATCTCAACGAACAAGTTTTACCTTTTTTTTTTTCCCGATTCTCTCCCCCATCCCACTGGAACGGGACTGTTCCCTAAGTGTGACCTATGGTGCCAAACGCCAAAATGGCTCCTCCTGGGAACACGCTGTACCGCACAGCCCTGGCACGGCTACAGCCCTGGACATCTCACAGTGAGTGGAAAACGCTGCCATAGGGGAGCGGGGTGTCCCGGAGCCCTCAGCCCACGGGGCCCGCTCCCTGGCCCACTGCCTGTGCCCGTGCAGGCAGCAGGTGACCGGCAACTCCTGGCTCCAGCCACATCTTCTGCGCGTCTGCTCGCTGCCTCTTCCAGCCACCCCCCTACTGCATTTGAACCAGAAAACAACTCTTGCCTTATCTACAGCGGAGCCCGGTAAAGGTTCTCAGCAAACAAAAACTTGGACAAACTGAAATCAGCTGCGGGAAAGAGCCAGGCAAAGACACGCTCCTCTTCTCCCTTGGCCATTCCCCCGCTTTGGAGATACCGTCACTTGAAGAGGGGCTCGGGGCTGGTACCGGGGCTTGGTGTGCCGTGCTGGCATTTGCTTTTGGAATCAGAGGTGCGCAGCCCTCGCCCTGGCCGGCTAACTCATTAGAGCCGCAGCACAAGCCAGGAGCTGGGCTGGAATAATGGGCAGGGTGGATAAGCATGCGGTTGGGATTTAGAGTTAATATCCGCTGGAAGAAATTAAATCTTGAGCAAGCGGGTACCTGGACAGTGTTGGGAAGGGGGGAGGTTGGCATGTGAGAGCGGTCTGGTGAATCAGCCATGCTGAGAAATTAATAGATTTTTAAAAGGTGCCCCACCACAAAAAGGACTAAAAAACACCTTCCTCTGATGAACTAGGGAGGAAACCGATGTTAAAGATCTGACACAGAGGAAAAGAATGCTTAACAGCTAGGAGGAAGGCTGTGAAACTGTGATATAATAGCTCTACTGAATGTTATGTAAAGATTTACTATCTACTAGGCATATACTGAAGCTGACTGATTTAATACAAACTTCAGTTCCATGCAATAGCTAGCAGATAATAGCATATCCTGAGGTACAAGCGTTTGAAACCTTTTTCCAATCACTCATGAACCATCTGCATGCATGTCTCTCTGATACACTCCCTGCGTCTGTTGTATGCAGAGTTAGTCTTTTTCGCCCTTCATTGCTTCTCCCTCATTCCTCTTTACTAAAAGCAGAGATCAGATTAACTTCTATGAATTTAGGTAAGTCACTTTAAGAGTGACTTTAAAAGCTTTGGAAGCAGCTGCTTTCTCATCGCTTTTTCAAAAGTAACTTCCTTGGCAGGTGGGTGTTTGTAACATCTGCACACACTCAAAAAAAAAAAAACCAACCCAAAACCTTTTCCTATGCAAGTACTTTTGGGATCAAATACTAAAAATTCTTTGGCTATAAGATATACTGGAAAAGAAAGGAGGAAAAACACCATCTAAGCTTTTCGAAATAAATTAATTGGGATCCTAGTCAAGTGCTTGGCTACAGTGGATAGTCCAAGGGGAAATATCACTGCAGAGAGAGGCAATGATGTGCTTATCTTTCATAATGGCTGTCCTAGAACATTAGGTGCCTGCGCCCAGCATCATTACTAGTACCATATACATTGCAGCCTGTCATCTGCAGGAGGAGCCTGAATTAGTGAGATGACTGAATAATGTACTACTCTAGTCTTTATTGCCCAGGGAGACTAGCTTCTTAGTGCTCTGCATAAAGTTCCATCACATACTTTTATTGGGTAAAAGGTTATGTTCTGCTGAGGCTCAAAAGCAGAAGTACTGGGCAAACCCTATCAGATTAAGCTCCTGCTGCATTCTGCCAAAGTCTGGCTCAGTTTACAGCCTTAATGAACAGTGGGTTCCTGGAAGCTCCTTTCATTGATTCACCATGACATTGGGGCAGGCCTTTAATCTTATTTTCCTCACTTTGTAAAATGAGGATAATTATGTTTGCCTTCACCATGGAGCACTAATTAAACTTAGCTTCTAAAGAGCTTTGGCATTGTTGGATAAATGATAGAATAAGTTCTCATCCATTGGATTTATTTGTTGGTTTTTTCCTCATTAGTTAGCAAACAGTGAATGACCATGTAATGTGAGAGATCCTGATTCAGCAAGCTCCTCCAGCATTGTAAGATCTCGAAGACCACAAGAGGTTTAATAGACATGGACGTACTGATAGGCACACACACAACCGGGCTGTGACAAGTCAAAGTGATGTAGGTTCCAATTAGAGCCCAGAAACAATGCTTATCAGATTCTATATAACGACTTCACATGTGACCTTTGGGGACAGTTTGCTGTTGCACAATTGCTGAGGGAACGTTACTTGGGGAAGCTGTGAAACGAATGACAGTACACAGAATAGAAATTGTAATTAGTTCACCGTACATTCCTCTTATGTGAATACTGAAGTTCAGCAACATCCATTAGTTTTACGGGGCTTCAATTAGTCCTTCAACTGGTCCAGTTTAATATAATCCACATGAGTACATTGCTGCTGAGTCTTCTTCATTGATGCAAAATCCTGCGGCTTTTAAAGAGTGACCTGAGAAGGAAAGCCCTGATTTATTTGCAGGATATAAATAGATGCACCCTGCTTAAATAGCACTTTGACACTTTGACATTGCTTTTAAAGCAGGTTCTGTGAAGAATTGTAAGGGAGCAAAGGACAGGGGAAATAACATAGTCTTACGTATCACTGACTGAAATACAGACTAGATTGTGAATTAATTAAGGACTTGTGTGGTTTCTGTGAACTACTTCAAAGTGGTTTATGGTAACAAAAGCATTTCCATTGGGAAGTACTGGTAACTACATCACGTTTATCCCACTGAAAAGCAAATATATTGTGGCCCCACCATGTTTCTAAGATTTTCCGTGCTGCAGGGGTTTTTGCACCTTCCTTTATGGAAGGGAGGCAGTCGCTGTGCTGCAGGTTGTCTTCGGTTCACAACGCATGCTGAAGAAGCACTCGAGACTTTCTAGTGGCCTTTATAGGATCTCTACAGTTCTTTGGAGCTTTTCTAAATCACACTGAACCTGAATATTTTGAAATTCACTTTTTCCTGTTCACTGGAGTAGTTTAGCTTCTCAAGATACTTTTTCTGTGATGCCTACATGAAGTCAACCAATTAAGGAAATTTCTGAGGAGCAGGTTTTTCTAAGAATATATTCGTACATGAAAAGCACCTCCATTTTGATTTTCTCCTTTCCTTTATATACCCCTTGAAACCTCAGACTCCAAAATGTCTAAGGTAGAGGTGAGATCTTCTTTTACACATCTGCAGTACAGCTGCTGATCAGCGCCGCTGGGCTCTAGTTGAGCATAATTATTCAGTGATAGAACATTTTCTTCAGAGGTGATATTGGCTGCCAAGTTAGTGTGGGATCTGAAGCCAGCAGCAGACCCCATTCTCTTGTGGAATCTGCAGAAGAAGCAGGCAGACTCTTTTATGTAGTAAATATATGCACAGCTGAGGTGATTACTGCCCAAGACTTGACAGGTGAGAGCCAACTCCCATGCACTGAGAGGTTTGCTGTGCTCTACATGCAGGGGTAAAGAGTCTGTGTGTATTACAGGCTTTGAAAGGAGGAAATGTGACCATGAGAAAGCCAAAAATTTTTTGACCCAGAAACCACAACAGCAAACCGGGGGGTATCTGAGCTAGTGGGAGCTACTTAAGACTACTTGGCTTTGCATGAATATTTTTCTAAACAGTAGAAGGCTAAGCCTAAACCGCCTTCTTGTCCCTGAGAAATCGCTCAAATGGATAATAATAACAATTAATAATGCTTATTGTTGCTGTAATAAACAGGTAGATTTCAATGTTCTTCCCTATATTACTCTTTCAAGAGCCTTCTTTTAAGGGTGGTTGGTAGCATTCTGAGGCACACCTCCTGTACGTGTCTCTTCACAGCAAAGCATTCTTTTAAACAAAATGTCTTTTATACAATTGCATTAGTTCAGAAAAGAAACTGCAATATATTAAACTCAGATTTTAAATTGCCCAGGGAATACAGAGATTCAGGCCTTTTATTGTCATTAGTCAGAGACAATTCATACAATTGTTCTGCTGAGCAGCGATCCTGAGCTAGATGGGCACCTATATTTCAATAATAGCTTCAGCATATGAAATCCATCCCAGGGAATTCTTTCCCCCTCCCTCCTGCCTTGCACGCTATTAGTTTGTTTCTGTTGGAGAGGTGCACAGGAAATCTATAAACCTCATTATTCAGTCCTTGAACGAAACATTACATTTTGGCACTTTTTTTTTCCTCCAATGTTCTCACAGCTTTCTTGGGCAAATTGCATTGTAAAAGGTCTCTAAACAGTGTGCCGGGTTTGTGGTTTGCAACAGGAATAGCAGGAAGTTTGTCCTTCTCTTTCCAAATCTGGAAACCAGAATGACAACTAGCATAATTTAAAGCAGATTAAGGCAAGCAGGCAGGCATTTTACCAGTGAAGACCTTGCACTCTACCCTAATATCTCCACCACGACTCTTAGACAAAGGGCTTTTCCTATTCTAGTGTTTGGGGCAGGAAAAAATGGGTACTGCCGAAGTATTTCTCTGTGTCACAGAAAATCTTCTTTTGTTTATCTCTCTTAGTATGTCCGAAGTTTGGCAATTACACTATTCTTTAAACAGGTGCACTATTTACTCTGTCATTTCATAGAAGAGACAGCACTCCATTTTCACTTGATCTATTTTCCCTATGAAGGTGCTGGTGCTGGTGTTACACATGCCCACTATCTGTGGTGAGACAAGCTGGCTTCTCATTTTCATGCTATATATTTGTACATAATTGTGACCCTCACCTGTCCCAGCAAGGATTCCAAAAGTTTGATAAATATTTTAGTAGAGCGTATTAATTTAGTCTTGCAGTTCTTTACAGGAATGTTCAAGTTCAAAATCTTATGCTAAAATGAAAGACAGGTAAGGGGAGGAAGAAAGTATTGTTTTCCTTGAGCTGTGCAGGTTCAAAGGAATAAACTTTTTGTTGGTTTCAAGTGTCATTGACTGTCCACTGATCTCACTGAATCTGCCACAGACAGGTTATGTTTTGCATTTGAATCTGGGTTTTCTGATTTTAAAAGTTCTTAATTTCTGAGGATAAGCAAGTTTTGTCACTATTCAATTTTTTCAGGGAGATGCTATGCTAAGAACCTCTCATCTAAAGAAGCAGAATCCAGTTGTGATCTCTCATCAAAGCAGACTGATCTCTGAGTTAACTGTGTCAGCTATTTCAAGCAGATCCCTCACCTCAGCTGTGAACAAAATGGAAGAATTTCAGGACAGGAGAAATTTCATGTAACACAAATACTGCATTGTTTTCTGGAAGGCATTGCACTCCCTTGTGGGAATTTCAGCTGCCTGACTCCTGAGTACTGGCAATCTGCTGCCACCCAATTACAACTTTACAGCTAAGTGAACATTTTTAATTCCACAGCGCTTCCCCCCTGGGCACAAGAAAATGTGGATTTAATTCTCTGCCTTCTCCATGATGAATCTGCTCAGAATTTTTTGCCATACCTGAGTAGAGCAAAAGAGTCATTACACGTTAGGTGACTGGGAGTGGATTTTACAGAGCCAAAATGAGCAGTCACATACAAGTGACTGAAGGGGAACAGAGAGAATAAGAGTCCTTTGCCTGGCCTGGAATCAGCCAGTACTCCCACAGGCTTTATGATAGAGTCTATTGTAGTTCACTATACCATAAAAAATGAACAGTGAGCATAAGGACCATTGAGCACTGAACTTTCCCAGTAGGTTACCATTATAGGAATACCTACGCTAAATAACTGCAAATGGATTCATGTGGAAAATACATAGCATTTGCACAATCCCTCAGAATGTGAATGGTTGTCGCAGTGGTGACAAGGCTCTATGGCTTACGGGTGGAGCCATAAATTCAGGGAAGATATAGGAACCTGGGGTAAAAAAAATAGGGCTAGGGCTAAGCATTCTGTATCTGATCTAAAGAAAGGTTTGGTGAGCTGGTGGCCTGCCTCTAAAAATGAATAGTCCCAAGTGACTTTGGGGAAGACAGATGACTTTCATACAGCGTAATTGTGTAGCAGTGCAGCAGATAGGAGATGCAATTAGAAAAAGCCAGGGCTCTTCTGATCTGGTCTTGATTAGTAGTCCTGTTTCAAGCTGGAGATCGGACCAGACGACCTCCAAAGATCTCATTCAACCAGATATTCAATGATTCTATTAATTAAGCACAAAGACTAGCTGAGCATGTCACTGTTCCTAAGTAGGTCAATTAACTACTTGCTAAGGTGTGTGAAGTACAACAGCGTATTTGCTGTGTTTCTCTTTTCTCCATTATGCACTTTAGAAGGAAAAGAGAAGCTTTCGTGGCAGTCACAGTGGCTTAAAGGGAACTTCCCCCCCCCTCCCCGGATTCTGCCATAACCCTCCGTTAAAAACCTGCCCAAGGAGAAGCGTCTTTTCTTCTATAGACTGCTGTTGCTAGCACGCTTTAAACTCTTTTCTGGTCCGCTTATATGACAATCAGGGAAATGGAAAAGACAAGACGAAGACTAAAGTAGTTAATAAGAAAGAAGAAATCCTAGGCTTAACAGGCAGAATAGAGAAGTCAGTGACTGAATAATTACAAAGACAACTACAAATTACCTTTCAAAGCAGGAATGGAGAGACGATTGCGTTACAGTGCCCTGTGTTATATTGGAGCCTACCCTTCAACAGGCTGTCTTTGTACCTACATTTCCATTGCCATCTATCTACTTATGTACCATACATTTGTATGCAGCGAGTAGTACAGTCATCTGAGGTTTAAAGATGCCCAAGTTTTTTTGTATAATGTCCAGATGCACTCTTCTAAAATTTTTTATAATCAGCTTAGGTCTGCTGAATGATCCTGGCTAGACAGCCTTAATGTCTGCTGTTCTCTTAATTCTCTACAGAGCAAACAACTGCCTTTGGGAAGGCCGTAATAATGTATCTGAACTTATATATGCCGATTTGGCTCACAGCCTAAAACTTCTTTAGGTAACAATTTAGAGTCAGATTTTAAAAAAATAAGCCATCAGGTTTGTAAGCACGTATACTTATAGTTACCTCTGATTTTGAAAATTTATCGAACGGGACAGTCTTGTGGGAAGATCTTCAGAGCCAAAAATGAGCAACACATACCCAGCTCAGAGTGAAAGACTTGTTTAGAGCTGCTTGATATCAGCTTCAGTTTAAACCTTTGAAAATATCTTCCTTAACAGCCTAATTCCAACTGCCAGTTGTTATTTGCACTTGTGCCTGTTCCCCTCTGAGTGCTAGAGCAAATGTTCTATGCCGTGATTTTGAGATTGAATAAATCAGAAATTATAATTAATTTGCAGGCAGGGCAGTATGATTTGTGTGGAATGAACTCACATGCCTGAAGAGAGATTTACAGCAGCTCTATCACAATTTTCTTTCAGCAAGAAAGCAAGTAAAGAGCTTGCAAAGGAAATGGCAAAAAGACTACGTACAGATGCGCCTGTTCAACGCCAGCACTGTCAGCACTCCTGGTTCTGTACCTTGTGTGCCACGGTGCCAAACAGACTTGGGAACGGCAGATAGCTCTGCACCAGACTGCCCTGCTCATGACAAACTTTCTACTATTAGGAGCTTATTTCCAGCATATTGCCAAGCAGAAAAAGTAATCCACGCCTGGTTTATCATCCTCTGGAGACATTATAAGTTACTGGCTAAACATTTTCACCATATCTAATGCTACACAATCAAATTGCAACAGCAATGATATCTGAAATGCACAGTAAGTAAGATGCAGTCAGATAGGAGCTGCCTGAGTTCCTACTGCTGTTTATAAAATGCACTGAAAACAAAATAAGCAGTAAAGCTCTGATGTTTTTCCTCTGCCAGTGTGCGCACTGCTGCCAATATACCCACTCTAGATTTCTTTTTGT
This sequence comes from Buteo buteo, assembly GCF_964188355.1. Classification (NCBI taxonomy): domain Eukaryota; kingdom Metazoa; phylum Chordata; class Aves; order Accipitriformes; family Accipitridae; genus Buteo; species Buteo buteo. The sequence goes on along the minus strand of NC_134176.1, from coordinate 50,668,702 downwards.
TGTTTTTTTGCTGTTGTTCTATTCTGGTGTACCCTTGAGAGGTCCAGAGCTGGAGTTAAATATAAGTCAATTGATAGTCATTGGATAAGTTATGTCTAAATGAATAGATGCTCTAGACAAAATCAAACAGCCTGTGGCAAGGCTTTTATGTAAATAAGTGCACTGATACATCGTATATTCAAACAGTATTCATCAAACCAGAAAGAAGAATGAACACAACTGTCTTCATGCTCATATGCAAAAGGTAACTTATTTAGGACAAGATGATGTTGTGCAATAAAAAGATTTATTAGGTGACTAAAATGAAAATTAAATTCCTGTTAAAATATTTATGTAGATGTAGCTGAAACATTCCGCTTAGAGATAAATCAGAGAGGCCTTTGGCATTTCACAGACATATAATTCCAGCATTCTTCTGCTGCAAATTTAGTGCTTACAAGATGTTAATGGCAGTTCAATTTTCAGGACAGTCTCTGCAGACTATTTTTGCTCAGCAGGTGGTGAGGATTTGCATCCATATTTCAAATATACTTCTATCTCATTACTGGCTTCTTTTTTCTTTGTGATTTATATCTCTATAAAATTCTGGCTTGCACAATAGGGAATGTGATTTCAAAAAGGCAAATTCTGCATAATTTGAACATTTATCATATTCTTTCTTGGTTTTTCCCTCTTCAGACTTCATTTCTTGAGAGACTGGATGGAACAATGACATGGCATGCTTAATCAAAAAATTTTAAAAAAGGGGGGGAAAAAGAGACTTTTCTAAAAATCAAGCACTTTAAAAGAGCTTTAAAGTATTGGGGTACTTTACTCAGATATGATACTCCATACTAAATGGTAGTATTATTTGTACTGTTACCTTCTTTTGACTGAACTGAGATCTTTAAATAATATATGTACACGGGGAAGTAAGTTCGCTTGGGTAACTGTTAATTTGTAAGAGTTGTAACCAGTATAAATTCAGTAAGTGCTTTTTGTAATAGGGCTGAACGTAATGAATCGATTTGGTATTCATGCAGATGTCACATGTAATTTCAGAGCTGTTACACTCTAATTTTGTAGCACTTAATAGAGATTATGGTGGTGGCAATTTTGTCACTGTAGATAAGGGGCTCTTAGTGCTTCTCTCATAAATTTCCAGCTCCCCCTTTTCAGGTGTTTATGATCTAGTGTTAAGTTAAAATCCTCAGCCTAATAAAACCAGGGTATAATCAAACCCTGAAGAAGAGGTGGACCCAAACAGCAAAATTTTAGACCTCTGGTTTAAGTAAAAATGCACAGGCTGACAGTTTGGGTTCAATCTATGATAGCTGCAGAAATTCAGATCTACATTAGGTTTCTGGAACCTTCCTGCCTCCTCTTATGGTCCCCCTGCACGCAGCACACAGTATTCCACTGCAAGGGCTTGCTAATGACATTTTGGATTTCAAATCCTTCAGCACCTCTTTTGAAAGCCCTTTTCTTTTTAACCATTATAATATTCCCCCACGTCTGCTTCTACTGTGGAAAGGAAATGGCAGGTTGGTACATTAGGATTCTTCTTTTCCTTGAAGCAAAGGTATTAAGGAAAGAAACCACTTTCTATTCAGACAGAAAGGAGAACAGATATATACCAAAAAAGGTAATGCAATATTTACACATGGCATTTCTGACCTTTAGCTTTTTCACCTGGTGTTGCAGGTGAGCTAGAAATCCAGTATGTGTAATATAAAAAGGGTATAAGAGGAGTATTTCACCACACTTCCTTTCACTCGGTTTCCATGCCTATAGGCTATTTGCAGTCCATCAGCTCTTACGCGTAGGCTCGACAATACGTATAATAAGCTCTTAACACACGGTCTACTCTTTGTATCCTATGCAAGTAAGGTTCTGCAGAATAATTTTATAGCTTGCAACACACCAGAAGATCTTTTATATCCACAGCAAAGCAGAGGAAATGCAAGATGCTCTATGCTGCCCATGCTCTGTATTTATACCCTCAGTTGGAGAACCAAGAAAATAAGTTAGTTCTGCCAACTTTTTTGAGATTAGTAACCAATAAGCACTGAACAGCTGAGGCTAGAAAGAAATTTCTGATGCATTTTCCCTACTCCAACAATCATTAAAAACCAATTTTTTATTTAGTAACAGCTTAATTGCAAGCTTTGTGAAAGTTGTGAAAACTTTCCCACTCTATTGCCACTCAATGGAAAAATAAAAGTTGTAGGAAGTTGCTGGAAATCATACATATACACACATACGTGTTTTTCCAGTACCTTAGAAAACAGTTAAGGTCTTGCTGAAGAGCTGTTCTGATTTGAGGTGAATTGTGTGCAAACTACAGTTTCAGACAGAAGCGCAGGTTTTATGATTCTCATTCTGTTTTGACAGCACCGGTTTCTTGCGCTATATTTGCATGAGATTTTTTAAATGTGTCCAAACTAAACATTAAGAGTACAATCAGTTAGAATTTGAATGTGACCCAGAATCAAGCCTCTTTTCTTATAATATTCAAATCTGATGAAACCTAGAGTCAGTTTCAGATTTTAAATATTATTCAAATAATACTCTGCTTGTGTGTTAGCAGTACCTGGCCCTGGATGGAAATAAGCTGCTCAGCTGTGTGTCATTAGTCCTGAACAGCTAATACTTCATGGAGAATCATGAGAGATTCCACCAGAAAAGATTTTGTCAGGCTGTGACTGGGGAGTTTCAGCCACGTTAGCAACATATGAATGTGTAATTAATATTTACCACTATATAATAAGACAAGAATACAGTAATCTTCAGTAATATTTTAATTTAAGCAGGTCTTATTGCTATTCAGCATAATTGGCAGATAAAATGTAAGAAATCTCTGCTTGAAGAAATGCTCTACTGTGCTGTTCACCAATCTCTGTTTGCCACTCAGACTTAAATTCTTTGCTGTATAATACTCTGTATTTACTTTCTACATTATTTCCAAAATTAAATTAAATTCTACCATGGACTATAATTTTGCAGTACCTTTTGAAGAAAAAACTATACATGGAATTATTTTCCTTTTGTTGAAAGGCCTGTTACAGTGAACTACCTCTCCATGGCAAAAAACTCAAATTGCTCAGGAGAGTGTAGAACAGTCTCTTCCTCTTTCTTCAGATCCACTCTCCTCCCACATCTCCTTTTTGGAGTAAATCCCATGGAAAAGGTCTGAAGGCATTGAGAATTGAAACCTGATTTCAATGACACAGTGGTAAATCTGGGATTTGTCTTCTATCTTCAGAAAAGGGCCTGAATCAATCAGCGACAGGAGATTTAATGAGACAAATAATTGAGCATAGTCTTATTCAGGTTACAACATACGGGATGGCCCAGAAGATCAGCAAACTGCCAGTGTGTTGGCTGATCTATTCGGGAAAAGATTGGCCGAAGCTCAGAGAGAGATAAAAGCCAGCACCACCTGAGCTTTTCTGGTAGAGAAACGGCAGCACAGAACAAATGCAAGTATCACTTCTCACTCTACCGTTCATGCTGCTCCTAAGCCTCTGCTGCTTCATCTCCATTTTTCTGGGAATATGAAACTATAAGGATGCTTTATTCATCTGCACTAACACTGTATTTTTCCCTTCAGTACTGATTATCATTTACTTTGTGTCAGAATATAAAGTTGGCAAGAATATTTAGCACGTATATAATGAATCCAGGAAGCTCAGAAACACGTATGGGAAATTATAAGTTGAGAGCTGTTTGATGGACATCATAGGAAAAATGGGAAAGAAGTACAGTTTCAAAAATATAAGCTAGTATCATAAAGCTTAGCACGGCTCACAGCTTCAAGCATTGATTATTCCTGACTTACAAATACAGGGACCTTCTTTTCCCAGAACTGAACAAAACCAAGGTGGGAAGGTGGTAATCATTTAACCAAAACAATTAAATATCTGGACCAAAAATAGTGCATTTGTGCTCATAAAACAGAGTACACAACAGAGTGCCTGTCCTGTTACTGACTTGATACTTGACCTTCTGAAATGAGGGAGGAGCTTTAATTAAGGTGCTTAAGGTCTAAGTGGGCTGACACAAACTCATTTAAAGGCTGGTGTCATTCAACTACTGGTGCTATTCCGTGGGATTAAACTGAGCAGGTTTTTGGCTGTTCATACCCCTAAATCAGATTAACTGAAAGAGGGAGAGAAAGAAAATGCTGAATACTTCATTTTTAAAAACATTAAAATCCAATTTCATTAAGTACATTAAAAAAAAAAATCAACCCCACAAAAGACCCCACAAAAGACCCCACAAAAAAGGAAAATAAAAAACTTTAAAACATCTGGTTATGAGGAATTATGAACTGGATACTTAGTTCAAAGTTAAAAGCAAATATTTTCTTACACTGTTTTCAAGTTGATCAAATAGCATTTTATAATATGTTTGTGCCAAGGTAGCTATGTTCTTTTCATGTGTCTATTTCAAATGTAATGATACAAATCATGTAATGTAAGAGTCCTTTTCAGTCAGTATACAGCCAAAACTATGACACTTAATGGGCTGTATGGAGGCTTTCAGAACAGATCACAAGATTTAAATTATAAATGAATATAGCTTATTCAGAACAATCAGGGCAACAAAAAGGAATTGCATCAAGAAAATATATGTTAAAATTTCTAGGCAGTTGAGAGGTAAGTATCCTGAATGTCTCTGTTGGTTCATTCCCTGAGTGCATCATAACATTCGAAATGAGAAAAGGTTGAATTTAGAAATGTACTGGCTCGGTGAATCAAGATTGTGAGAGCATATGCCATCAGTGTGGGGAGACTTGGACCATTAAGGACAGGTTCATTAGCAAACAAGAGAGGGTGACAAAGTAATTAAAACAGGATCAGAGTCAAAACAAGAAGCCAAGCCAGCCCAGTAGAATCTAAAATTTTCTTTGAAAACTATTTCTTTACAGTCAGAAAAGTGATTAACTGAAATTTATTCAGAAAAATAGTTTGTTTCCACAGCCAGAAACTGTAGTTGACATTTATGCTGTTCAAGATTAGTAACCAAAAATATAATCCTTCAGCACAGTTTCTTTATCATTTCTTCCATTAGCTGTTGAAGGTAATTGGTCGATTAGTACTGCCAGATGGGATTCCAGTGGGGAACAGGAAAATAATTCTTCTTATATTTACTTCTGCAAAGGCATGTGTGTGTGGTAGAATCATGATCCCTATTAAAATACACAGATGTCTTTGTATAGACTTGTAGATCCAGAATCTGATCACGCTCATAAAAATGCAAACATAAATTTACTCTCCTTGGCAGAGTCTATCAGCATTTATGTATAGTTTGGGACAGTGATCCAGGTTGTTGTCTTCTACATTTGCAAGAATGTTGACACTCTAGCTATTTGTCATCATCATTTTGAACCCAAATACAGAAACACTGAATAAAATCTATTGAATACGTCCTCTCAACCCTTCCCTACTTGAGCTTTTATTTCTTCTTTTGATAACTTATGTTTAATAAAATGTGGGGTTGAAAAATATTTAGTGTTTTGGGAAAAAAGCCACCACCTCTAGATGAAGGAAGAATAATTTTGATATTTGCACACATGCAGAAACAAATGGACAGCCTTTTCCAGACTGAGCTATTGGATAAAACCAGGGAAAAAATCTGTCTTCAGAAAGTAATGTAAATATTTGAAACCAGCTACTGGTTTGTGTTTGTGAATCAGACGGCATCATGATCAGCACATTGCGATAGAGTAGTAAATGCTCTGCAGCTTTCTGACCATAAAACATTAAGTCTTTCACTAGCTTCTAATCAAGATTCCTAACATTTCAGATGTGTCCTTGGCGTTCAGTTCAGCCAGGGGTGGCTATAAAAGCATTGGAGATGCCCTGGTATATCTGGGATGCCCACAGGGGAGTAAGAGGAGCCCTGCACCTTCCCGGAGAGGGGTCTGGGACACCCCAAGGCACCCCAGGTAGGACTTGAAACCCTTGTTTGGGCAACTGACAAAAACCTCTGCCATCCTGGGGCGATAACAGGGGAGTCACCCTGGATCTGTCTGCCACTGGATATCAGCTCACCCATACCGCAGTGGATTCCTGATGTTCATTTGGATTCCTATCTGTTCATGCTCTGTTTGTAGAAATTACTATATCTTTTGTGGCAGTTCACTGAAAGTCACTGCCTGACAATGAATTCACGTACTTCTTTATGCAGGCATGCAAGCTCTCTGTTGAAACAGGCCTTGAATTTCTCCATCTAATCCAAATAATTTTAATAATTACCTCTCACTCGGCTTTTCATATTTAATTTATATTTTAGCCTCAACTTCATGTCACTCAAGTGTTTCCTTCAAAGAGAAAATGTCTTGCTAGCAAGAGACTATTTTTCCCTCTTCCTCAAGCCATAATGTTCTTTAAGCATTTCCATAATCTGATATTCTGCAGCTAATGTTCATTTACATATCTGCAGAGATCGTGGTAGGGAATTCAACAGAGCTTGCAGCTAAGTCATACATTTCCTTCAATCAGGATGGAAAGGAAATTGATTGTGGGATAAGGTCCATTGCCGATCCTCAGGACTATGCCAAATGCACGCAGAAAGCAAATGGCGCTCTAATTTTGATGTATTCCCTCACCTGTGATATCTGATACTCTGCTCGAAGCAGCCCAGGAAGGTTAGAGGCCACCTGTCAAGTAAAGAGGCTTATAATTGCTATTGTGTGACACTAAAGGAACCACCGTGGCTACGTTCTTTATATGCATGGCAAGCCACATGCCTCCCTGGTGTAACTCAACTGGTATGTTCACTGGCAGAGGGGAATTTTTCATCTGCCATCCATGATGATAATCACAGATGGTGAAATTTGTGTTACTAATAAAGAAATTATAAGAGGAATATATGCCATTTATTACAAATGCCATTTTAAAAGGCAGCAGATATTACAGTAATATATCATTTCTTGACCCCAGAGTCTATTACTGTGTATGCTAAGAAAAGACATTTCTATTCCTTCAGGCTTTCATAATACTGCGCCATTGATCTTAACATTAAATATGATTAGTTAGCATTTTGCTTCTTTCGCATGGCCTGCTGCCAAAAGATTTTTTATTTTTAATTTAGTACTTAAAGTGAAGTAAAGCAAACTCCCACCACACATTCTAAAAGCTCAGCTCAACTTCTTAACCTGGATCTAAGGAATCCCTTTATTCTTATTTTTTATGCCAGCTTATTCTAGTTTTAAATTAAAGTAGTACTGTAAGTGAACAAATGCAGTCTCTCTCTTTGTTCTCAGAAAGGGGCTGCATCACAGGATCTAGAGAGACAGCCCAGGTCATTCCAGAGCTAAGTCTAGCAAACGCTTCTGCAGACACCGCTGCTTCCAGGTTCGGCTTCCCCAGCTCAGGCCAGAGGAAGGGTAGTGCAAGCACTCTTCATCTACTTCACAGCAAAAGCACCCATTAGCATCATTCTCTTTGAAAGAGGGTCGTTCAACTTCATCCATTTGATTTTGCAGCGTGATGAATTAGGAAGAGCTCTTATACTTCAGCTCCAAAATAGACACGGTGCCTTAGCGTACAGTGATAATAGGCAACAACATCTTTAACCGATACAGCAGGTTTTTTCCAAAGTGATTTATGCCCCTGTGTAAGTCTCAGGTATGGGATTCAGCTGTTCGTGATCCCAGACATGGTTTTGCATTGCTAGTTCATAGATAATTCCCTCCACTTTACCTGCTGGACAGCCTTTGAAGCAGTTCATACTCTGCCACAGTGATGCAGCAGCTGCTTAGCTTATTTGTGGATGCCTCATCTGTGGAAAACAAAGCCATATCCTCTTGTCCCTGGTAAATCTTATAAACAGCTAGAGCCATGCTCTCATGTAGTTTATTGAAATCCTGAGAACAAATGAGATTACAGATCCTGAAATTATTGCTGGGGAAAGCAGCACTAAACTAAAAAAATCTCCACTGATGGATTTTTTTATCACTAATTACTATTTTGAGCAAACCCTCCATCAGCTAGATCACCTTTCTCATCTCAAGGTGATAGGATTTGATATGTGAATCCGTCTACCCCAGCAAAGTGATATATATGTAATTTTCAAGCTGAGATAATACAATCTTTGGGAAAGGGATTGTAATCTTAGGTACTACATTCTTTGACTTTTGGGGAGTTTTATACAGCTTAAGGTGAGAGGAAACAAACCCAACACAAAAAAAAGTATTTGTGTACTGGTGCATGTGTTTACTTGTGCATGTTTATGAGATGGGTTTACTCATCTGTTTGGATTTTCAGTTACCTCTATGTCTTGCTATAGATTCCGCACCAGATTCTTCTCCTTAATTGGTGCTTTTTCGTGCTTAAGGTATCTGAGCAGCTGCAATATGGTTATCAAAAAATTCCCTTCCTGCTGACGTATAGCTGATATACTAGAGGACACAGCTACCCCCTGCATTACGCAGGCAGGAGGAGGGAGGCACTGGGGGCAGAACGAGCTCTGTCCTGCCAGCTCGGGGTTGTTGGCTCTTTAGAACCCCGGCATCCCCAGGAGAGTCCCACAAACACACGTCAACCGCAGCTCGGGAAACCCGTCACCTCGCTTAGGGCCAGACGCAGCTGGTACCACACTTAACAGTGCGAAAGGATCATATATTTCATTTCTGCAGAAAGAATTTAGGTGGCCATTGTAGGCAAATACACTGTATATGAGCCAGCACAGATATGTGCAGGAAATAAACATGACAAAAACCTTTCTGCGGACTTTTGACTGCGTTCTATGTACTTATGAACTTATTCTGTCAATCCACATCTGGCAAGACTATATGTCATATTGCAGATCTCAGGGAATCTTGCAATTCCCCTACACAATTTTTTAAAATCACTACTTTTATAACCTGTCTGCCTTTCCCATAAACTGTAATTCTTCCTTCTTCATTCTTTCTTTCAAAATAAGCAATCAATTACTTCGCTGAGCAGAAGAATGGGTAGCATGCATCCCTGAAGCCCTGCTAGGGTTATGAACCCGTAACTAGAACTGGTAGAGCACTGAGACAGAAGCGGGTGTGATAAATCATTATATAGCAATTGTTTCCAGCTTTCCAAAACATGAAGTTGGGCTAAGAGTGGAAGAAACTAAGACAGAAGCCTACAAAAGTGAGAAAAGATATTTGGGGATTTCATTAGCAGATATTAAAACTTCACTGATGTTATCCCTGTATTTTGATCTGTGCCCTGGTAAATGGCTGCTTTTTCTCACAGACACACATATAAATATGAAACCAAGCAGAGCGTCTAGTATTTACTTAAAAGCTGTCGTGCACAATGTGCAGTGGAACATGCTGAACGCGAGCGTGGCTCTGACATTCACACTGTGCAAAAACATGACAAGTTATTACATCCCTCACAGTCCCAGTCTGCTCTGTCTTTAAAATGAAGATGATAATCCTCCTTTTCCCTTTCTGAGCCTTATTAATTTAGATAATAAGGTCTTTATGGGCATGGACTGTCCCTTAATTTGTGCTTGTTTAACACTGCCAACTCTACTGCGACCTACAGGGACTGCCACATTTCCAATAAACAATAATAGTGAGACAGCATATAATAGGCTTATCACTAGTTTGGGCTAACAAAAGCACACCTTCATTGTAACATTATTCCTTACAAGTAATGCAGATTATTATACGTTCATCATGCCAATAACACCTCTAAAAATATGATTCACTCCAGAATCATATAGCTAAAACCTTTATATCACTCTTCTCATGATCATATGTTTTACAGAGATAGAGGGAAACGCTATTGTTTTTCTTTCAGCATTTTTCATGACAGTTTATGAGTTAAATCCTATACTGTATGAAATCCTTCCCTGGGAAGTGGGCAGTAGAGGACCAGGCAGCTGGCATTTTACAGACTTATAGGATTCAGCAGCTAAGCCTAGAGCCAAATGAGAGATGAGAGCAGCAAAAAGGCCTGCTCTTCTTTGGAAATATTATAAATGGATAGAATTACTCTCTACATGTGAAATTTCTTTAAATCCGGAGAGCAAATCAGATTAAAAGCTAGCATAATTCTTTCTGGATGAAATCACATTCTGCCCATAGAAATTCTATGATGTGATGGATTTTGATTGCTAAATACTGCTGTACAGAGACATTCAGCACTGGTACCATTTCAGGGGAGGCATTTGAAGGCATTAGAAGCATTAGAAGATGGTGTTGGGCTGAGGTAGCCCACCCAGGATCAGCCTCTTCAAAACTGCTTCTCCTGTATAAGACGAAGGGGTGCAGAAAAGCAACCATGAGGGTTCAAGAATTATTCCACTTAATTACAAGCCAAGCAAAACAATCACCTTAAAGGATATTTTTGTTCATTTGTTTGTTTATTTATCCCATGGAAGAAAGTGAAACAACAGGCTGAGTTGTCAGTGCAGTAAGTTGGAAAGCTCAGACTTTGGAGAAGCAAGGCATGGAGAACTTTTGTCCTCTATTAAAAGGATATTCTTTTTAACATTACTCATTATTCTTTGATGGGTAGGAAGAAAACGGTCTCAAATTCTGCTGAAAAACAAAGTCCTAGGCCTATGAACAGTGCGGATAGCCAATTCCTACCCAAGCTGCTGAAAAATTACAGTAATTTTAAAACATACAAAAAACCTTGCTTACTCCAATCCAAAAATCCTCACCTCATGAAAATATTGCATATCAGTGATTTTTTTGTATTTTCTTTTTAACCAAGGCATACAAATTACTTGGAGCAGGGCTTGTCTTTCTATTACTGGCCTATATAATACCAGGTACAACAGATGTACTGTAATGTCAATAGGTCTGAAGAACAATGTGAATGTCCGAGATTTATATATATGAGGATCTCCTCTGTTCCTCCTTTGGTTTATGTATCTAGTTAAAAAATGAATATGTTTTGGAAAAGGAGCAGAACGTAAGAACAGACAATGGACTGAAACTTCCCTTTTTGTACCGATCCTGCATTTTTATCCTATTTTCCCCCAGGGATGATTCACCAAGGACAAGTCAGTATAATCAGAGAGAGAAAGTATCAGCTGTATATAACTATATACATAAACACATATCTGCCTTTACTTTTGAGTTTTTCTCCTCCGAATTTGCAGTGTTAAGGAAAACAGTCAGAAATGCTTCAGAATAGCACTCACAAGTTTTCCATTACTAGAGCTGTGAAAATATGTTGACTAAAATATTTTAAGAAAAGAACAGCAACTTTTTGAAACGAAAACACATCCCCTGTGGAAATTTCCATTTGGACTGGAAATGTGTGTTCCTGATGAAAGATAAACACTTTCATTTCACTAAAAGGTTTTTAAAATAGGAGAGTTTAAATTTTATGCAATAAATCCTAAGCATTTCAAACAGAAAATGCATTGTTCAAATTTTAGCATAGTATCTCTGGTTCTTTTATAGCTGATTCTGGCACCAAACTGGTCTTGCACTTTATCATTAATGTTTGTCCTAAAAGGAAATGTGCAATGGAAGTTAAGTAAACAGTAGCTATTCTATCTCAAAGAAGTTCAGTGATGACTTAGACACTACTTTGTTGTGTGAAATTGGTCTGCTCATTTTTATATACCAACATGAAATAACAAAAAAAAAATCATCCTTCTGTCACATATATGATCTTGAACCTGAAGCACAAATCATTACAGACCTTTTCTTGCAGCTCAGATTCCCAAGAGTGATCCCACTAGTGTAAATAAGGACTACAGGATTAACACCTACATGAGGAAGAAGAATGTTTCTAATTAGCTGTGCTGTGGCCGCTCAGAGGGAAAGTAAATCTCCACTGTATACAGTGGTGCTTTGCCATGCCTTCCTTTGCATTATCCAAAACCGTAATGCCTACTGTATTTATATTTCAGTCAGCATCTGCTAGTTATGTGGCTACATATTCATTTGCCATCTTCTTACTGCAGTTAAAATCAACAAGGGAAGTGATCTTTCAAGATGTATTAAAATACAGCCCCCTTAGCGGACATCTTACTATACTTTAGGCATTTGAATGAAGGATGATTTGGTTTATTGTTGCATGCAGGCAGATAAAATGGAAAAAGGAAGAAGAAATGGATCTGCCAGGCCACCATGGCCAGCTACAGAAGATAAGATAGACTCAAGGGTCTTATGAAGGTGGTGAGCAGGTCGCTTCCTTGTTTCTCCTTAGCAAGAGCCACTAAGGAACTGAGGAAGCACACAAGCCTTTTTCTTGGGAAAAACGTGATGAATGAAGTGCCACAGGTGACAAAGATCATTCCTAGGAAGAGTATCTTGCCCTCCAAGGAGCTGGTGGGTAGATTTCTGAGCCGGATTCCTTGATTTTCTCCCCTCTCCCTCCCCACCAAAGAAAAATAAAAACAAAAAAGGAAGAAAACACAACCAGAGAATGAGCACCACTTCCCCACTGTTTAATCCAGTTTCTCCTTCTGTAAACTAATAATGACATGGCTGATGCAATGTGTATCATATGGCATGTGTCACAAAGCTCACTATAAGCACCTCTGATGCTTTGCTACTGAAAGGCTCATTTAAATCTTAAAATGTGCATGAATATGGAAGCACGTGTTTCATGTGAGTGGAAAGCGCTAAACTAAATATGTAAATAAAATGCTCTACTAAGAGAAAACTAATGTCAGATCTGACTTGGTGGGGACTTCCTGTAGATACAAGGTTGTAATTAAGGTTGGTATTCTGTGTATAGCGGTTTTCTCTTTATTATTTGTGAATTTGGCATTTGTAGCTGCTGAGTGAAGACCAGCCTACCTGAGCCGTGTACTATTCCAATCTCCTTTTAAAGCCTCAAGGTTGCACGCAGCATGGATGATTTGTTGATTTCAACTTCTCCTAACTTATTCAATATATGTGCCTCACTAGCTCTGAAGTCAACCGTGATAGTGGATACAACAGCCAGTTTCAGCTGGCGCATCTTCTAGTGTTCTTGCTTGTAAAGTACTCATTTAATGCCTCAGCTCTTTCACCATCCTCTGTGACTTCAGTTCCCACTCACTCTTGCAATGCTGCAGCTTCCTCTATGGCTTCTCACTTACTCTCACAAGAGCAACAAAAACCTTTTCAACCTTCTGGCATTTCTGCCCATCACTTAAAATTACTTTCTTGCTGCAGCAGCCGTATATTTTCAGAGTTTATATCAATGCAGATGACAGCATTTTGCTGAATCAGCTACAGGAATCATGGGTCAGTACTTCGTGTCGAGCTGGGAAAATCACTTGAAATCAGCTCCAGTTTTCTATTGACTGAAGCAAGTAAAGCAGTTCCTAGTAGCTTACATGGTATTATGAAACACAAAAAGTGCTGGCAAACTCTTCTGAAACCTCAATGAAAAGACCGCTGTGCTGTTCATCTGAAAATGCAATCATTTATGGCATGTTTTTAAAATTCCTTTTCTGTGTAATATTAAACTAGTGAAGAACCACAGCAAGACTGCCTGAGTATGAAGCTGATAAAAGCAACTTAGAGTGGCTCACTCTCTCATCTCAAAGGCAGTTATTATAACAGAAATATTATTTACCAGACCCCTGTATTACATCAGAAAACAACCTTTCTCAGAAGATTTGGGACCTAGTACTGATCTTTTCATACTTTTCTTCTATAACTCAGCAGATTTGTGCTTTGGAGCTGGAGATTAAAATTAACTTCTGTCCAACTGAAATAGACATTTTCTGCAGAATATAAGCACAAAGAAGCATGTGGTACAGAAGATCTTGTTCAGAATAAGCATGTCACAGAAATGTACAAGGTAGAATTTCTGTTCCAACAGGACAAGAGATTAATATACATGAGGAGTATAATTACTACCCATGCAACTCTGGAGATAAATTAGTAACAGTGATTGCCTCAAGGGAGTGTGATTTGCACATTGCTGTAGACTCAGTATAGCCAAGTATTTTCAGTCTTATGACATTGCAGTAGTCACACCGAAAATCACAGTAAAACATCTGCTGCCATTGCTGCTGCCACTCATCGTTCCATCTAGCTCTAACAAAAATGTTCCTGGTGTTTAAAGAACTTCCATATGCCCTGTATGGATCTTGCCCACCAGGTATCACTCACACCATCTGAGGATTTTAATAGCACACTTGTGGTCTTTTTCCTCAATTCATGTTTATTTCTTCTCTCCTCTTGAAGAGAAAAAGGTATAAAGATGTGCTTACATGTATTTAACTCTCCTGTGTGCACACGGATATTCATGAATAAGGTATGTTGGCTTTTCGTTTTTGTTTTCCCTCTGTTGGCAGTACCTATAGTGCCTTAAGCCCACCATTTTGATTTTTACTTTGTTTTCCTTCTTGGCTTCTCTCTCCCACTCCTGCATCTTTGCTTTTAGACAAGAATGCAACTAAACAACAAGTTGCCTGTGGTCCTGGAGCAGTAATGCAGAGAAGCGAAGATGAGCTCAAGATTCTTTATGCTGTCAAAGACAAAAAAGTACAACGAGGTCTCCCCTTGTGTCTGACATTTCCTGATTTAGCTGCCCTGCATTCTTCAGGTAGCTGATATAAATTAAAGCAGATAGCAGCTTTAATTCGTTACAGGGACTGATGCATTTGGACGCTCAGTTTCAGACAAGCAAGCGCAAAGGGTTACTGTGTGTGCTTGCAACCCCTCAGCAGCCATAGGTGCACCTCAAGCCAACCCGAGCATCATTCTCATCCTTTTATTTCCCCAAATGAAAGGCAGACATCTCATCTATTTTGCTTTCTTTATTGACGGGCAAAAATGGTGTTGCTGGTGCTGTTATTGTTTCTGTGTTCTTAGATAAGATATCTCAGATTCTTCTGGAAAATGAAAGGCAGAGAAAGAATTCTTCATGTACAAAATTGAAGCTTTATCTCTAATATATAAAGCAAAGCCTTGTTCTTTTCTACTGTGCTAGACATTTCCCTACAGTATGTCCTTAAGTCTGGCTCCAGAAAATTTTGATTGATTTGTGAGTGAAGTATTGCTGTCTTTTAGTGGTAAGATTTTTTTAAAGGAACTTGTAAAACCTTTTCACCCTGTCACTCCTTTAAGTACTTTATTTCCCTTAGGATGTCATCTTGCTGGTTATTCAAATTACCTCCAGATTTTTTGTCTCAGTAACTTGTTAAACTGTAACACATCTGTACTACTCTTTTGCATGGAGAAATGCTTCCACCAGGTTTTCTAAATACATTTATCTTTTAGCTTCTGCTTAAGACTTTCTGTCCCACTCCACAGCAGACAGGCACAGCAGCCAAGGAGGGCCATAAGATTACAATCTGGAATGAGTGCTGGGGAAAATAATGCTAATTCCTAAAGATAAAGTCATATGGGAGGTCAAGTACCTTCTGAATTCCCCTTACGACCTTTGTCAGTGGAAGAAAAGCACCTTCATCCATCGCAGGAAATGTACTGGGGTAAGTTTTCCTTTCCTGACCTTTTGTTATCTATGACAGGTTTGGTGTATGCAGAAGTCAACTTTGGAAGCATACAGAATTTCATGTCACCAGACTGCTCTGGGACTCAGTAGGACGTTTGATGGCAGCAGGATGATCATCTGCACCCATGCGAAAGTCCTGCTTTCAGGAATGGCTGCATGCGTGGGTCATCGTAGAGTCATTCTCATGCCAGCCACGCAAGGGCTACGTAGACTTAGCATTAGCAAACAGGAATAAACAATATTTCTTTACATACCACATAGAGAACCACAGTACACTGAATATTGGTAGAGACAACACATTCCTCAAATAGCTAACTAGGTACATGGGGGAAAACAGAAAGTGGCAAAACAATCAAATTGATGAGAGAAAGGATGAAGAAATCAGAGGTCAGTAGCACAGCCACTCCCTGAGACGTTAACCTGGCAGGACTAAATTGACAATCACTTCTCAGATTAAGGGGTTAATGGAAATAGCAAATGGCACAAATTTAATCTTGCCTTGAGACAATGATAGTAATGAAAACAGGAACTGGCTGAGACTTAACGCATTCTTCTGGTTGTCTTAAACTGTAATCTCATAATCCTCTTTAGATGATGGAGCTTGTAAGTCCGGAAATAGTAATTTCTAATGGCATTTTCCAAGCCATTAAGAATGTGTATACCTCAAGAGAATGCCAAATGTCACAGCCTTTTTCCAGGTTGGAAAGTACTTGGGTTTATTGTTGGTTTGGCCATCTTTCACAGTTTATCTCTTTGTCCTAATATGTAACCTGTTTCTGATCTTTCCTGTGTGATTTTTTTTTTTTTTTCCTCTTGGTACCGAAATGTCACATTATAAAAAAGAATAGTCTGTTCAGGTCTGTTCTGTTCCACTTCTCTGAGCACTCAGAGCTTGATTAACATGCTATCAAGGCAATGAGACTTTTCCCAACGACTCCGATGGGAGCTGAGCTGGACCCTAACTCATTACAGAGCCACACCAGCAAATTCACTGGGACAGTGGTAAATGTTCTTGATCCTTTCATACCCTGAAGCACCAGATCCAGATAGATGAGAGTACAAATAATGCAGAAATGCTGAGAATCTTTGAAGATTTTCTCAGAAAGTTCTGTGATTTGTCTTTTCCCCTGAAGACAAGGACAAACACTGACACGTAGTCTCCCACTCAGTAAGTTTTCAAGCAGAAGATGTCTTCCTTCCTGTTCTTGAAGAGTTTACACCCCTATTTGTTTAAGCAAATCCCAGCTAGAACTCTTTAAAAGGTTTCAAATACTTCCACGTAATGCTCTCCCATTTGACTCTGCCCTGGTTTCAGGGTTCTTTCTCCTCTTAGTGCTTCCCAGGGCTAAGCACCTGCATGCAAGAAAGCTGAAGTAATTAGCTTCAAAGTATACTTCCGTAGTGTCTGCCCAAATCTGGCATTTGCTGCACCAATTTGTTTTCCTATTTGAAGCTCTTATTTAAATTTTCATCAGACAAAAACTTTGTCAAGCTTAATTTATGGGTAAAGAAATGATGGGCAAAGAAAAGCTTTGAAATAATAATAAAAAGATTAATAATAGCATTTAAAAAAATAACACTACAGCTCCAAGCATAGAATACCAGCTGCTGGTTGATAATACAAGTAGCAAGTTTCAGTAACTCTGAACAAGTAAAAAGGAAAAGCCTTCACAATAAAGATATTCGAAGAGAATTAAATGTGATTTTAGATACCTAAATGGTTCACATCTGTTAAAGTGGGTTGGCAATGGGATTAGGGTAATTCCTGAATTAGCAGCTTTAATGAGGCAGAAGAATGGGTCATTCTGTTAGATCTGGAGGGCTCAAAAGGATTTGTAATGGGGCAGCCCCATTTCAGACTTACGCTTCTGAACTGATAAAGCCTTCATGGCATTGTACAAGCAACAGAATGGAAGTCTGATTGTACACTTTCTTCATGCACAAAACTAGTGACACAAAATCTCAGGCTAAGGTTTAAGCTCCTATAAATAATTTCAGCTTTTAGATGTGCCTAAATTTCAGGAGCATGCATAAAAGAATATCTATGCTCTCTCTCTCTTGTTTTGTAGGGAATTTAAGACATCCTTAAGCTAAATTCTGTGGCTGGAAGATGAGGGGGTTTTAGTTTATCTGGTGGTAAGTTTCTCCATAAAATCATCATAAACTATGCATGTTCCACAAATCTTGTCCTAAAGCTCCTTAACATCCTATTGGAAAGATTTATCTTGTTTTCAGCATGCTAGCATAATATGTTCAAAATTTGTATTCTAGCTAAAGAGCATGATGTCATATAAAGAAGAAGAAAAGTCATATCAGACCAGATGTCCTCACTCATTTACTTTTTGGCCTTTTTGTCCATGATATACTGACAACATGGCTAAAATACTAGATTATTTTTGTACTAGCAAATGTATTTCTAATAGCCTTCTTTGGGAAAATGATTATTAGATCTTTCTTTCCTAAAACTTAAACACATACTTCCGTGTAGGGGTCGGCGTTCGGAAGATCTCGTGATGGCACGGAAAGTTAGAGGGTTAGTCGCAGCCTTGTGATGTACCTGTAACCCCACCTCCCCTTGTTAGTATAAAAGGAATTAACTGCGCAATAAAAGGCGGAAGTTGGCGCTCACACTGTGTGTGTTATCTGTCTCTTTCCCTGGTCCGGGCCGACCAGTGATCTAAGCGTGGCACCTTGATATGTAGCGAACGCTACACTTCCGTACCCCAAGGACAGTGAAAAAAAATATTTTTTTCCTCCTTATTGGCATATGAAATAATGATAGTTGTTTTCATTCTGTAATACAGATAACAGAGCACGCTTGACTAAAATGTAGGATCTGTGAATTAAAGGATTCAGCTCCAAATCACCTGTATTTTCATTACTGTTATCATTTATTCATTGATGCTTTTTCATGTACTTAATATTGAACTTGCCAAAGTAATCAAAGTATATTTATCTACAGAGAAACAAAGTGGAATCATATACAAGTCACTGGAATGAGAATATACCCACCATTTACTTCAAAATTAAATCTCTGAGGGATTAAGTGGAAGTCTTTAACATTTTGTGTCTTGTGTGCCACTAAATGCATCTGCAACTAACTAATCCCAGCAGGAAATTTTCACAAAGGATTGGCCATTGTGTTTCAGTTTGGTTTGTCCATATGTGGATGCAAACTGGAAACGTGTTGTCAGAATATGTCTTTCTGGGTCCAGCTGACATCAATGCTGAAAAGCTGTTTGTCGGGTACAATGAAAATAAGTAAAGAGAATGAAACTTAGCAAGCAGGTTTCTAACTGAAGTACTATGCAAAGCAAAACTACCACCTTACCATTCATAAATAAGGTTTCTGCTGAATCTGGGTTACAATGTTTGTTTTTTCTTGATTAGTCTTTCCCTAGGAAAAACAAAAATACATTTTTGGAAAATTCCCAAATATATTTGACAAATAAACAATTGTTGAACTGCATGCCAAATCTTTAGGGATTTAATGATCTACATTATAATCAGCTCACTGAAGACATAATTCCATACAGCTCTTTTTACACTCTCAGAAAGGAAGGAATTTTAGCTTTAGGCAAAGGGAACCCACTAAGCCCTTCATTGCACAGCAATATTAAAAAATATATGATTAAGTAAAAACGTATTTATGGGAATTTGAACATGTTGCTTCCTTAATACAAAAATACAGTTGTAGCACAACCTACCAGTTAATAACTCTGCAGTCCTGATAGGCTCCATGTGGGTCTAAGACAAATATCAGGCACACCATCTTTACCAGAAACTATCCAGGTAGTCTCTCATAGCCAGATTCATTCTCAGGTTCCCATTCCAGGCTTTTTTCATGGTGTTCCTTCAAAACATGTTTAAACTCATCCCACTGATGCTAGATCTGTACTATGGGACCTAGAAGCATTATCCAAGTACTGGCTCTGGCTGTGTGCCTCTGCTGCATCCCACCAGGACAGCACCACGATGTCGCAGTGCAGGCACACAGAGTACAAAACCCTTTTACTTTAGAAGTTTTGCAATCTTTCAGGCTTACATAGAAAGTGAGGAGACTTACTGAGGGAAAATCACATTTGATGAACCTGACTGCTCACCTGGGTACACTGACAAGAATTCCACCAGGACACAAACTGTTCAACAATCAAATCTCCACAGGAGCCCAAATCAATCTAGATTTTGCAGATTTTTCCATGCTGGTTAGCACCACTTAAGTTTGGGGATCACTACTTCCAACCAGAAACAATTCTATTGCAATTCTTTATGATAATAAAAAAATGGGAAGACAGTTTTTCCTTGGGATCCCTAGCTTTATTCTGTCTCCCTTCAAACCTGAAGTATTGGTTTCTAACAGAGGTGGTATAGCATCAGTTTGACAAGCTGGTTTTTGGATAGAGCATGGCAAATCTTACAGCAGAAAATACAAGCATGAAGCAGCTTAAAGGGGAAGGCATAAAAGCAGCCTGCAGACAACTCAAAAAAATAGAAACAGTGGCTATACAGCTCATGCTTCAGCAATTAAATGATATCATAGCTCATGGTCCAATTACTACAAAAGAGAAATCTTTCTGAAAATATTACAGTGGAAGGAAAACTATTTTACAAAGAAAAAATGCAAAGAATAAGCATTTGTTCAGTGGAAGTGTTGCACTAAACAAGCAATTATTCCATTGACACGCTGCACAAAGCCATCAATTAGTATTTCATAAGGCACTATGCATAATGTGAACAGTCCTTCACTTGCAAATTTGAGGGGCAATTATTTAATATTGTTCAAAAGGAAAGTATGCAATTTATTAAGCAATAATGATATTCAAGGAAGAGTGGGTTTAGCCTTGGAACACTGGAAATGATTGTACTAGATTAATTGGTATTTGCCCATGATACAGAATATCCTCAGAATTCAAATTCTTGACATCTATTCAAGTCAGGTGGTCAATATAATATGTTGAAGTCTATTAAAGCCAGGTGACCAATATAATACTGAGACTCAGAAGAAGGAGGTATTATGGAAAATACTCAGAAAAGCAATCAGTATACTTCTGTGTGTGAAAAATGTCTGTACCGGTTCTGGTTGGGACGGAGTTAACTTTCTTCAGAGCAGCCTGTATGGTGCCGTGCTTTGTATCTGGAGCTAAAAATGTGCGGATAACACACCCGTGTTCCAGCTGTGGCTGAACAGTGCTTACACGGCACCGAGCCCTTCGCTTTTCCCATCCTCCATCACAGCACACAGGCTGCGGGCGGGCAAGAGGCTGGGGGGGACGCGGCTGGGACAGTTGACCCCAACTGGCCAAAGGGGTATTCCGTATCGTATGGTGTTGTGCTCACCAATAAAACTTCAGTGAAAAGAGGAAGAAGGCAGGGGATGTTCATGGTTATGGCGTTTGTCTTCCCAAGCAGCTGTTCGGTGTGCTGAGATCCTGCTTCCCAGGAGTTGGCTGGACACCCACCAGCCAACGGGAAGCAGTGAACGAATTCCTCTTTTTGCTTTTGCTTGTGTGCTTGGCTTTTGCGTTCCCTATTAAACTGCCATTATCTCCATCCATGGGCCTTCTCACCTTCCTTCTATGTTCTCCCCATCCTGAGGGAGACAGGAGTGAGTGAGAGGCTGGGTGGGTTGTTGGCTTCTGGCCACACTGTGATAATTTCTGAAGATTAACATAATATCAGCCATCACAAACAAAGGAATGGGCAGCCTCACAACGGCAGAAAGGAAGGTGGAAGGATTGTTACAATTCCTTTTTAGCAGATATGGAAGGAGACTTGGAAACTTTCCCTCATCTTGTTTGGACACATGACATAGCAACCTCAACGTCACTGAACAGGAATCTGACTTGGCCTTATTTAAAGGATTCCCACCAAACTCTGGCCCACTGTAGTAAAGCCATAAGCAACAAATGATCCAGAGCAGTTAAACTTTCTTTAGGTCATTTCTGTCATCTCTTTATACTTCCTCTGTAAATGTTAATGCAATACTCGTCATCTTTTGCCATGACATATCTGAAATACTCTTTTCAAGAATTTCTCCGTTATCCCTGCCCTTCTCTCAATTAACACAAATGAACAGTCCATTTATTAGCTAGTCAACTAAGAGACTGACAAGATCTGGCTTATTTACAAAAATAAGGAAATCCAATTTTTTTAGTTTCATTTAATATGAGGCCCAAAGTTTCTGAATCCCTACACCAAAATGAACAACACACTAACCAGGAAAAAAAAAAAAAAGAAATAAAGTATATTTATAAGCTCTAAAAGACAATTAAAAGGGTATTAAAATCTCCTACAAATTTACTCATAAATAAGTGCACAATGATAATATCTTTTGGAGATTACTCGTGTTTGAAACACCTATAAGAAGCAAGAGGCCAATATTAAAGTTTTCCAAAATTTTTCTACTTTAAAAATGCCAGTCAAAAACATCAGAGCTTGACAAATTGTATATCTACACTGGGAAGCCAGCATCAGATTCCCCACATCCTGCTAAGTGTTAGTGTTTGTTTTGTAAGGTACTGCTGACCAGGCTGCAATAAAATGGTAAGCTGTTTGGGGCTTCTAAAGAACCAGCACATCCCAAAGGTACTTAAAAAGAACAAAATCTTCGAAGGTGATGGGACAACTGCAATTTAAAAATTCATCCCAGGTTTTTAAATTGTTTCAAAATATCTCACTAGATGAAAACAGAAAGATTGGTCATGCATTCAAAACACTGAACTGGGATGTAGAAAATCAGCTCAATTCCTACCACCAAACTCTTATGTGACTTTGAGAAAGTTGTTTAATCTTTCTGTGCTCCTTTTTCCCATATGTAAATTGAGGGTGGAAGACGAAACCAGGAAAGAACAAATTTATTCATGTCTTCAAGGGATTCACTTTCTGAAATGATAGAGGCCACTTAGTAGGCTGGTATCCATCAAACCTAATGTCTTCTAAAAAGACTGGATAGATTCAAAATATAGATGAAGAAGAGTCAGTCAAAAGATTCACTCAAAATGAGGTTCAGTCACCAAATGTGAATTAGTTTATATTTGAGACTTTCTTTAGATCAACAATTGGTGTCGGAGTCCATAACAAAGTTTAGAACTTGGATTTTCTGCTCCATTTGGGAGATTTAGAGTCTGAGGTTACGGTTTGTTTCTAATTTCTTTTTTTAAGGGTGAAAACAAGAGGGTGATGACATTGCAGGCTTCCAAAACCACCTTACTAGATGTTCCAGCAAACCATCATGATTCAGTGCAGCAAAGCAAACTGCTCATTTGGTCCACCATTTATAGCTGTTGTTGTTGTTGAATTTTGCCCTGTACATTTTTCTCTTGACAGCAGAGTTTGTTCTCAGGATCTAAATAGGGCAAATATTTTCATCTGGTTCTTATGGTTCTCTGGCAGTAAAAAAGGATAAATACAAGAAGAAACAGAATCAAAGACAGACTGGCCCCTATGCAGTCAAAAAAATTAATTCACCGCTAGCCAACGTGCAGAATTAAAAGGGCACACCAAGTGTGGTAATGGAAAAGAAGCACTGAAAAATGATATTGTGAGAACTTCTGTGAGATACTTCAGGGTATTTGAGACTTTACCTAAAGTAAGGTAATCATCTGTGCAGCCAGGAAAGAGCTTCTGATTTTGCAAGCCAAGATTAAAAAAGCTGCAGTGAAGAAAGATACCCAGCAGCGTTCCAGCTAAGCTCATAAAAGAAGCTCAAGATTGCACAGCAACATGAGCTCTGACTCTCTGACTAAGAACAGGCAGTGAGTGCAGAGAGTGAAAATGAACATACCTCGCTCCAACTTGGAGGGTGAAATGGGTTGGAACATTGTATTTTATGTACCTGCTGAGTCCATGCCAGCACAGCAATATGAAAAAAAAAATCTCCATTGGCAGTGCATCGACATCTCACACTTTCAGGTCACTCCTTTCACTGCCCCTGGCAGGGGTCAGATAATTTCAAAAGAGGTGAAGAAATGGTTTTACAACAAAAATAATAACCATCACTGTGTTCTGAGGACCTTACTCGCCCCATTTTCTTTCAGCAAAGTCTGTGTTTTTAATGATAATAAGGTATTCAAGTATGCTCCCTTTTGGAGGCAAGAGAGAACAAAAGAATTTTCATAAATAAGCTCTAAAATCTAGTTGTCTAAACACGTACACAGAAAAGGCAGTATTTGTGTTGCCTGATACACAGCACAGTCATCTCCACATGTGTAAACCAGGTGTAAAATGCAACCACTCTCACGTGAAATCATCCCCTCAAAGTCTTCACAGCTAGGACTGACTTAAGGCGGAGAAGAGATTCTGTTCTGGAGTGTTCATTGACTTTCCATCGCAAATCTCACTAGGTGCCTGACTGCTACCGAAGCCTTTGAAAACATCCCCAAAGTCCCAGGATCATTGTGAGTACATCCAAAAACCTCTAAGACTTGAGAGGAGAAGACTGCTCCTAAGAATGTAGGACTGGAAGGGATACCTCTGGTGCCTAAGTGCCAGCCCCGCTATTGAAGGTACCCTTGTCATACAAAGGATTACAGGCTGAAAAAGAAGAGGAGTGACTAAAGCTGTTCCCCTTGGAGTTCAGGGGGGGGACGTGGCCCTTTCCCAGCCTCTTCCAGCCCCTTGGAGTCGGTACCGGGCAGTCACTGTGGGCACTGGTTGTGCTTTGGCCTTGGCTGGATAAAGCTCTCAGGGAACCCTGAGCTTATCACGCTCCACCACAGAATCAGTTCAGATTTGGGGGTTTGCTACTCTGTTTGGAAACATCACCACTCTGATGGTCAGAAACTTTCTCACACCCAGATAAAATTCATTATAACCACTTTTATAATCTCTTCTTCCTCGATCAGTATCATTCTTTAGCTTAGACAGTTGTGTTGGCTGGGATAGAGTCAATTTTCTTCACAGTGCCTTGTAAGTTGTTGTGTTTTGGATTTGTGCTGGAAACAGCGTTGGTGACACAGGGATGTTTTCGTCCCTGCTGAGCAGTGCTCACCCAGAGCCAAGGGCTTTTCTGCTTCTCCCCCCACCCCACCAGGAGCAGGCTGGGGGGGCACAAGGGGTTGGAGGGGACACAGCCAGGACAGCTGACCCCGACTGACCCAGGGGATGTTCCAGACCATGGGACGTCATGATCAGAATATAAACCTGGGGGAAGAAGAAGGAAGGGGGGACGTTCGGAGTGATGGCGTTTGTCTTCCCAAGTCCCCGTTACACGTGCTGGAGCCCTGCTGTCCTGGAGATGGCTGAACACCTGCCTGCCCGTGGGGAGTGGGGAACGGATTCCTTGGTTTGTTTCGCTTGCACACACAGCTTTTGCTTTCCTATTAAACTGTCTTTATCTCAGCCCACGAGTTTTCTCACTTTTACCCTTCCAATTCTCTCCCCCATCCCACCAGGGGGTACTGAGTGAGCAGCTATGCGGGGCTTAGTTGCCAGCTGGGGTTAAACCACGACAACATTGCCTTCCTACTACAGTGGTCTCCACAATGTAGTTGTAGCCCATAATTATATCTCAAGTCTTCATTCATTTTGTGATGCCATACAAGTCAAGTCTGTTAGTGTCTTCTCCTGCTCACTGAAGATGAAGAATTGTTAAGCATGTTGAGAATAAGAGCATTTGATATTTAATTAGAAATGTATAATAAATACTGAATATATAATATATATAAAATATTATCTATAATAGATATTACATATTAAAATACCTACTGCCAAAAAATCTCAGCATTCAGAGTGATTGTAGATGTTTTCAGAGAGCTCTGTAGCAGATTACATCTTGAAATTATACTACAAGAAAGCTTTATATAATGTTTAATTATTGGTATTATTTTTTTCTTTTCTTATTAAAGTTAGCTATTCCTCTTGCTGATGGTGGAAAGGCACGACCATACCCCCTGCAGACAGCAAAACTTTGAGTTAGTCCCTCCCATTCATGAGCTCCGTAGCTGTTGAAAATCTTGTGTCTTTTAGCAACTGGAATTGTTTCTGCTGTTTTAACCTCTGAGGTTGAAATGCTACTAAAAGTATATGTGACAAAGTTGGATGCCTTTCTTTATTAGTGAATTAAAGTAGGAACACCCAATAAAACTTGAAGTATTGATAAAGTTAGGAAGATGCTATGATTTTTTAGCAGCTCATGAATAGTTTAAATGACAGATCAAAACAGAAAGACTAGGTGGGAGGTGATAACCCATGTCCATCAAGTCAGTGGGGTGCCATGCTAATGTCAGTGATTTCAGTGAATTTCCATTTCTGAAGAATTGATCTAATGAAATGGATAATTAGGTTTAGCCCAGAATATCCAGAAGAAACTACAGAAGAAATTTAACCCAACCGCATAACACGAGTTTCCAAATCATAATTTAACCATATAACTAGCTCTGACACTATTATACCTTGTAAACCCTGCCAAAAAGTGGCTTATATGCCTAGTGGTAACAAGGACCGTGACAGCAAGTACACGGTACCAGTTTTGCACCAACTACGAGGAAAAAAAGCAGCCATCGGGAAGCAGAACATTTGTGTCCTTCAGCGACAGACCTTCCTCCAAGTTCTGGGCTCTAAGTCTCTGCTTAGGCTGCAGCATCAGCCTTTCAGGTAGTTTTGCCTTCCACGAAGCTAAAGCTTCTTTGGTCTGAGTTCCCTTTTTCCCCTCATATACGGAATTTATCCTCCAGCCTTGCTAATTCCTGGCCCTGCTGCATCACCGAGAGCCTTTGCTGGGCTGCGCCCACCACGCGAGTACGCGCCGAGGAGCCACGGCGTAACCGCAGAGCTCTGAGCTCCGCCAAACAGCATGTGCTTCTCAGGCAAGGGGAGCTGCTTCTCCGCTGCTTACATTTTAATACGATGTCAAGATTTTCATCTATATAAAAACATGCTTAACAGCTACATATCAATCAGTAGCAAATAAGTATGACACATTTACTAGTTATGACTTCTGTTACAGCAAAGAAAATCCAGGAGGTCATTCAACAGTGCAGGAGTGATGGCTATGCAGAACTCCAGCTCTGCTTCTGAAAATGAGGCTGTAAAATGGAAAATTGATTAAAAATGTAAGATATACTGCTCTGGTTATACTTCTATCGAAAGTAATATAAAAATACTGCAGCATATCTGTTTATAACAGTTTCTGTATCACAGGGGGTCCCCCTAATGGTTTATGTTTGTGGTGTTGGACACATCGTTTAAAACATGTATTTTTTTACTCTGTAAGAGGAGGACCTTTTCATCTTGTGCTATTTTTATTGCACTAACTGACCATTAGGTGCTTAAAATCTCTTTTATCAAGACATTGTAGAGCACACTAGCGGTCACCGACCTGTCCAGCTGGAGTCATAACAAAGACGTACTTTAGAACCTGCAGTTTTTCCTGTGGGAGCGATGCAAGCACTAACCCCTCTGGCATTTACTCCTTGCAAGAGCTGAGTGCCACCTCATCTTCTCAAGAATAAAGATTCACACGGTTTCATTTAAAGGAAGCATCCTGCAAGGATTCACCAAAATGATGGGTACAAAATCTGATTGATGTGTCTTGTGAGTACAGCCAGGAAAACACTTCCAAAAAGTAATTCTCAACAGTCAGTTAATATTCCCTCCTATCTCTGTCAGGGGTTTTCAGACCCTCGGTTAAAAGAGGATGACATACACATCTGATTTATGATTTGACCCCTCCAGAGGGACAGAAACCTACATGGGTGTAAAATTGAGATTGAGCGGAGGGAAAGGGGGTGTGGGAGAGCATCGCCGTGGGTGCCTGTGGGAAGGTCTTCCTCCCTCTGGCAGCACTTTCTGCCTCCCCGGCCACTGCTGGGGACTTGGAGGCACCACGTGGACATGAATGGGTGGTTCTGCTCTACACAACAAAACCAAGAATTTTTGTGAGCCCGGGGAAGGAAGAGGAAGGAGAAATGGAGGCCAGGAATCTCGGAGGCAATACTAAAAGAGTAAACCAATTATTTTCTGTGAAAATTATAAACAATAAACTTCTGCTGGAACAGCAGTACTGATTTCTATAGGAAGCATGCCAAACTTTACGGGATATGTGTCTGTGAGGGTTATGTGTTAGGCAAGGACGGAGCTGAATATACACACACATACTTCCTAAAAAATAATCATGCCAAATTTCATCTTGGATTTGCCTTCCCAAATCTATTTCCCATTTACTTTTTATCAGCAGGGTTAGTCTTACTAGATCCAGGACATAGTATGAGTGTGTGGATCTGAAATTGTTTTGTGTCCCTTATCTCTGCTTCATTTTCTACTTTCTTTTTCACCTGATGAGTTTTTATATACCTTTGATTTAGGAACATCCAAAAAACTGTTATCAGCTTCCCCTAGCTAAGACTGAACAGCCAAGTATTTTAGTGCAGTTATTATAAATATTTCTATACTGCTAGAGGAAATCACCAACAATTAGAAGAGTAATTTAAATTCCAAGAGCAGTAGAAGTTTTAACCTTTTAGTTCTCTGTTCTTTTACTCTTTACTCTAAAAGTCCCAGACTGAAATCACCAGAGCTGTATCAATTTACCAGATGAAGATCTGACTCCCTGGTTTCAATTACTAACAGGCTCTCTCTATGCAATCTTGAGTCTATAGAGATATGT
Source organism: Buteo buteo (assembly GCF_964188355.1). Classification (NCBI taxonomy): domain Eukaryota; kingdom Metazoa; phylum Chordata; class Aves; order Accipitriformes; family Accipitridae; genus Buteo; species Buteo buteo. The sequence continues at coordinate 50,640,700 of NC_134176.1, read as the reverse complement.
TTGTCTATAGAGCGATACATTAGAGAAATAGAGAGTTACATAATGGAGTTCTAGAACAAAATGCTCACCCTTCCCCAAACTGCAAATAAATTTGGTTTTAAACCCTGCTACCCGAAATACTTTTGATCCTTTGGGGTTCCAAGGCACAGGTTTTCCTTTTAGCTTTGTGGCAGTGAAAGCACACATTCTGCCAAGCCTGAATTCTTTAAAACTACCGTGATCCTTTAAATTTATTACTGGTTACTAACAGCTTCCCATGTTTCACTTATATATTTCAAGTGGAAACCAAATATACAATATAGCACGGGCCATATTTTTTAGTTTTTTCTCTTCCAAATTTATAGTGTGAAGTCCTACATTAAAATAATTCATGATGGATAATAGAACCTTAAAGCGTATGGCAAAATTAAGTCTCAAGAATGGCAATATGAGTAATTTCATAATAAAATGATGAGGCTGCCTCCACAGTACTGATTTCTTAGAAGATGCTCTGTCGGCTCACTTATTTATACCAGATAGTAAATTTCATCTTTTCACATGCTTTCTTTTCCCAGTTTTTTATTACAGTCATTTTACGTCTTAAATATTAACTTGCATTGCTACTTTGTTAAATATATTTTCTGACACTCCAAAAGCTGTGGATTAAGCATTGCTATACACATAGCATAATAAAGAATTGTTGGGACACTTGAATATAATCACCTTATAAATACAGTAGCAGAACTTTACATCACCATCAACAATATTATTATTGTTAGAGAAAGAACTGGGCTTCCAAGATCTCCAAAGTCTGCTGTTGTTGAGCAACTTTCACCCACAGTGTTCTTTTACCCTACATGCAATATTTTGATCATATACCCTCCTTTAGATGCACTGAAGAAAATCAGCTCATCAGAAAGTGAGAAGACATTATTTTAACAGCAATAACATTGTGAATCATGTGTTGAAAGGCTATTTTGCCATCACTTGTGTTGATGAACACTGTAAACAACCACGATATTTAGTGAGACTCCATAAAACCTCAAGGATACCCAGGGGGAAAATAGCTCCATAAAACCATGATGAACTGTAATTTACCAGAGAATTTCTGTGGTACCAGTACAGCTACTACAAAAAAACCTTGGAGAGAAGAAAAGTCTGCCACAGATCTCAGCAATATGGGTTTTGAAGACATCACTACTTTTGTGCCATTTTTGGTCAGTTTTCCATATTAAAATTGATTTGATCCACCCGCTTTAATGCATTTATATACAGCAAAGATCACTACCTCAAAGCGCCCCATACACCAACTGCTGAAGGGGAAATGGAACTCAAGTTAACAAATTTACAATGTTAAATGAAGATAAATAGATCAATGAAATACAATACATCTGATGTGTTTCACAATAAATTGCAACTTGTAATAAATCCAGTTCTGATTTTAAAATGATACTTCATATTTAGGTACAATTATAAAAGAATATTGCTGTTTTGATGTGAAATGGAAGCACTAATCTACATTGTTGTGAAACTACTTGTTCCCAGTAAAGTTTCACCTCTAGCACTGTAATAAACACCCGGGCTACTCTGTAGCAAATTTTTACGAAGCTTATGAACAAATACAGCATCTATTGTCATAGTCGAGCTTGCAATAGTATTTGATATATTTAGCCATTTCCTCTCACAACATAGAGAAGTTTATGCTGTTCCCATTTGGTAGACAGAGGCACAAGGTTGTACCTGCACTGTCCTGCAACAGAGTCTTCCACCAATGGCCACAGGGACAAACTGACCAGCTACTCACACCCCTTTGCCACAGGAGCATCCTAGCAGTGCCTCAGGGGGGTGCCCACAAGCAGCATAGGTGCTTCAGGCTTTGGACTCTCCCCACCAAAAACACGCAACTTCTGTTTCCCAACAGGCCTGGAACAGCTGAGCCCCCATCTCGCCCCAGCAGCCTCTCCACCGTCCATCTCAATTGCCTTCAAAAGCTCGTGGTGAAGACACCACGTGCAGCTGTCTTGTCTGCTGGAGCAGACGTGAGATTCGCAATGGGAAGGCGGACAAAAAGCCTCCCCAAGAAGAGCCGTATGCTTCTTTCCACATCTAAGCTCTTCATCTTCAACCAGCAATTCAGCAAAGATCTGTTGAACGGACGCAGAGGCTCGGCTGCAGCAACGGACAGATGGATGAATTCCCACAAGGCCAACCATGACGAATATTGTGCAAAGGGTCACCCCTGTTTAGTCGTGGCTGCGAGAACTTATCGGCAGGTAGACTGCTGGAAAACATGTGGCTGCCCACGGTGTTGGAGGAGATCAGGCCTCATCACAAATAGGCATGTGGTCGTTAAAGCCTCTAAGTCCGCACGTACCAGTGATGAGAGGTGGGTTTCCCACCACTCATATGGTCACCGTCACCCGGCTCCCGCACTCTTCCCAATGGCAAACCCTGTATCCGTTTACATGCCTCCTACGCTGCATCTTCAGCTCAACAGAACCCAGACTCGCCAGGGCAAGAGCTTCTGCCTGGCAGCTGCCTGCAGCAGTGTCTTGGCCCCCCTCTCTGACCCACCCCATCGTATCTCCAAGTTTTGGAAGAACTGACCACATTGTGTCATGCTCTATAGAACCATGCCTAAAAGGGGCTGGAGCAGCCCAGTCTTCCAGCCTTGCCAGGGGACTTCTCTCAGGGGGTGAAGCCACCCTTCTGCTATGAAGGTACACAACAACCACGGGGCCCAGCGAACACGCCAGTGGCAGCAGAAAGACTAGTCCCATTAAAAGCATCTCATAACTGAAATTCAAGAGCAGAAGCTAGACTAGCAACTGCACTACAGCCCTGCAGTGTCAGCGCTCGGTCCTACCTGCAGAGCTTCCCACACTTACCTTAGCCAAGACAGAGCTCCTGGTGTCCCTCCGCTGTTACAGCTCTGGAACAGGGAGTCCAGCTGAACGACAATATGAACCACGACTTAAGGCTACATCCTGCAGTGCTTTTAGCGTTGACACCTCTCCAAACAAACCTCAACAGCCTTAAAAATGGCACAAAGAAGAAAACATCTTAGAAGGTGTCAGCTGTGAGAGTTTATGACTCACAGAGGCTGAAGGAATCTGGACAAGGATTTTAAAAAACACTCATCAGGCAGAATGGCATGTCTCCGATCAATGACACAGAGAAAAAGAAAATCAAATAAATGGAAATATTTAAAATCTTATTCTGCACATTCATTTTAAACTGCTTTTTTTTAAAAAATCTGTGAAAAGAGCTTATTGAAATGTGCATCTGTATTCTCAGTGCTAGTACACTTATAGTAATAATGTAAGTTTCCATACTATGCCTCCAAAGAAATCTCTGAGTCATTCATTACATCGCACGTCTTTCTAGCCTTTAGTCTCTATCTGGCAGTTGCACTGACCTGTTGGTATTTGTAAGACGAGCAGCTTGTTGCCAACAAAACTGTTTGCAGGTAGAACATTAACTGTCAAAAAATTATCATTCCTACCAATTGCTGTAAACCACGGTTTCAGATCATGATCCAAAGGTTTAGAGATACCTTGCCCATTTCTGGTCTCCAAAAGACATTAATTTTCCACTTGAAATCCTCTGATTATTCAGACATGTTGTGTAAGAGTTGTTTCTAGCTGCTTAACACTTGGGCAAGCTCTAGGTGCAGAACGGGAGGCGTTCACCCAGACCAGCAGGCTGCAAAATGATCCTGGTCTCCATGGCCCTTGCCAGATCCCTGCCAGCAGCTACAGCTGACAAGAAATCTCTTAGGACACACAAGGTGGTGAGCATTAGGGTTGCCCAATTCTCACAGCAGAAGCAGGAAAAACAAGCTCTTCTTCCCCCATCCTTCACTCCTGTCCAAGCACACACAGGGCATGAGCCACCTTCATCTCTCACTCTTGCAGGGCAAAATTCAAGGGGATTCTTGAGCGCGCTGTGCCCGCTATCCTTCCTAAGTTATCAGCTTGTTTTACAAGTTTATTCCAGATGTAAAGATGTTTCTGAATTCATCTGCTCTGAAGCAAAGTGAGAATTTTTCTTTTGGAGATTTTTCCTCCTTTATAAGCTGTTACGAAGAGAAGTGGTCAGAGACATGGAGTTAAAAGCTGAAATACTGTGCCTGTTTCTAACAAAACTATGGATTTTTCTTTAAGAATTAATGTTGCAATGCAGTACAAAAGCCATTTATTTGAAAACAGCAGAGAACCTGGCATTAGGAAAGTGACGGGACAAATGTTAGATCTCCTGAAATAGAAAATGTATGAATTGTCCATGAAACACAGAGTGCTTCTCGTGACCTTCTCCACATGCTTCCCTTTAAGGCATATTTTAAAACCAACACTCTGTGTAATATATAATGTGTAGTGTATTGACAGCTAATGAGCAGCAAAGAGTTTCAAGACATGAACAAAGAGGATTGGTAAGTTTCTGTCCTCTTTCAGATGCAGACTAGTATATTGCAAAATTAGGAGAAGAATCGGTAAGAAAATGTGCCTTTCCATCTTCCCTTAACATCAGCCACAGAAATACACCTCGGAGTCCAATGGGATCCCATGGAACTATCAAGTGAATAAGGTGTTATCCAACAGGAGTAAGGGTGGCAGCCTCTGCCCCTCTTCAATTAGGTTAAACAAAGTTCCTGTCTGATCCTGTAACATAGATTTACCTTTAAGAAAGTTAAATTAATCATCCTTTATTCACTACAGCTCTATATAGATACTTTTAATTAGCACATTTCCCCTTGGCTCTTCTCTTCCTTTAAACTTCTCAACATGTTCTTGACAGAACAATTGGTCTTTATTAATGTGTGACAGCTTAGAGCTGCAGCGAGCTGTTTGCCAGATGTTTGAACTCTGGTGAACTGCTGTGCACTTGTCAGACTGGCAATGAGGAGTGAACAAATATCGCACTATTCAGCCTCCCTCCTGAGCTGCCAGAGAATTTCAAACAGCTTCAAGGGCCAGAGCCAAAGGATCTGCTGAGAAAGAATAAGGTATGTTCCTAATGAGATCAGTGAGCCATGACTTTTCTAGAAAGGCAACTTGGTTTTTTATCTGCTGTGCATATGTGACAGTCAAGGGCTGAAACATCAGAAGGACCCACGCTACAGGGAGCGAGAGGCTTCAGGAGGACACAGCTTTCACAGATTCTCAAGTTCTTCATGGACTATTAAGTAGAGGAGGGAATAGAAGCAAGCGGACTACTACAAAGCATCTCCAAAACAGGCACAATTGACTCTGAAGATGTTCCTTTCTATGAGCAGAAGGAGCGAGGTCTTTTGTGAAGTATGTGCATTTTAATCACTTGTTCAAAGGGAAGGAACGGGACATAAGTTTTGTTTCTCCTTCTTTTTGTCGTGGTACCTTCTTCAGAGTTATGTATAAAACACAAAGGGGCAAACTGAGCACAGATCTAGCATTTCCAATTCCAAAAATAGGCCCCCGATGGTATCAGTAAATAAGAAGGGGCAGATGCTAAAACGTGTCCCACCCGTTCTGCTAATAAAACATTCATAGGTGCCTTGTATGTGAGCACCTCACTGAGGAGCCGCACTGACTGCAGGAGCAGGACCGTGTCCCACCAGGATCCGTTCATAATCCCAGTCGAGGCCAGTCTCTCTGGTGTCAGCTGACTGCTATCTCCCAGCTAAAAGAGCGTTTGCTTGGTTCCGTTCTGACATTTAAAATCACCTCATCCGAGAGCAGTATCTGTGCCAAAGGGCTGGGTTCTTTATATACAGACGGGTGCAGTGGGGTTTGGGTAGTCCCAGGACCCACTTTTTATTGCAAACGAGATAAAACATTGTTACATGTGTGACCTTAAAAAGCCTCAAGGTTGTTAAATAGACTGAAATCACAACAGTTCAGTGCTGCTATTTTGTAATAAATCTCCTGTATTACAGAGTTTATGCTGCACTGAAGGACACTTGAGCAGGCTTATATGATGGCTGTCTGAAGGATGCTTTTGGAAACAAAATGCACCTCTCCTGAGGCTGTGACAGTAAACACAAATTTTCTGAAGTATTCAGCAGTGATAGAAATCCAAAGACAGTAAAATGGACTAATTATCTTTGCTGGAATTTTTTTTTTCTCCTTTTTATTATGATTTCACTGCAGGATCCAGATAAGAGAAAGAAGATGGACTAGGAAGTAACAAGTCCCTTTTCTGCATAAATATTAAAAGAAAAAAGCAAGGAAATTAAGTGGTTAGTAATTCCACCATGAGTGTATTCTCTCTCCCTTTTTTTAATTTCAGAGAGGACGTCCATATTCTGACAAAACAAAAGCTATTTCTATTCGTGTGTGTGTGTGTGTGCGCACATGCGTGTATAAAAATATCTTTTGCAATGAAGTGAAAACAGATGTAACAGAATTTTTTTTCCAGCAAATTATTTTTCTTTTCATTACTTGTTCCTAACTGATTTGGAATTATTTGTGTAGGAACCTCAGTATGCCTGACCTACAGTAATGCTATGTATAGTATATATAACTAAGAAAATGGAGGCTATAGGAAATTGTGGGGAATATAGTGACATGAAGTACAATTGTAAACCTGAAAGAGGATAACTTTTTTTTTGGTTTCACGGTGCAAATGGAAGGAGGAAGATAATTTGATTGTGATTATTGGAGCAGAGCTTTGCTAAGGCTGCCAGTCTTAATATACCTACGAGGTGGAACGCTTGGGAATGCTTTCATACAGATTTGAAGTAAGAGAAAGGATCAGTAGTAATCCCTTGCAATTCTGTCATGTCTGAAAGTCCAACATGCAGAAAAGGCAGAATGAGTGTGAAAAGACTGTGCTGAGCCTACAGCTCCTCTTCTTCATGTGGAAAATCCAAATGGCCAGCAAAGAATTCCATCTTAAAATAAAATTAAAAAAAAAAAAAAAACAACTTCTGAGTCCAGCAGATTTTCCAGTGTGTCAGTCCATAGGCCAATGTTTTTGAGCCCTCATTCTTCAGGGTTTACGAGCAGACCACTAAAGCTGTCTACAGTTGTTTTTATGTGTTGCTAATGATGATAAATTGTTTTCACAGCTTTCTAAAGAGCTTTGACACTGTTTAACAGTGCATAAAATTCCATGCAGTTATACCAGATATCACTGAAGGGTTTTGCTGGATTTGTCATAAAATGGACTGCTACTATGAGCTCACTTAATCCCATAAACTCTTGATTTTTATAATTTCCCAAGTGATAACAAGAAAAATTGCAAATGAAGCTGCAGCTTCACCCATCTTTTGTCATTATACCTGGCTCAATAAACTTGAGTTATCTTTTCCCCTGTTCTCTCTGAGCTGAAATATTATTTCCTTATTTTATCCACAGGCCTTCTTGAAATGAGCAGTAGCACCTGGAGTTCTGTGTAATAGTTTCTCCGTGCTGATTCATTCACTTGCAGTTCTTTCAGAACTTTATTTTAAAAAAATACTTTTTTTAACCTTTCTTAAATTGAAGAAGATTGGTCCCCTAAAATCTTGTGTTTTCTCACATTTTTAATTAGTTGAAGCCTGGTTAGCAGCAACATATAGCAGAGACAAGACGTATCAGGGTAAATAAATCAGCAGACAGTATTTTCTTGTGAGTTTTCCTCAATTTTTATTATGTGTCCTTTGGTACTTCGATTCAGGTACAATACATAGAACCTTGTTATCTGTGCTGTAATTGAAGGTCCCCCTACAGATGTCCATAGCAAATCAGATGAAACCATGTGTGGTAAATGAAGTAATTATGGTCTGCTTAGCTCAGTCTTGGTTTTGATAGAATTTAAAGGAGTTCAAAGACAATAATATCTTATCCAAGGCTTCATTTGATAGGGAAGAAGTAATAATTCTCTTACATTGTAGCTGTTCTGCAGCAATAGCACAGCCAAAACCCGCTCTGTTGTGTCCTTCAGAATTATACCTACTATTTCAGATGGGATTTGTGCATATAATTAAGTGGTGGGGGTTTTCCCTCATATATGCTGGGATAACCAGGATCTAATACTTCCTCTGTATATTGGAAATTCAGATATCTGAGAGATTAAAGCCTGTTTCGTGTGCTGAAAGATAATGACAATAATTCAACTTTACTGCCAATTCCTGCAAAAGTAACTGTAACACATGCTTCTGAATGGCATTATGAGTGCTATTTTTCCTTTGCGTGCTTGTGTTATTAGTAAAACATCCCCTGAAACAGGCCTTTGAGCAGTTTTAAACTGTGGTAATAAAATCCTGTAATCTTGTAAGCAAGCCTTGCAAAATGTGTTGTGGATTAGCAAGTGACACTATCACGCCACTAACTTGCCACCTTTGCACAACATAAAAATAAAATTAATAAACATGCAAATATACATGTTCATGTTATTCTCTCCAGCACTTGAGAGAGTGCTTCATGGCTACTGGTATGTGTACAAAACATAAGTATTTATCTGTTATATGTAATTTGTTACCCTTCTCATTTTTCTTTCTCTCAGACTCACATCATGCACAATCTCTACCACCCCTTCATTTTCAATCTCCATAAAACACATCTGCCACAACCTGAACTGACCTACAATACTAAGGAAAGAAAGATGATTACGTGTCAGCAATTACAGTCTGATTCTGATGCTTGCCCTCCACTGTGCTGCTAGAACCAAAAAAATGATGTAAAGCTCTTTGATCTCTGTACAATTAAGCAATCAAGTACAATAAGCAATCGCATATTTCAGCACAGCCACCAAGGTAGGGGAATATGCAAGGAAAGTTCCTAATCAATATACCTCTACGTTTCACCCAAAAAAGATCAAGTGAAATGTAGCTGACCTACAAGAAGGACTAATGCAAATAATGCCATCCTATGATTCCTTGCCCACAAAATTATTGTTCTTATATGGAACAGCCATTAATCCTATCACGTTAGGTACTACCTGTTGCATCTCCCTGTGAGAAGCATAGTGCTTTCTTCAGCTGCTTTGGCCAGAAGGAAAGTATTTTCCCTTAATAAAGAACACAACTGTTTTGCAAGAGGTAACTGAAGAAGCATAGGCATGAAAAACGAGTAAAGATTTTACTAGGGTTAGGTGAAGGAGGAAAAAGTAATAGTGTAAGTGGAATTGCTAGACCAAGAAGAGGAAAACCACTTCGGTGATGGACAAGGTTGAATTTTTTTTCATCAGATTTTGGGACATAACTGTTTTGAAGGTTTTCTATCCATGTAGGAACAATGTATCACAGTCACACTGAGACAAGAGAGGCACTGCAGGAGCAAAGTATTAGACAGCAACAAAATCTTAGGATACGATGCTAAAGGAACCTAAGATTGAAGAAACAGTTACTGAGTTGTACAAAATTGTGAGAAGCTTTCAGAATCTATATTAGAATACTGGGATATTTAAACACCTTGTGTATCTCTTTTGAAAAGCCTGTATTGGTGGAAGGGGAGGGGGTACAGAGCAGAAGGCAATTAAAATACACCAGTTTAGACTACACCAATTTAGTTAGTTGACATGTCAACTAAAGGCAAAATTATAAATTTCCTTGATGAGTATTTCAGCAAAAAGTGGCTACAGGCAAATCAAATAATAGAATCTATTTGGACTTCACTGTAGACTTTGACAAAGTCCTTTGTAAGACATGGAGCTACCCGGACACAGAAATCACCAAGTAAATAAGTACAGACTGCTATATCAGACCAGATGCCTTCTGCCATGAAACTATAAAACAAAATAGTTCCAGGATGAACAGTAAAGTTCCAATGTAAAACAGAGAGTGATTAGAATTAGAATAAATCTTGACAGATTTTCAATGCTTGGATGTCCAAGATTTCAAACTACAGCAATGTGGAATACACACACACACAAGAATACATTTTCTATGCTCTGATATTAGCCAAGAACTTGCAAGAACCGGGAGAACTTCAGAACTATAATTTAGCAAATTAAACTGTCACAAGAACTTAATCAACCTCTATGCCACACTAAAAGTCAATGCTGACCAATAGAAAAAGAAACATTTCAGAAAGGATTGTCAGAATGAATCTTGTAGTTTAACAACTTCTACATTAGCTATAGTTCTTTAGAAAAAAAAATGGGAATCAGTGAAGAAAGATCAGTGAAGATTTCTGCTGAATGTGTCAGCTGCTAAAAAAAGATTTTGAAAATAAAACCCACGAAGATTAGGATTGAAAATAAAGCTGCAGTGACTTCATAATATAAATCAATGGTGTTACTTCACCTTTGTATAGCTGTCTTCAACCTGATCATTCCGTCTGGAGCAAAGAGATAGAAACAGCTGCATCCTAAGAACGGTGTAATTTAGGTCACTGAGAAGGTCTTGAGTAAGACAAGGTTGGGGTTTATAGGAGGAGTCACACAAGAGGAGTATGTGTGGAAGAGTCGGCTGTTCACAGGACTTTCAGGATCAAGGCCACCTCGTGCCAGCCATTCAATGCAGGTTGTCAGTCCTGAGTATTAATATATTTTTTAGCCATTACTATGGCCTTTTTCCATAGTCATTGTTTCCCCTCATATAGCTTGAGATGTCTCACGTGAAATTTATCATAAGCTCTTTGGCTCTTTTAGGCACTACTGCTTATATATTTGCTTCAATACAAATACACAAAAATAAAAACAGAAGCAAACCATCGTTTTTTCTCAGCCACTGTCAGTCTCTGCACACCAGCTTTCATTTTAGACCAGACTTCCTGCCAATCTTAACGGTTGCACTCTGGCAGCAAGGGAAGAGCAAATCTGGCAGAGTAGGAAGCTGCGGGAGCCAGTTTACCAGCAGGGCAGAGAATTTTCTGTGGTTCTAATTGAAAAAAAACATCCTCATTTGGGCTTTTGCCTTCCCCATCACTCTCTCCCTCTCTCTGCTGGTGTCCTGTTAAGTTCTATTTTGTTTCACCAATGCAGTCATTATATTCTCTAGATATTTGATTTACATAATTGAAGCAGTCCAGCTTATTTTAGGAAAATTACAACTTTGTGGAAAAAAATAACTTATACAGTAATTATGGCAAAGATGTTCTGCTTTGTGTCAGACACAATGAAATTAGTGGGCTTAAAAATTAAGAACAAAGGCCTCTAAGCTCTCAGTGTCATTTTTAAAATAAGAGTGAATACTGTTAAGAAACAGCTTTGCATGCTAATCACAGTGGCTGGGAACATTCCTTGTTAAGATATACAATGTTCAAAATTATTAAAAGAAATATTGAAGAAAGGAAATTTATTTTTTCTACAGTAAAATTTACCTGTCATTCTGTAAGATAAGTTTCCACTGTATGTGTTCATTAAAGAAGATTATTGTATGAAAAGTCGCCCACTATACAAGAAGAAATGTTGAGCCCATGTTGATTTCATCCAGGATTTATGCAACCTATTTTCAGTTATGAAGCAAGATTCTGAGTGGTTTGCTTCTCATTAGCGTACAATTCCTCTGTGCATAGGGCCCATTTCCAAAACAAAAGGTACAATAGCAACTGTAAAATATATATCATAGAAAAAGAAAGGCACGTGTAAGTGTAAAAATAAGAAGAAGTTGCAATACACACTAGATATCACGCATATCCTAAAGAGGATTAATGTGTGCTGGCAAGCAATGAGCTATGGAGTAGTAGGAATCACTGTGGCTAAACTAAATATAGATCTGAAGAGAATCTGAACTTCTTTGTGTCAGGCAGGACTCTATGAACTACTGATTTTTCTTAGCCTTCATATTAGTTTTTTCCTTCAAAGCAACGCCATTGCACTAAACACTTGACAAATACAGAATAAGACACACAGCCTTGCTTGGATGAGATTGTAATCTACGTGTAGAAGACCAAAGAGCAGCAAGGGAAAACACAGCAAGGGAAATAGGCATGATCAAGTTGACAGAGTGGATCAGTTGTAAAACTGAATTTAAAAAAAAAAAAAAAAACCAAACTGTGAATAGAATGGAATTTATATTTTTCCAATTTGCATCCCACTGGACCAGACATTCTCTCAATCCATGACATTCACTGTAATACCTCCCAGGGAAATAGCATCTTCCTAAATATCACCACATATCACAGTCAGAGCCCATTGATATTGTTGTGTTTATGCGGCACAGTGTAGTTATTCATATATTGTAATATATCCTCCCCCCAAAACATCCCCCAGTTTAAGCTACGAGGGAGATTCAGCTAACAGAAGCTGGTGGTTGTTTACAGAATATTATATGCAAGTTAATTACTGTGGTTCCATTCCAAAGAAAGCAGTGCCAAGTGCACATACATATATATACAAGACACGGAATGTCCCAGACAATATTCTTCAGTAGACAGGATATGATTTATCATATATAATAACGTTACTTATGGAAAAAAGTACAACAAAATGTGCAGTTTTCACATGCAGTTGGATGTTCTTCCTCCTTCATGGTCACCCAGACACTACTTCTCTTTTTTTTTTCTTTAGAGAGAAAATAAATGCTCTAGAAAAGAAATGTTGTTTTTCATGCTGTTGCTGAAGTCAACACATTTTACATATCTTTGGTCTTTTTTTTTTTTACCAGGAGTTTTTGCTCCACATATAAACACACCCCAAGTCCTGTTTCCAGATGTCTTTCCAGCTTTCCATTCCACAATAGACCAGAGACTAGTTGAGTGTTGTCCATCTTCTAGTTTGTGATCACTTTTTCCCAGATTCTAGAATGATGTACAAACTGATATGTAACTTTTTGAAGACAAATGCCACAGAAAGTGACATCTCTTTCCTATAAGAATGAAGGCAAATCCACTAGTTAAAATTATCCACTGCACCCACAGGAATTTTCTCCCACCTGCTGCAGTTTCTTTCCTAAACCAGCCTGGATTCAAGCCATCCCATCCAGGCATTTTAGCAGAAATAGTTGTCCTCATGCACTGCTCACCAGAAACTCCAGGTTGTATTCAGCTAAACTTCAGAATTTATTCCACATTTGTGTTACTCTCTCAGAGAACACCTTATATACCGGGGGCGGTTGAATGTCTCAGTTGAATAGCCAATTAAAAAGGTTTTGCTAATCAGCACTCCTTAAGACCATCTCAAAGCTGAGTCTATATGCTGGAAGGTCAGTTCATGTCAGAGAGGAACTGACTGCTTCACATCACGTTTATATTACCCTTCCCACAGCAAAACTACAGCACAGTTAGTGACGTTGAGCAGCACTGTGTATTTTACTAGCATGCTGCTCAGCAGCTATCATTTCCAGTGAAAAAGCTGCCTCTGTTCTCTGAAAACGACTTCACTGTTTCCCTTGAAAACCTGCTAGAAAAAAATAATCATACAAGTAGTCTTCATTTGAATAAACCACAAAACCCAAAACTAATATGAAACCTAATTTCAAACACATTCATTCCTATATATCCACATTTACTTCCCTTATAGCTCTTCGTAGCTTTTCGAAAATGAATGTATCTTCTATCATTGGGGGTTTTTTCCGTTTTAACAGCAGAGGAGGTTTTTTTGAGAGATGCAGGAAAGGCTTTGTGCTGAATAGCACGCATTTCTTTCGGTGGCTTTTAGGCTTTTAGTTTCAGGTTCAATCCAGACAACCCAAATGAATTTCAGGGATATTGGCTATCCCTGCATCTAACTTTATTCAACATACCCAGCTTCATATTGTCTGTTTTGTTCCTCTTCATCAGTAGCCATCCTGAAGCCTATGTGGGACAGTCTGTGGAGGGAAGTTATATTCAAAACATGTCAGAATCTAGCTTAAATATTACAGCCCAGTGTTTTTCCCCTTTAATTCAATTTATGATTTATCTTTTCTCCCATTTAATTTGATTCAATTATTTTTATGATGAATAATACAATGTTCACCCTTTAATGATATCATTACCTAATTAGCTTATTGGCTAGCAAAAGATGTTACATTTTAATTAATTAAGAAGAGACCACATAGCTGTCTGAAATGAAGGGCAAAAGGTGTTCTAGTCAGAGTGGCTAATCAGACATTTATTGACCTTACAGGTACTACTGCATAATGTACAAGTTGCAAAACACACTCTGTTTCAACACACTAATGCAATCCTAAACTTATTGCAAATTGAATGGAATTAATTTGCCCCAAATAAAACCAAAGCTACTCTGTTCACACATGTTTCCAGGCTTACAGTATACTGCAAGTTTTGAAATACATCTGGGAAAGAAATACAGCTCCCTTGAAGAACGGCACTCTAAAATGAATGAGATGGAGAGAGAAAGTAAAAAAAAAAACCCTGAGAAAAGCTGGTCTATCCCTCTTCACCTGCGTGCAACTAGGCAAACCCATAGAAACAAAAGATATTACCTTGGGAATTGATTGACTTTGTGTTATTGCTGCCCAGGCTACACACATAATTTGAGACTATTTTATCCAACACACAGCTGAGCTATAGAAGTTAGCGTTAACTGTAAATAGCTTTAAAAAAAAAAAAAAAAGTCCAAATAATATATTTTTAAAACTCACCTGTAAAACTTTAGGAAAATAGCATAAAACATTGCTGAAAATTCAACATCACAGGGCAGAAATAAGGGGGCGCAAAAGAGATCAGAGTCGAAAAGTAAACACAGATTGGACTAAGTCTATAGAATATTTACCAGCAACATGAATAGAATATAACCAGTCATTAGCCCAATTAGAAATTGATCATTCTCAATTACAGCCAAAACAGTAGCCAGCACTCCTTAGCTAATGTCTCACATTAGCCATCAAGAAGAAATAAGTAACAGATAGTTTGACCTTCACTATCTCACCATCTTGTCTTCGCTTGCCCTGCTGAGCACTGACTTTGTAATTTAGACTAATATTTAATCTTGGAAATGAGTTTTTTCGTGTCTCTATATGCAGTCCACTGAATTTATTTGGGATAAATCCACTAAACTCTTGTTCTCCCACAGCAGGGAGATGTTTGCTTTATGTGCAGGTATTCTTTTCGCCGGTAATTCAATCAGCAAAATGCAAAGCCAGCATACATTATATATCAGCTTCTGTCATTAGGAGTTGGTGACAAGTTATCCAGCCCTCCTCGGCAAAAATTCATTTCACACAAGTATTGTGTACAGTGCACAGACATCTACAATCGGTCTTAATGTATTTGATGTAAGTGGGTACAACCTGGGAACATATGGTTTAAGGCCTTTTTACATAACCTCCTTCTTGCTGATACATTTTGAAAATAGCTCAAGGGGGACAATCTGGCTTAGCTAGGAAGTAAGTGCTGCAGTTTGATACAAATCCTCGTGTTTACCCCGTGAGCACTAAGCAGTTTGATTTCCTGTCTATCTAGTGTTGATTAGTGTTGCAAACTGAATACAATGATAACACGACATTGCAGAAAAAACTTCCAACCTAAAAGGGTTATTTATCCGTAGCCACTCTTTGGGCATGCTGATGTCTCTCTCCCCCACACTACTTCTTTTTCACTAACGTGACTTTCTCAGCAGGAGTTCTGGGGGCAGATGACCTTTAAAGGTGTAAGAGAGGATCCCGGTGTGCAATTTGTCACCTAGCCAGTGTCAAGTTACGGGGACATGGGGAACGGCAGTATCTGATTCTCCTTTCTCTAGCACATACAGCGAGCTGATCACGGGTCTGCCCTTATTGGAGCCGGGTTACTTACACCGATTCACTTATGTAACGTGTAAAAGACGAATTACATGCTGATAAATTTGAAGACTTTTTTTATACCCTTTCTACCACTCTCCCCTTATTTGGACTAATGATTTAATACCCTTGTGTTTTGTTTACAGACCTAGTGAACAACATGCAGTAATTTGGAAAACCCTCCCAGATTTTCATCCAAACTTTAAACTGTCCCCTGGTTAGGGAGCAGGAAGGAAAAACCTCCTTAGGTTTGTTGTCAGTGACACTCAGCTAGATATTTGATTACAGGGCTTCTCTGGGTACAAACCCATTCCCTCATACAGGGAAGAAACCAGAAAGGAATGCAGGACTACCATGTGGCACCAGCCTCGCCAAGGACCTTCATCCCATCTCGGACATCTCTCCCCTTCTCTCTCTGATTGCAGACCAGTCTAACATAGTAGGTCTTGCCTTTCTGCTCCAAGCTTTAAACTACTTCTCAGCAACTCCTTCGAAATATCATGGCCTTTATAAGAAAGGTGACTATGCACCTTCTGCACAGTTTCTTTACAACACAAAGAAGCCTTGAAACTTTCGATGCCAGAACAAGAAGAATGCTTTAATCTGAGTAGCATCTTCCACCAAGGCCCGAATGCTCATAAATCAAGAGCCTGGCATAAGCCATTAGCACCTTTCAGTATAACACATCATTTCTATTTACCTTTCATACTACCAGCAAAAATGCCCTTAAAAAAAAAATCTTTTAAGCCACAATGGAGACAGTGTTTTATTTCATAGCAGAGCTTATTGAAGGCGTGATATGTTCCCTGGTTTTTAGCTTTCAGGCTACAACAGCGAAGGAAATGAGTGTATGTCCCCTTTAACAAATCCATAATTGCATAGAGCATTGCAGATTTCAGATACAGTTTAAACACAGGGGTGGTCAAACAAAGCCAAACATCAGGCCAGAAATGGTTGTACAGGGCCAACACAGAGGTAATTTGGCATGCAGGTAATTTGCAGGGTTACTGCAGTTTTCCCTCTGTTCAACAGAAGACTATTTCCCTTTAGTTTTGTGTGCAAGATTGGGGTGAAAATTACAGGGCTTTTCAGGACTTTAATGTGATTTTTATTGCACTATCATTGATAAGAGAATTCATTACCAAAACCCTGCTCTGATTGGAACTTTTGTACATTGCATGGATTTCCTCCTAGTCACAAATCCACATGTCATATTTCATATCCACTTACAGCGTACTTTTAATATTTATAAAGACAGTGTAATCCTTTGAAGGTGATCTTTGTCAGTTAAGTTTTGTTTAGGTTTTTTTTAATTAATTTGATCATGGGAGAGCCAAACTGGCATACACTTAACACATTCTCCATCATGATAAAAATTAAGATTTCCCCAGTAAGATCAGCCCTGGAGAAAGGTCTGTATTACTAACTTCACCTAAGTTACCTCACAGGAAATCCAGAGTGTCTAAAATTTTGTAGGAAATCAATCATTGCAATGTCGGTTTCTAGCACCTACACTCATACTTTTTGGAAGGCAGACCATAATCAAGTTTACCTGACTATCTGTTCCTCAATTTCTCCAGGGTTAAAAGAAAAGTGAGTATCCATGCCTACCTCAAAGAGACTTGAAGAGCTAATGGCTGCAGACAGAGAGTGAGAGAGAGGAGATTTCCGAAGGAAAGTGCCATAGATAAACAAGTTGTCACTAATTGCTGAATTCCAATACAAATACAGACCTGCATGCCAAGTGCATTTGGAAATCTTTCTATGAGCAAATTCTAAATAGGCAATAACCTGAAGCGAGTCACTGTACATAGGCTGAAACCATCCTGTTCTTCCAGCACCAAAGGCAGCGCTGCTGTGAGTCATGGCTTCCCCTTTGAGAGTTTTGCTGGAATGTTGTTTTAAAGAATAATGAGATTTTGACTCTCATTCACACTTTAAAATCCTCTTAAACCATTCAGCCCCTCTTGGGGTTAGTCTTTCCTGCAATAAAGGTGTGTTTCCAGCATCAAGATCATTATTTTGATCTAAAAACCTATTGGAGACAAAACAGAGGTACCTTTTACTGGACTTTGCACAGCTACATCAATGTAAAAAAATACAGTTCCTTCCTTCTGCTTAGAATTTATATAGGTTCACTATTTTGATGTAACAAAGCATTGAAAAAGTTTGATGCAAAGGAAAGTTTTTACTGTTCTCCAGTAGAGACAAGGCTTTAGCTACTGGCAGTTGATGTTACTAGGCCATGATGAAAATAATTTCACATCTCTGATGGATGGTCTATCTCTCTGCTAACTACAGATATGAAGAGAATTGGTAAATAGTGCAGATGTGGGTAAATTTGTGTTTTTCTAACTGTTTCTTATGGCTATAAGCTCACTAACTTAGTAACGGAAGAGCTTTCTAATGGCATGTTACCATGTTAGTTAAAAGCAACTTCACAATATTTTTCCCAAGTTTTCCCCTTCTCTTTTCAAAAGAAAATATCTAATGAAATGACAGAACTGGTGAAAAAAAAAAAAAAACCTGTTTAGGAAAAAAATAATGTATGCATTTGGCTAATAAAGTACAGAAGAGCTGCAACTTGACATTTAGATGTCATTAAGGATCAAAGATAACATACAAATGATTCGGGCTCGAATCCAGCTTATGTGTATAACGACAATATAAACAGAGGACATACTATTCAATGAGCTGTGCTACCAGATGCAATTAATTTCTGTTCCTTGGTCCTACCTTACAGTATCCATCACCATTATTGCTAGTGCTACCTAATATCATGGATTTTGTTTAAACCATAAAAGATTCACGATGAATTATCCTGTTACACCAACTCCTTATGTTGATACACTGTTAGCAATGGTAACTTTACCTAAATTATTGTCTGTGTTTTCAGGACTGTAGAATTACCACTAGTCACTAGAATTATGTTCATCGTGATTAAAAAAAAAAAAAGGAATAAAATACCCAGAACTTCTTCCATAAATCTGTATTTTTATAAAAGATACAATATCCAGAGAAATATTTTGCAAGTTGGTAGTACAATAAAGGACAAAGTGTCTCATTAACAGACAATATGGGAAAGAATAGCCACTAGATAGTTTTGGATTCTGATTCCTAAGTGTCCAGAAGGAATACAGATACATTTTCACTTTCTCTAGCACAAGAACATCCTGAAAGGGAAAGCTGCAATAGGAGAAGCTACATAACAGTAGCTAACAGCAGACACCAAAAGGACAGGAACCCAGTGTCAGGGTGTGAGAACCAAACCCACAAATGTCCCATGTCCCCCAAAGGTGGACATCTGTTCAGAAAAAATAATAAAACCATAGAACCACAAAGCAATGAAAGCAATGTCATCACTGACGTTTATTAAAAGGAAATGTCTTTTACAAGGCAATGCCTAACGTTCCTTGTTTTTTACCAACCCTGACTGCAGAAGCAAGTCCAATGTCCTGCATGGTCCCACCATTGGTTTATTGTCCTGCCAGAGCTCTGCTGATCGGGCACAGGGCTGCTCAGCAGATACTCTCCAACTGCCCTGAGCACATTATTGGATTTTCCTCATGCCCCCCTTCTCCCCTTCCCCTCTCCCCAGACAACCAACCCACCCACTTTTCCTTTATTCCCGTTGGCCTCAGTTGCCTGATTTTACAACCTTGTTTAGTGATTTCAGCCTTAGTGACCCCCAGAAGCCAGCACCCCTTCACTAGCTTTTGGCATTCTTCACCCAATGGTAGCTCCAAGCACTCCTCTTTCTGTATCTAGAAAGTCCACTAGTTCCTCCCATTGTTGTTTTATTGTTGTCTTATCTAATACAATCTCTTTGCATGAAGATAAACACATTTTCTCTAAAAACGTACTATATGGGAGATCTACTCTTATTAGACCTCATTGGTAGGCTGCCAAACTATGAGCTAAAGAACGTGATTCCCCAAGAATTATAATAACTAGCTAATGAAGAGATAACAAGTGATCGTGCTGGAGAGAAGGGACAAGTATAAGTCCTAACAGCATCTAACAAAGAAATTCATTAATGATATTGGCACAAAAAATGTGCTAATGAAATTCACTGCCGGCACTGGTTGGGAGATAATGTCAATACAGAGAAAAATTGGAATTTCGCAAAAGAAAAACTGAAAGTCCTCTGGGACCAAAGTAGGAGATAAAAGGACAGAGTACAAAGTCATGCATGCAGGAGTAAAAAAGAATTTCTGCTATATGCTAGAAACACATTACCTATAGATAACTGGATGACAATGAGACACTACAATGATTCAGCCATAATAAAGGCAAAAGCTATCAAGAATGCTTCGGAACAAGCATTTCCAGCAGGACACAGAAGTTATATGTAGTAAAAGCACCCAGAAAAATCTTATTTTTTACAGGTAGTTCTGGATACTGATGTTCAAGAATGACAAGTTCAGCCTGAAGCAATTCAGGGAGTATTAAGAGCAGGAGATGGCTGGAGAGCAGAGCTTATGAGAGTCTGACTGAGAGTTAGGCTTAGCTAAAACAAAGGCTAAGAGGAGATATGATTGCTTTCTACAGATAACTCTGGGACATAAATGTCAATGTGGGAAGAGAGCTATTTAAGCTAAAGGATGTAAACAGACCATGGAGCACGGAATAATAAACAGGCTATGACTAAATATAGACTGGTAGAGAAAAGCTTTCTAGCTATTAGAAGAGTAAAACTCTAGCTTACTTCTACTACTATCCTAGCAGCAGAAGCAAAAAAACGTATTTTGTTACAAGGTGAGGCTGGAAGATGTTCTGGACCATGGCTGTCTGCAGTGGGAGAGTCAGCTGAAATTGCACATTTACTAGCATAAATCCTGTGCGGGTAAAGCCTTATCTCCACCAGAATGCAACACAGCTATAAGGCTGTGGACATGCACTACAAATTCATCCTTGCCAGTGTAAGAGACAACCACTTCCAACAGCTGGTGTGAGCGTCCCTGTGCTGAAGTCATCGCCCAAACCAGGCGAGCAGCCGAACCGTCTGCTCGGGTGCTCCCCGAGTCATCGCAGGCAAAGCTGCCAGGTCACTTCAAGTTCTCTTACTGACATACACTGGCTGATTTTTGCCTGAAGCAATTTAGGGAATGCACACGAAAAAAACTTTGCTGGCAGATCCAGGTGACTAGCAGCAAGATGTGGTAATTTCTTCCACCAACATAACTGGATCAGAAACAGAACATTTTTCTGCATCTTGTTACACTGTGTCACCAAACTGTACAACTGCTTATTTTGAAGCCAATTATATTGGTATAATCATACCTATGCTAATATAGTTCATTCCCAAAAAGTTTATTCCACTGGGATTTATAGTGATATAAATCTTTCAGTGTTCCTAATCTAAATAGTTACACTGGTATAAAATTCATGTATAGATGAAGCCTAGAAGAAGCACACACTACCTATCTACAGTTTGTTGTTCTGATGAGACCAAGGCAATGGTAATCACATTACACTGAAGTCCTGACACAATTAGCAAGCATGCTGAAATGAAAAAAAATTCACTTTAGTGCCCCTGAAAGCTTTACTGTAGTTAGCAAGTGTTCATTTTCATAATAATATAATTGCAGGAATGGGAAATTGCAGGTAATTGCTGTTGTTGTGACCTTGATCTTTTAGTAATGAAATTAATGTAATTGCTACCATTTTGATTCCTACCCAATCATGGGCGGCTTCAAAGTTTTTGAGGAGAGTGATGAGGGCAAAGGTGCTACTTTTTTTTTTTTTTTTCTTTTTTTCTGCATCTCAGCATACAAAAAGCATCTCTCACTTTGCTGAAGTTCTGGTTTGGGTTTGGGAGCTTTTCCCTGCAGTTTTCTGTATTCTAACTTTCCACATGGCTTGGAAATCTTTACACAACACACTGTTTAAACACTGTTTGCAATCTTGACAATCAACACTAATAAAAATTTTTCAAAAATCAAATAATTTTGTTTAATGATGAATATCTTCTAACTTCTACAGCAGCTTTTGAGGATTAAGGAACACCTCAGACAGTGATTTCCTGAACAAGCTAAAAATGCCTCAAAGTGTGTGTGGGGGTGTGTATATATATGTATATATATATATATTTATTTTTTTTAATCTTTTCATACAGAGAATAGAAGGCTCAATGTCATTAGAACATGAGAATGTGGAGGAGTTTAAAATCAGGACGTACCAATACTTCCCCAGAGCACTTTGCCAGACTTCAACAATTTCCACCTAGGATTTCTTCACCTATCTGGTTTTACGTTTATCATTTCTTACAGGCTTTGTCTTCCATGAGACTATTAATTCAGTTTTTGAACCTAAGTAAAAATTAACCCGCAACATCTTGCCTCAAACACAAGGAGTTTGTGTCTCAAATACACACTTTTTTACTCTGCGACCTGAAGGTACCATGTCATGTCCCCTAATTCTTGCATCAGAAAAGCCAGTAAGCAGCTCTTTCCAATGTGCCTTCAGGACCCTGTGGACGTCTATGAGATGCCTTTCCCAATGACATCTTTTCTATATTATGTATGATAAACTAGAACCAAAACTAAGAATCCAGGGTTTCTGACTGTGGTCATAGTGACAACAGACCCACACCTGGACTCAACCATTTGTTATTTGGCTTTAAATTAATTTCTTTCCATTTGCTTTCAGTTTAGGTTTCTCTTTGATTTATGCCCTGTCTTTTCAGGTTAAGATTTCTTTCTTCTTCTTAACATTCTCATCCATTTCTCCATCACAGTGGCAACAAGTGACACTGCGGCTCAGATCTGCTAGAACGCTGATTCTTACAGACAGATCTCTTGGCCTTGGCTCCCCAGATTACATGATTATAAACCCCCAGGTGAAAGAAAATTGAGACCTATTTCATACTGCCTACGTATTCATTCATCTTCTGGCAATGCAGCTTCCTCTTCAAAAGCAATTTTTTGCACTGTGCTCAAGAAAAACACAGTTCTGGAGATTTTTTGTTGTTGTTGTTTTTCTATTTTTGGTAAGCCTTCTTTATAATCAAAATCTGCTCAGAGATAGAACTCATACAACCAAATAGAGAAGCTAATTAAGGAACAAATGACAAAAGCATATTGGATGTGTGAACAAATCTTACTTGCCCAAAGCTTGTCCTCTGAAGCGTCAGTGAAGTCAACAGGAGTCCCTACACAGCACAAACATATGGCTCCCATTCTGCCTATTTTCCATAGAACTGGTATCAGAAGGGATGCAGGAACCCAGACCAACCAAAGTTGCCCCAGTATGAAATAATCACCGGACAGTAAAATGCTAATAACTTGTTCCTTGAAAAACAAGAAAATCTGTTTCAGCATATACAGCCAACTTCTTTGTAGCTGAAATATTTCTTTGAGCTACTGTAAGTTAGCAGGGTATCTTAACAACCTCAGTTAAACTGCCTGGTAAAAGTTATTTGAGGTTAGTTACTTGCTCCTCCCCTCTGCAGACTGATACTCCCATTAATAAAGAGCCCAGAGACATAATTTATCATTATCCTTCTCTTTATGTGTTTATACTGTAACCATTTCCTTATATATTGAGGAATTTATAGGAGTATATGCATGTGTACATATGATTATCCTGTGAGTGTATTTAAGTAAATGTATGTGTCTGCTTTATCCGTATGTGTATGTTCAGTGTGAGTTTGTAACCTAAGCCAAGCCTCCTTCCCTGCAACAGCTTACTCACTGCATATGTAAAGGGCACAGAGAGAACACACACGTAATAACCCTAGTGCTAATTATCTTCTACTTTTAAGTTGCAAGTGGAAATTGTTTGGTAAACAGATGGAAAGCTCTGAAAATATCTCAAGGACACACTTCAGCCCAGGGGAAGCATTTTAAAAAACCCACATAGAATAGTAAGGCTTTTGTAGATTTCCATCAAGTCAACAGTTAAAAATAAATTAACTTTTCAAAATCAAGGTTACTGTAAGTGACTATGTATTGTCATGATGGCAACCACATCCTTCTCTTCTTCTTGTCTTGCTTTCTACTGTGTCTCTGCTGAAAGTCTCTAGATCTTCCTCAGTCAGTATCACACAGTCTCCAAATACTTTCTCTGCCCTTTTTTGCCTTAAGTTCAAATTTCTTGACACAGAAGCTTTCTCAGCTCCCTCTTCTCCCTGTGTTCCCCTGTTATTCCTCCTCCTTGCTTCACTCCCCTCACTTCTAGCAAGGCTAACATCTTTGTGGTTTTCCCCACTCTTATTCCCACACCTTCTCCCTTACTGCCTCGTGTGGCATCAAATCCTATCTTCCCCACGTGCGTCAAGCAATCTTCCGCACTGGCACTGAGAAGATCAAAACCAGTCCTTCCAGCTCCATAGAGTGTTATTTTTCTGAGACAACAGAAGAGACATAAGGGTAGAACAAGGTCTCCTATGCATTTTTGGTTTTTTTAAGGACCTGCTGCAGAGCTGGGGTTGGATAGCACATGGTAATAGTCTATCTACCCGAAGTCTTCACTTGGTTTCCGTTCAGTCTGAGCTCCCTCTGAAGAAATTATGCTTCTGTTGATACTTATGGAAAACTTCCAAAAATCACTCTGAATTCAATCAGTTTTAAATGACAGCAGAATTTGTTCCCAATGACTGCAAGCAAGTTTTAATTCATCTTGGATTTGGCACCATAAAATGATATCATTAACAGAGGGATGAGATATGCCCTGAACCTTGGGATGAGTGAACAGCACAAAAAATGCTTCAGTGTTAACAGACCTTGGAGATACAGCTGGATTTCTCACATATGCACACGAGCAGCTAGTGCTCTTAAATCATGAGGGTTTACAACACCCTGCTGAACAAGCAGGTAAACCTACTGCTCAGAATTGATTTGCTGCTGCCTTGTCACAGCAGAAAAAGCTCAAATTCCTTTGCTGTTGAAAGCAGCCAGAGAAAAAACTGCACTGATTTTCAGTTAAGCTAACTGATGACAATGAACAATATGAATATGTTGTTTTCAATGTGTTTTAATCCCTGATGCACTTTCTATTTAGTTACAACATGCCTCAGATAGGAATGCATTAAAGCATAATCTAAGTTTTAATAGTTGTACTTACATGGAGAGAAGTATATACGTGGGCTCCAAACCCCTAAACCATACTAGCCATGGGGAATTTATTTTTATTTTTTGTGCATTCGCTGTCTCAAAATGAGCATTTTTATACTCATTAGGGATACATCGTAATGAAAATAAACTTCACCACTACTCTTAAGCCTCAACTGTTGAGTTTTTTCCTGGTACAAACCTTGCCCAGTCTGCATGAACATGCCTGGCAGCATGTTCTCAGATGATGGGAGAACGTGTCAGATGTTACCCTGATGGCTCTATGAGCCCTGCACGTGTTGTTTGCCCAAGGCAGTATTCTTTATTTCAGCAGAAAAATACCAAGGAACAGCTTTCAGGAACCATGGAGCAAGGAGGAGGATATAGTGTGGGCATAGCTGTGTGTTTAAACATGCAAAAAGAGTCAGAAAGAAGCTTTTATCATCATTACATGCTGAAGAGCGAGGCAAGTAGGCAAAAAATTCATAGCAACCTCCAGATTATCTAGATCTTATTTTGCTGTTAGAGGGCAGTGTCTGGGAGGACTCTAGGTCTTCTGTGTGCTATCAACTTTCAGGATGACATTGGACAAACTATTTTAAAGCGTTTATCCAAATTAGCATTTTAAAATGCCTCCACTGAATTTTACCTCCTTTTGTAGCAACACTGCCATTTCTCAGACTCCAAAACATTTCCACCTTCAAAGCCCTTGCATAACCAGAGGCAGGGGACCAAACATTCAGCTCTGCCTCCTCTCATATGCAGCTTAAATACCTATCTTCATAAATAATTGCCGAGCTATCCAAAAAAACCTGACCCTGACCTGCCAAGCTAGACGCTGTACAAAAATGTGACAAAAAGCCAAACCCTCCCCAGAGAGCATGCAATGTAAGCTGAAATGAAAGATATAAGCAAAAAAAAAAAGTAAAGGTGACAGAAGAGAAATCTCCAGGTAAGGGTGTAATCACTACCTGTGTCCTGAGTGGTTCATTATATCAACTACCTGATTAGTATCAGATTTAAAACAGAAACAACTGCCAACCAGCCATCTTCACTGCAGCTGCATGTATGAGCTGCTGAGACATATTCTTCCTGGGGTTGTATCTGCTCCTCACCTTCCTGCGTTTTACATTTTGCAAAATCAGAGGTCTATGAGGACTTCAATAATATACAATATTATGATTCAGTTTCATTATGCAGCCAAACACTTGTAGGCTTTAGCAAATGAAGCAGACCCCTGCTTTGCTGAGGTTTTGATCTAAAATCTAACTAAAAGGCTTTTGCTGATGAAATATTGTCTACTCTTTCTTTGCTGCTTTGTTCATAATATTCAGAAATGTGGCAAGCGTAAATTTTCTGATGTTCACCTTGACACTAGGACAAACTCTTGGATTCTTATATATTCAGAGCCATGTCACTAATCCACATTCACAGAGAGAATAAAGTCCAAAAACATCAGAAAAAGAAAAAAGTGACAGGGGGGAGGGAGGAGGAGGAAGAGAGAAGGAGGGGGATTTATTTAATTTGAATTCATTCAGTAATTTTTCATCTATATGCTTGGCTTCCACTTACAACAATGCAAGGATGTGCAGAAACGTTGCTTAAGAATTTTTCATGCCATTTATACTAATCAGAAAAAAAGTTCACCTGAATACTAACAATATTTTTCTTTGGGGAGAAAAGTACTTAATAAAACTCTATTACAAGCACATCAAGGTAAACAAACCCATTTTTAAACAACAAAATGAGTCTGAAAAGTCCAAAAATGAAATTGACTGTTGTAAAACAGAGGATTTGCCTGCCACAAAACCCTCACTTTCAGCTTGATTATGCTACTCAAATGACACCTATCTGCATTTTAATCCCTGCGTGGAAGTCTGCTCATAGAATTAATAATTATGATCAAAACCCCTGAAAGTCCTTGCTAATGATAAGATAAAGAACTTACTCCCTCCACCTACAGTGTGAAGCTAATCTTCCTCAATGTCCTAATCTACTGACATACAGGGTTTGATCTGAAATAAGCTCTTAATAATGAATAATCTGGCTATGAATATGATTCTGCTGGGCAGAAAATGGAAGATTAAAGAAGAAGCTCTGAAGAATTAGCGCTCTCATTTTTTCTAATTTTAAGACTGCATCTCCAGTGCCCTCCCCGATCAAAAAAAAAAAAACAAAAAAAAAACAACAAACAAACAAAACCAAAAACAACCCCCCAAAACCCCACCACATCTTTTTTAATAGCTGCTGCCACCTTAAGGACACAAAGTGCCACTGCCAGAGGTGGGGTGCTGAGGTCCCTGCCTGATCCCAGCTTGTGCAGGTCTGTGCTGGTTCTGGCTGGGACAGAGTTAATTTTCTTCACAGTAGCTAGCATGGGGCTGTGTTTTGGATTTGTGCTTCAAACAGCGCTGGTGACACAGGGATGTTTTCGTTCCTGCTGAGCAGTGCTCACCCAGAGCCAAGGGCTTTTCTGCATCTCACACCACCCCACCAGCGAGTAGGTGTTATTTTCCTTCTCATTACAATTTATTATTATCATCATCACTATTTTATTTCAATTATTAAACTGTTCTTATCTCAACCCATGAGTTTTCTCACTTTTACCCCTCCAATTCTCTTCCCCCCAACCCGCAGAGAAGGGGACTGACCGAGCGGCCGTGGGGGACTTGGCTGCCGGCCGGGGTTAAACCACGAGAAGATGGTACTTGGTGTTTGTCTGGGGCAGGGAGCAAAAGCCGCAACCTGCCCTTTACTCCAGGGCACCAACTCTTCAATGGAGAGGTGGCAGGAAAGCCAAGTCCCTTCCTTTAACACACAGTCCAGGAGTTTGAATTTGGCACTTGAGGGAAGTCAGCATGCTGCCTGTTCAGTTTAACAAAGTTAATCTTTGTGTGCATGTACTTAACAAAGCACAGGCAGACAAGGCAAATTACAATTAATATTTACTTGTGTTTGAAATCTGCAACCAGAGCAGAGGTGTTACTTTGGCTTGGCAGATGCTTCACCCTTGCAACTGACTTCCTTAGCCAGATAAGGCAGATCTGATTAAACGACCAAGGAGCAATGTATTTCAAAAGCTTACATTTCAAAAGCATTGCATTTCAAAAGCATTAGGTACCTCCATTTTTGGATGCCAAACTTGGGACACCCTTGAAAGTATATGTACCCTTTTGGAAATACAGAGCATGGAAGATCAGGGCCCTTCATAGTCTACCCTTAATTGAGCAGCCCAATATTTATGATGGGTGATCTTATTGATGTCATTTGACCTGTGACTGAGCTGCTTCATTGGTATGGCAGATATCTAAAGGACATCTAACTCTGCAATCCATATAAAGAAATGTCAATCATCAAGGACTGTACTGATTTTTTTTTTTTTTTTTTTTTTTTTTTTTTTTTGATGAAACAAGTGGGTCCAGAAAATCAAAGACATAAACACAACCCTGACAGTCTGGAACATTAGATAGTTCAACAAGACCTAGAATTAGAAATATATAAGTGCAAGTATATTTAGTTTAACAACAAATACACTACAAAATTTCTATACACGTATTGATTTGGATGTACAAGAGAAAAAATAATAACAAGTACGCAGCATTTTGAAAGTGAGTGTGCTATACAAGACGGTCATGATCAAATCCTACAAGTACTTTTCCAATGGAAAGAGAATATTCACCTACAGTTTCATTTGCTCTAGCAATCCTTCTCAGAAGAAGGATTAGTCATGTTTAAATTTCTGTTTGAACTCTTTGGAAAGAGTCAGTGCTTCCACCAAAGCCAGCAAGCACAAAATGGAGGCAAGACTGGATTATGAGAGGTGGAAGAAATAGCAGGTTGGTGTTGGAAACGTGGTTACGGCTCCTGGTGTCCCAGGCTGAGGACGCCCATCAGGTGCCCAAGTGGGACACCACCTGTGGCCAGACCAGGTCATTCTCCTCCACAGCCATTTCCTAAAATGTCAGAAATGAATGAGCTTCCTCATCCCTTTGCTGCAGTGCCGGGCAGGGCCCCCAGCCTCTGGGACGGCTGGAAATCCCACAGGGACATGGGCCAGGGGAAGAAAAACAGGGAGGGTGGTGGAGAAGAGCAGCAGAGGAATGAAAATGTACCCTAGCAAGCCAAACTGGGACCACACTGGGCAGCCGTGGGGTCAGGAGAGGCCAAGCTGTTATGCCAACTTCAGGCCTTTAATTTCTGATTTCGTCCTCTCGTTACTCATCAGCCACAACCCTCAAAAGTTCCCAGCGCTCAGTTAAAAGCTGCCTTTCGTTTGGCACGAGGGCGTCTTACAGATCTCCAGCTGTGCCTCACGGTTGTGGCCATGCGGGAGAGGGGTCAGAATTTTCCAACTCTGGCTGTGTGCAGCCACAGCACTGGGTAGGTACTAGCGGGACTCCTGCCTCGGGTGCTGGTTTACCTCTTCACTCCTCCGCGCAGCTGCGCTAGCCTTCACGCAGAAATCGTAGCCCGTGCTCGGTCCACAGAGTCGCTGCACGCTTTCCCCAGGTTGCTGGTGGGGTGCGGGGGGGCTCCTGGACCCTCAGGGAGCTTCCAGTCATTAACTTGAGGTTATTTCACCATGAGCAGGGATGGTGATCAACGAGGTGTGAGCCAGCGAGCCCCAGGGAGAACTTGCTCTCGTGGACAACACGGTGCTGCAAAACTACCCTGAGATGGCTACTGGCAGAGAAAGAGAGACGGTCCTGGAGTGCCAAACAGCTGCTCAAAAAGCAAAGCATCACCATGTGTTGAACCAACCCCCTTCTCAGGGCCCTGAGGGTGCTAATTACCTTAATGCCCTAAGTGGCCCCACCTGGGACCCACACTGGCCCACGAACTGGCTGCCCCATTTAAGCTCGTCCACCACCACCTCCTTCTTCTTCAAGGCTGGGGGTGGTGATGATGCTGACTGCTCTGGAGGCCATGGCCACTACAGCCTCTGGGGTAAAGCTGTGGGTGTCCTTCAACTTCAAGTTAAAATGCAGGTAGTGGATCATTAACACAGCCCTACCAACACTTTTCTGTGGTCTCCTTGCAAAAAAAATTAACAGAGCTTTATTTACAGTTTACCTGCATTGTGGGAATGTTCCTAAAATATCTTGTGAGGTCATTGAAGGTGTAATTTATTTTTTTTTAATGCTCTTCTCTAAAGACTTTGGGTTTAATTAAAATCTGAAGGCATTTGGTTCTTTTAAAAAATTTAGTGGTATTGGTTCCTTGCCAGAACAATGAGTAAAGGCACAATTTGTTCAGCTCGGTCAATTTGCACAGTAACATTACCTGCTGGTAAGCTCTACCTGGTGTGTCCTGCTTAGGTGTCTGTCCTAGGATCCCTTATAGGACAAGTGCTTTTTCAAAATTTACAATAATTTGTCAACTTCCGTGTGCTTCAATGTGACTGTAGATACTTTTCTAAAATACCTAATCCTAGCTATGGAAGAAGTCATTCCAAGAAAAGGAGGTGTAGCATGATTTTGTTCAGCTCTTTAATGTTTTTCTGGGTTTGGAAAATTCTGGATACAATTATACACATGGAAATTTATTTCTACAGAAAAGAGTTTTTTAACCTAGTGTAAAGTTCTGCCCTTCATCCCTGACAATGAGAGGCTAATGACAAACACAGGCCACTGGAATATACTTTTAGTGTGGGAAGATAAATGACAATTAAGATGTATTTTTTCCATCTCCTTGACCATGAGGCTTAACCCTTGGTGCTTTCCAGTAGTCTTCTGCCCCTGAAAAAACCTGCTTTGCCCAAGAGCGGGGCAAAGGAGGCAGGAGTAGTTGTCATCTGTGGTGTGCGTGATGCTGAGACGCAACTATTTAAATCCAGCTGTGGCCCCACAGGCTTCAAACCATGGTGGCTTTGAGAGCTTGACCTCTCGATGTGATGGATAAGGGTTTCTCCCAGACCGACTGAGGGGCGTTTGGGGGATCTACGTTAGGTCTGAGACAGGGCAGCAGCCCCCGCTGCCTGCACTGGGAGGGGAGGAGGTGAGCTGAGGGCAGGCTGCCTTCTGCTCCAGCCACCAGCCGGTGTCCCTGTGACTCAGTTTTAATCAGATTATGGTGCCCAGCTTTTCTTTCCGACGGTAAGAGGTAGTGCATTAGAAAAATCTCGCTATAACGTCGCCTCTAGCAATACCTTTATAATGACTGTTTGGGGCTTGCCTTTCACTGAGGGATTGCTTGTTTGCAGCAATTTGAAAATGAGGCAAGGCTGAAAGCCTAGCCCAAAGCTTTCAGATAAGCTTTCTTAATAGTTCTTTAATTTTTTGAATGCATTTTACTAAATCACCCCCTAGCTGTTTATAAATGGAATTAATTAAAACCTGTGATAATCAATGGAATAAGTATTGTTATAGGTATAAAATGAGGTACAGAGGCTGAAAAACTGCTTTAGCCTGCCAGCAAGAGCTGGGCATAGATCTCAGCAGTACTAGTCCCCCTTCTTCCCCATCACACCAGCACTACTCAGAGTATTTTTCAAGGTATGCAGGTTACCAGCTAGATCCTCCTTCCTGCCATGCCCCCCCGGCCCCCCCCCAAAAAAAATTCCACTGATTTCTAGAAATGGATGAATCTTAAAAGACTCACTCTTTTTGAATAAGCATTCAAAATTATATCTGTAGTGCTTGTGAACAATGAAAACATCATCAGGTACAATTTGAAGTATTGTACTCTATAATTAATGATTTTTCCTTGTAAGAAACCTTAGTGGAGACATAGGCAAGAAAATAAGTAACCTCACAGAATATTTGTTAAAACTGTAACTATATATTTTTTCCTGGTATTACCTGCTCATGGCACACCCTGTGATACCTTGAAGCTAATAAAGTGCCTCAGGAGATGTAATTTTTATCGCAACACTGTCTTCTTGAGACAAAGGAAATTATGACAAAAAGTCAAGGCTGATGACATTCTACCTGTCTGAAACTGATGTTTTTCCTCTGGTTAGCACCAAAAGTGTTCCCAAATCACAGAAAAGGAGTTTACAATTTAGTTCAGATCAGTAGCACTCAGGAGTAATATTCAGGCACAGGAAAAGATGATACCACAGGGGAGGTGTTCAGCATAGAGGGACAAAGGGATTGAAGTTTAAGTTCCTTGGCGGACAAAACACTGTTTGGAAAGAGAAAAGAGTTCGGAGAAAGCATTGTAGACTGAGGTTTTAGTAGGAGGAGAAGGCAATATAGGAGAGATCAGGCTGGGCAGTGTTCTTGTGGTGTGATTTCTGTCTAAGCTACAGTTGTGTTTGACCTTAAAAGCCAGGATGACAGGGAAGATGGAGAGAAAACAGTCGAGGCAGTTGAGGCCTTTTTTCCTAGAATCAACTACAGAAGAAAAAAGTTATTATAAAGCATTTACAAATACCACTTTGAAGCTGCCTCTTGGAGGAAAAAAAAATTTGAATCACTTGTGCAATTCTAAGTGTAGTGCCAAGCATTTTTCCTTATAGGTGCTTACATGACAAAGGTCGTGTCCCATAATTCCTCTGTCATCAAGTGGGGCTGTTTGGAGAATGCCACATCAGGTCAGACCGGACTGGGTTCTCATGTAATGCAATGGCAAATGTGCCTGCCTGCAGGTGGGAGCTACTTCATCTGTTGTTACCTGTGCTGTGGGCACTCCTGCCCCACGTGGGTCTTCATAGGTGATCAAGTAGCTTTCCTGCAGTCATGGGGCTCAGGTACTCTTCAGAACTGCAGCAGTGCCAGCCCTTACCCATTGCTGAAGCACTAACCACATCCCTCTTCTCAAACAGACTGAGGCTTATAAGTGGAAACATTTTATTCTGATCAAACATCTTAATCATTTCAAAGTGATTTAATTTTGAGGATAGCTTTTGCTCCAGGCAGCCTGATGTACTCCACCTTCTTGACTCTGTGTTGCCTTTGCAGCCAAGCCCAGAGCCAGCTTTGAAATTCTTCACTGATTATCAAGTGGTATAGTTGCACTGTTTTCAATTAAATGTATTCATTTATAGCAGTGCTTCTGCTGGGTGTGCTGTGAGCACTGTGATCCAATTATTTCCTCATTGTAGGATTAGATGCAGCTCCAGACAGAGTAAGAAGACTAAAATCCCCAAATGTCTGTTTCCTCAATGAAGCAAATGAACTATAGAAAATAATATGAATTCTAGGGTGTATGCAAGACATGAAAGAATTTCTTGTTTGTAGCATACTTCAGAAAACAGAAGTGGGTCCCCTAGGTGTTTTTACCATCCAAACTTATATAAACATTGGGAATAGTTTGAATTTGGGGGTGACAGCTGTAGGTGCCAGGCACTTGGCTGAAGAAATAGCACTTAGTACTGTCTTCAGAATTCTGACGAACTGAGTCACACCTCTGGTTTGATTGTGCTCATTTTGCAGTTTCCTCATAATTAAGAGGACTGGAAACGCTCAACTTTCAACAAAGAAAAGGAAGTGGAAATGTTGAGCATAAAGCTCTGTGATCAGAGATTTGCAAACTGTCTTGATTCTGGATATAACTGTCTATCACCACGAGCAATAGCCAGGTATGACAGTGACTTACAAGGCTGTTTCACATTATCAGTTTCCTAGGCAAGCCATCTACTCATCTGGAAAATCACCATTTCATGCATGCACTGTGTAGACTTTTGGGTTCACTCGCTCTCTCGTAGGTGTCACTGTTCTCACCGCACTCTCACAGATGCCATCATTGCTCTCAATTTTCAGACTTATTTGTGCCAGATGTTATCTATTGAATGCAGCTGGAACCACCTAAAATAACCATGTTATCAGGCATCAACAATATTCCTGTGTTGTAGTATCATTTGCATTTTTAGAAAACTAAAAATAAAGGTTAGGCGGGCTTTCATATGTTTATGTGAAGTAAGAAACAATGTGCATGGAAGAAAATCCAGTAAATGGGTTTTAACTGCAACACAGACACAACAGAACTTAGGGATGTGAACTGTTAAAAGATTACTCGCAAATTGTCAATAGGTCACCTAGAAATTCTTGATGTCTGAAGATGAAACAACTCATTCTGCATGATACATCTTTCAGGCACTTTGTAATGCATGAGTTAAGGTTTTAAGTAACATTTTTATTCAAATGTTACCCCTTTGCCATAGCTAAATCATGATGAGAAGAGGATGTTTTTCTGTTTTCCTTCCTGTTCTTATCACCTCCGGTAGAAAAGCTGCTTGATCATTGCTATATCTTGAGTCTGCATGAATCTCATTGACTTTTCTTATTCCTTGTAAATCTGTATAAATGACAGATATGAATGGCCATAAAAGTGCTCTTGGAGGAAAACAACATTTTTTCAGGAATTTGCTGGTAAAAATATTATTGGAAAGCAACAGATGTAATTTTTTTTTATCAGTATCAGAGAATAATTTCTCTTGTAAAAGGCAGCCTCTCAGTCACGTGAGGCTATAAAATGTTCTTTTTAATTTCTCCAGGGTTTCAAGCCTTGAGGGTTCTTATCCCTGAGTCCCAAATATATAGATTCTTTTTAAAACTCATGATTTTAAGACTAACACCAAGAGTTTGCAGGGAAAGATTTTTACATACTTAATCTGACAAGGCACATGAGCTCAATTAGTCTTAAGATACAATAGCAGAACATAACTAGTGGTCATTATGTGCTTTTTATGTGCAGATTATGATTATTCCTGTCTGGGGCTATTTCAGTTAGAGACCAAGCTGCAGGAATTGATTTGTTCAACTGTTTGTCAGTTATGGTAGTTTCTGAGAAAGGTGTCAAACCACTGTCGTCTCTGCTATTTTGCCAACTAAAGGGTGGTCTTATTCAGTGCCCTTGATGTAACTAGTTGCCAAATGTTCAGGATGCTGAGCACATGTGACAATATACATTCAGAGTAATTTTAACCATCTAAATTTCCACAGTGGAAAAGAGAATTTTTATTGCTCAGTACTTTGAGCTGGAAATAGGTGAAGGTTTGGAGCTGAGTTGACTTTGTCGTTCAAGGATTAATGTGGCAGCACAAGTTTAAAGGCACTCTGAATTTCAGGCTAACAGCTGACACTTTTCTTAACAATTAGTTTTAATATCCATCATTTAATTATTAGCTTGAAGGACACTGCAAATGAACACCATAGGTACCCCATTTACATGTTTAATTGGATTAGTCTCCTGACTTTCAGATTCTAGCAATTAATTTGTCTGGGCATTTTTTTCCGAGATAGCTAAATGATTAATCTTTTGTATTTCAGTGCATGGATTCACATCATACATTTCTACATTGAAAAATGAATTGCTCCTCTGCAGCATTGTTCTGCTGTTGCTGTATGACCTGTTGTAGAACAAACATTGCTTCCTGAAATAAGTAGATGTTACTACTTAACATAGCTGTGCTTTAAATTTTGGCATAATTGAATTTGTATCACCTGCAAATGTTTTTCTTTCAATTATGAAATCAAACTGAGAAAATCTAATGCCTAATGTTATGTGCATGCAGAGTTGATAAGTACAATTGAACATAGCAGGAAATTTTATTTATCTGTTTGATAATTAACATAGCTATTTGGGCAAAGTAAGATGCAGTGACATGGCTGTCATGATCATCTGTTAATAACACTAAAATCTAGGTTTTTCAAAAGGTTTAGAACCCATGGCTCCCATTAGACCCTTTGGGGCCAGACATGGGGTTTATATGTTTGTAATATATCTATATAATAGTCCCTTGTCCATTTGACTTCGAGGCATGACAGCAGTATAAATCTTAATAATAAAGATGTCAGATTGAGATGTGTTCAGAAATCTCCATTACTCAGACCTCTCTTCTCACCCATGCTGCTTGTCAGCTTGGTTGTACGTTTGGAAATTGGCAGATAAGAGGTGGGTCATGCTCAGAAGTTCAAGGGGGCCTTCAAGACCATGAAGGGCAAGGAAACACACCTGACTCTTCTGTCCTTCCACATAGTTCCCTGGTGGTCACCAGAGAAATTTCCGGATATGATGGCACTGTTTATTTTGTCAAGATTTCTCCTTTGTTACACATTAAAACACTGACACTGGATTTGACATGGAATCCAAAAGTCATGCCCGAGTTCCTTTTCCCTTGAGAGTTACCAGTAATGTTTTTCCAGAGGTATAATAAATAGTTCTGCTGATACTGTGCAAAAATGTTTTCTTGGGTCTATACTGGTTTGCTGACAGGTGTAAAATGTAAAGTTACCTTAGGCTCCACTCAACAAAGCATTCACATATATGAACTATCTGTTAATTATAGTAATTACGCATGCATTTAAAATTGAGAAGCCTCATCCTGCAAAATAATGAGCATCCCCAGTCACCATAGAAGTCAGTGAATGATACAAGGGCTGAGTGTGTCTCAATTTAAGATGTTTCCTTTAACACCTTGGAGAATTAGGCCATAATCAGTGAAATATTCTACTTGAAAGTCAGTGTCCTGAAAGCAGATCACTTGAATGGCAGTGATTTAACAGTTACTTCCATAGTATGTGTACTACCTTAAAAAAAAAAAAGCTACTTTACTAGTATCTAAGGTATAACTATACAGATAATATCAGAGGTAGCCACATGTAACTTATCTCTTCCCCGAGTTCAGTGTCATCTCATGGGTTACATGATAGCTGCTTGACAGGTTTTGAAGGGTTATGGTTATACAATGATTTCCAAAAATAATTTCAGGTGACTTACTCAAAGTAACTGATGGTAAGCAGGTAAGTGTGGGAAGCATTGTTTCATATTAGCCATTTTTAGTTCAAAAGCATGGCAAAATTTAATATATTGTGTTCTGCAAAAAGCATTTGCTATTTTTTTGACTGCTGCTGTTAATTACATGTCTACCCCCATGCTCGCACAGGGACTTCTAAAAATCTGCATGTTAAACTGAAACCTAACTGCATGACAATATCAGGTATTATTTTTAACTAGAGGAACTGCACTGATGTCGGCTCCTGGAGAGTGTATGTTAACCTAGCCATGAAGACTACGAATTGATAAAACCATCAGTTAGTGGCTGTTGTGTGGCTGCTACAGTAGTTCATGGTTTCATTCTGAAGGTCACTATGACAATTCTTGCATGTTGGTATGGTTTTTTACTAATGGTGTATACCTAGGATATGCTCATAGTCAAAATACTTCTTGCAGGTTCACTGGAGGCTTTGTGTCCGCCTTGCCTTCAAGTCTCTTCCAGTTCCTTAGTGTCTTTGGGTAATTAGATGAGTAAAACAAAAAAATGAAATTAAATATGTGTATTAGTAGCATTAACAGACTAAACACTTCTCTGGCACATATTTCTCTAGTTGTATTTTTGCATTTGTTATTACTGCTGAATAGAAGACAATTTTGGTAATGAGTTAGATTGTTTTAATAGTGACAGAATAGAAGAAGATATAGGACCAGGATACATAACATTAAAAATTGCATCTTCTAAGCCACATTGAGGCTACAAGCTTTGCTAGCCAGATCTTAATCCTTCATTTAAAAAAAACTCAACATAAACCAAACATTAGACAGTCCCTCTGGCAAAAGGCCAAAGCTGAACTCTTAGAGGAATACAAAAAAAATCCTGTAATGCAGGTTTCACAGGGCTTTGCATTTCAGCTGTTAATATAGTGCTACTTCCAAGTTCATTTCCTTGGGGGAGGGTTCTGGTGTCTTTACCAATAGAAAATGTCTGTTTCTAAAAAGAATTGTAAAGGTTGTGATTCTCCATAATCACAACAGAACAAGATCATTCTCATAGGAAATTACAGGGCAGGAGCCATGACAGCAAACCCAAGAGCAATGACATCATCAGAAGGCTCAGCTAATATTAATAATTTCTTATTGCAGGTATTACTATACTTCTCCAGTTGCACAAAAATAAGACAAGTCTGTATAAAACACAGAGCATGCCAATGGGGTATATAGGGAAGGCTTTTTAACGATGATTTTTATTGTTGAGCACTCCTATTAGGATTACTTGGTGGTATGCAAGTTCTTTCCTTTCTCTTGTTGTATAGGTGGCTGAACCTATCAGCCCATGTTCAGTGACCCATTCTTCTCCCAAGGGACACCAATCATTTGAGGTTATCTAAATTAATTTGCTGGGAATTTCTCCTAAATGGAGACACTCATTGCAAGATGTAAAGCCTGCTGAGCTGCTGCCTGCCCCTCACTCTGCTGAGATGGAGCTTATAGCAGGGAGCAGACACAGATGTAATACTGAAAATGTCCTGGGGTGATCTGCCCAGCAGTGAAATTTAGACCAGCGTTTTTAAGCTACTTG
This sequence comes from Buteo buteo, assembly GCF_964188355.1. Lineage (NCBI taxonomy): Eukaryota > Metazoa > Chordata > Aves > Accipitriformes > Accipitridae > Buteo > Buteo buteo. Next base: position 50,602,860 of record NC_134176.1, on the reverse strand, counting down.
TAGCTGTTTCTGGCTAGAGCAAGAAATTTGTGAATATCTGAGTGGGGATCACACTAACTTTACAGGAAGAAGTTGTGACCTCCTTGTCCTCTATGTAAGCATCTGTGGTCAAGCTCTAATTTTGTCTGTTGTAATTGCATTTTTTACTATTTTCCATTTGTCAAAATAAAAGCCAATAGAAGCTGGACTAGAAATTTGGAAATCTGATTATTGTAGTTTATTGATAAAAATCGTAAGTAGTCATGCTTGGGCTTAAAGCTCATGAGTTCTGAAAATTGATTTAATAATTTTCTAATCAATTGCAATAAATGCTGGAAGATGGTTATCTAAGCATTTCAGAACATCCCTATTTAAATGTAATAACTGTTTCTAAGCACAAAGGAGTAGAAAGCAGCTGTCAAATCCCTGCATTTTGTCTCTGCTGAAGCAGGAGTCTTGGCGACCCCTTCAACATCAGTAAAGCTGGATTCAGGCTAGGTGGAACATGAAAACCATAGGCTGAGTGCCCTTCCCCTGGTTAGTGAATTGGCACTGGTGGATAGCACACATAAGCTCACATTAGCTTGCTTTAAAGAGTGGGTGAATAGTTCGAATAAAATATTCCTTCATTTGTTGCCCTTGAGAGAACTCTCCAGTGACGTATAAACGTATGAATGGCTTCTTTTCCTGCGGTTTGTCTGTTCTTTCCTGCTATTCCTCTGTGTTGGTGGTTTACACGCTCAGCCAAATTGTTACTGTTGTTTAAAATTCACTAGAAGCCAGGGGCCTCCATCAAAATTAAGTGGCCATTGTGCAAGGATATACTGCATAGTAAGAAATGAACCCTGCTCTGAAGAGATACAGCTTAGGTGAAAGAGAAAGATGAAGCTGTAGCCTCTTTGTCAACAAGGTGAAGAGACAAACACCTAGGTCCTGCAAATCAGTGGGAGCTTAGTCAGTCAAATGTCTTCATGGAGTTGGCCTTAAAGGCTCCTTGTTAAAATTCAGCATTATATGAGAAACAGAGAAGTGGGTTCCAAGAAGGTTGGGATGTTGATGAGGTGGTAAAACGAGCCTGAGACCCCAAAATAGCATTGCTCTGTTAGCTCTCTAGCAATGCTTGTTGGCTTGGGCATGGTGCCACGCTGATGCAGCTGTATTCTTCCGACTCCAGGGCTAGATCACTTGGCTTACTAGCTTGGGAATCGTCTGTATTCACGTAGTTTAAACAACTCTTAAAGTCTATACAAGAGGAAAAAGAATAGCACTCGGTTCTTCAGGCCTAGACTAGTGTTGCTTCTGTATTTCCTTCAGTGCTTCCCTCAGTAGTCACTCCTGTATGTTGCATAATTCTGCTGGAATAATTCAAAAGGAGAAATTACTGATGCATTAAATAATGTCCTTTGCTTAAAAGAAAAGATTGCTGAAATCTGTATTCTAGAAGTTTCTATATATTTTGGGGTATGTTCAGCCTGTACTAAAGCTAAAGGGACAGAAACATGTAAAACACTTTAAAAGATAAAAAGGATGTCTCAGATCGGAATTACTCCTCTATCAGCTGGAGGGAAGCAAAGGTAGCCTCCCTGCGTCCTCTCCCAAGCAGGCAGTTTGGGTCAGTTCCTAATAGTCAACGTGAGGACTGGAGGAAGTTCAAAAGATGTTCACCAGGCTGCCAGTAGTGCCTTTGGTCAAAATTGCAGGTAGATAACGTGAAAAAGCCATAAATCCTGGCAGGGTATGTTTATGGCATCTTGTTACTGTGCTCTCCGCTTCCTGCGTGTCTTCCAAATCATGTATGCAGTAACGTGCTGACAAAACCAAGCTTTGCTACTGTCAGTGCTTCCGAGTCGATATTGTTGCAGAAGAGCAAGCTGGGTTCCCCCACGCTTTTTGCATCATAACCCCACCGACAGCTCAAGCTCTTATTCCGTGCGCTGTCTCTGGTGGCTGATGATGGCAAGGGAAGGGCACAAGCTGGTTGGAAATAACTAGAAAGAATGAATCTGCTGCATTGACAGATCAGAAATGTTAATTCTGACCTGAAAAGAGAAGCAGCACGATGGTGTGGCTAAGCCTTTTTTGAACAGAATTTTTTTCTCTCATGAATTGCCTTTCACAAACAGTGCGTTTATTTACTTGCTGATGAGATTTGTAACCTGAATCAATATTACTCTAGTCTTTGCTCGATGCAAGGATGTAAATACTAGTAGCAACAACGCGAATCACTTGCATTCCCGGAGCTCAAACAGGAACAATTTATCAAGAGAACCTGTGACCTTCATTTCAAACCTAGCCCTGCTCAGTTATGAGAGGGGTACTTGGTTGCAGGTGGTCCCAGAGCTCAGCCCCCTGCTCGCGCCTCTCACAGCTCAGTTGTAGTGGCAGGAAGAGGAGTAACTTGCAGGGAGGTGGTGTGAGATGGGGAATCTTGTGCTCCATGGAAAAATGGAGGACCGTGGGCAATACGGCGTCACACGTGCAATATATTTGCAGCATTTATAGCACCCTATCTGCCTAGGTATTTTTTGTTGTGTGCTGTCCTGAAAGAGTATTATACTTCCCATGCATTTATTCTGGTTTTATTTCATATGCACTGCCTCTGTTTCGTGTTAGATAGAATGGCTTCAAAATTAGTTTGTAATTGGCTTCTGTGAATCGTTGTAATTATGCTGCATACATTACATCATTCCTTGGCTGGAGAAAGTTCAGCAGCATTGTGAGAGGAAATGCTTTCCCTTTTACTAAATTCAGTCACATAAAGCTTGGAATTACATACGATACTAGAAAAAAAAAAAACAACAAAAATCTCCCTTTGTGCTCCTACATAGTATTTACTCAATGATTTCTCCACAACAGGCTTGCTGTGTGGCAGTTTGCACACACAGTGCAGTTGCAACATCTCAGCTACATCTCTAACCCAAGGTGTGCAGAAAAATACTGCTTATGTCATGTTTATAGCCTGGATTCAGAAGTCTTGTTTCTTCACGTTGTTAATGTTAGCCAAGAGGATTAAAGAAATCTTGAATGGGAGCAGTGTCCCTGCTATGCTCTGCAGTCCATGAAGGCCCACATGTGGCATGCAGTTTGGAAAGAAAGGGACACTGAAAAATGCAAGAGCATAATAGATCAGGAGGCTGGAAACAGCTGCAAAGCCTGAGAAATTTGTATCAAGAGAGAAAAAGACAGTCTTTTGTCTTTATACTGTACAACTTCATTCCAGAAGTGAGAAACAGGACACTCACTGACCCAGGTTTCCTTCCTTATGCCTCAGAGTTAGGCTATGATCAAAGGTTAGACTATAAGGTTGTAAATTAGATGCCCTCATCCTATCTCTATCAGCATTTGATAGCAATGTTTTTACAATTAAATATAGGGACAAAAAATATGTTTTTCTAATGTGAAAACCCTTGGAATGGGGTAATGTGCACACAGAACAGTGAAACACCTTGTTGGGTGTATGGAGGAAAGCTGTGTGTCTAAATGATTTGTCACAGACGCATGTGACCCAGCGCTGGGCTGAAGTAGGAGAAAAGCCATTAGGATATTTCTACCCACTTCTTAATGTGTTCTCCCAACCTTCACTTTTTAGATCTAGCTGTAAACTGTAGTATTAAAATTAGGAGAAAGGACAGCAGGGTAAACAAAGTATGCCTGTAAAATCTGTTAAGATACCTTTCTTGCAAGATTTTCATCTTGGTGCTGTGGGTAGAGAGGGTCAGGCTTGTTTGTGCTGCAGAGAATATCAGATCATAATTTGGGCATTGCTATGCACTTGAATTCTGTCTGCATGTAGAAACCTTTACCCGATGGTGCCCCAAGTTTTCAATATTCAGGTGATGCTGCAGTCCCAAAGCAGCATTTTCAAGGCTTGGCCTGCTGGTCCTAACTGAAGAACAAATTCTTTTGGTGTTGATCAGGTAATAATTAGCACTGGCAGCCTTTAAGAGTAAATCCTGATATAATTCAGTATTTCATAGATAGATATATTTAATAACTGCATAATAATAATAAAAAAATATATAATAAACAGAGGTAATGAAATTAATCAGAAATCTTAATTCTGTTGAGTTCAATATTTAGCCAGATTTCTCCATGTTCAGGCCTACTGCAACATCTAACCCTTCAGGAAAATTTGAAAGTAGCTTGAAAAAAACTTTGGGAAGGTTACTTAAAAGTGTTTGGCTTGCACCCCATGCTGTGACTTCGAGGGAGTTGTCCAGGGGGCAAAGAAGGGCTTGGATTGACCCACATCATCTTGATCCAGCCTTCGTCATTCAGACTTGAGATTTGGAGGTCCAAGTAGCATAAACTCACTTGTCAGCAGGAGGATTAGCTCCCAAGGTTGAATTCATTTGGAGAGCTGTGTGAGAAGTCATCTTGATAAAAGCCATAATAATGAATCGTATTCTTTTGTGATAATGTTTTGAATCATTATTCAGAGAGCCCACCCTGTAGGGGCTTTTTGTGTGTAAAGCCTTTTAAATGTTTTAAGCTAATCTTTTATTTTTAAAAAGAACTCTGCTCTCCATTCTGCTGTGCGTATTATGTTTGATCAATGCTTTCTTTGTGCCTGAAAAGTAGAAAGTGTATTTTAGTTTGTCTTTTTATTATTGTAATCCACTACACTGTTACAGTTTAATACCAAAGAGCATCATGTTATAACTTTCTATATTTGAAGTGAAACTATCGTTGGGGTCTTTTGGTGGTCCTAGGTTTAATGAAGTCCATTGATTCTGGAAATATTTAGTTTAATTATTTTTGTGGTTTGTTTCTTTTTGCAATGGTAATAATTAACAATTGGAAGAGTGTTCTATGATTTGTAAATTCTACATCTGTAGAAAATTTTTAAATCAAAACTAGGTGTTTTACCTTTAAAACATTGCTCTACTTCAAAGAGGAATTAATTAAAGAAATCATACTCTGATTTGTCCAGCTCAAACAGTAGCAGCAATGCCCATTTGTGGCTCTGCAATTAAAGGAGACTCTGCTGATTTTGCTAAGGGTAAAAGAACTACTAAAAAGGTAAGAGGATGCAAGTGAAATTGAAAAGAGGGAGAACATACATGTGTTTAAATGGAAATTTTGATTTTACCATTAGATTCAAAATTAGCTAATTGAGCTTCTTTATTCCTAACTGCTAGATTATTAGCATATTTAGCTAATGTTTAGGCAACCTGTTCATGTGACTTTTTCATACATGTGTCTAGATACCCTGTTAAATTGATCCCTGACCTCTGGTAATTTTTGTTCTCCCCCTTGAAATATTTCTCAGTAACTTTCCAATATTGAAATTCCCAGAAACTAATGAAACTTTCCATGCAAATCTGTATTCGATGGCATAATGCCTCCAGTTATGCAAACTAAAAGTGCTCAGTTGATGACTAATTAGCTGTTAAACAGTCCACTTCAGTTCTTTTTGTAATCTTCGTTCTGTGCTCCTGCTGTTTCTTATAGCCTCAGTTTTCAGGGAGAATGTACTAATATCCACTTATTCCTGAATAACTGTATACAGACTTTAATCAAATTGACATCATGCACCAAAACTGCATCCATTTTAGTTGAACAAATCCAAACATTAACCATTTGCTGAAGGCTTCATTTCCACCCAGCCTACCCAATCTAGTGGTTTCTTGGCGCTATTTAATGGAACCAAGAACTGCAAAATTAAAAAGATGCTCCCCAAATTCTCATGTAATTCTTGGACAGGTCCAGCTCCAGTTTGTCAGTGAAAGGTTTGCTGTTATCTTCAGTAAGAGCAGGATGATTTCTTTTGGTACAAGATAAAGAGATGTTGTGTACAGGGCTTGACACATTTCTCCCTCACAGCAAACAAGTAGAAACTGTGCCGTAGGAAATAGCCCTCGTATAACCACAAAAAGACACTTACAATATTGTAAGTCCCAGAGGAAACACAGTGCAAGTTCTTTTTCAACAATTCTGTTTAAGAAAAGCTTAGAATGAACATTTACTGTTCTAATGGTTTAATTAGGTAAAAGATTAGCATGGGTTGTGGGAATACGTGGGGGGTTTCTGCCTTTTAGAGCAGAGAGTGCTAGGAAAATCATTCATCTGCTTAGCGTGGATAGGTGTTAAAATGAGACTGTATAGTGCCCAGTGTCTTGAATCCTGTGTTCAGTTTTGTGCCCCTCAGTGCAGGAAAGACATGGAGGTGCTGGAGAGTGTCCAGAGAAGGGCAACCAAGTTGGTGAAGGGTCCAGAGCACAAGTCTGATGAGGAGCGGCTGAGGGAGCTGGGGCTGTTTAGTCTAGAGAAGAGGAGGCTGAGGGGAGACCTGATCGCTCTCTACAACTACCTGAAAGGAGGGTGTAGTGAGGTGGGTGCTGGTCTCTTCTGTCAGGTGGCTGGAGATAGGATGAGAGGAAATGGCCTCAAGTTGCACCAGGGGAGGTTTAGATTGGATATTAGAAAAAAATTTCTTTACTGAAAGGGTTGTCAGACATTGGAACAGGCTGTCCAGGGAAGAGGTGGAGTCACCATCCCTGGAGGTATTTAAAAGACATGTAGATGTGGCGCTTAGGGAGATGGTTTAGTGGTGGAGTTGGCAGGGGTAGGTTAATGGTAGTACTCAATCTTAAAGGTCTTTTCCAACCTATGATTCTATGATTCTATAAAGTGAATTATTTGTGGCAAGATTTTTTACTCTGAATGACAGTTGGTTCTATATACAACTACATTCTGCAAGAATCTTTCTTTTCCTTCATCTGATAAAATAGTCTGCCACAGCTGTTCAATCAGGGATTTACAGCGCAAGCCAGAAAAGCACGTCAGCACATTTAGAGACACAATTTGTGTTGTGGCTGTCACTGGAAATGACACGTACACATGTAAAATTAAGTGCCTGCATTTCTGGACCAGAGCCTTAAGAACAACATGCAGAAAAGCCTCTCCTCCATGACTGTGCTTTTATTTGAAGTACAGTAACTTAGACCAGATCTCTGAACACCCAGGTATTTCACTCCCTCCACAGAAAGCAAGTGTAAGGCCAAACTTATGGTACATACTGAATAATTCCTTTCTGTTTGCTCGTTCTACTTACAAAAGATAAAAATCTTTAAAATGTGTGGGTGACAGTTTGAAATCCTTATGGCTTTCAATGAGAAAAATGACCAGAAGGACTGAGGCAGGCAAGGTGTTCATTCAGCCTCTGGGGAAAGTTGGCCACCTGAGAACAGGATCCCCAACCTAAGCATGGAGGCATCTAAAGCATCCAGAAGAAAGGGACAATGCCTTCAGGTTTGCCTGCCCAGTGGTAGCAGGCAGCACCGTCAAGAAAAAGCCGGGGACAGAGCTGCTGGTTTCTTCTGGACCCAGCGCAGCTGAGGGCAGGTGCTGGAGAGGTCCCACGTCCCCTTCTCTGCGTCCTCCAGAGAGACACCCACCCAGCATCTTAAATGTCTGCATCTTGGATTCAGGAGATTAGAGATGCAGGCTGGGGAGATAATACAAATCCTTGTGAGGATCCGTTTGAAAACAGGACTAAGCTCAAAGCAGTGATGAGCCAAAGCATTTTATCTGAGGCGCTTCCTTCCTTGCAAAGAATCTTACGGAACCTGCACCTGGTAAGGGAAAGATGCTTCAGATTCAAATGTATTGAAACTTGGAGAGAGGTAATGTTGTCACCTGCTTGAAGATCTTACCTCTTTCCCATTGACCCTTTACTTAATCCTTTCCAACCTTTATTAGCGGGGAGAATTCCGGCAAAGTTGCTAGCAGTTATGCCTGCGTAAAGAGTAAGCAGTCTGTGTGAGCGTGCATCCAGATCTTTCTTTCTGCGCTCCCTTTCCAGCATTCTTCAACTCTGTATGCAGACTGAGTTTTCTAAAGGCATGGGAATAATTGCCTTATGCCACATGTGCTTATAATCCCTGATTTAAGGTTTCATTACAGGAACTAATTTTTTACCCTGTCAATGTAAATAAATAAATAAAGCTGTTATTTAATGAACACCTGGCAAGCACCTGGTGAAAGATGATGCATCAAAAACAGCTACTTACTGATATTCAATTACATGAAACAAAACAAGGTATTCTCCTGGTATAGTACAATATTTCACAAGATCTACTTCTATCCAAATGTTTATGCAGAATAAATTATAAACCCTGTTAATAGACTCGAGTTGCCAGCTTCCACAGAAAATAGTTCATCTCATTCTTTCTGTGCAAGTTATCATTTGAAAAAAGGAGAGAACTTCAAAAAGCTATGTTTTGTCTTGCAAAATAAATCCCACCCTAAAGACTTAAGGGGATTGTGTCATTCCTCAGCATCTTATCACCTTTAAGGTATCCTGAAAACCTTTCTCTGTACTTTTCTAACCCTTATTTTTCCTAATCAGTGAAATGTTTCTGCTGAGAATTATGAGCTCTCTTGCTGAGAATGTGAACGTACTCAATGGTGTTAAGCAACAGAATACATGCAGAAGTGGTCAAGACAGCATGTAATTGGAAGTGCATGCATCTCCTTACAAGATTTTGCTGCAAGGTACTGTTCTTCAAACTTTCCTGGCACTTAAAATGTCCATTTACTATAACAAGCTTTTTATAATATGAAATCATTCAATTGTTCCTAAGATTTACTGGCAAAGCTTTAGGCTGCAGCTAATGAGCTGCTCCTGGCCCCAAAATCACATTTTCAAATTAATCGACTGAACTAAGATATTCACATTGTTGTTTCTGAATTTTTTTTTTTGTTCTGCCTATTTACTGCAAGAAACAAAGTGTTTTCTTGGGTCCTTCATACCCTGCTGCTTGCTGTCACCAAGCCTAGCTTCAAAGAGGTTAATTATGTCCCTCTTTAGGCCAGTTCTGTGCCTACAGACTTCTGCAGCTCTTCATACGTGGAGAGAAAGAAGTATGTAGCCATCTCCCGGACTGCTCCCTGTCCCGTCCTGTGTCCCCAGGAGGCTTTGAAGTGATGTCTGTGCCACAGCAGCACATGGCAGAGGCAGACCGCGTTCGCACCAGATCCTTAGCTGGATGTACCCGTGCAAGGGGCAGTCCTGCCCGGTTTTGCCAGTCAACTAACTTCACTGTCTTTTGCTTAGAAGAGAAGCCAACCATGGAGTTGGGGACCTTCTGCGGATTATAATCTGCCACCAGGCACAGAGGCTAAGAATTGTCAAATCAAGGGTATCATCCGGTCTCAGCAGTCTTGGAGAGACATAGGGGAGGAAATCAAGCATTTCAGTGGTATCATTTGTACCCACAATGGATGGCAGGTATAAAATCAGTGCCTTCGGTAAAACTCTGTACACAATTAGGTCCGTGAGAGTCACTGCTATTATGTGTATTTGATATGCAATGCACAGAGTCCATGGGCATTGTAGAGGATGTGATATTTCAAATATCCTATTCAGATTCTCTAATTAGCCATTTTCATAACGAAACTCTAATAGGCCCATTTTCATAACAAAACTCTGTCTAATAGGCATTTCCCTCCTTTTCTCATTCTTTCAGTAATATGAACAATTATAGCGCAACTGTGAAAGAATGTTGCATTTTTGCATATTTTGGTCAAAGTCATAAACCAAATCAATTTTTCCAAATTGTTCTGAGCAGAATCTAATTTTATTACCCACTTGTCAAGCACATCAATCAGATGTGATTTTTTTTTGGAGCCTTTTTTCCATTCTGGTTAGCTGTTTTGCAATTATCCCTACTTTAAAGAACACATTTCTGTACTGAAGAATGGTTATGTGTTCTAGTGGCTAATGCGTTTCTGTCAGCAAAGAGGTATTATCTTATTTTGGCCCATTATTCAAATTTAACATACAAATTCCTTGGGTTTGAGCATACTGCGTGTAGAAAGGACACATGGCAATTTACTGTACGAAGGACTTGTGCTGTTATGCAAAGCTAAGCTGGATTTCTTTCCTTGTATTTTTTAACGCTCAGGAGGGCAGAGACATTTCAAAAGCAGAAAACTACAATAGATACTGCATTATATTTCCATATAAAATTTAAATAAAATTAAAATGTGTCACGCAAGACATCTACATATATTAAAAAAAATCAGTAAATCATATTTTTCTCCCAACTATGATAATTATCTAAGACTCTTTATATCATAGGAAACAAATCCATTGCTTCTCTTGTGGGTGCATAACTTACAAAATTTGTAATGAGATAACATAGGCTTTTAACATTAGGTCTTTCAGAAAGCTGTTTTAATTCAAGTCAGCAGTGGCTGTAAGCTACTTTCATCTAATAACCACTGAGAACTGAGAAGTGGCTTTTATTTCCCTGCTTTCCTGTTCTTCTAGGATTTCTGACAGGCAAGCTTTTACTTCAGAGATTGACACAATTGGCAGAAAAGACAAGGTTTTGACTAAGGCATAGAGACTTAGGCAATATTTCCAGATTAACAGTAAAACTTTGTATGAGTATCTCAGTTTCAGAATCCTTATTCTGGGATAAGTGTCATATGTCTCGTCTTTGCCATTTTCTGAGAAAATAGGATATGTCAAATTAAAAACGGTAGGCTACCTCACAAATCTGCGTGAATGATGGATAAAAAGCAATCTGCGTTTCCATCAACATACTCTAATCACCTCTTTACCATATTTCCATGGAAGTTGCGCCGAAACACGGCGAGAATGGGTCAGATACATCACATAATAGGTGCGTTGCGGATGATCAGAGTGAGGAGAGCTGAACGCTGCCATCCTGCCTTCTCTCCACAGCACCTCTGGGTGCCGCTTGGAAGAAGGGAACGCGCTGGAGCTGTGAGGAGCAGAGAGCTTGGCACTGGCCCTCCAGCTGGCACTACCTGTAATATCGCACAAAAAGCCTGATTTCTCACAAAGCGGTTCTAGGTCCAACTGTACGGAGGAGCTGAGTGAATTTATCATGCAGACAAACCCACGCTGTGGTCGACAGGCTCTTGTCAGTGCTCAAGGTGACCCGGGTTCCTCTCCGCCACCCAGAGCCAGCGTGCAGGGCACAGTGCTGCGCAGCGGACAAAGGTACCAGGCACCCCAATTCCCGGAGGGACGAGTTGAGGGTTTGAGTTCTGTCTAATTCACAGCAGGGTTTTGCTTTCAGGTAGTATCACGTGCCAGAGTACTGCAGTTAGAAATTTCCTAGCTCCAGATAACAGGCAGCTTGGGATGCAGACTAGCTTTTGAAAAAGGAATGCAGTGATTGATCAAATCATGGGAGCCAGCTGTGCAGTGAAGGCATGGAGCATCCCCAGCATCATCCAGTACAGAGACATGCCCTGTGAAGCTGTTATGCTTTCAGTCTCCTTTTCTCACCTTCTCTTCCTTATATTGGCTTTTCAGGCTCTTATGGCTTCTTGTGGGTGGTATGTCTCACACAGCACCTCAGAAGTGGCAGCTAAGCACCATTTAGAGTGCCTGTATGAGAAGAGAAGCCAAGGAGCAGACCTTGGATTTCTCTGGGGAAATGCTGAAAATGCTTATTCACAAGAAGGACTGTGCTTAAAAAGTAGCATAATGAACAGAGATGGATGCCTGTATCTCACAAATGCATATTGTTGTTCACTGTGATGTTGTCTATCACAGTAAATGACTTTCAGTGTTGCTCTGCTGCTAATGAAACCTGGTGGGATTAACCCCAACAAAAAAAATTCTCCTTGGAAAAACAGCCACCACCAAATCACAGCAAATGTTCCCATCTGGTTTTAGTAAACGCCAACTCTTTGAGCTGTCTGTCCTTTATCAAAAGTAACTTGTGGTCTGCTGCCTTGAGTCTAGGGTCAGCACTGGAGGACTATCATTTGCCCTGAAAAGGTTTGTGCAGGGATAAAAGACTAGTGGAGTCTGAACTTTTCATCACAGGGATTCTGTTTCTAATCTGGCCTAAATAAGTCAGGGAAGAAAGTTAATCCAGCTCAGCAGGCTGGAAGGTGATTTTGGTGATCTAGTAGCTGCCTGATAGATATGTGTCCATCACTGCCATAGCAGTATCTGATATTCCTTACAGAAGCAAAGCTAAGAAGTGGATAGACTTTGTCTATTTGTTTGTTTAGGTCTTTGTTTCTGCCTGTCTTATTCTTAGGAGTCATTCCAGGATAGCTCTTCCTTTTCATCCAATTCAGAGATACAGTCAAGGCACAGACATGCTTGCATCAAAGCAGGGAATGAAGTTTATCCTGGTGCTACCCATGGTACAGTTTAAAAAGCCTTCTACTTATGAATATAACATCTTTATGTAATGTAAAATGATTATATTCACAGTTATCTATCTGACTATGTAGTCAGAAGAGGAATCAGAACCAAAATGATAACCCAGGGGGAAAAAATTTCCTCTCCCGTATTACTAAAGGACAAATTGGGTGGTTAATCTGATACATATAACTTCTAGTTAAACAGAAGAAAGAGCAAGCCAAAAAGTTGACATTTTGTGAGCTTACTGCCTTCCATAAAGCTGTACAATTACATTTGCATCAGATAACGCTTCACATCTCTCCCTTTGGTAGGGACTGGAGGTCCATACCAAATGAAATGCATCTATCTGAACATCCAACATTTCAAGAGCTAAGTGAAAAATACAAGCTCCCTACCCCCACCTGCTCCACTTGCCTTAACTTTCTTTTGTTGTTGTTTATCTTTCTTTTGCCTGTCTTTAATTCATAGACCCTGGTATGAAAGGTTCCTGCTAAATTCATCAGCTTTGAGTTATCTGTGCTTTTGATGGTGTTTTTGCAGTTCAACTTTCCTGATACCCACCTTCATGTATACAGATTTAAAGGATTTAAAAGCACTTTACAGCCTATCAGCTAAATCCTAGATGATAGAAATCTTTCATCCTGGGAGGGCCTCTCAACATTTGATTTGTATCCCTGCACATGACCTGGAGAGAATGCCGCTGCTGTCAGTGGGTGGGCAGGAAATCCACGCGCTTTCCGTTCACGTCCATCATCAGCTGCAGAGCTCCTGCTTTGCAGCAAAAAATAGCAACTGTCCTGAGAATGCATTTGGCTGCTGTCGTTCTCAGTGCCTTCCTCATACATAAGCCGTGCCGTCCATCCACGTGTGTCGCTCTCCCCTTCCCTCCTTTTGTTCTATGAAAAGAAATGATTCGTCCCTTTTTGTACAGGCGTGATTTAACATGTTCATTTCTTGTGCTGGGGGGCATGCCAGGCAGAAAGGAGGTAGAAAATGCCAGAATTTTTTAAGGCTGGGAGCTGACAAAATATCCTTTTAAAGTATATGCAATTGTCTGGGCATCCAGACTGAAATCTGCATGTGATGGAGCTTAGGTTCCAGATGATCCATCTTTCTTATACAAATCTTGGATGATCTGAAACAGGTACATGTTGTGGAAGGTGGCAAAGCTGAGCTACACGAGCATGTGGAGCACACCCGAACGAGATGTAAACAGTATATGGCAATAATGGGAAAAGATCGTGAGGCTTTAATAGCACAGGAAGGCATATATATTATAGAGACTGTTAATATGTTTTGGAGGGCTTTAAGGGTTTTTAAAACTAGTCGTTCATGATAAAGCAGAACTCCTAGCTTGCTTAATGCTTTTGCTTCACGCTGACCTGTTCTCCGACTGGAGGAGGAGTGAGATTTGGAAAGCCCCAAAGCCAGCTGGAGCCAGGAAAAGAGGCATAGTAACCACTAGCCTAAAAACAGGAAAGAGAAAGAACCCACCTGGAGAGGAGAAAAAGGACCACAGGAGAGAGCAGACCACCCCAGACCCCCAAATTACTGCTGGACCAGACTATGGCGCGAGGGATGGGAACTTAGGTTGTAAGGGCGTAATTTCCCAGAGATTTTGGTGTTTGGGGTCGCTCTCTGGAGGCACCCTGCTCGAGCTGTCTAGATTTGCACACCACGGATGGAACAAATTACCTTTTTATTTTGAAGGCCTTGATGAGAGGTTCTGCTGTGGGGAACCCAGGGTTGATCCGGAGGGTGAGCGTGCGTGTGTGAGGAGTGGGAAAGGGCACCCGTCGGCTCGCCGGAGTCGCCTGCTGGGAAGGGGCTCCGCTCCGAGCAGGTGAAGTCTCCGGTGGTCTCTGTGGGACTCCTGCACCGGTGTGTGAATGCTCAGGCAGCGGCTTCTGCCTTAACAGTGGAGAAATGTTTTGCAATAAGTAGCTACGCCTATGCAACACAGGCAGAATTGCTTCATTTTAATGCAGTTGCAATTAATTTAGTAGGAGAAAATTATTCCATTGTATTCCATGTCCACATATTTTGAAAAACACAGTATTTTAGTCCTGCAAAAGTTTTGAAACAATAGTTTCAGTGTTAAACCAAAAAAAACCCCAAAGAGGTAAACCTCATTGTCTATGAATTTGTCTACCAAAAGCTTCTACTAAACAATAATCACTGGAGCCAGCTGGGAGCGGGGCCATGAACCACCTCCCTCTGCTTTTCAAAATACAATGTTGTTTCAGCAGTATCTTAATTTTCACTCCAAATCTTGGCAGGCCAATTTCTTCTTCCGTCCTCCCTAAGTAGAGGGCTGAAGTTTGCTTCCAAAGAGATCTTGGAAGCAGAAACACTATCACAGTCTGAAGTCTGTGGAATTGCAAGACTGGGTTTTGCTTCATATTTTATGAACAACACACACATATAGAAACTTCACCGAGCCAAACTGAACCTAAGCTATTCATAGATGCCGTCACAAATCTGAATGTGAACTTCAAGAGATAATGTTTCTGGTGCCTTGTAAAGCTGTCCAAGTAAACCATTTGCTGCGAGGTGATTCTTCAGAGGACCACGAATAGGTATAGGTGGTGCCGTGGCCTATTTACTTTCGATATTGTGTAGTTACAGTGACATTGCTGTTATGATTTGAAGCGCTGTTGCCAAATCAGTGAATTAACAGAACAGCTCTCTGCTACATTGCTAACGGTTACTGATGGTCTCGCCGACAGCCATCCGTCAGGTTTTGATATTGATACTGAAAAATGAGCCTTGTAATTACATAATAGTTATTGCTCCTTCAAAATGCACTTTTATGACTTGGAGTATGCCAGCAAGGTGGGGGAACAGGGACAGCTGAAGTGAAAAGCTCAGCTAAAGAGAGAGGCGGGATTTTTCTTGGAACACATCACTGAGTCCGTGGCTGAACTGGCAAATGCCAGAGTCCCAGACAATATCAGCCTGGTAAATAGCAAGCAGCCCACAAACATGAGGTCTGGCAAACAAAGCAATAAAAGCTGAAGAAGGAGGGATATTTATGGGAGGAGGAAACAAAAGGTCTTTGTGGAGAGCTTTGACTCTGTAATTGAGACATATTCTTCATTTACTGCAAAATAGATCTGGTTGGTGAAGTGATGCTGCTGTGCAGCTGCGCTGCAATTAGCTCACCTCCCCAGGTGGAAAGGATGGGGAGAACAGCTCACAGGGCAGAAATTTAGTCTGTAAGATGCTGGGGTGGCTGTTGGGTTGTGTGAAGCTGGGGAAAGGCTGGGGAGGGAGCAGGGCAGCGCCGGTGGAAGCAAGCCTTGGGAGTCAATAATCTGTAAGAAACACAAAGCAGCTAGGAGCATCTGTGAAGAGGCTCAAAGGGCAGATTCAGGCTACTGGGGATGGGATGATCCAATTTTTAAGACTTCTAGAGCTGAGAGCCTACAGAAGAAACCTGTGGGGCGTTACCTGTTAAAATGAGGGGAGAATGTAGCTAGTTGTGGCTGAGGAGGTTGCCAGCACGTTTGAGAGGGTTTTCTTCAGTAGGCCATCTGATTTGTGTCCTGGGAGGAGGGAATTCCTGTTAAGTCAGCATTTGCTTTTGTTCTGGGCAGGTGGCAAGAGGAGAGGATATGCATTCCCAAGCTCTCAGCCTAATTGAGAAAGAGCTACTTACAAAGTCTATTTCCTATTCTTTAAATCCTTGTAAATATATCTTTTGTCTTTTCACAAACTAACCAGATTTCCCTTCTAGTATACGGCAAATCTCATTCCTCTTCATCTTACTCTTTTTTTTCCTGGAGCCAATTCAGTCCTCCACTTTTGCTGCCCTACCAATTCTGCTTTTCCCCATTTAAAGAGATTTTTATAAATTTACTTTCCTTTTTTACTCTTCTTTCTGTTTCTCTTTTTTTATTCCTGAAGTTCTGTTTCTGGTATTCTGACCTGCCCAGTGAAAGCGAGGGTGAACTGGCAGGGGTAGAAAGCTGTGACTGTCAGTGGTCCTGTTCCTTGTTTCAAGATTCAATGCAAGATCAAGATAGCTGCTTCACCCCTGCCTTTTCACCAGGTTGCAGGGAGGGAGGGAAGAGAGAGACTTCTAAAGCTACTTAGTCATCCACTGGGCTGTAGGTAGGGGTTCGTACAGAAGGGTGTTGGAAATTTGATGCACTAGCTTTAGTGGCCTGAAACCTGCTAATGACTGCCATTAGCATAACATAATCGGTGCTTCTCTACTAAGAAAAATAGCTTCAGTCTTTCCCAGGAAACTTGCTCTATACTCCAGCAGCAGTACTCTAGGAATAGCAGGTGTCTGAAGGTGGCGTATCAGCATATTGCTATGACACTCTCCTACCCAGATTGGCCCTGCCTGCAGGGTTTCACAAATTAAAATCCATCCCTGTTTTATGAAGAAAGAACTGCTTATTTAGAGAAGGAAATAAAAAAGTGAAAAATGATTGTCTGATATGACTAGGAACTAAAGCATACCACAACCCAGGTTTTTGTGCCACCGGGAGGAAGACTAGCATTAATTCACTGTCTTGGTGGCTTTCCTCCAGGCAGAAGACGGAGCAAGGGATGCTGTAGCAACCAGGAGAAGAGAATGAAAACTGTGGCTTTGCAGACTAATAGTAACCCCATCAAATAATTTAAGCTGCAGAGCTCAATAGTCTGGTGTTATTTGTAGCTGGAGGAAAAGTGTTTTGACTTATAACCTTCAGAAGGGCAGGGGAACGTAAGGGAAAAAAATAGGGAAATATATTCTCTGTTTATCTTTACCAGTCCACAGTTACTATTTCTCAAAGTGGGTGTGCAATGTACTTATTAGACAACGATCCTTGAGTGCCTGAGTCTGCTGGTGCACCTATAAATCAGATCCATGATTTACATGTGCCATCGTGTAAGACTTCATCTGCCAGCCAGCCCAGAATGGAGCAACTAAGCCAGTAATTGGAAACAAACAAACAAAAAAACTATAGAATATCACAGGCTGTTTCTGGTAACCACAGTAGGACATGGAAAGTCTCAAGATTTGAGACAATTATATTACTAAATGAAAATTGTCAACCTTTCACCTCAGTGTAACATTAATGGCTTCGGACTTCTCTGCTTCCTCAGACTGTTGGAACAGCCTGCAGTTAAACCTCTGTAAACTAGTAACGAAGTTGAGACTCATGCCTCCTTTTGTGTAAAAGAGGAAAGGAAATGAGAGCACTTACTGAGATATAGTTTCAAGATTAGCAAAGCACATCTGTTGTCAGAAGAACAGGGAAAAGATTGAGGAAAATATTTTTCTATTTGTTAATTTGTTTTACTGGACACTTCAGGGAGCCATTGAGTACTTGCACTAGGAGCAAACAGAGCCTATTTAAAAAGACTTGGACTAAAACTCTTCCTGCCATAACAACAGGAAACAAAAATCACCCAAATTCATTCTGCAATGTGTACTAACAGCAAAAGCGGCTCTCAGTAAAATCACGAGTATTACCTAGAAACTGTTCTGCAGATACACCATTAAGAACTTTTACTGTCTACGCATAGACCATAGCTATATGGTAGGTAGACTGTGCCAGTAGACTGAGAAAATGGATCCGCCAAACCCAATATATTAGATCTGCTCTTTTTACTGCAAAAACGTATTCTGGGTCTAGGAGCTAAAGCTGTTCCTCTTTCACTGAAGCTAGTGTCAAAAGCATGTAACCTTTCTATAACAATAAACCAATAAATAATAGCAAAACAATATTTGATAATTTAATACAGCTTCAGGCAGTCCATCCTGTGGCACATCCATTTGTACCCAGGAAGGGCTGTGATGCTTTCGTTGTATGAAAACAGAAAATGTCCTTTTGCTGATAAACCTCTGTACACAGGAGTAATTGTGTAATGCAGCTTTCTCATTCAAACATCTTACTATGTAGAGCCTGTGTATGGTTTAAAGCTGGGATAATCATTCACAAAACTAAAAAGTATCTTTTGTTGTCTAACATTAAGCATACATGTGGGCAACTTGTGAAATGCAAAGAGCAAGTGAAACAAAAGCATCAGAAGAGTGCAGCTTGAATGTGTGTCATTCACATGTATAGGACCTGAGACAGTATCTGCACCTGCCTGACTCTCAAATCCATCCTGAACACTTCCAGGGTAACTCCAAGGCTTGCAGGATAACCCACATCCATTACCAGTATACCAGGGAAACTTTCCCTTCTTTTCTCCCTTCCCTTGTGTTAATCAACATATGCCAGGTAATGGCAGGGAAGAAGTATACAGTTAAAAAAAGTACCACTAGGAGTCGATATTAGCACTGATACTACTGTTTTTCTAAATGTGTATTATTTCTCTGTACCATTTTTTGTTTTAAAATGCATGTACACAGAAGTGGTAATAGAGATATAATAGCATAGATTAGTATCATGATACAGTATTCATCCCTAAGGGATGATATATCACCATGGAAGAAAAGCAACATTTCAGTGCACAGGCATACAGCTGACCTAAATATAGACAACTATTTGTGCATATTTGCAAAAGACTCACTGAAAAGCCACAGCAAGGATTCAAAATAGGACTGTTATTCTACAAGCTAAGGACTAATACTTGACTCTTCAAAGCTCCTTCAGTACTTAATTCCCATTGAGATCAAGAATGATGCTTCCATTGTGTCTTCAAGTGTATTGATAGGAGCATTGTCAATGAAGGTATGAATAGAGACCAGGTTTAAAAATTGCATTTTTGCAACAGCCCTAAGGTTACAGTTTCTAAAATAGGAAGTGCACAGATGAAACTGAAAGTGAAAGCTGAATTCTGCCCTCTCCAATGTAGAGGAAAACCTTTTTCCACCATGGAGACATAGATTAAGTGTGGTGTTCCCAGTGAGAGTACGGATAGAGTTGCTTGGGGAAGCTGGTTTTTGGGAGGCTTGGGTGCCACAGCTCACCTTTGTGGGTCCTGGTGGTGGTCTGGTCTGCTCTGCTTTGCTTCTCGGGGTTCCTGTCACACCTGGAGTGCTGGGTCCAGTTCTGGGCTTCCCAGTAGAAGACAAATATGGACTTACTGGAGTGGGTTCAACACAGGGCCACAGAGATGAGCAAGGGACTGGAGCATCTTTCATATAAGGAAAGGATAAGTGGGCTGAGACACTTCAGCCTGCAGAAGGGAAGGTTCGAGGGGGATTTTAGCAATGTCTCTAAATACCTGATGGGAAGGTATGAAGACAAGGGAGCCAGACTTTTCTCAGTAGTGCCCAGTGACAGGACAAGAGGGAACGGGACAAATTAAAAACCAGGAAATTCCACCTGAACACAAAAAACCACTTTTTTACTGTGAGGGTGGTCAAACACTGAGTCAACTTGCCCTGAGAGTCTGTGGCATCTCCATCCTTGGAGACATTCAAAACCCAAGTGGATGCTGCCCTGAGTAACCTGCTGTAGCTGACCCTGCTTGAGCAGGGGGGTTGGACTAGATGGTCTCAAGAGGTCCCCTAAATGATTCTCTGATTCTGTAAATATAATTTTATACATCTATATATACATATCTATAAAGAGGAAAAATGTGAAGTTGTGTATGTTACTGGTAGTCAATTGATGCACCTGAATTATTTCCTTTCACAAAAAAGCTCAGATGTTTTCAGGACCTAAGTCTTGTGGCCTCCTCCATAATCTTAACATGGGGTATTCCAAAAGAAAACACACTCTTCAACCTGGCCTTTGCCAATCTAAAGACTTGCACATAAGAGAACATTCTAGATAATTTTCATTCCAGTTGACGGCATGCACGTATACATACGCAATAGTCGCATACCATTTTTGTGCAGTTCTGGAGAGGGGTGGACTTCTGCTCAGGTGTTGCAATTATCTGAATCTGATCCTGTGAGCATGCAACTGCTTTTAGCTCAAAATCTGTTGTTGAAAGGGCAAACGACACAGCAAGTAAAGGTTTCCTACATTGCACCTATTGGCTGAAGATGTAATACATCAAAGCAGAGCATAGATGCAATCGTGCAGCAAGCTATTTTAAAAACTTTAATGAACCATTTAAAATAAACTCATTGCAAGGTAATTTAACCCCACCACTTTTACAATTAAATATATTATTTTAGCAAGCAAATGCAACACGTTAATCCCATGTCAGGATAGAAAATGAAGTGAAACTGAAGGGATTCTGATACATGAAAGTCATCTCAGTAATTTCTCATCACTTCATGGTGCTCTTAAGTGGTGCCTAATGAAAGAATGAATTGATTTAAACAACATTTTGTTGGAGCAATGGGGTTTGTGGAATTATATTAACTTGATGGTTTGCTGTAAGAGCAGGCCTGCATGGCATTATGTTATTTTTGAAATTAATTTCTTTTCCTCTCCAGAGTTACTTTTGTTTTGGTTTGGGGTTGATATTTTCTTTACTTATTTCTGTAACATCCGCTAAGGACTTCCGTGCTCATTTTCCGCATTCATCACTTCATTAAAATGAATAAAAAGTGCTTACCCAGATCCCCATTATCAGGGTCCTGAAGAGAGGAATCAGCAAGAATTCTTCAGTTTTATTTCTTAAAAATAATGCATTATTCCTTTTTCTTTATTTGTATTAAATCCTTCTCTTCTTTTCTCTGTTAGGGAATATGGTGGATAGAAGAATTTTAACCATGAAAATACACATTCAGATTATGCAGGGCTATCAAGGGAAAAATGCTCCAATGTAGTGTTTTAATGACGCAAAACACAGCACCCTTCAATATATCTAGTTTAGTCACAGTTGTGGGCAGTCATGGTAAATGTTGCAGTATTTTTAAGAGTAAATACCTAGGTTAGATAGGACTCCTGTATTTGTCTAGGCATGACTTTAGCTCTATAAAACGTCAGCAGTGTTTAGACAGAGAATGTGGTGCTTGGACTCCTAAGAGCCAGATCATAAACTGTGTTATTTCTGTTGCTAGTACTCAGCTAATGTATCATTTGATATTGTAGCCTAAGCTATACGTTACTCCTTGCAAGCCCATCAGGAACTCCCATTGGCACAAACAGGAGATATGCAGGTGACTCAAAGGGCCTTTTGTTATCAAGTGCCTTCCCTTTATAACTTCAAACCCATGTTGTTCGGAGGGAGGGAGCAGTTGGGCATGTCAGTTCTCAGCCCAGAAAAAATACACATTTGCTCAAACTAGAGAGCGAGCAATCTGGTAAGAAATGTCAGGATATGCTTGTAAAGACCGTGTGTAAATAACTGCTGTGGCTCTTTCTCTTACTGTAAAAATAAACTGAAATCGTTGTTTGTAACAATGATTGCCAGATATTTGGCCTTCCACTGAGACCTGAAGATTTAGTATTTCTAATACTTTGAGAAAAGCGGATTTAATGCTTTGGATGCAAATGTATGTCATACCTATAATGCTTTTTCCTTAGCTTGATATCAAGGGTTAGTTTGGCCTTGATCAGAATTTCTTCGATAATCACAGAAACAGATACAGGAACATAGCATCATGCTCTGCTGACTCGGAGCGATGGGGGTGAGTTACCTTAACGCCCTTCCTTTATCAAGGCTCACCCGCTTTGTGTCACTTTGTCCCCAAGAAAAGTCCAGCGTGTGTTTCGCTGGTCTCCAGATCCCTGTGCCCCAGGGAAGGGAATGCTGCCAGACCCACGGTGGATAAACTTTGTTTGTTCTGGCCTGTACTGGGTTCTGGGCTCTTCACCATCTGCATTTCTCCGGTTGGATCAGCTGCCACAACTTCTGAAGTGCCAGCTTTTGTTAGTGCAATGACCGTGACAAAAAAAAAAATGAAGTGACTTAGCCAGAGCCAGACCACCTTGTCACAGTTTTAAAACCCTGCCAGGAGTCGGACCTGCAGTTTCCTTCAGTGCTTACCTCTTCTTCACATCTCGCAGCTCTTTTTTTTACTTGCTTTCTTGGTTGCGCACGGACCCCTCCTTCTCATCTGTGTAGCAGAGTTACAGAAACAGGGTGAGAGACTCAAAATGTTTTTCAAGCACTACCAAAGACCTCTTCCTTGTGACGAGATGAATTACCGAGGGGGAAATGACAAATAAAGTGCTATGTACATTAGTTCTTTTTTAAGCACACCAAGGCAATTCATTAAGTGGTGGACACTTCTTTCTCCTAATACTTTCTACCTGTTTTCTATATGCTAGAAATATTAGGAAGAGTCCTTTTCAAAATGCCTCCACCACTTTGATCAACTTTGCACATCGATAGCAGGAGCACAGCTGCCTATGTTTCTTTATAGTTCACCTTTTTAGACACTTCATGTTTCTATGAGAAGAGAATAAAAGATTTTTATCTCTCTGAGCTATGGAAGATGCTCAGTTTCCTTGTAGACAAGCTTGCTTTGTCAGGAATGGTCTATATAATTAATTATCTGAATAATCTAAGTAGCATGTAAAAAAAGACCAGATGCTAAAACCTCCTTAATTGCAAAGTCCTGTTTCATAGTATCACATTAGAAGCAAACAAACATGAACAACCCCAAAGCTTTTCTTAATGTATCTTCTGGCAGTGTCATGTATTTTTAGCATCTATTCAGGTCTTTCTGCAGCCGTGCTTCAGACACAACATGATATATTTATACTAATAGAGAAAGTTAACTACAAAGAAAATTTTAATTCAGTGTCAGTGATTTGCTTTTTTTCCTGCAGATTCCATGCTCACAGGTTTTAGCAGGATTTTACTGAAGTACAGGAGGCCAAGTGAGTTAGTTGCTCAGCTCACAGAAGGGGTCAGCGGCTTTTCCTGAGGTTAGAGCTCAGGACATCGCTGTGCTTTGCACATCAGGGACAATTATGTTTGCATTAAGCTAATGAGTTACAATTTTTTGAGCCATAGTCTAGTAACAGATGTACATTTATGGCTTTCACTAGGCACAATGCAAGTTGAATATATGTGTCGAAAGATAGAATATGGCTTGTGATTTGTATGCATCAGATTTAATCAATAAACTCAACAGACCGAGTTTTTTCATAGTTTTACTCTATCGACTTTTGCACCGTTACACCAGAGGTAGATCTGTCCCAGTGAGAACATCTAATTCAGATTAAATATTCTGACTGCTGTTCGGCAAAACGTTGTAAAACCGGGTGGTGGTGGCGGTGTCACTGGTGGTGTAAAGGACCAGTCTCGTGGAAGTGGCGTGTTACAGCCATGCCTTAGACCATAAAGATCGTACCAGTACAGCTGAATAAACAATTAATGGCCAGCTATACCCCATAGGTACTGGTTGAAGAAGGAGTACCACTGCCACCTCTCACACAATCTGTGGAGATTTTCTAGTACATAACTTCAATTCTCTTAGGAGTTGCGATTTTTCATAGTTTAGGCTGTTGAGTGTGGGAAGTGTGTCCTCTGCTTGATACAGACAGATGGGATACTGGGAATTATATTTTCCTTTTAAATGTATATACTTATTCAGATATAGCAGTGTTCATTTTCATGTGGGTATGTAGATGCTAAAATTGAAATTGTATTAACGATTAATAACTATAAATATTAAAAAGCACTACGGTTATGTATTCCACAAAAATGCAGAGACATTTCCTAGTAGATTGTTAATGTTTAAGTAGCTAGTTGTTGTTTTTCTTTAACTGTATTTGCAAGGTTTAAGAGATTTTGTTAGTCGATAAAGCTATATCAAAGAGAATTTTGCAATAAATGGAATGTCAGATCCCCTGTTTATGTCCACTGCTGCTGCTCTATTCAGTTCAGCATGGCAGTAGCAGAGGATATGGCCAGGAGTCTCTAATTAGTTAATTTTTTTACCAGGTAGTACTGGGGCTTCATTTGGTTTTTGAAAATAATTATCGGCATATATTCAATTGGGAGTTCTGCTTAAAAATTTATGTTATACCATGGTCTTTTATTTTTCCAAACAAAGTATCTGTTTTAATGAGTGTTTTTTATCTGCTGGGAAGCACACGCTAGTCAAGCAGGAGCTTTTATGCAGACAGCCTAGGACTGAACAATAACAACAGCAAATCGCATTGAATGACATTCACCTCATACAGAGGGCTAACATGAGACCCAGGCACAAGTCTTTCTGGAGGACAGAAATGGAATTTAAGTGGTCTACATGACGCTCCTCTAATAACCCTCTCCACAGAGCTGAATTTTATGCACAGTGAATCTTTTCAAATGTCATGCAACGGGATTGATGTAAATGTGCATCTAAAGCATATTATCTGTGCCAGGATCACCAGTGCTGAGGCAGGCCCTAGACCTAATTCGGAAGCCTTGACGGTTAAGCCTAACATGAGCAAGAATTTTTCTAAGTGTGAATTTCAGAATTGTTCTTCAGAGAAATCAAATAGGATGTGTGGCTGTGGGAGATGTGTCTGTCTTACGGGAATGTCCTAATTTCAAAGGCTTCTCACAGGTTCCCATATGAAGTTGTTGAGGATGTTAAATTAAGCCTTTGGGTATTCAGGAGTACCAGCTACAATAAATACAGAGAAAACTAGGATTTTCTGTGCTGGAACAGATCAATGAGCCATTTAATTTGTTATCCTTTCTCCAGCGGTGGCCGGCGCCAAACGCTGTAGAGAAAACCCTCTTCAGAGCATGTGTGCTGACAAAGTTCTCCTCTATCTGTCCTGAGAAATGTAGAGTTGCTAAATGATGGATAGAGCTTCCTTAGAAAAATGAAAACTGCATCTTTAAAAGTTATTACTTCACAAGCTTTTCAGCATAACCAGTTGAGACAAAAATGTAAGTGATTTGCAGTGGAACGTTGCAATATCAGAACTCCATACTGATATGGAATGCATCCATAATACTGTTTCTGGTGCATCATGATTCTAAATACCAGAGATCTGCTGATGAACATACCAGAACTATCATTCGTCTGATTATTATTAAGCAGCATGATCCAGGCCAGTGACTTCAATAGCTATAAAATGGGACACTCTTTGAAAAGACCAGTATTCTTCTTGCTTAAAAATGTGTTAAGTTTTAGGGTTATGACTTTGTTTGTTTGTCTTTGTGGGTTTTTTTAATAACCCTGAGCTTTTGCATAATGAGGCTGACATAAATTATTTTTATTTGATGATTCTTTCAGCTGCCTGTAAAGTGACTACGCTTGCCTGAAACTGTAGTACATACTCTGAGAGGCCAAAGACTGTTGAAACTATCAAGTACTCTACTGGAAAATTCAAATTCATTTAAAACATTAACTTCCTCCTCATTTAATCTTTCATTGCTAAGGTTTACAACTAATTTTATGACTTTGGGATGATTAATTTTAATGCAATTCTTTCTTTGTTCTTTGATCAACTTTCTCCATTTTCAATACTGATTTAATTGTACTTTTCTAAAATCATCTGTCATCATCCTATCTGCATATTCCACTCAAAGTAGTAAAACCTTGTCAAGATACTGCCTTGTTGGCTTGGTTTATTGGAATGTGCACCTGCAAATCGTTAATGGAAGATATAGTGCCTCTCAACACTTTTAATGTCGCCCCAGTTGATCATATGCTCTCTTTTTCATCCATATATCTGTAAGCTCTGGGCATCTGTTATGACAGCACCTTCCCTTTTGGGGAAATCTCAGTAAATGCTATTATTGTCACTGAATCGAGTCATTTCTCTCAATTTACCATGGCTTGATGTGAGGCACACCCCTTGGACAAAAGTCTTAATGAGAGGTACAAAGCAAACTAGCAACAGGGGGTAAAATTATGTGATGTTTTTAGAGACGGTAATATTTTCTGCTTTCTCAGTTGCATGATTCTGCTTTTCTAGACTGGAGGAAGATAAAAGAATAGAAAAATACCAGTAAGTTTGTCCATAAAATAAAGGGTTGCCTTTATGAGATCTCAGGTGACAACAACCCATTGAGCACATTCTCTCAGAGTTTGCAAGTATGCAAGAGAGAGCTGGAATTGTAATCCAGATTTGCAGAGTCCCTGCTCTGCACCCTGTTTGCGTGTCAGTGTAGTTTGCTCTTAGACCTTTGCAAGGTGCAGTTCACCTACCCAGTGGACTCAGGTGCTTGAGCCATCATTTAGGGAAAACAGTGCCAAAGCTCCTTCCCTTTGCTCTCCTGTTGCTGAGTTGCACAAGCACATCCTAGTCTTTTGTTTTGGACAAAAGTATAAAATAAAGATTTCTTCTTCAAGTGAGTGAAGTGCCGGTGGCTTTGTTTGAGTCCTGAGGAGCCAAATAATGGTCAAGGACTACATACAATGACGAGTGTTCATGCAAGTACAACCAGCTAAAATCAATTGGCTTCGGGAGTCGTTAATTCTCCTTTGAGGTGTGTTCAGTGTGTAGTGATAATAATAGTTGGCTTTTCATATTTATATTTTACTGCCAACAAAAATAAAGAGATAGCCATCAACCCTAGATATATGCCAAAGGCATACCATAATAACAGTAAACAAGGATGACAAGTTGATACATTTGTGCCATAAAGCAATGACTATTGTGAAGATACTAATAATAGGATTTTATAAGTACAATATCTTCTTCTAAGAAACTACTTTGTGGCTCCTTCCCCCCCCCCCTTGTAAGCTTAAACCAGATTTATTTCTAACTGAGATTGTTTTTAATAGCAAACAATTACATTAAGAAAAAAATACAGAAATAAATGTTGGCTCAAATAGATCAGGAAAATGTTCTTATGGTGATGATCAAAGCTTGTTGCTTTTCTCCCAATAACCTTTATTAAAATTAATATTATTTACTCTTTACATGACAGAAAGTCCATGCCTTTTAACAGAAGGGAATTATATTTGGTGGTACCTAGATACCGAGACGATAGGCACACCAGGGAGACCAGCCTTGTTCTGTCTGATTCCTAGTCATAGCAGTAGTCATAGAAACACAGCACTGAAAGAGATGTGGAGTCCATTCTCCTCCTCTCACAGGCAATCACAGTATTCAATCCCATTCATCAAACCCCATTTTAAAAGTGGTTTCATTTAATGAAGTCAATTAGGAGCAGAGATGGATGGACAGATTACATAGATAACTGCATATTAACCTTTTCTGGTTTTAGTCTCTTCAATAGAAGGATTCTTTTTTTTCCTTTTTTTTTTTTTTTTTAATCTAGGATCTCTAGTGTGCCTCTTCTTCTTCCCTGGGTTGAGTTCCTTTATACAGAAAGAACAGACTGGTAATAAAACTCTGAAATCCTTTGGGGGTCTGATGGCAAGAATGCATGCTTTAGAGGAAAGAAATCCCTGTGACATCTTTGCAGCCTAACAAAAAGTCTATTTTGTCATTAAGTGATTTTTCTCTGTTGTTTTAGTAACAGCAACCATCAATCACGTTCCAGGAGTATAACAGACATTAAGAAAATCGTTTCCTTTTATATCTGTAATTGTGCTTCATTAATGAACAATAAAGAGCCTTTTCCATTTTCTCTACAATCTGTATAAATTTCAGTGTCACAGAAAATTACATGGGGAAAAGTGTTGATTTGAAGAGGAATTGGGTTTAGTATTTACAGATTGTCATGGCTGATATAAAGCAAGCTCTTTACCCTCCTGACACTAAGTCAGTCATCTAGCAAGGGATTTCAGAGTCTTGGTATTTAGTCCTAGGACCAAGGAAGAGCACATTATTCCAACTGTCTCAAAGCTTGACCTGGCATTTGCTCTCCTAGCAGATTTCAGATAGCTAGGTTACAGATTTCTTGTAGCCTACCATGCTTTTTGTAGAGTGCTTTTGAGGTGCTGCCTAATTTGTCTCTTTCAGGCAGACTGGCTATTTCAGAGTTCCTTCAGTATCTTGCCAGCAGGCTTGGGAAGGCTTTCTCACCTCTGGTTTTGGGGTGCAGGATTCGCTCCCACAGAGAAAAGCAGAAAGTGACACTAGAATGGCTCCATTAACATTAACGATTTGGGGCAGGGGGGTTTATTTAGCCATTTGTCAGAAAGCAATTATGTGCCCATGTCAACATTTTCATCACTGAATGTCTAAGTTAGGCAGATTTTAAATTCCAAGTG
Source organism: Buteo buteo (assembly GCF_964188355.1). Lineage (NCBI taxonomy): Eukaryota > Metazoa > Chordata > Aves > Accipitriformes > Accipitridae > Buteo > Buteo buteo. Next base: position 50,574,796 of record NC_134176.1, on the reverse strand, counting down.
AGTAATTTTCCTTCTAAAATTCATTCATTTGCAGTTACAGGGGCCACAGGCTATTTCTGTAAGTCCCTGCCCAGAAGTAGACGCCTAATTTTAGTGCTGTAGACAATACAGTTTAGGGGAGTTAGAACTGCTCAACACTCCAGAAAATCAGTTTGGAAATAATAATGAAATGTTTTTTTAGCAAGTGGTCTGTTAAGGAGGAGTTCCAGAGTACACACATGGCTTTGGAGGGCTAGATCTAACAGTTCTTCAAAGGGGGCAAAAAGCTTAACCAATTAATCCTCATGATATGAAATGTCCAACTATGAGAACAGGTTTTTTTACAACTCTGCTCCCAACTTTACCTAATTAGTATTTTGTCTTCTCTTGTTTAGCATTTTGTTTTCCTTTAAGCCATTGCATTTAGTTACAGTATGTGGTATATATTATTTTGGTTATTGGGCTACTTTGAAAACCTGAGCTGCCTTATAATTATCAATTCTGAGCTTAAGAATTATTTTTGGTCACACCATTGCCTATGAGACCAACTTTTTGGATGCAGTGGCACTCCCTTGCAAACTCTGTGTTTGTATGTTCTTTAGAAAAATAGTGTGAAGTTGTTTTACTAAAACAATCACGAAGCAAATATTTCTAAGCAATTTGTTAATCTGCAGCCTGTCAGTGAATGGTTGCCCAGAATGATTTCCTGCCACCCTGTGTCATGGCCACTATGAAATGCATTTTGTAGTCTCAGCCTACCTCATGAAGGAAAATACCCAAAGCATAAAAGTAATCCCAAGGGAAAGAAAAAAAAATGGGTATTACCTGGCAACATTTCTGACTCAGGCAGAAGACAGGACACACTGGAGATAGGCTTGGACTGCTCTGAAGTGCAGTCAGCAGGGTGAGCTCATGGCCCATTATATGGGAAAAATTCAGACTATTCAAGTACTCGTGCCACATTTCTTTGGGACGTATCTGGACAGCTTAATTCTCCAGGATTGCTGCACAATGGCTTCTCCCAAACATATAAACTCACAAATGAGGGGAGGGGAAAAAAGCAATAAAAGATGGAAGTTAACACAGCCAAAAATGTGATGTCTTATGCGAATGATGTATGAGTGCACATGATGCTCAGATGCCGCAGACCACCCGTTACCTTCCCACTGCCTTCGGTCTCAGTCTCTGGTCCTTCCCTTCTATGTCTTCAGCAAAGGGATGACTGCTTCCCGCTTTTGGACAGATGTGCTCGAGTCCTCTTTTGTAACTTGGGAGAAGATCAGTATCCTACTAGGAAAGAACTTGATTGGAAAGAGGGCCAGGTATTTCTTCACAGACTTTTTTTGTTCACAGACTTTAGTTCTGTGACTTCCCATTTGTATGTGTACATGAGGGAGAAGGCAGAGGAAGTTAAATACTACCATATAAGGCCCCAAATCAGAAAGGAGTTATCTATCAAAACTTTTAGCACACTTTTCCTCAGTATTGCTTTCTGTCACAGAATTTCCTGATGTAGTCTAGACCAGGCTCTAGAGCAAGGCTTGAATTTCCTGAAGCCTCCTTAATGTTGGTCTGGAAGCAGTGGCTGTACTGGTGTTTCTGGGATCCATTTGAATAAATTCATTCATAAAGCAAATATTCATACCGGTATTTCAAAACATTTTCCAAACCAATGTGTTTATCCCCACTGGAAGTCAAAGTATATCGTCTGTGTATTAGGCAGAGGAGCACATTCAGCCAAGGGTCAGCCCTGAAATTCTTTCATTTATTTCTTTCTGTCCATTCTTTTTATTTCAAAATATAATACACCTCTGTCTGAGAAGACCTAATCATAAAACAGCAGGCTGTAAGTGCATGTGTAGACACAGGGAATGTGTAACAGTCCTTTCTCCTGGACACTTCTCCATGTATATTCTATATGACGTATTTCTGCCAGTGAAGACACTGGTCTTCTCATATCAGTAGTAAATATTTTCATTCCTCTATTTGGCTTCTATTCAGCAATGCAATAAGTGCTTGACAGATTCCTCAGCAGAGTAGATTAATAGCTTGTGTCTCGCTAAGCCATTTCTACTATGCCGCCGCAACTACAAACCTCAGAAATGAAGGCACAATGTCTAGCACAAAAAGCTCCTCTGGCTTTTGTTTGCTTACACCCACTCCCCATAACAGCCCACAAATTTGTATTGCTTCTCATACCACAATCTTAATGTTACTGAATTCATTCGTTGTCTTGTTTGTGAGATAAAGCCAATCAGCAAGCTACTGTTAAGCCAGTTTAATTGCAAGAGGTATTTTCCAAGCAAGGAGAAATTACAGCAATTGTTCATCATTAATTTTAGTAATAGATGTGCATTCATATGTACTACCTTGTAAACAAGGCACTGCATTATACAGTAGGCATACCACTAAACTTGGGATGCTGTTTAATGTCCTCATTTTATTCTGTATAATCACAACATTTTCCAAGAAGCCATGACTAATAACCTTGAGGCAATAGTCTTTGTGAATTTTGAAGAACCAAGAAGCTGAGCTTTGGAACCAGTCCTGAATATTATAAATCTTCACCTATATCAGAACCTGAGCAAATTTAAAGTGAATTATTGAGGCAACTAGCTTAGCAAGATTCTAAAAAAGGATTAGACACATATGAATACTGTAAAAAAAGCTTCTGCAGTTACAGTAGGTAGGATAAAATTACAAGGGCTATCAACCCACATGCTTCAAGGCGTAAGCCGATCACCAGCTTGAGTCAGGAAGAAATGTTCTCTCATGGGAATTATTTTTAATAATATTTTTAAATTCTAATGCAATTATGTGCATTATAAAACACTTAAGTTCCTGATGGATCAATCATTGACCATCATTGAGAGACAGCAAATTAACATAGACTAACTGATCCGGTTTTGATATGGAAATTTCAAAGTACATAGACTTGAAGAGTAACCAACCAGCTTTTAATGAAAACTTTCAGACAGGAAACTGAGAGCACTTTATAAGGAAAGTAAGTTTCAGTATACTTGTTTTACAGATTAGGAAATGAGACCAAGAAGAGGGAAGTGACTTAACCAGTCACAAGTCAAGCATGGTCAAAGCCAAGTGCAACCGGCAGTCTTCTGAGTCTTACACCAGTCCTCATCCTGTTGGGCCTGAACCTGTTGCTTGCTCAGTTCAGTTCTGTTGTATTCACAAAATTGCCTTAATGCCAGTTCTTCATGAATCTGTTTAACTGGAAGCATTCTGAGTCGGTTTCACGGAGCTGTCTTCATGTAAAACATTCGGAGTCATGTCTGTGTGGATCAGTCACGTATCAAGAACTAGACTATCACTGTAACAGAATAACTTTACCATTCTTGCAATGCAGATTGTTCTCCCTGGGGCAGACAAATGGTTCCAAATAAAAGTGATTATGTTTCAGAACAATTATTCCACTGTCCTCAAGTATGTGCAAAGAAACGGTGCTTGGGGCTGGGTGTTGAGGTAAGAGGTTTCTCTCCTACTTGCACGTGGGGTGGGAGAGGTTGGGCCCAGTGGCAGGGAGTGTGAGCGCTGGCCGTTTGACCATGTGCCCTGTAGTAAACTGTGCATGGGCACTGTTAAGTCTCACATGCAGAGTCTATTTCTCCTGCTGTTCCCACCTATCTCTTGTCCCTCAGAGTGTTCCTAGGTCTCCAACACTGACTCTTACTTGCCCTGCACAAAGAGGTGTGAAAGAGGCATGTGATAGACAAACACAGTGACTACCTGACAAAACAAACATTAATTTTGTTTCCTTTTACATGTAATGAAAGGGAAGAGATTTGTTCTCTTTTAATGCCATGAAAAGGAGATGACTGGATATGGAGGGAAAAGAAAGCAAGGAGAGAGGCTGAGAAGGAGACCTATAGAATAAAAGCAAAGAAGAGGCAGGTCACTGGTGTATGCACCTGAACATTGTGGGGTAGAAATCCAGTCAAAACTCCAGAAAGGTCTTAGATTATCCAAAGATCTTTGTTTTCATGGTGTCTGTTGCTGCTTCTGTGAGCTGGGGTTTCTGACTAGTTCCTCTCCCCAGCTTTTTCAAAGGATCACAGAGTGGTAGAAACAGGGAATCCATCCGTGGTGTAGTAGTCCTCAATCCAAGGAAATGCTGCCCACCAGTACTGTTGTGGTTGTGATAGGAGGAGATCTCATAAAATGGCTGGACTCCCACTTGCTGTCTTCTCTGCGGTGCAGCAGACACAGCAATGATTGTTTATAGTTTTTCTTTCCAGTTGGATCTGTCTTCCTCATGTCATCACGCATTTGTCATGAGTTTTGCTGGGGACAAATATTGCCAACTGCAAATGTTGATAGTCCCATGCTTAATCCTGCTCCTGTTGAAATGAACACTGCCTGGAATGTGGGATTATGGTACGTAGCGTGGGCGAGACCATCTTCCAGAGCTGGAACAGCATACCAAAACCATGGCTTTCCAAGGGCTTAGGTCATTCTCAGAGTGGTAGGTTACATTTTCAATGGCAGGTTCTTGCTGCTTTTGCTGGTGTTACATCTAATAAGAATCTAAGGAAAAACAGGGTCATGCGTCTGATCCGGGCTCTACAACAAACTGGTAACTGCCAGTACAGCTTCCATTATGAGTCCTGATCTCTTAGGAGATCATCACGCCCTGAGGGAACTCATGTACAAAGTACCTCCTGTGACAGCAGTTAAGAAAGTTGGCTGGTCTTTTTTATTATGGCTGAGCACTACAGAGCCTGGCTTGTGTTCAGTGCTGCACTGTAGGTGATCTTCTTTGTATTTTGAGCATGCTTATGTTCTCATTTGTCCTTGCTCTTGATACAGTCCGAACTGCTTCATGTGTCCTCCTGATCCCAAAGTCACCATAGTGACACTTTGTCATAAGATTAAATGTCTTTCTTTTCAGCTCTCCAAAGGAAAAAACAGTGACAGTGTTATATTTATTGGAACATGGATGTCAAATCAAATCAATTGTTTTGCCCAATGGTCACTAAATCTGTCATTTAGTCTTTAGGCACTGAGGGAGACCGGAGAGGGAAAAAGATCAAACCAAGCCAAACTGAATGAAGCCATATCAATATTAAAGTTCTGTACAAGTCAATGAAAAGAGACATTTGATTTTATGGGATTTGTAAAACATTGTATGTGCTGTGTGATATATAGTGTAGGAATGAATGTAAGATAACCATTTACAAAAATTAAAATAAGAAAATGATGAAAGTCGATCCAGGCACGCAAGGAAGGATGATTTGCAATGTGAATAAGTGAGGCTGCTCAATGGTCTTGTGGACCAAAACTAATGAATTTCTGATTTTACAATTAATACTCTCTAATGACAAAAAATATTTGTTCCTGCTCTTGCAATATCACCATTAACACAGTGTTTGAGGACTAGTATATCTCTTTCAAAAGTCATCTACTAGAGAACCCCTTTTCATTTGATGCCGATACTTATGATATTTGTTATCCCATTGGCAATATGCTATCTTGTTTTTAACATCATTTGATCACAATGTCCAACATCCAAGGCAAAAACTTACTACACCATTGGTCAGTTGTCATTTATTTGTGGTGTGGAGGAAGCAAAAACCTTCCAGCTATAACATAGCAGCACATATGAGGAAAAATATTGCAGAGAATGAAATATCTGCCAAATGTAGATCCTCAGCAGACTCTTCTTGCTGCTGTTTTCATATTCTGACAGTGTCAGGGAGTTGCTATTAAGTACTCCTGACTGTATTTCTCCTTTTTTTTTTTTTTCAGGATTTGGACAGTATGATACTTCTGTCAAAATATCTGTATTTAACATAAATACTGAACAAGCTAAGATGAAACCCTGTTACATAAAACTATTATAAATAATACATTTTCCTTTAAATCTTTTAATTTGATTAAGGATGTAAGACAGACAAATCATGCAAATGTTATTCAATAACTAGTTTATATCTGTCAGAAAATATGGAAATCAAAGGGTTCTACTTTAAAGCATTCTTGCATCATAGTTAATCAGCATTTTTAACTTGCAGATCACAAGCCGGTATATATGAATCGACTGCTGTGCTAGGACATGGCATTAAAAATTCTTTTTGAATTCTAAAGCAACTTGTCAACATGCATGTTCTAGTAGTAAGCACACACAGTCACTTCAATGCTTTCTCTGATGTTGCCCATTTCCTGTCAAACACAAGGGCAAATTTCAATCATGAAATAAAACCGCTACGTTTGAAATCAGTCATGGAATTATTAACAATAGTGGCCACTGCCAGGCTATTCTGCTTTGCATTTCTATAAGCTCTTTCTCTCTTCAGATCCCAAAGGGTTATTTTTACAAATGTGCATTAGTTCAGCCTCACAGCATATGGCCTCTGTGGTATTGCCAGAACTGTTAAAGCCAGGTAAAGCATGGCACAGAGGGTCTGTGTGCTCTAAGAATCAGAAGGGTTATTGGCCACAGCCCAGCATCACATGGATGAAAAAAAAAAATCATCATCATGGATGTGAAAAAAAGACAGGTTCATCAGGTGAGCTCATTCACTCGGGACAACGCTGCGCTGAGCAGCCTTACCTAGAAAGAGCAGGGTTCCTCAGCTGCTGAATACACTGCAGATGCTCTCACAACAACTTCATCCGCGGTCAAGTGAGGCACTGGCGTGCATGTAGGTCTGGTCCCGAAAAAGCCACCGCGGCACTGGGAAGAGGCCCTCAAAGTCACCAATTGTGATGTCCTGTTTAAACAGTAGTGCTGCTCCAGATCTCTAGCACCCACGTTATTTTGACAAGCAACATAAATGCAGAAACTCATGTCTTCCCTTTGAGAAAAGATCAAGGGAATTTTAAACGGCGCTTGATCAGATAATGAAGTCAGAAAGCACTGTCCTTAGTTTACCGTCTTGTCTGCAGCACTGAAACTCTCTGACTGTAACTCACCTGGCAATAGGTGGTTTTAAAGTAGGGTTTATGATGAATTTTTTAACTGGATTTGGTTTTGCTACCGCACCCAACCAGGCCAGGAAATGAGATGACCTTTATTTCTAAACCCTTTGTCCTGTAGTTGGCATTGAATGGTACGCGTTGTGATGAGTTGCTGTAGCAGGGATGAGGCTGGTTTCTGTCACCATTGTCTTGCTTCTGCCTAAAGATGACTACATCCCAGTCCCTTCTGTGGGACTGCGAATGCCAGTATTACCACGGATCTGTTGAGCTTGGATGTTCTCCAATGTCCTTTCTGGACTTTACATCCCCTTCATGCAAAACCAATGGGAAACAAAGTATCCAGAAATGCCGTGTTTTACAGAGTTATGATACTCTTCCTTGCAAGAAAACACCAAGAAGCCTGCTGACAGCAAAAGCGCTGCATTAAGCAATCTTTGAAAATCCTTTTTGGTATGGGAAGAGCTACCTGGATCACCACAGAAAAGGCAGGTCTTGCTGGAATTTCTGAGGGATGTTTGTGATCCTTCATTACTTAAGGACTTTACCTTATTACAGCACTGCTGCTGGTGCTGGGAACGTCCAAGTTTGCCCATCAGTTTGGCAAAAGACTTAGAAAGCTTAAATTTTAGCAAGCATTTGACAGCTTGTACTGTTTAGATCCCTCGCTCACAATACAGAAAGCATACTTCACTTTTGAAATGGAGTAATGACTACCATGGAAGCCCATAAAATCACCAATGGAAAAAAAATCTCTGTTTAGACACATGAGAGTTTGTGCTAGCACGTGGGAAGTAATACTTAACTGAAGCTATTTTAGCATATGGGCAAAGGCTTAAGTTACATGAAACCCTCTGGGAAAGGATTGCTGTTGATAACTGGCCAGCCTCTATTGTGGAGCAATCTAGCTTTGAGAGATTAATGAGTGTGCTAAAGCATAGGTTATGGTTCCTTTCTGAGAATTTATTTTCAGACAACTTGATCTCTGTCATATTTTTTAAAATACATACGAAAAGTAATACCAATGCCATAGGCAGAAAACAGCTATCTCCTTACTGCAGGTATGTACAAACAAAATAATACTCGTTAGAGCTTTGTGAAGATCAGCATTTCTTTCTGATGAGGATGTCCAAGCTTGAGCATATAGTGCACCACCATGTCACAAGTTTAAAGGAGGGTTGACGGAGGCAATGTCTGCATGGCTGTCTAAGATAATGCATCACACTTGGCTAGCAGCTTTCTCTGGACAGCCTGCAGGTTATAAGCAACACAGGGAGGCAGCTCTCAGGTTAAAAGAAAAAGATATGATCAAAATATTCTATTAAAACATATTTTGTCCCTGAAATGCTGAGATATCACTATTGTGGAGCTATTGATCAAGTTCACAAAGACCCTTCTGCCACTGTCTATACACTTAATAATGAGAGAGGTGCCCTGCAAACCTTAAGAATAAACCCTTACCACTAAGAATTGCTGGTTGTAAAAGCCAGGTGTTCCCACTCTGGCACCTCTCCAAAGATAGTTTAACTGTCAGTTGGAGGCTGAAGAGAGGCTGAAAAGCATGTTGGGGTCAAAAAGGCATTAAGAGTAGAGACAGGTTGTGATAAGCGCATGCCGGCTCTTCCCTGATGACCTCCTCAAGGGACCATAGACAAATTTGCACTAAACTGCCATAAGACTGAAACAAAGCACAGGGCAAGAGCCATCTCCATAGTATTCCCTTTCCCAGATCTCCCATGAGAGAATAGGAAGCAACAAAGAAGCTACATTAACAGTTTAAATGCTACCATCCCTTCCTATTTGAACAAAAGAATATGTCTCTGTGTTCTGGACAGATTGTACTGAATAGGTATCATATCATATTGTCTGACATGATCGATTATGTTTGTTATGGTCAGGGCATTTTTATGTTAGGCAAGGGCATTTTTTCAAAAGTTTTTAAAGTAATAGAATAGTAATTTTTAAAAAGCCCTCAAGATGTTCAGGAACAAAATGAGATCAATTCTCTCCATTTTATATTAGGCAATCGCATAATAGAATTTAAATCTTTGTTTCATAATCGTGAATTATATACCTTCTGCCCATTATTCTGTGGAAGTGTGCAAAAAATTCATGTTAAGGGGATGAGGGAGAGGGGACAGCATCCCAGCTGCAGCCTGTAATATGGTGTTTATAGCAACAAGATTCCATGTAAAATTAATAAAAGATAATTCAGTGCATATGTCACTTCTGAATATGGTAAGGATTTGATTTGATATTTATTTGAAGAAGGCTCCTGGTGATTGTCTATTGTCATAGCACTAGATGAGAAGAGAGAGAATGAGTGACTCTTTGAATGTGACTGCAGTAACAAGGAGAGCCTGCAGTCATGTCTTGTTAATTTACCGAGGAGAATGTCACATTTACATTTCAAATTATCCCACTGCACAGCTCCCAACTTGCCAGGATTATGCTGAGTTTTAAACCATCCAGATTCAGGTTTCATTGTTTACCCAGACTGCACTAATCCTTCACTTCACCCTCCCTCCCTACCTGGTACCCCACCCACAGAAAAAAAGAAAGAAAGAGAGCCCTCTCCAGAAAATCTAACATTAAAGGGACTTGCCAGTCCTGCTCAGTAATTATGAGATGATTCCTCCAAAAGAGCAGGGTGAAATGTAATTTTTATTATTCTTCTACTTCCTCTCCCTCCCTTCCTCTTCCCCCCACCCATCTCCTTGCAGGCAGGCATCAGGAGAAAATTTTCGGTGTGATGTGCAGGGATTTAGCTTTGAGAATCCTATTACTGTTGTTAATTAGAACACATTAGCACAGCCAGCTAAAAACGTGCACCCTTTAATGCTTACCTGCCTGCTCTCACTTCTTATTCATATCCTGGGCCTGACTCTGATTTCTCACTAGTATTTACCTATGTAGTAGTAATGATCTATGGGATTTATTCTTGACTTGCATTAAAGTAGTAAGAAGACCAGGATTTTTCTCAGCCTCCCATCTGTGGCATTGATGCAGATGCCACATCATCTTCTCCATTATTCTGCTTGCTTTCTTTTAGGACCTCTTAAGGTATTTTCTACATCATTCATTCACCAGCAGAACTATCAGCCCCAATTTTCACATCCATTTTCCACTGACTTTATTATACAATGATGTATAAAAGAAACTTGGTCCTACGACTGCTGTTTTGTTGAAATATTTGAGGGCAGAATTTCAGGATGTGCTTTAAATGGCAAGGTGTTCACAGATTTTTTCACAGGTTTTAACCCTGTGAAAATAAAGCATTGTTTTATTTATTTTCATTTTTTTATGAAAACACATCCAGTGACTTCCTACCCTTTTGCTGAGGGTGTTCCTCAGGAAATCTCTTGAGATCCAAGGCTTTTTCTTCCTGTCCGGGTGGATTCAGCACGTGCCCTAATCTGCTCTTTTCTACCAACGCGACGTTTACAGTTGGACCCAGCTGAAAGGGAGCTGGCCCAGCGCCGGATGCATTTGAAAATCCTGTCTGTCACGGGGAGGGGGGTGTCTCCGAGGCTCTGAGGGTAGCCTGTGCCCTTACCTGGCACCCGAGCAGCACCAGCTGATGGTGGGCAATGCTCTGTACCAGCCTCAGCCCTCAAGTCGGAGGAGGAGAGGAACGTCCGCCACGGCTCTCCTTTAATCTCTGCTCAAAGGGCTTTGCACTAATTAAGTTTTACAGCGCCCTTTAGAAGTGAGGGGAAGAGTGCTGCCATTCCGCTGCAGATGAGGGGGACAGGAGCCTGGTCAAATGACTTGGTGACAGCATCAGCCTACGGCAATCAAGGTGACAGGGCACAGCTTCAGCATCTGTCCTTTTTGTTGCTACGTAGAAACGCTTCAGTGAGAAAAAATAAAAAGAAAAAATCTGGATGCTTTTTTACCACTTCTGTGTAAAAGCCTAGCCTTTCCCAGCCCTGCCTATTTATCCGTTCGCCTCGCCTTGTCACCGGGTCAGAAGCAAGAGAGCCAACACACCTGCTTCGGTGATGCCAGCGTTTAGTGTCCAGAGCTGACTTTGCAGCCCATTTTACCTGCTTTCAAACATGGGAATTTCAACACTGTTAGGTAGCTGCTGCTAATTGTTTACCAGTCACGGATAAATACTATTTATGTCCTCTTACAAAGAAACTGGCATTTTTCAGCTGTTCTTCAACAGATTGTTGTGCTTCAAAACTTCTGACTGAGTCCACAGGAGTCGGTGCAGCCAGCAGGAGTCTGGGGCAAGGTGTGGAGGTGAGAGCGGGGAGCAAATAAAACTCACAGCAGTCATTTTTAGCACTCCGTAGGATTATTCTTTCTCCTTGGTTCTGTGTAAGCACAGGTAGTTTTACAATGCTGCTTTTCAGCTGCCCGCTGAAATTTTAGCATTTAATTTCTTCCTTGCAAACTGTCACGTTAGCCTGGTGAGACGGAGAGCTAAATGGTGCTCAGATGTAACTGGAGGAGTGCAGGAAATTCACAGCATTAATGACCCAAGAAAGAAAATTCTTGAAAAAAACCCTCATCCTACATGAGCCCCTTCATGCTGTTTCAATAGACAAGCCCAAGCCAAGCCAGTGATTCTGAGTGAAGAGCAGGTCTAGAAATGCTTCATTCAGAAAGGCCCAGAACTTAGGCTTGCAGCGGTTGAACATTGTAAATGAAGCCCAAAAACTTGGATTTAACCCCCAATTCTGTCCTGGGCACTGCAAGGCCTCGCCGGAGAGCCGAGGGCAGGGGGGGTCCAGGCTGTGACCCCCCCTGAAGCCATTTTCCCTAGGGAAGGGACAAGATAAGGCACGAGGAGAAGGTGGTGGTGGTTACGGACAGGGAGTCCTCTGCAGCGCCAGCAAACAAAGCCCGCCAGGATAAAGCGACATTACCAGAGCTCCCAGCCCTCCTCCGAGCGGCACTGGGGTGATGCTATAGAAACGGCAAAGAATGCGAGTCCAAGTTCCGCTAGATCCCAAGCTGTCCCTTAGCCAGGTGTGCTTCATGGAGGTGAAGATAAGCATTATTATTATCGAAGTAATAATTAGCTAATTAATTAGTCTGTCTCCAGGCGTGCCTCAAGATCGTATTTACAATACCTCACCAGGCCCACGGAGGACCGGCTTTCCTTCAGACGAACTTTTTTGAACGCCTTCTGCGATGTGCTAGGGACAAGGGCGTTCCAGGGATTTCAGCTTCAGCCTTTCCTCGCCGGCCTTCCAGCGGCTGCGCCGTACACCACGCTCCCCGGCATCCCTCACCGCGGCACCGGGCCGGCGGCCGCGCCGGCCAACACCGACCTACGACGAGCGGCCATCGCGCCCCGCCGCCCTCCGACCGCGGAGCCGAAGGCAGCGGCGGGGCCGACGGAGCTACGGTCTCATATTAGGGAGAACCCCTTGAGAGGAGGAGGTACGGCGCAGGAGTAACGAGGAGGGGTTCGTTTCTCACCTCCGTCAAGAATGGGAGGATTTCCACAGTTTTTTACTAGAAAATAGGCAGAAATAAGCAAGCAGGCTTAGGCGCAGACTAACTAGACTTATGCCAATAAAAGGCGGTTGTTCTCAAAATATACCGTACGATATATTTCATCTATTTATATAGTTCACTGAACGTAAAGAAGATAAAACTGCCTAATAGACGTGATCGTATTTCATATGCAATGAAGGTGGCTGGAAATGACAATTCCTTCGTAAATATGTAGAGACTAACCAGGTATTGCAGTAATTTTCTTGTATTCACAGATGCTGGTTCTCAAATTCAGCTATGCATCACAGGAAATGAGAGATGTTCTTTTCTGGCTGCTTAATTGTTTCTGCAAGCATGTTTACCACATAGGAGAAATTCAGTAGGAAAAGTACAACTCCTGTTTTTTCTGTTCCGTTTGGCTGCTTATGAGATAAATAATCAGGATACATTTATAGCTTAAGGGACCAATTTGCCTGAGATAGAATAGTTGATTGTATTATTCTAAAGAAATAATATGTAGTATCTCAAAATAATTCCAGCTTGTTGCTCTCAGCTCACTAATGCATAATGTTCCTTGCAGAAAGAACAGCATTAGACCAGCGCCAGTCTGACAGTCCATTTTTCAATGACACTTCTTTCATTTACTTTATAGAAGAGGATTTTTTTTATTTTACTAAACATATCTATCTATCTATTTGTTAATACAACATTATTTTTTCTGCAGTTGAAATTCATGTAGTTCAGTTTATTCCTTCCTATTAAATTTCAACAAACACATAACACTGTTTCTGAGAATTTCATTTTCCTAGGCTAGCTGGTGCACAATTAAGTATTTTCTACGCTACAGTGAAAGAGAACAAGCCATACTTTTTGAGACTCTCAGATGTAATTATGCAGTTTTAGACTTTTATGATACCCACCATAATTTAAGTGTTTGAGTACACCAACATGGTTGTTAAACATAGCTTACCTGAGAGGTAAGAACATATTACCTGCTGTAAGTATGGAGAAACTAAGTAATGGATAAGTTTATGTTAATTACACAACATCAGAAATCAAATCTGTGGAAGAGCTTTCTGAGTCACAAATAGTAATTCTAGTCAATTCAGTGAAACTACTAAACTGTTAATGTAGCTGAAAAAAGAGGTTCAATTTCATTGTATGTGAACTCTATGGGACTGCAGTTATGAAAAATCATTGATGTTACGAGAGTGGAAAGCCTTGGCTTTTGAAATGGGAGAGGATCTTTCATGAAGTATAAAATTTTTTCGTTCCTATAGTAAGAGGGATAATTTAATAGCAAACTTCAGATATCACATTTAAAGCCACTGAACATACTGTTTTGCAATACTAACACAGAAGGGCTAGAACACCAAGTGCACACAAAAATGGCCAAAGTGTATTAATTATGATCAAACATAACAGACTTGCTATGGAGTTTGTCACGTGTTTTTTTTTTTTTCTCTTTTCCAAAAGAATTCTGAACATTGTTTGAAAATCTCCTTAAAACAGTTTTTAGAAAGAATGAAAAATTAAAACAGAAGAAATCTGTTCTGAAATTTCATTGATAATAAGCACAGGTGTATCTCCATAAGAAGCAGCTAATTTTTATAACCCTACATGGCTCATGTCAGATGATAATTCAGTACTGACTTGTTATTTGTGTCTAAATGGTATTTTATTGCTGTAGTATCTTTAAGGCTTTTGAAATCTATTATGCTCTTAAACTTTATCCTTTGAATGAAAAAATATATTAAAAAAACTGTCTGTAGTCTACCCAATAGTTATGTACAGCCTTACCTGGAGATGCCTAGCACTACTGAACTCTTTGGCTTTGCTGACTCAGTGCCTTCAAGACAACATGCAGCTCTGCCTGAAGGCAGGCCTTTAAACCAAAATTAATTTCCTTAAATTAGTCCTAGCGATAAAAGTGCTCACTAATTCTTCCCCACCTGACTCCTCCTTGGTAAGAATTCCCTTCAGCCTTAAAAGAAAATATCATTGTAATTGTATATGTGTTTTTCCAGTGGCTGGAAGTAGAGTGAAGGGATGCAATTTTATCTTCTTTTTTAATTAGAAATATCTAGCATCAAGTATCGTCCTCCATCAAATATCTCAGTCATTCTGATGTACTTATTCAAGTCTGAGAGACAGAGCCCACAGTACTTGGCTATGTACCATCATCTGCCTTCCAGTAGTATCTTTGCCAGAAATTAAATGCGAGAACCCTGGATCTTCAGTAAACGCATCGTTGCCAAAACTGAAGGAGACTTCAGTCTGTGTCAAACAGGTTTCTCTCACTGCAGAGTGAGAGAAAGAGACTTTCTGAATAGCTCCCACTACTCCAATACCAGATTCACCTCAGCGTGGGGTAAGGAGGTTGGGGAGTTTTTGGGGCAGCCCACCAGCTGCTGCCTCCCCTTGCCGTCTGCAGAGCCAATCCTGCCGGGCAGAGTGCCAGGATCCAGAGCAGGTCAAGCGCTGGGCACCTCTTAAATACCACGCTGCCAGCAAAAGTCTGGCGGAAAGAGAGCAGCTGATAACCGATTACGTGTAGGTAGGACAGATTTGATGTCATGATGACTAATAACCTTAGGCTGTGGTTCCCCGGGCATTTAATCAGGCTTTGGTACTGGATAAAAGTCACTGCCACCATATGCAAAGTCATAAACCAGTACAAAGGCATTCTACCCACTCAAATGTGTGTCGTTGGCTTGGTTTGGGTTTGGGTTTTTTTAATGTAGGGGAGTAAATATATTTTATGCTACGTCAGTCTCCTTTTACACCGTGCTTGCTACTAACATGAATCAGAGCACTGGCTTTGAATACTATGCTTGAGCTTGGCTTTTGATGGAAATCTGTGTGTTTACAGCTGATTTGTACTAGAGATGACACAGTAATATGCACATCCAGTAGCAGCAAATGTGATATCACAGGCTAAATTCCATCTATACCAGTGGTCTGCAGGAACACATTATTCCAACATCCAAAATCCAAAACATCCACATATCCAAAAATAACCAGTGCAAAATATTTGCTAAAGGTGATCACAGTGCTGGTAAAGAGGTGACAAAGACAGGCAGCAGCTGCTGATCAGAGCAGCCTGGGACACAGGTGCATTTTCAGCTGAAGTCTTGGTGATAGATGGATTATGTGTAGGCTACTTGTTGCTTTTGCAATCTCTTTACAAGGTGAACATGCCCTTAGATATTTGTTGTTTGTGAATAAAGCATCCTTAAAAGAATTTCCCAAACATATGCAGCATTCATTTTTCCCCTGTGGAGGAATCAACCCACTTCAAAATTCTCACAACCCAACTCACATCTGGTGTTGTAGCTTAATGACTTCTAGAGAATTAAGCTAGTTTGTACATAAAAAACCTCACCTCTTCCCTCTCTCTTTCCACTCCCCCAAAACAACCCCAAAAACATTTGTTTGCTCAACAAGAGAATCAGCATTAATGCAATGTGTACCGAAAATATTCAACTTTGTGAGTTCTCAGTAGGAAGCCTGGTTTGCTAGAGACATTGATTCCTCCGCAGTGCTGATGACAGAGGAGCATTTCTGGTCTCCTGGGCATCTTCAGTTGCAAGATCACATTTATTGTTTCAGGTCAGAACAGAATAGCTATGTTTTGCCAGACATAGGGGTACCAGCATTGCTTTCATGTAGAATTTAAGTGGGCAGTGGCAGGGATGTGGTACACCTAAGCGTTCAGCCACAATTCAGCCCTGCTCAGAGGCAATAACCTCAACAATAACTTCCCAGTTTAATAACCATGCCAACTGGGACAGGCTACTTTGCCCTGCAGCAAGACCGCTTTCCCAGGATTATTGCTCTCCCTGTTGATTCAGACAGGCTTAGGAGACAGAGGGGCAAAGTTGTTTAAACTTTTTTATCTCATTGAAACTCTGTGATGATTTTTTTTTCTTTTTTGTCACTTTTTTCCACCCATGCTCTCTATGGGAAAATATACACACAGAAAAACACATACATTTGCAGTACAAATATTTTTCCAGTGGCAGAAGACACCACTACTTTTACTTTCCTTCTGGTGCTTTCAGTCATTCCCTTTAGGCTATAATCTTCCTCTGCATTTTTAAAAGAAGGAACCTGCACAGAAAGGAGCCTCCATAGTTTCACAAAGAGCAATCAAAATTTTCTACTCTTTATGGATTTGAAAAAAGGCTTCATTAATTGAAGATGTAGGCCACTGTTGGTAAAGAGTCACTTGACTTTTTGTAGTTTTTTTCTAAAATGACATAACATTTCTGAATGAATGAGAATTTTCATTGACTGATGAATTCTACCAGTGTTGGCTTGAGGCAGATTTGTAGTTTTGTCCCCAGGGTGAAATATGGCTCTGGCTGCCTTCATCTTCTGAGCTGCCCAGCTTTATTTAGAGTGTTACATTCTTTCTGATCATTTTCCAGAATACCTGAGGTTTTATTGTGTGTAGGAAGTGTGAGGAGATTCCTGTCAAGTCTTATGGTCTATTACTTGTATCTTAGCTAAGATGCTTCCACTGACTTCTGTTTTGTGTGTAGTTTTCTGTTATGTGTGATCTATTTAGTATTACAAAACAGTAGGAAAGCTCATGGTTATTATACAACAGGTCTTGCTTGAATTTGATTTAAGGTTTCAAAATCAGCTTCAACAGCTGGAGTAATTATTGACCCAAAGTTGTCAGTCTGCCAAGAGGAACCAATTTCAGAGAATAGATACTTTTCACAGAAATAAAAAACTTTTGCCTTTTATGGATTGTCAGCTGAGTCCTTTCAGATGATTAATAATCTGCTTGTTCTCTTGAACATTTTGACATATTTGCAACAGTTTTGGCAAATATTTCCTTCTCCATCTCCCATGTTTAAACACAAGACTGAGAGAAAAAGCACAGGGAAAAGCTAATATAGTGGGAAGAACAATTATGTTCTCTGGTTGTTTTTTTTTTTTATTTTAGTTCAGAAAAAAGGGGGGAAAAGTAAAGATCTGCCACTTTGTGACATTTCTGACAGGCCCACAAAGTGTGAGATATCATAAACAAATATTAAAACAGTAAGGAGATGTGAAGTTTGTCAGGCAAAGGCTTCTGTTGCTACCAGTAGTATTGGAATGTATATATTCCTCTATCATCCGCTATGTACCATTGTTAGAGAAGAACAAAGGATAAATTAATCCCAGGAACAAAAGTAGTGAATTTTATTGGAAATATCACTGAGGCAAAGAGGAAATTCACAGGATTATTAACCATAACTACTGATAACACAGGCTGGGAAAACCCAAAACCTTGTAGGATATCTACAATCTAGGCAAAAATTACTGGGCAGGAGCAGACTGAGTTAGTTCTCCTGGATTCTCTGTTTTCCCTGTGAACTGTCCTTTAGCTAATCCATGTGTTGTGCATCCTTCAGTGTCCTTCAGTGAAAAAGATCTCCAATTCCAGCATTTAATGGCTTAGTATTACTTTTCCTGTTGAGTACAAAGGATGTTTGTCCATCTATTTGCAGGAGCATAGGCAGGATTTGTTCTAACTACTCTGGACTAATTTCAACATGTTGCTCATGCTGTTTACCCAGATTCTACCGAAGTAGGGTGCATTCTTACATCTAAGGTAATGTCAATCCATTAGCGAGTAGTGAAGATGATCAATTCTTGACTTTCAGTTTAGCCACATCTCTTGTGTCCGCATTCACCTGGTCCACCTTAAAATGCCAACCGATCCGTTGCTTTATTGCACTCCAAAGCACTTTTCTGGCCCTCATGTAAGAAAATAGGTACTATTCCCCAGGCAGGGATAGCTTAATGGGATAGAGAGGTCCAGAGCATGAAGTCAACAGAAACAGTTGCCTGTAGTGTGCAATTTGGCATACTTCATGCTCTTTAAAGGCAAGTCTGATGTTGACTGGAGTTTGCCCTAAGCGAATAGAGTATCTAAACAATCTGGGACTGGCTTGATCCTGAATATTAGAGAGTGGCTCTCCGACAATCATCTCACCACTATAGGTGTTTGAAATGTTGGGTAGCTGCCAAATGAATCCATTTAGTGTATACGATAACAACAGCGAACATACTTAACAAACACTGGGGTTCGGTTGTGCTGGCTGATGTTGAGAAAGCCTTTAAGATCCTTGAGTGAAAGATGCTGAATAATTACAAAGTATGAGTATATGAGATGAAGAAACGCTACTAGTATTATAAAAACAAAATACATTCTTTTGCTTGCTACTCTTCAGGGACAAAGTATAATGCAGAATACAAGCAATGTCTTGGTCTTGATCTAGGGCTTGACTGGAATCTCCCTGCGCTGAATAGAAGATGCATTTTCTTGTGACTACTGTTGACTAATGACTAGAGCAATCTTAATGTCTATGGGTAAAAATCTTCCAAGATCTCGGTCTGGCGTTCAGTAATGCCTTAGGATGTTCTGTCATTTGATCGTATCAAAAAGGTTCATTGGCAAAGTTCCTGACAGTGAATATGAGTATCTTCATGCATAATGAACACAATCTGGGCTCATTTTCAGAGCCAGGTATGTAATATTCTTCATTAGTATTATACCGGAGCACTTTCACTATGAGGTGTGTTAGGGCGGAAGGTTGCTTTAGATACTTGAGAGCTCAGTATCCACCATTCATCATCTGTAATTACCCAGATTTTTGTTACCATTGCAGCCAAGTGCAATATACAACCAAGCATTTCTGCATATATCTAGTTAAGGAAAAAAAGTTCATAAAATAGATTCAGTAATAACAACAACATCATGTTTAAATTATAGTGACAAGAATTACTTTGTAACACTTTAGAAACCTATAACCCACCAGGAGCTTAAAGGTCTATTATGGTTAATGAGGCTGGTAGATGTGGTACTATTACAGGAACAAATGAACAGATATATGAATCACAAGAACAGATTGCAGTCTTAATAATTTTTCTAATCTAAACTGAACTGGTACTCCTGTATAGAACATCTATCTGAATGAAACTTAAAGTGCTGGCTTAGATGTTAAATTATAGGACAATAGCTGGACACCTACCAAGTATTAAAGGGCAATTAACAGACGAAATCCTCCTCAGGGGTTGTTCCAATATGCCTTGAAAAATGGTCAGTAAAAGTATTGATGGTAGCTGCTTCTGGCTCCATTTTTACAAGTGAAATTATAAAAAAAGGATTAAAATTCATTCCTTCTGCCCCTTTTTGTTCACCTGTTGGAAATGTTAATGTTGTGTGACTGAAACTCCCTCCTCCATAGTATTTGAGACTAAAATAACCCGAGTGCAGTTTAGCATTTCAAATGAGATGTTGTTGCACTCAGCATACCCGCCCCTCCCCAAAATCATCCCATCTTGCCTTTCTCGGGGAGGCCTCGTCCCACCACAGAGGGACACCCGGTCCTTCCACTGCCAAAGGCCAGTGTCACCCTCCTTACAGACACTCACCCCACCTTACGACTGGTCCAACCCAAACGAGGGTCCAACCCCTGCTGCTTACTGTGCCGAAAGGGCTGAATTGGGGTTGGTGTGCAGCGGCTGGGGCCGTGGGGCCGTACGGAGCTGGCACAGAGACAGCGACGGGGTCCTCGTGGAGCCAGCACAAGAGCTCTTGAGTTTTTTCGGGTGGCATCTTTGTCTTTTTTTATACAAAGCTAAAGAAATATTAAAACTTTTTATCAGTGTAATCTGTCTTCTTCAGTTCAGGGCCAAGTACAGACACAGACATGTATCAAGAATGCACACAATTTAGTATATAGTTACTTTAATTAGTGCTGTGCTGTCCTTGTTGATAAGAAGATTGGACCATATCTATTATCCTGCCTGTCCAAGATTGTTCATGGATATTAATTACATTTGGTCATTTTGAATTGTGGGCCTTCTGTAGGGCTGTAAAGAGACAACCAGATCTTTCTCTTGCATTTTCCCATATGTCTGTTGAATAATTTCAGGGGGTTACACAATATATTGTCTCCAAATGGGAGTTCTTGCACAACAAGGAAGTTGAAAGCAAGATCTTGACCTTACACTTTGTTCAGTCAAGGAGCTAAAAGAGCAGGTGACGCTTAGTCAATTATATTTAAGAAGTTATATGTAGTTCTCTTGCCCGTGATTAAAAATGATATTGTAGAACTAGAGACAATGCAAAGAAGGGCAAGAAAATGACACTATGGAAGGATTATAGGCTAACACATAAGAGAGGGAGCAATTGAGGAAACAAAATTAATTCTCTGCAGAAAGAGGGACTCAGGGGAATATGAACATAGTCTATAAATATTTCCGAGGAGATAATACAAATGAGAGAAGGGGATTATTAATGTTATCACAAGATGGCTGCAAAAGAAGCAATGTCCTAAATGTAAGACAGGAAAAGTCTATAACAGCAAAGATAATAAATAATTAGGAATAGGCAATCTTTACGGGTTTACAGACCTTTCTGGGTGATATCTTCAGTTCACAGGGTATCACAAAACTAGCTTAAGTATGTCAACACCCCCTACCTCCTCCTGTCAGTTTAAATGCTATTTCACCAAGGAGACCTCCAATAAAAAAAAAAATTGCTTTCTAGCTACAGAGTAGCCTGTGGCTCCTGCAGAGACTGGAAGGGCAATGACCTGAACCGGGCGCCCTGTAGTTAAAGTTGTCTGCAATACTTGTGCGAGCAATCTTCTCCTGGCCCCCCAGACCCCAGCTGAGGGAGCACCTTCAGCACGTGGCGGCTCTTCCAGGAAGGAGTCGCTCCAGCTCAAAGCTTGGCACCGAGCCCCGAGAGTTCCTGTAAACGCACGTCCCCATCCCCATCGATGCTCTCCCAAGCCTCGGCGGCTCGCGTGACTTTGGCGACCTTCTCATTTCCAGTTATTTCAGCAATATCTCCCTCCCCCACTCCCCCGTGCCTGCCTCAATCAGCTCAAATTGTAAATCGTAATTTGTCTGTAAGTTGTCTTACAAACAAGGGGACAGATATTCCCTTATGGCTTCTTTTAAAACATTGTATTTATTTCCATTTCCTCCTAAAAAACGAGGTCTCTTCTTGTAACCTTTCTTTTGAACGTGTTTCAAGGGAGCCAGTGCTCCCTTTGTATTTAGCCTCCTCAATTCATTCGTGACTTTCCCCCCAGACTGACCAGCAAAACTGACTATGAGCAATCAGAATTGGTGTCATGACATTCTGCTTTTATAGCAGTACTTTCACTACGATTAATTGAGCCAGACAGGGCAGATCTAATCCCTTCTTGAAGTCTGTGAAAAAACTCCCACTGACTTCAATGGGAGTTGCAGCCAATGAGTGGCCTTGACAGCAAGTCCAAGGGCATTTATCCACAGTCTTAGCTGAATCAAAACCTCATTTTGTAAAAAGGGAAAAAAAGAGCTGATTTGGGTACTTTGAGGATAAGAGTGTGCGTTTGTAGTACAAACATGTTAAAAATTTAAATACCTACTGTGCGGAAACAAGTTTACTGTAGCATGAAGGGGGATTTTCCTATTAAATTGCTGATTTTTAAAGAGAATCTAAAATCTTTAATTCTTGGAGAAAGCTGCATTGGTGCTTTGTGTCCAGTATGAAAGGTCTGTTTCAAGAACTACCAGCCTTACATTTTTCTAGCATCTTTTTAATGGCATAAACAGAGATGTTCTCACTTCTTATGTGTCACTAACACCAGTTGGTATAAGCAATAAAATTGAATTAGAAGAGTCTTCATTATTCTGTTCTATTAAAGGCTTTCTATCACTTAGTGATGTTACACCTCGGGACTACAAAGTTTTTGCCTCTTCTCTCAGACGCCTGTGTTTCAGTACTCACCCCCAGTCCCTCATCAGCCAGCCTGCAAATGCCAAATCATTTCACCCAAAGTCGTACCTTTCATATCCTACAGGCTTGTTTGGGTTTGGGCAGTGGCTTTTGCAATTTATTTCAGTCTCCAGTGCCGCACTCTTGTAACCATATCCAAAAGCCCATACATTATGGGATGCATGCACTGCTTACAGGCTCGGTCTTCCTCAGGCTGAGAAGGGAAAAGGTGCAGATCACCCCTGAGGTGGAGACAGCTCTCCCAGGGAATGGTCCTGCCGAAAGCTCGTGTTCCTGCAAACTTCGTCTCCACAAGGAGCGGGGAACTGGTCTAAGGACCGCAGCCTGGGACTTCAGGCACATCAATGCCACCTTATCTCACTTTGGACACCTGGGACTTGGTGGCTGCTCTGAGTGCAAAGCTCCAAGAGGGTTACGTTCCTTCCCTGGTGCTCAGTGAGGCTTCAACATTGAGAGTTCATTTCTGGAAATGACATTAAGCCTCACCCTTACATACTTTGAAAACTTCACTCTGTCAATGCAAATCTCTTATTTCAAGCCCCAAAGGAAAAGAATATATGGAGACTTTAAATGCTATCTTACAGTGTAAAGATATCTCCATAGTATCAAGAGAAAGCAGGATTGCGTATGCTTATGTCTTGAGCATACTGCATGCGTCCCATAATATCTGTTTTCATTGTTAATTGCTATCATTATTTGAAATATTTTTTGCTAAAGACAACAACGTAATTGCAGGAATCTGGGAACTGAAGAAAAAAACTGTCTCTGCATCAGGCAAGCTGGTGGTGCAGTACCTCCAGTAGTAACTTGGTGTCAGTCAAGTTATCCACTGCTACTTTTACTATCAGTCTCTTTATAATCACTTTTGAGTGCTAGACATCTACACTTTCCCCCTGCAGGGACTCAAACTTTTTCTTCATAATAAGAGAAATAAATAGTACGGAAAGCAAAGATGAAACTTTTTAATGAGAATGAGTATCAACCTGAACTCCTGTTTTTTCAAACTCTGGTCCCCAGGTTCTTGTTGCTTTGTTTCTGTTAAATGTTTCTACTGTGCTGTTGGGAATGAGAGTGCTCACAGATTTTATTTCTTTTAAATAAAGCTTTTTAAAGAGCATCCTACATCCTTATCACACACGCAATTATAATAATGCCTTCACTAGCAATTGTGTTGAGGGAGGAAAGGCAGATGTTAAAAAATAGCAGTAAAATTTAAAGACATGTTTAAAAAAATGTCTCGTGGTTCCCAAGTTACTGTCTTTCCTTTTTGTCTTTTTCACCTGCATAAATGAGTCAATGTTAAATCCTTGGGAAGCACAGCATGTATGAAATAGCAAGTATCAATAGTAACACTGATTTATTTGATAATTACTGTATTAAATGTATTATTAAATAATAATATCTTGCCCTCATGTAATGCTTATAATCCTGAAGGATACTAGAGTATTTTGCTGACTTGATATATAAGAAATACATGTTGGTGAAGTATGACATAAAGAGGTGATTGGCACTGGTTTGAAATAGTCTCAATACAAACATGCACCATTTCCTTCCATTGTCATTTCACTACAGCTGTTAGAAAAAGACTGGTTCGGGAACATTTCAGATAATTTTAAGTAATTATATGAGAATTTTTCTAACCCATCAAGTAAAGCTGGATGTTTCAGTAATTTTGACTCAAACAGGACAGGGCTCAGCATGTGTCACAACATCCTTTCTCAAATTCCTTTTTTAACTGTACCAGTGTCATGACATTACATTTGTTGTTGCTGCCCATTCCAGAGTTCAGAAGGAAGCGCTAGCAAGTTGCATTTCTCCCCTTTCAAAGAGGATAAAAATCCTGCTTTCTGGCCCACCAGGGCAGCGAGACAATGGCCTTCAAAGTCATGGCATTTTTATGGTTAGGAAACCCACCGCTGGCCCTGGGCTCTGTCTGGATGGCTTGGCTAATTGTTTTCCTCTGAGGGAAGAGGAAACACTTACTTTCTGTCAGAAAGATTTTAAAAGAGATGGTGGTCCTTGAAGCTGCTTAAGGGGCTGGAATAGTTCATTCCTTGGTATAATAACATATGCTGGAAAGACAGAACCAAAAAATGAAGAGATTACTTTGCCCAGAAATCATCCGTGAGGTACGTGTAGTAACTGTTTTATAGGGCACGGACATATGATGCCCAGCTGCTTAGGGCAAGTAGTGAAAAGGATCCTACATCCAGCTGAAAGAAGGAAGAGACGTGTTTAATCAGCGGCTGTGATACATGGCATGCATCTTTCCTTGCTTCCACTGAGGATTTAATTATGTGGAAAGTAACTTGTCCCTTGTTGAGCACATGGGGTTAGGAGCCCCAACACGTGATGGAGGATGTGATGACTCAAGTGACCATTAATTCTTGGGGTCTGATAGTTTCCCTTGCTCAGAAAGGCAGTTCAGTACTTTCAGCAGTACGCCAGACCCCAATCACTACGCTGTCCTGACATGGGGATTCTTGAAGGAATTTCTTGCTGTAATGATGTGCGCAGCCGCATCAAATCCACAGTGGCTGCAGTTTTGGCAGTTAATGTCAAAGTACAGTCATGCAATAAGAATATGTTTTCACGGGGTGGATGTAGCCATAGCCTCTGAAGACCAGACTTAAGATTCACCAGTTTCATTTATCAAAGGATGCTAGTCACAGATTACCAGCACCACACAGGTAGCAGCAATCTCTACTCCACTTATCCAGCTGAATCCTGCTTAAAATCAGTATTATGTAGCAGCTTTAATTTTACCTGAACACAAATGGGCTGCGAAATGATTTGCCAGTACTGCTTTGTGTGTGGCAGTAATGCCCATTAAGTGCAGTGTTGTGAAAATTTGCATTCGTTTCATTGATAACAATGTGCTTTTTAGACAGTAAATTTCTGCAGTAGTTAATTACTACCCCTCTGAGGTGGTTAATAAAGGTAATCAGACGGGCTTTTCCAGCGTGGTACCATCCCAGGAATGCAATAGCCACTCAGAACCTGACCGCCTGCTGTGTACTGCTGCTTAATTAAGTATTCCTCAAGTGTTTAGTATTTAACAGCTTGTGATATTTATATTGTATCTGATCAGTCTTCTAATGCTCATCACTCATTAACAGAAAAAAAAAAAAACCAACAACAAAAAACAAAACCAGAAATGCAGCCCCTTAAGAAGACAGTGCTAGGTGGAGAATAACACCCAGCCTTGATCCAAACAGGAGTGTCACGGGTTGGGATTTTCCAAGTGAGAGACTTCAAAATAGCCTTGACCAAAAAAAATGTCTGACAGCAAAATTCTAGGGGCATAAATAACATAGTGTGGGTTAATGAAGGAAAGTACCTTTCCAAAGTCCAATGCAAAGGTCTGTAAAGCTATTAAAGCCTTGCACATTTCATGATCAGTATGTGAAGCCTGTTTCCATAGGCATGTTTAGACATAGTTTCCTATTGAAGGCTCCCAGTTGTGGCATTCTGTAGCTGCAAGCCGTATTTATGTGCAGTTCTGCTAATCCCTGGTCCCAGGGCTGCCTGAAGTCTGTAGAAACACTTTGTCTCTGTAGACAAGTCCTTGTAAATCTCTCCTTGTCAAAGGATTTAGTTCACTGATTGTCAGCCATGAGATACTTCATAAAACAATTCACAGAAGAATATAGCCTTCTCCTTCTGCCTTTTACTGGCTAGGTTGTTACACTAGATAACCTTTTAATGACTGTGTTCCATTGTAACTTGACTCCAGAGACAGAGGAAAAAAAGAAAGAAAAGCTCATACCCTAATTCTGTGCATTTTTCACATGGTGATGTCTGCTGCAGCAAATTAGTCAAGATTGATCTGGGCTGGTTTGGTGGTTTAGTTTGTTTTTTAACTCTGATATACTGTCTTCTGTGACAGAAACCAACATGTAACTCCTAGAGGGAGCTGGGTGAGTTTGGGAATTGTCAGGCACATAGCTCCAGTACCTAGCAATTTCTGGTTTCTCAAAACACCTTCACTCCCTAACGTAAACAAGTCCACTTCAGAGAAAGAAATGTATGCCA
Source organism: Buteo buteo (assembly GCF_964188355.1). Taxonomy (NCBI): domain Eukaryota; kingdom Metazoa; phylum Chordata; class Aves; order Accipitriformes; family Accipitridae; genus Buteo; species Buteo buteo. The sequence goes on along the minus strand of NC_134176.1, from coordinate 50,548,593 downwards.
GGAAAATTAAATTCCTGGTGCTGAGGCAGGAACCGAGCAGTTCCTTTAGCAGAAATTAGAGGCAGTCGTTGCTAAAGAAGAAGCCAGAAGGAGCGAAGATGGGCTGATGTTGTGTGAGAAGAGCCTTCAGCATTGCTGCCTTCACCCACAGTCTGTCCTGGAGGGCAGCGAGGTCCAGACTTTCCCCGGCGTGCCTGTGCGTCACACTGTGCTCGCACGCTCTGAAGCAACGTCACACATTTAAGTATCACTCTTGGTCTTGCCAAGAAACTGGAAATTTGAACTGCAGCGCTGGACTTCGTTACTTAGACCCATCTCCGGGAGACCTGCAACACAAGACCCATTAACGGAAGCGTCTACCTAATGATTTAAAACTAATGATTATGATGGATATGTAGGGAGTGCGTACCACGATTAACATTATATATTCACTTGGCTTAGGTGATCAGACCAACTGGATGGTGATCATTCCCCTGAAGGAGTGAATGATTCACATGGTATAATATGGATTAATTTATATGTAAATCACTTGGTAATGCTGCAGCTTCTGCTAGAAAATCTGTCTGCATTCAAGAAAGAAAAGCACTTTTCTGTGACTACAAGAAGCTTTGTATCATAAGATTGTGCCACCTCTGCCTTAAAAACCTATCACAGAAGTCCAGAGGTTCACTTTCTCTAATTCATGAGAGCAGTGATTTTCACACAGTGTCTAATCTGAACCCCTCATCTGGCCCTCCTGCTTGATGAGTGTTTTCCTGTGAAGACAAGAATTGACAATCAATCAGCAATACACATTCTTTCATGACTTGTTGAGAAGAAGTTGTTGTTCTGGGACATGCTGATCATTATTAGTATGTAATTCACACCATGCAGTCAGGTATCAAGGTGACATGGTAGCTTTTGGTTCTCAGACTGGACAACCTACTTTTTATAAGAAATCTTTTATGATAAATCTTTTTACTGCTTCCACTAATTGCTAGAAATAATTCTTTTGCATGTGAAAATAATAAATTGTTTTGTTTAAAATGTCAGATATTTTAGGTGTGAATACTGGACTAATACTTGTGATGATAATATTAGTGATATTTTTGCTTTAAAAAACTTTTTTATTAGATGATCCTGGAGAGCTGATGAAAGGATCCTCCTTTCATCAAAATGAATATGACCTAAGTGGAATTTAATCACAGGAATATCATATTCTTCTTTTCTTTTTTCTTTTTTCTTTTTTTTTTTTTACTATTTGCCAACTTCTAGCTCTTGAAGGAAATAAAACCTTTGCTTCTTGCAATGTTTCTGAGAGTGAATTAGTGACAGTATTAAATATGCCTTGCAACAATAGTCTATTTTCAACTGCCAAGTTTATAGGGAGATATCAGGGGATTTTTTCCAGTTTATTTTTAGTGCCTTACAAAGTACAAAGAACTTTCAGACTTACAAATTGAAATTATTTGGCTGAGTCCAGCATGCTTTTAATGTCACAATTCCCCTTTACCAGAATGCATTATTGATAGTGAATCATGTGAAGAAATTATTTAAAGCATCATGCTGAAATATTTCTTTAAAAATTCTTAGTTTCAGTATTTACTGAGATCACTGGACAAAATCACTGCTCAGGAGTCTCATCCTCCCTAACAATTCTCCAGTGGATATTATTTGGCACAATTAAAACAAAGTGGTCCACATTCAAATTCCTGCCAGTTGCCAGTAGTTGCCTTCCGCTGAACACGGAAACTTTTGCTTAAAGAATATTGATCTTCCAGTACTTACACATACAGTCAGTCACTACAGAGCAGAGCCAATAACCTAAAACTTACCTTGAGGTTTGCAACGGACATACTGACCATAGCACCTTTCACAGCCCTGGTAGACACATTTTTACCTGCCCTAACCTCAGGCACCTGACAAAGGTCCCTAGATTGGAAGCATAAATGCCTTAAGATTCCCTTTAGTCAACAAAAATAAATAATGCGTCTCCAGTGGTGACAGAGGGACAGAATTTCCCTTTTTTCTTGACTATCCAAGATGCCTAAACCAGCTATATCCCTAATTTAAGGCATGGAAGTTGCTTAAGCGAGGCGTGATGAGTCCCAGCTGTTGTCCTTGCAACTTTCCTCAACATGATGAAAAAGGATGAACTACTTTTAAAGAGACTGCTGGAGAGGACAGATGACATTCCTGGGTCTGCCGCAGGCTCCCTTGTGCCTGGGGAGCATCCCCCAAGGAGCAAAATGCGTGACCGGAGGGTGGTTTCCCCTCATGTGAATATATCCACGGTGCTGCTGGCACACCTCTGACTGCAGGGTAATGATGATCATCGTAACCAGGGTTCAAGTCACCTTTTCTTTCCATCGGGCAGTGAGGTGGCATGAGAACTGCGTGATTAGAGCTGGGGCTTGGCAATTTTGGGGGGATGCAGCTTCTGGGGAAAGAGGGTAAAATACAGTCCGTAACGCTGCCTGCTCTTACCAGTGGGATCAAAGGTTTTAGCATCTCCCAGTGTTTTCTTGTATCTTCCTCTCTGTTTCTCTTATCAAAAGAGTCTGAGGTAGTTTACTGAGAAGCAAAAGTTCACGCGTTCAGTGCAGGTGTTAGCTTCAGCTAAATGCCAATTTATACCAGTCTTAAGTAAGAAGGAAACATTACCTGTGCCAAGAACACAGGTATCTCGAATCTGATTAGATGCCTAAGAGCCTCTGTGGATTAATTACCAGAATTTCTTGTGCTGGATTTGGCAGACTCTCTGACTAGAAGAACCAAAAAAAATATCCTTCTTGCTAATAGTTTAACATCCCTGGAGTAATGTATTTCTTTCCTTTCCCCCCATCTCCATTTCTAAATCCTTTCAGCCATACATTGTCATTCCTTCAATGTTAAAAATGACTGGTCCTTCTGGCCAAGCTAGTGCTTAAAATTTAGAGAGGAAAAGAAGTCATACTCCTATATTTTTTGCTGCTTCTTTTTGCCTACCTATAAATTATTTCCTTCTACCTTACTAACTGCGTAACTAAATCTCAGGATGTAGCAAAGGAGACAGTTCACTGCAGTGCTCCCCTGCAAGGCCAGCAAAACAGGAGGACCTGGCCTGTTTCTTTAGCTTGTCATAGTCCTGGAAAGCCAAAACGCCTGCTGCTTCTCCCGAGGGGTGGGGAGGTGATGTGGGGCATGGGGCCGACAGCGCTGCCCATGCCAGAAGCTGCTCTTGCCGCCTCAAAGCCCGCTGCCGCCGCTGGAGAGAAGGAACCCCCCAGCAATCCGTCAGGATCCCCATCCACAGCTCTCGTCCACCCCCAGCTTCTCAATCTCAGGGCAACAGAAATCGGTTGCGCTGACGTGCGTAAGCCTGAAGTGTCCCCCTGAGTAGGCTTACCGCACGATGGAAAACTGCTTACCTAAAAAGTTTGCAAGATCCATTTTATGGGCCAGCCTCTATGCAAACTTCTGCCTGTCTCTGTAAAACATCGATCCAGCCACAAAATAAACAAACCTTGCATAAAGTTTGTCTATGCAGTGTTGACATATATGCAGTAAGTTGCTACCCAGTCTTATTTTTCCCTATAAGCCATTCATTTCCAAGTTTAGGACTTTGAAATACACCTTCTGAATAGCTCTACTGCAGAGCAGTTAATATTGGACTTTTCTGTCATTTAATTTAATGCTACCAAGTCCTTCCCATTTCTCCACGTTCACCTCTCTCACGCACACTGAGCGCCTCTCTCTCTCTCGCTTCGGTCTTACAGCCTTTGAAATACACACCATTAAACGGATACTGCCATGGGATTTACTCCTTGCAGTTTGTCCCTGAGGATTGTAGAAATGAAATTTTCAGTTTTATAGCAACCAGAGTTTGGTGGGCCTTCTGTGTATCCTATGCTCCCTCTTATTTTTCAGGAGGAGAGGGGCATGTAAAGGCTCCATATCATTTTTTCCTTTTTGGATTATTAGAAGGCCACAGAGAAGCTAAGCCACTCTAAACTTCAAAGGGCCTTACATTAATGAATAAGACACAGCACATGAATAATGTAGGCTACATGGAGCAGAAATAAGGACCAGTGACACTACTGTAAACTATCTGCTAACAGCAGTGTAATAAAATGAGGCAGAAGCGAAAGGACTTCTGTGTTTTGTGCCTGATTAAATTGGCTTATGGAAAGAGAGATACAAAATATAATGAAGTCATAACTTTGTAATACAGTATGACAAGAAGGAACTATGCCTCTTGCAAGAAGACCAAATGATGTGCATTTCTAAAGTGGCGAGGCATTTTGGAAGACTTTGTTTCTCAGTGTTCAACATACATATGCAGAAGTGCAGGGCATTGTCCCAGTAAAAAGCCTTTTAAAGGTCTAACTAACCATGTAAATATAGATGCATGCGAAGTCACTAGTTCAACACCTCCTATTATCAGCCACATGGTTGGACAAGTTACCTTCATTTTTAGGGAACGCATCCCCAACAACTCCTACTGCAGCTCTCATTGTCAGGCCCTTACCCTCAGCAGCATAAGTATTGAAATGTTATTATCACCAAAAACACGTATTTTTGCTGTTAAAAAAATGAAATCTACTCTTATAAGGAGTCACGGAAGGTGGAACGTGTTTCAAAATTGCCTGGGTTTAGTGGTAGGTGGTTTTGCTATGTATATCAATGCATACTTTATATGCATATACCCAAGTGTATGTTTTATGAAACAGTGTAGTAGCTTCCATGCAAATTTGACTTTGTTTTTTTCTTAGTCTTTCTCACAGGCTAGAGTACACAGTTCAGTGTGTGCTGAAAGTCATGGCCAATAGTGTTTGTTTATTTACAACTTGGTGCCTTCTGATGCTTTTTGATCTTTGACCCCAGGCCTTGTAAATTTGTAGGGCATCAGTTCACCCCTTTGATATGTGTCCTCCTCTCCCTCAGCATCAAAGAGAAGTTGGCTGTGCAGGCAGGGGAGACAATAGGATCTCTATTTTGGCAAATGCCTCTCTTGCACTCCCAGGGAAGACTGCAATATATTCTAAGCCCTGTGGATGTCACAAGCTAAGCAATTCTGACAAATAAAATATAACAACAATCTGACGTGAATTTTATGAAGCCACCGGTAACGTTCATCTTTCAGCTTTGTGGAAACACACAGCAATATAGAATAGCTCCCGTCTGTCTGCTGAGGAATAATTAATAAGCTTGGAAGAGATAAGAAGAGGACGGGCTAGACTAAGATCTCTTTAAGATCCTCTGTGCCTGAGTGTCAATGTGAAGGGCAGAAATATTTTGTGTGCTCAGACAAAATAGTCCTGCTTGTAGGCAGCAAATTTGACCTCTAAGAGCTTATAGAGCAGCTCAGCTCCAAAAAACAGATAAAAGTGAACTTTGCCATGGGAAAGATCAAGCTCAACAAACTAACTGCTGTTATCTGGGGAACAAATATGTTGAAAAGGCATTATACCTCTCTTCCCCCAAATTGCTCCAACTATCTACTGTTGTGCCGTGCACTCGAGAAGACTGTACACCAAACCTGGGCGATACAGAGCTCATTCCCCGGTGGTCACAGCACACACGGTGAGGAAGATCCTACCTCTGCTTCCAGGACTTTGGTCTGGCTCCCTGCTTTCCGCACAAAGTTTGATTTAGCTCTCTGGACATATTAATTCAATGGGATGGCACAGAAAAGACCTAATTTTGATTCAACTTCACGGCTTCAAATCAGGCATAAGATCTTTGTAAGTGATGTTACCTGCAGGCCAGGCATTCAACCGTCTCCTTCTCCTGTGTGAAAGCCGTGTGCCTGGCCCCGACTCTGGGTGCAGCGGGGTTGGAGGGGGCAGCTCCGAGTCCCCTGGCTATCTAACCGAAATGCCTCTAGCCGTAGGGCTGTTGTCCAGTTTCCTCTCTCTCTCGTCTCTTTTCCTGCGTCCTTTTCCCCTCTCCTCACCCCCTTGAAAAATAGAAAAAGAAAATATTCGGGGGAAGAAAATTGGGGGCAAAAAAAGCGCTTGATTTTGGGATGATTGAAAACTGTCTTCCCATTCAGATCTACTATTAAAAATAAATAAATAAATGGATAAATTGGTAAATAAATACATAAATAAAGCCCACCTCTAGCTAAGGCTGCTCCAGGAGCTGTTTGATAAACATGTGGTTTGTCTATGCGGTATGACAAATCTCCCAGGAACTGATGTTGCTCTTCTAAGCACTGTATAAAAAGTTGCTTTATCTGCTTAATAATGTATCTAGATTTAACCTCTCCTTTGCAACAGATAAAATTAAATAGAGTAAATCTGCCTTGGGATATGAGCCTATTATTAATACAGATCTTCTAACTGTATATTAAAATACTATTGTGTTCCTTGACACATTCAGTTCCATTTACATTATGGAAAGCTAATGCATTAACTTGGCAATAAAAATGCATGGCCTTCTGAAATGAATGTATTGGATGAATGAATTCTGCTGGGTCTATGCACAGTCTCAATGCATTGCTCACATGCCCTTGTTTTTTGCAAGGGTGAGTAATATAAATAGTTCCATGTTCGGTAGCTCATTTTGCAAGACTCACAAAGAGTAATAAACCCACTGTGAATTTATCATTTAACAGACACCTTCCTATCAGAAATCCATTGTTGGGGGGGGGGGGGGGTGTATGGCTTTCTTCCTTTTAAGGTGGCATACAGGGTTCAGTCTGTTAAAACACCTTCACTGCTTTGCTATAGAAAATGACAGATCTCACAAACCTCTTTAAATATGATTGTCTGTGCTTCACAAGCTCTGCTTTCAGTCTACAGAAAGGTTTAAGATATTTCAGCAGCTCTGTTCCAAGCTGTGATTATCCAGGAAACTAGAAGCAAGTCACATTTACTGTCTAATGTTCACTGCATCTCATCTTTTCAGATTCACTACTTCACTGCCTGTTGAGTTCTTATGTTTCAACATGCGCCCTTGAGAGCCTTTGAATGAATCAAAACCATTAACGCAGCAGGGCATACTGATGTGCAGCTACAGCTACTGAAAGGGTATTAATGGCCTTGTATGTACACTTCCATACAAAGTTCCAGCTGACCTAAACAACTCACTCGACTCTCCAGATGTCAGGGTAAACGGATACTGAATAAAAGACCAAGCATCTGATATTTGTCTGAGCTGTAATGCTCAAAATGGTTTTAACAGCTATGAAGCCTGGCTGTGTGAAAATCACACCAAAAAAATCTCACCTGGTTTTACTGCAGTCCCCTTATCCTAAAGGAACAGCCCAGGGCAAGCTGCACCCAGAATTTCCCCTTTCACATGCATTCACTTCAGGAGAGGGGCCCCTACTCGCAGCTCCGCACAAGTGCAACTTTGGTGTTTACGCCACCATTGCCTAAGTCATCAAGCCATAACTTCTGGGGTTTTTGCTAATACTATGGCAGGTATGGGACAAAGTGGTGTTACATCTCTTATAATATTTCTAGCTGCATTTGCATCAATAGGTTTGTATTACCTCTGTAGTGAAACTCCCCAGGCAGGCACTCCCCAGAGAGGCCCAAAAGCTCACTGATATGAGCACCATGAGCACCAGCAACGGCGTCTTTGCAGCAACACTGTGCTTCCAGAGTGATGTGACATACTTCATCAGTTTGTTCAAGGCTTGCCTTTTACTTTGATGGCTTATTTGAGCTTTGCCCTGCCAATTCATTATTAGCAAATACTTTTCCGTTGTTTTCCTGATATTGCTTACCCAGGAGGTGTCTTTAATCCTTTACCATAGTTACATTTTTCACTTGCTTTTCCTAAGAAGCCCTATTAAATTAAGCTGTATTAGCAAGCAGATGAAAAAATATACCTATAATTAAAAATTACTTTCATCTCCTCATCATCTCTATAGAAGGGAATTTTTTTTCTCTCCCACCTGTTAAAGAGCAGTTTGGTTCCTAGATTTTATAGATGCTTCCAATCACAGCCATGAACTGTTGATGGCAAGAGTTAGGCCCAGGTATAGCTCTTCTCTCCATTTATTGCCTCAGCCTCCTTGCTCATAAGCGCTTCTACAGCACATTCAGGGATTGCAGACTACAGTATAAGGAGGGAAACCAAATTATAACATGGCATCCAGAAACTGTATGTCTACATAGCCTCTACAGGTCAATTCAGACCATCCAGCTTCATCTCTCAAACTGCCATTTTAGGCAAAGGCAAGCTATGTAGAAAGCCAACAGGGTTTCATGTCAGCGTGACTCCTAGCTTTGGATGCCTCATCACCTGGAGGCAAACACAGAAGTATGCCCAGTGTTCTGCCTTCCCCAGTCATTAATCACTGTCACAACCAATTGCCCATTTTGGGGGGCCATTCCCAGTACTCCCCTCAGATCCTCCACAAACCAGACCTAGCTGCCACCTTAGGATGGTTCCTCACGCCAAGCAGAGACTACTTTGACTGAAGCATATTTTTATTATGTGTATACAGTCAGGCAGTAACTGCACTGGGTAATACAAAGGGGACTCATCTATGAAGACAAGTCTTTAACACTAGGTTAGAAAGCGTGAAACCTACCTGCTCTCTGAATAGGTCTAACAGATCTAATGATTTTCCATCCCAAATGTCCATCCACCCTTCCTTCCTTCTTTCCTCCCTCCTTAAATGCCTTTGCTACAGCTACACCTTCCCTAAATATTGCTATTAAATATGGAATAAGCTGTTCTCCCTACCAGAAAGAGAACAGCCATCTTCACAGAAGTAGGTCATGGCTTTCCTTACAAAATGGGTCATCTTTGTTGATTAGCAACGATTTGCACATTTGTCTGTACCTCGGCACACATCACAGTATAAAGATAGTGCCAGTGCAAAGGCTGCCATCCTCCTCAGCCAGTTTCATTCTTGCAGAGCCAGATCCGAGAGGAACGGGCAGAGGGATTTCACTGCCCATCTGCCTTTTGGCTGCAGTGCAGCTTCCAAGGCAACAGAGTGGTCACCCTCTTCAACCCGCACCAGGGCCTCGCTCTCATTTCCCAAGCCTACCCGACAGTCTGCTGGAGTGGCACATTCACAGAATCATAGAATCATTTACGTTGGAAAAGACCTTTAAGATCATTGAGTCCAACAGTTAACCTAACACTGCCAAGTCCGACACTAAACCATGTCCCTAAGCACCACGTCTACACGTCTTTTAAATACGCCCAGGGATATTCTAAATACCCCTAACCACTTCCCTGTTCCAATGCTTGACAAACCTTTCAGTGAAGAAATTTTTCCTAATATCCAATCTAAACCGCCCCTGCCGCAACTTGAGGCCATTTTCTCTCATCCTATCACTTGTTACTTGGGAAAAGAGACCAGCACCCACCTCACTACACCCTCCTTTCAGGTAGTTGTAGAGAGCAATAAGGTCTCCCCCCAGCCTCCTTTTCTCCAGGCTAAACAGCCCCAGCTCCCTCAGCTGCTCCTCATAGGTTTTGTTCTCATAAGGAGTCTGGGAGCTTAACATTTCAGAGAAAGGTCTGTGGAAATGGTAAGTCAGTCCCAGTCTTGTCAGTGGACTGCATGTGAATGGGAGAGACTACGCAGCACTTATTTTTATATACTTATTTTGGACTATCCAATGTCATTGGCTGGACAGTGAGATGAGCGGGACTGAAAAATATAATATATCAGCTGAAAACTGGATGACAAAACCATGAAACCCCTCATGTTTGTTATTTGTGCTTATCATGTTTTCACACTAACTCTTCCCTTCCATTTCCTTTCCTTTCCTTTCCTTTCCTTTCCTTTCCTTTCCTTTCCTTTCCTTTCCTTTCCTTTCCTTTCCTTTCCTTTCCTTTCCTTTCTTTTCCTTCCCTTCCCTTCCCTTCCCTTCCCTTCCCTTTCCTTTCCCCTTCCTTCTCTTCTCTTCTCTTCTCTTCTCTTCTCTTCTCTTCTCTTCTCTTCTCTTCTCTTCTCTTCTCTTCTCTTCTCTTCTCTTCTCTTCTCTCTTCTTTCTCTTTTCTTTTTTCTTTTCCTTTTCCTTTCTTTTCCTCTTTTCTTTTCTTTTCTTTTCTTTTCTTTTCTTTTCTTTTCTTTTTTTCTTTTTCTCTTTTTTTCTTTTTCTTTTTCTTTTCATATATTCCACAAAGTGCAGTGACAAATCTGGATTACACAGATATCTAAGCAACTATATCTTTGCTAGAAGTCTGCTACGTTTGCTGAATAATTTGAGAAATGAACCATCTCTGATTAGTAAAATCCCATACCACATCTTTCATTCAACTGTGATTAATGCATAAGACCCTGTGTTTTCTAAAAGGAAGGTTTGGAGCTTAATTGGCGTGTGTGGCTGGGTATGCACACTTTTCCTTTTGAAATAAGCTTTACTCTTACTCTGTGGGTGACACATGGGTTCTTCAACATGGGCCTCCCATCCCTGCGTCCAAAAGAGTGTGTCTGATAAGCAGTATTACATGTGACATATTGCTATGGGTTTGTGTGGCGTGGGGTTTTTTTTTGGTAGTGGGGCAGGGTCCGCAGGGCCGGCTCCTGTGAGAAGCTGCTGGAAGCTCCCCCGGCCCCAAGCCGGACCCGCCGCTGGCCCGGGCCGAGCCCCTCAGCGACGGCGGTAGCGCCTCGGGGAGAGCGGAGTTAAGGGGGGAAACCTGCGGTGAGTCGGGGGATTGGGATGGGAGGGGAACCCCTCTGTGGGTACCGAGGTCGGTGAGGAAGGAGGGGAGGAGGGACACCTGAGGAGGGGATGCCCCCGCAGCCCGCGGGGAGGCGGCAGGCTGTCCCCCCCAGCCCGTGGAGGGGAGCGGGGGAGCAGAGACCACCCAAAATGGCCGGGACTCCATGGGGAAGCCCACACTGGAGCAGGCTGTGCCTGAAGGACTGCAGCCCATGGGAAGGACCCATGTTGGAGCAGTTTGTGATGAGCTGCAGCCCGCGGGAAGGACCCACGCTGGAGCAGTTGGTGAAGGGCTGTCTCCCGCGGGAGGGACGGACCCCCCGGCGGAGCAGGGGCCGAGCGCGGAGTCCTCCTCCCCCTGAGGAGGAAGGAGCGGCAGAGACAAGGGGTGAGGAACCGACCCCAGCCCCCGTCCCCTGTTCCCCGGGGAGAGAGAACCGGGAGTGGGGCTGGGGCGGGAAGGATGGAAGGAGTTGGGGGGAAGGTGTTCTCAGGTTGGGGTTTACTCTCCATTATCCCTGTTTTGATTGGATTTGTAGTAAATTAAATCGATTTTGTTTCTTCCCCAAGCTGAGCCTGTCTTCTGCCCGTGACCATAAGTGGGGAGTGATCCCTCCCTGTCCTTGTCTCGACCCACAACCCACGAGTGTTTCTTTCTATTTTCTCCTCATCCCACCAGGGCGGGGGGGGTGAGCGAGCGGCTGTGTGGTGCTTTGTTACCGGCTGGGCTGAAAGCACGAGACAGATGACAGGCTAGTCACCCACAGAGAGGGACACTTACCTGGTGGTTTTTGTATACAGTCCCTGGCTTCCTTATAGGTAGGTAGGGCACAACGTAGAGTGTCGCATGGAGAGAGTTGCTGGTGATTTCCAGCAATTAGTTTTGGAGGTTTGAAGAAATACTAATCTGATACCATTATAGCTTACAGCTGGCCTTAGCTGCAGAGAAATGGCAAAGAGCGAGAGAGAAATTTCTGTTCTAACCAGTAGCTTTGTGAGAACATAATTTTAGTCACTTCCATTTCCATTTGTGATTTATACAGCAATCTGTTCTATCAGTTAAACCATCACACAGGAGACATGAAATGGAAAATCCTAAGGTCTTGATCATGATGATTTAGCCAGAAGTTTTTCAGCAATTGTGATACACTTTGGAAAATCACAGCATTCAAGAACCATGACACAGGCAGTCCCCTTGCACCCTTACATGAAAGAACACTGTATAAAGTATTGTAAAATACGTAAGAAACCAGCTGTCCTGACACCTACTTGACCCAACCTCTGTGTCTCTATTCATGACTGTCTGATTCCTTTTTGAGCCGGAAAGATTTTGCAGCGGTTTTTGTAATATTCTGTACAATTCAGGAGGGAGGGGAGAGAAATATAACAGTGGAGATACACATTAGTCTCCGAAATCTGTTTTTCTACCAACAATCACAGAGTTTCTGCATGCTTTGAACACTTGCTGGAAATAGCAGACCCTCCATATTTGATTTTTGGAGTCCTTAAAAGGAGGCAGATTTTTGGCTAGTTGCAGATCTGGCTTCACTCCAAAAAGAGGGAAGAATCCTGTGGCAAAAAAAGGATGGTGAATTGACATGTTTCACCACCCACTTGTGCAGGATAACCACAGCAATATCCTTCCCAGGGGATCTTCTGAGATTAAGATTCTTCCCCTGTGTCTCTGACTTTCTTTCTGCACTTTGGAGATTTTAGTGAAGGTGACCCCACCTCCCTATACCCCTTACGCCTCACCCATGTGGAAAATCATTCCCTTTATTACCTCCACTGTCTTTTGGAAACGTGACTCCCAGCATCCCCTATGGTTTGCTCCAGTTTTTTGTTTGGAGAGAAGGCAGATGATGAAAGAAGGAGCAGGGACATTTCGCATACAGCCCCGTTACACCGAGCCCTATCCACAACGGGGTGTCTGTCGGCAGCTTTCGCCGTGTCAGCAGAACCACTGACAGACAGGCTAAGAAGAGAGGGAGAAAAAACAAGGGCAATAAAAACCGGAAATGTCATTCATAAAATTTCCTTTTTATGTGGATGCTGCTTTATAGGATATTTCAATCCCTTCAAAATCAATCTGAGAACTATTCACAATAATAAAGGAATGTGGCTCAATTTCTGGCTGTAAGATAAGTGACATGAAAGAAAAGTTATGAAGCTAAGTGGAAGGAATACAGCCAGTATTGGTACTCTGGATATATTTGAACAGAAACAAAAAAGACTGAGGTATATAGTTATCTCTCAAAGATTGATTTTAAGGCAATTGAAGGGATTCATCAAGTAATAAAATATTTACCTGAAGCAGTTTTCCTTTTTCTTAGCAGACAAAATAGAGATAATTGAAATAAAAGTTTGTGCAATAAAGCTTTCTTCCAGTATTTTTCACTGTCATTCCTCAAGAAAGAGAAAGAACTGGTGGATAACTACATCTCAAAATTCAAACGAGCCACAAATAATGGAATAAATACTGCACAGTCCTCATGTGCAATGATGCTATTCTGGGTGCTGATTCAGTTTATAGTGGACATAGTTAAACATCATGAGATCAAAGGTTTACACATTAGAAAATTAGCAGAATTAATAAAGCTATATCATTTATTGGTCAATTAAATTAGAAAAAAATCACAGTACATTTACGGAGTGGAAGAGAAACTAGCACTTTTGCTCATTGTTAACCTCACCTCTATGAATGACATCTAATTTCACAAAACGCGTAAGAAGGAAATGGATACCAAACCCACATAACTATATAATCAAACCCAGAGGCTGTTCCAAAACTTGCCAAGTAGAAAGGCCTAATTGCTCTTTAAATCGCACCTGTTAAGCTCTGTCCTGTTTCATGGATACAGACACGGGTCTCGTACACAGTTGGGTTCCTTCGTCCATCCCTGTAGCCCCAGTATGAGACCAGCTACTGGATGGGGATGGCTCCCTGGCCCTTAGTGCGTCACGGAGATCGTCCAGCCCTGTGTGCCAAGGGGGGGCAAAGGGAACAGCCCGTCCCCTGAGGCTCGGTGTGAGGCCTTTGGGTATTTGTAAGCCACTAGAAGAACTGAAGGCCACGGGAACAAAAGAGGATGGGGTCCCTCCAGCAAACCTTGCCTGAGTGGTCTCAGGAGGGTTTGCCCTCCTCAGGAGGACCAAGTGGCTCCACCACAGTGACCTGGAGCAAGACCCTGGAAGCACCGCGCTGCAGAGCGAGTCCCCGTTCCTCCTCGTGAGTCCTTCCCCCCATCCGAGTCTCCCTCTTTCTTCTCCTTCCCCCCCGCCTACAGCCCAACGTTGAGATTTCGGTGTTCTCCACGAGACAGCCTGGCCCCAGCCGGTCTACGACCACCGGCCCTGGAGAGAGGAGCCCTGCTGCTTTAGAGCAGTTCCCCAGCGGCCGCGGGTCCTCGTCCCGAGCGTCCCCTCGCCCTGCGCTGGGTCCCTTTCCCGCTGGGCAGCGGGTCTCCTCTGGGGAGAGTCCCCGAGGAAAACCTCTGGAAAAAGCGTAGAGAGAGTAATAACACAGCGTAATTACCAGAGGCAGGATTCAGCGCGCCGAGTTTGTTTGACAAAATGAAACAAAGAACGGAATATCAATAGACATACGTTAATAAAAGACATCTCACGGATTTTCATCCATTAAATACATATGGCTTAATTCGCTTTAAATATTTTTCCCAATGCGAGTCAGGGGTAGATGCCTTGAACAGCCTTCTATATCCTAAATGTAAACATAATAACTGAAAAGAGTTTAAAGCCAGTTTAAGTTATTCCAAGGAGAAGGCCATGAAAAGAAAGAATGAGGTAAACAGGCTCTAGTTAAAGTTAAAAAGTAGGTATTAGTCAATGTTTTTCTTCGGAGAACTACCAGGCAGCGTGGATATCATGAGGTTGCTGTGGGGAAAAGAAACGAACCAACAAATCTCTGCAGATTGCCAGAAGCAAACAGTGTTTAGCACTATTGTCAGTACAGTTTTTCCCTCGTGGCTTGAACAACGCTTGAAAGTTATGATTAGATACAATCGAAACAGCCAGTGTACACAACAAAAGGCGGGAGAGAACTCATTGTTAAGAAAAAGCCAATTAATGCATTTTGTAAGAGTGAGGCAAAAGGTAGCCTTCAGAGCATATTTCGGAGGAATATGACCTATCTTCTTCTCTAATATGCACACAAACTTTTGAGATACATTAGCTTAGTGACAGCTGTGAGTGCAGGATACGTGGAATTCTTTAACTCGTGTGGGGAGAAAAAAAATCCATAACTGACTTTCACTGAAGGGACTTCCTTGAATCTTGGGCCCAGAAATGGGCTGATTATAAACTTTGGACCCACTGTTTGACATCAGCCAAGGTGACTTTTGTTCCTGTTCATCCACGTGCAAGCCAGTTTAGTAGCTACTGTTGTTCCTTACCAATGTCATCTAAGTCCCTGAAGCAAAGACAGAGCACATGTTTTTCTTCTTTCTCACCATTTTTCAGTCATGCCTACACACACAAAGAAAGCTTTTTACTATGTGGTTTCAAAATGACATGTGCTTTGAAAGGATAAAAAAGGAACTAGAACGTCTTTGTTCTTCTACCATATTAACCAAGGAACTATTTAGGGAAATTATGAATAAGCTAGTTAAAATGCAGACCACACATATTTTTAGTGACTGAGAAATAAATAATTGTAGTTAATGGTTTCCAAGATATGTTTTGCCAAAAACATACAATTTCCAGTCTATAATACACTTCTATTCCACATATAACACCTACTCTTCTGCTAGTGATATGGAAAAATAGTTCCTGTTGTCAGCAGTTCTATTTCTTGTCAGTTAAAATCATGAATTAAAATAGGAAATATTACAGTTCCTTAGTGTCTTTTTTTTTTAATTACGCATAAAAAGTTTAAAACTGTATTTTCCTGAAACATGAATAATCACTGTATTAGTGATTAGTAAGATGTAATACTTTTTTACTTTTGCATATTCAAGTTACCTGTGTCTGAATATTACCACAGCCATTGTGATAGTCTTTTCCATAAGGGGTTTTTGAGAACATTACCTGCCAAGAGAGACTGTATCTGAATGGCTAAGTATAAGATTTCACTCTAAATAGCAACTGTGGAAATAAAACCATAAGCAAAGATGAAATACCATGGGAGGAAATGTTGATTTCTGATGGACATCCTCTGGTTACAGTTTTATGATTTCTGCTCCAAATTCCAAATGGAGAGAAGTCAGTCAGAAACGATTACGTTTTATTTGTCCTTGCTCCTAAAGTTAGGGTATGTTTTCAATATATTTGATTTATTTCAGATTAATATGAACCACAAAGACTTTCAGAACAAGGTATGGTGCGTTTCAGTGTAGCAGGTAGCATCTGTTCTGTCTCACAGAATGGCAGCTACCTCTGCAGACTGCAAAGTCCCATAAATTTAATGGTGCAGTCTACAGAAAACAGGATCCTAATGGTTATATATCTATAGACAGAGATTCATGGTGCTAGAAAGGCCCATTCAATCATCTAGTTGGACTTTCTGTATATTGAAGGGCTCTTAAATTTCACACTGTAGCCCACAGTGCAGGAGTAAATACATAGCTAGTCATCTTTATCACCTATGGCAATTTGTACTGAGCTTCAGAAACCATACTGGCAGAGCCCGCGGGGTGCCTGGGGAGGGACTGCCACAGCTTCTAGGACAGAGGAAGGGCATCAACCAGAATGGATGCTTCTCTAAACCTGCTTCTTCAACCTCACTTTCTTTCACGTCTCTGCCGCTTTCACGTAAAAGTCTGGGCATCGCAGGCCTGCACCCGTGAAAAGTTACTGAAATAGAGACTGGCTTCTTCTGCAGCCTAACAAGCTGTAGCACTTGCGGCCAGAAGTCTTGGGGGAAACGGAGTCAGGCACTATAGGAAGAGAGAGTAAGATGATGGCAGGTCTGCCTTTCTGATGGTGGGGTTTTTGAGATTCTGATGGCCTTCATTAAGCCTAAGCTTACTGGTGTCTGTAAAGGCTGAAATTAATGTGTGCCATTCATAGGAAATAGTAAGGCGAGTGGTGTCAACACAGAAGACTTCAGGGAAAATGCCTCACTTGAAGGTCAAGAGCTTTACAGTGTCATTTCTGTTGTTATCACAGAAAATTTGCCAGGTTTAGAGTGTAACCAAGAAACCTGGAGTCTTCTGAAGCTGACTTCAGGAAGGACCATAGATACATATTCACAAAAATTGCAGTCATGGTTTTACATGTGTGCCTGAGGGTATAAGCAGATCTTTCCCAAAGATCTCAACATGCAGCAATTCATTAGAAATGCACAGACTTGAAGACACTGCGTTGTCTTATCTTTTCTACTCATCTGTACTGCAGAAACGGGACTTAGCAGAATGAGACGTGGTGTTTGCTTTAAAATGTTGTAGAAACTTGGTTTGAAATGCTATACCTTGATGTGTGGCATCCTGGAACAGACTAAGATTTGCTAAACTCAGCCTCCAGTGCTCAGTTTTTGATAGTCAGGCATAACTGGCCCACTCTGAATTAATTATATGACCGTCCCTTCCAGAAACAAGTATCTGTGTACTTGAACTCAGAGATGAGCATACAGGTCCCTATATTGAATACATATGCTACATACAGTTTTCTGTCACTACAATGCCTTTTTCATCCTATGTTGCATTCATTTCCCTCTTTCATTAAGCTTGCTTTCCAGATAGTTGGTTAAGTTAATGTATTTGCACTTGGCTCATGCATTAATCTCTGCAAACTATATGACATTTTGCATACTGCACACCTTGTCATAAATTATTACTTACTTCATAGTATGTATCACTCTGTATTTCTAACCACTCTAAATAAAGGTAAAGCAATGCATCAGCTACTGGTGACTCACAAAATAACGTTGACAGAAGGAAGCTATTCACAAATAGAGAAATAATGAAGATTTCTTTTCAATCTAATGGGCATTAGGGGAAGTATTTTAAAGTTCAGCATGTATTTTGAATTTTAATATACAAGTTTACTAACACAACTCCTAGAGCTGGCCATGAATTCTAAGAAGGATGAGAAAATGTCACTGCGCTACGAGATAAGGAGTCACTTAATCTTCTCTGTCTTATTCCTTCCTTTGTTCAATTTTCTTTTATTAACACAAGAACAACAGGTTTCTTTAGGTCTTGAAGTATTCTTATTTATTTCCCTTTGCTGAAGTTCAGTTCTGTAGTGAGAAACTAACTAGCTGGGGGTTTGCGCGGTGTCTGTCATTCCTTGCGATCAGTTGCTGTGATATGGAACAAAACGAAGAGCTCTTAATATATGCCGTGAGAAGGGTTAGATAGACTTCCTGAGGTCTTCAAATCAAAGGCACAGCACACCATTCCCTGGATACAAATCACCCCAGCATTGCTGATCATCCCTCTGGAGTTGTGGGAACTCACGGTTTGTCCTCATCGGGAAGATAAATTTTTTAGAATCTCACCGTGTTCCAATGGGAAAAATAAATCAACAAAAGCCATTTTCCCATCAGTCTGACTAATTTGACACCCTTTCATCATCAAGCAAATGGAAAATTATATTCAGTCTGATAGTCTTTTATCCAGGCACACAGTGGTAAAAGGCAAGAGTTGCAAGCAAAAATGTAAAACCTGCAGTTGTGAGCCCAGAGGTGCTCAGGTGGTTTCAGAGCAAATTATAAATGCTTGTTAGGAGTGGTGCTCAATGCTTTAATTGTGGAATTCTCCTAGTAACAGTAACAAAAACCCACTCAACACATCAGGTAGAAAAAGAACGCATGCTCTGCAATTTCAGGTGCAAGTTTGGTGATGGTCACATCCACTGTGAATTTTAAAGTCTTTTAGTAACACCAGGAGTACATCCAGATGCAAGGCAGGTGTGTTAAGACAGATGTGGCATGGAATAATACCAGCAAGCTTAAGCCAGTCCTTCGTGAGGGCAGAAGACTTGCTGCAAAGTTGGAGAATGCTACTTATCTGCTCTGACTTCCTTGATGTCTGTTCTGTATTTTCCTGCATTCTCTCTGATACATTGATCTGATACATTGCCTAGGTGTGGGATAAATTTGGCATGCCCTTGCTTCTCACCAGTATTGATGCAGTGGCTTTTCTTATGCTTGCTTTCCTGAAGGAATGGCTGTCCTCAGGAAAGATCTATTTCCTCCTTTTCTTAGTTCAACTTTGGAATCAGTTCGAAACTTTGTTTTATTCTGTGGATTCTCCCACATAAATTTCTTTTTATCTCAGAAGTCAATTACAACAGTTAATCGTAAAGAATCTGGCAACATTACATGATGTATGTGTGGGGCAATATATAAATGACAAATCTTGTTGCTGCAGGCTAGAAGGGAAATGCTGCTTATGAAATATGTTTTAGGAACTGAAAAGGCCAGGGTATTTCTAGGCTAGAGTTTACTAGCAGCTTAAGTGCCCTTATCCCTGAAAGTCAGGCGACACATAAGCTGAAATCAGAGTTGTGACATTTGCAATTATTTTCAAGCACATACACGTGCCTTCAGGGATAACATTTAAAGAAAACAAAAACTTAGACAATAGACTTCTCTTTCCCTCTGTCTTTCAAGTGTTTGGAACAGCAAAAATCTTCTATTGCAAAGACACCAATGAGCATTAATAAACTAAATGAACAGTTAAATGCTTTTATCATATCATGAGGAAAAACATACATTAATTCCTTGTTATTGTCCAAGACATTGTTTGCTAAGGAAGCCTACATTTTAAAGGGCCAGGATAGAAGATTGGACTTGAAGCTGGGCTGAATTTCTGTTACATGGGTAATGTCAAAGTGCCCTTCCCACTCTTCTTACTGGAAGTTGGTGAGTTCCCAGGAGGGCTGGTTATTGGCAAATCCCTCCTCACGTGAATTTCCTTTCATTTTGTATTACTCAATTTCATCTAATTCACGTTGCTTCTATTCTCAAGGGAAACCATTGCCCCCTGAGAGGTGTTCTGGCCCTTTTCCGTATTGAAAACACTTCCCAGCATTGCCACCAGTAAACTTTATTAGCAGACACATCCTTTTTGTATCACAGATATTAATGAAAGAAGAAATGGATTCATCATGCAGTGGGCAAGGAGTATGGCAGGGAGATCAAAAGCACTCTATTTATAGCCTACAAACTAAACCCCAATCTTTGTTTTTAGTAGCAACAACAAAGTTGAACATGAGGGCCAAAGCATGATTGCTAGTGGAACCTAGGATCTCAACAGTAGAATAACAGCTTCTGGGGAAGAAGCAAACCCCCAGTGATCTCAGTACAGTGAACCAGATACACTTCATCCCAGAACTGCAAAAAACCCAATGATTGAGTCACAAGCTGAGTAGCAAGGAAATTTTAATAAATTTTCAATTTGGAAAATACTGTATGCTGGGAAGAGAAAGAGAATACCTTTATGGAAGGGCTAAAAATGAATGCACACTACTGCTGGTCCACTACTCTGACCTCAATAAAGCAATAGAACAGTTATTTGAAGTACGGAAAAGGGGGGGAAATGAGGTCTGCATTTTCTTTAATAGGAACTAATTTTCAAGACGATAGATTAATATGACTGGACAAAACATCTGTCACAGAATAGCATGGGAAATGTTGGAATATATTTTAAGCATCTTGCAGGAGCTCTCTTCTACTGCTGCAGATGCCCAGACCACCCAAAGCAAGCAGCTTCCACTGAGAAGTAATAAAGCATGAAAAGGAAGTGACCCAAAGACAATGCAACCTCAAATGGTGTTTGCTACAAAACAGATTGCCGAGTGATCACAGGGTAGGAGAGAAGAATAAAGAGAAAGATAATCAGGATAGCAGAGCCATTGGCTCCACTAGCCATTTTCTAGCCTGCCTCACTTTGTATGGGGACAAAATGGCTTTAGTTGCGAGGCAGGGCGGGCAATTGCATTTCCATCGTCCTGTCTGAACTACTCGTGTTTTATTCCATCCACGCTTGCAGAAGTGAATGGGAAATCTCACCCTCTGCCTCTAAAAGAGCTTACATTACATCTGAAACCCACCCAATAAAGCCTTTCTACGTACTTCATGAAAACAGGATGGTTAATTCAGCATCTGTACATGAAGTTTACACTTCTTCCATGTGCTGTTCCCACAGAAGAGAAAATATATGATGTGCTATGGATTTTGTTGTTTGTTACCATCAAATTTGACCAAGTAAAATATTATCAGGGCAGGAGAGTAAAGGTACATCAGCTGTGAACTGGTGATGAGTGTTAAATATCACAATCTCTGTAACATTCTAGCCCTCAATCAGTACTCTACAGCATCTGCCTTTACTATCTAGAGCTACTGTATTTCTCCTCAGTATCTCTCCCTCACTGAAATACGTCTAGCTGCTCAGTGGAAATAAATCTGCACAGCAAGGAGGCCTTGCTGGGCATCCTGGGGACTTAATGCCTCAACTACAAAAATGAGACTAGTACTGTCCTTTAAAAAGGATTGGCAGACAATGCTGCAGAAGATCATCATGCCATTAATACAAAGTGCCAAAAGCATAATTTTTTATCCTAAGCAATAATAGAGCAAATGATAAATGTTTGGGGTTTTAGCACTTGTTTGAGGCTAGGAAAACTAATATTTTACTTATGTGTGAGGGGGGAAAACAAGCAAAAGCCAGCAGGAATTTTTTTTTGAGTTGTTTAAGTGTTTTGCAACAGATCTTCTTAATGTCCTTCTTTCTAAATTACAAATGTTTAGCTTAGCTATTTCCCTGCACTTCACAGATGATAATTTCTACAAAAGGGATTTATCATCTCCTTACTAGTAGTGTTTGAGTTTGTTTCTTGTCAGTTCAAGCTCAGGTTTAACATAAAACCAGAAAGATGCAGGTAAAGCAAATCGCTTAGGCATACGGGGTGGTGCATTTCTTTGCCTTGTGACTGTAGGCAGCTGGGCCAAGGGCTCCTAACGAAATTCATCCGGATTGTTAACCTCCAGCAGCATGGCCTGTAAAGCAAAGAGTGCAGAAAATCACACAAAGTAGTGCAATCCCGATGCGCTACTGACAGAGGAGTTGGGCAAGTAGGAACTTTGCAGAAGCGGAATAGGGAGGAATGAAAGACAAAAAGCCCTGGCTGAAGGGCTATGGGAGCTGTCATAGCATTTCTGAGGGAGGGAAGATGGCAAGTTGGAAGAAGCTTCACCAGCCACACAGAGAGGCTGCTCTTAGGGTGGGTAATAGGATTGAAAGATTAGTAACCGTGTCGGTCTGCCCTGGGGAGACAGTGGCACAGGAGGCAGGTCTTCTGGCATGTGTGAAGGGATTGAAGTGGGATCTCTACAGCTCCAGCCGAATCGCTTGAGGACGACACATTTCAAGGCACTTCATTACCATGGCCACTTCTTCTTATTCATTTCTCTTGTTAAAAATTACTGACAGTAGAAATAATGGTCATAACATATGGGTTATGTTACGCACCTAAAAAAGACTTGTATGGCACTGATGTTTCCTCCCTCAATACATTTTTTAAGGCTTGGTTGTTGGACGCAGGGAAAGGTAGGAACTACCGAGATACGAAACTCCTGATTAACACTTGGCAAATTTCCATTCCAATTTTTTCCACTACCACTTAAGCTATGCCTCCTGTGAATCAATAAAGACGACATGGAATTGTAGGACTCTTGATCTTCATCCTGGAAATGTGCACCTAAAAAGGACTTTAGGCATTGAAAAAAGACCCACTTAATTTCCCTGCTATTTCTGTATCAATTACTTCAACACATTTTCAGTGGCTTTAGCCAGCTTTTATTTACATTAACCTTACCAGCAACATGATCTAAACACTTGTTTAATGCCTAATATTTATTTTTTGCTGACCTTTGTGGGTATGTCGCTCACAAAAATCAGCCAGTTTGAAAACACTGACTTCTCAAGCATGAATCTAAGCAGTTGGTTGAGCGTGGCTTACCTGGAGTGCTTGGTCTAACGCTTTGGGATTTGGGTGTTTGGGGTTTTTTAGTTTAGTTTACATTTGTGACTGGTAGAATGGGGAGAAGGGAACAAAGACAGTGGGGTATTGCCTGTTAGCTGAAAAAACCCTGCATTTTCCTTCTTGTGCTGTAAGAAGGCATCTTGAGCCCTTGCAGCTTTGCTGTTCCCCTAGTCCTCTCCCACTTGGAGAGTAAGGTAGGGCTGTGGAGGGTAGTTTGGAGATAGATACCTGCCCACTTCATTGCTTCTGCCACCCAGATCTAGAGTTGAAGCCAGATTCTTAGAGCTAAGGACGATTGGAATAACCCGGCAGTGGCTGATAACATGTCCCAGCCTAAGAGGCTGAAAAAGAGAAGGAAAAAACCTTATTAATTTTGTGTTGGTGAAATGGAAATCAGCTGAAGGACAGGGAAGGGTTTGTCTGCTGGGACACGGAGCTCCACAAAGGCAGAGGAAAAACCAGGGAAGGCCCTGGCTGGGGAACTGAGCCGGTGGAGCTGCAACAGCACACCAAAAGCAGGACAAATATGAAAGACGACAGCCCCAGAGACCTGAAATACTCGGCCGTCAGCACTGCCTTTGTAATGGAAGTCCTCTCCTGCTCGCTCTGCCTCTGAAGGGCCCTCCTACCAGGCTGAACAGAGAAGAAAGCCACAGGCGCGTCAACCCTTGGCCCCACTGGCTCCGAGGGGTTTTGTGCCAAGCGCCATCCCCGGCCGCTGAACCCAGAAACTCGCCCTTACGTGTGCCCCAAACCTTTCCTGCTAAGTCCTTCTGCAACGCCACCATTTCTTTGTAGACATTTAGGGAAGGTCTTCTATTTAGGCGAGAAAGCTTTTTGAAAGTGCGAGTTCATGGCTAGCTTGTTTGCACAGTAAAGCTTTCTTTTGAAAGGGAGAAGCCTTCACAGTCCCCGATTTCTCTGGGTGCGTGCTGGGTAGAGGTTTTTACTATCCTAAGTGCTCCTCTAAGGCAGGTGTATTTGATTTTATGGAATGAAACTAATTAGTCGTACCTTTTTCCAATACCAGCTACATTATTTCTGCAAAACTTAAGCTGTATCAGTGCTTAGGATGCATGCAAGTAATACAGGAGTGGTAAAAAGAAAGGAAAAAAAGTATTTTTCCTATACCTTACTCTCTATTTTAATAGAAAACACAATCAGTTCCACCATGTACAAGTATAATATTCCCTGGGTAAAAAGCAGCACTCTACTGCATCTACCTACTTATTGCTCAGTAAATGAATATTGGCTGGGTAAGTGCCGCACCACAGTCGTTCAGGAGTGGTGCAACATTGCCACCGTGTGTTCTGCATTGAGAATTGGTTTTACGGTCTCAATACAGTTACCCTCCTTTTCGTGTTCTTTTAGAGAAATGAGAAAAAAAATTAAGAGCAACTAAGTACTTTCTCCCCAACAAAATATTTTTTTTATTGTGAACTTAGGTAGTGTGAAACAGTGCCCAGAGCATTTTGGAAGTCTTACGAGATGCTCAGCAAGCCCCACATTGATCTTCTAATCCCATTTCTCAAACTGAATCACGTATTTGCTCTCACCCCTTTAACCCTCCTTGTCCAAAAGAAAAACAACTTTTTAGTTAGAGACCTTTCTTCTCTCCCTTTGTCAGCTTTCCCTTAAATCCTGCCCATCCTCCATTAGTCTCTTAAGAGAGTCAGCCAGCACACGTGGGAGTCTCTTACTGCTCTGTTCTCGTGGGGCACAACTTGAGTTAGCAATTAATGACCCCAGGCCTAAGTGGAAAATTCAAGAACTGAAATAGATCAGTTTAGTTTGGGGTTTTTTCCTAAAAACACTGTCTTTAATATTTTTGCTGAAACTGCCAACAGCCTCTTTCCTCGAGTAATGCAATGGAAATCACATTCCAGTTACAGTGGGAATAATTAGCCATACATGACTGCCTTTATGCATCAGTGACATTTTCCATCACCTTTGAGACACTCTTCCATCTTTCAGAGGGGTTAGGTCTTGGCTAACTGATCCCAGCACCAGCAGAGTTCCCAAACCATCTATCTTTGCCTTTCAACAAGATGGAGAATGTTTGGGGTTTTTTCCTCTTGATGAAGAAGACTAAACATTAAAAACAGAACCTGAATGCAATCAAAATACAGCAGGGTGAATGCATATTATATTTTCACTGGGGAGAACTAAAAAAGTACATAAATGTATGGCATCTGTGGTGATAGGAAAGACAAATTTAAATAACGAAAAAGAGGGGTTTTTTGCATAATCCCTATTGATGGGAAGGTAGAGGCCTACATTGGACCATTCATGCCACCGATGCAAAAAGCAAATATGTGTTTGTACCAGCAGTGTGGAAAATAAATACATTTTCTCAGATACATTTACTGGCTGCACTCAGCCAATTAAGCCTGATCATCACAGTCAAGGTCACTGAAGCTACAGTCTCCAGTTAGTCCAAAAGACTGGCAGCAACCAGCTGGGACCAGTAGGGACAGGTCCCAAGTTAGCTCTTTCACTGTATCGGCTCCCTCACAAGCAGATTTGAAACCCATCCTCGGGAAAGTCAATCTTTACTGAATTAAGTAAGTGGTGCAAATTGCACCTCTCTACCTAACACCGGGCAATGTCATGCAGCCATTCTGGTTACTGGCTTTGCCATTCTGGTCAATACTACATGTTTTCACTGGTACACCAGCCTAGAGAGCACATCTGACAGTGCTCCTTGCATACTGCTGTTTTCCAGCCCAATTCTGTCACAATTCAAAATGCTAGCTATTAAATCTAAGATTTCTAATTAAATTAAATCTCTAAATAATGCAGAATGCACTAGCTCAGAACATGCCAGTCCTGTGGTCCTGCACTCAACAGCCACGATTCCGCACCTCTGCTGTTCATTTCTAGCACAGATTTGCCTTCATGCTGCTGCAAGAAAGCTTGCTCTCCTTTCCCTAACCATAGTTACTAGTGTCCTTTTATAAACAAATCCCTCACCAGTTGGCCCTTCTCTAAGAAATCAGAAAGAACAGAGAGCATGCAATGAGAGTATTGTTCCTCACTTGTACAGATTTTTATTTTTCATTGTTTATGGCCTTGGGATATTAGAAAAATGTGTGATAATATTTTATCTGAGTTTAGACAGCTATGACTGAATTCATAAGAGAGATTGTCTGGTGGTGGACTCTTTCCCTTATTATTCATCTCTTGGACATTTGGTTCTACAACTCATCAGAAAAGACCCAGCAGAGCTCAGCATGAAAAGCACGGTGCAGGTGAATACATTCCCAACAGGCAAGATCCATCAAGGAAAGTAAAGTTACCCAGTTGTACTAGTTTAGCAAGACAAGGAAGTGTATATTAACAACAGAGACAGATCAAGAATATTCTTATTTTCTTTCAACGATATAATGTAACATCATTAATGATACAAGAAGAGACATTACTTGAAAATAAAGAATGTGTTCTTTCTTGTAATATTTAGAACATTTGAATTAAAAGTGTCATTTAAAAATCCTATTCTCAGCAAACACAACAAATGTAATTGCTTTTGCTTAAGAGCTTGAGGCAAAAATTGGGTTTAAGCAGCAGCTACTGTAGATGCTACTATGAATTAGCTATCAATAGTTCACAGCTGCACAAGAATTTGAGGATCATCTGTCAGTACACGACAAACAGAGAACCGCTTGTAAGTGTACTCCTCATTTCAGTCCAGGGTGAACAGAAAACAGACCTGAAGCCTGACTATTCCAAAGCAGGGGCTGTCTTAGGGTTCGGGGGTCTGATTCAGTCCCCAGTGTCGGTACAGGCTCTGAAGTTGAGCTCAGATTTCTCCAAATTTTTGACCACAGGAGACATTTCAGACTCTTCACTGAAATAGGCTGTTTGTTTACTCCATTTAGCCTCTCTTCTATATAAAAGGCCCTAATAGCTTTTATGTCACATGCTCCGCAATGAACAGATAATTGCGTCAACCCAGCAAGAGCATGACTCACTAAGTGAGCAATATCCATTTTCAACAGGGCAAAAATATCGGTGCAGGCCCACTTAATTGTTCCATGATACAATTTAGCACTGCTATAGCATGTATTAAATTAATTAAAAGGCTTTCCTTCCCGTCAAAGGTATAATCAAGGCAATTTGCTTCCAAACATAATCAAGAAACTATGCAAGGAAAGCTTAGCAATATGAGCTATTTTTTCATGTGGAAAGTTAATTGATTTTCTATCATTTTTCCCCTCTGGGATTCAAATGAAGCTTTACAAAAGTTGTTGTTCTTTTATGTGTAATTGGTCCACTTGAACTTTTAGAGGTTACCTGCAACTACGCCAGCAAAGTACTTTTTTTCTCTCCTTCTACTGAGAGATTGTATCAACCATCATTAAAAAAAATGACCTGCAGGTCACAGAAAACTCCAGAGTGCTTAAAACAATTAACATTTAAAGCAGAGACACTTTACTGTGAGGTAGCAATCAGTTTCCTCTCCTATTGAATATATCAGCAAACATCTTTCCGAGTGTTAATAAGACGGGGGCGGCTTGAAGAAACACGCATTTTTGTTTCCTCAGTGCTTGGCACCAGAAGTAAAATTCCACCTGGATAAGAAAGGTTAGGGAAGGTGAACTGAAAAGCAAAATTGAACACTCAGTTAAACCAACAAGTGGTAATCAGTCTAGGCGGTGGTATTGTCCCCTAGCCATTCCTTTGGGGAGGACAGGGTGAGGCAGGGTTACGTGTAGGCATGTTTTGGAACAGAAAATAAATAAAAATTACACTCTCCTCCAGGGAGCCTCTTGGTAAGCTGCAGCTCCCTGGAAGTGTCCCAGAGAATTGGCAGTATTACACAAGAGACCAACTACAAGAGACAGCAGTGAAGAGTTTGTGTGTTTGCTCTGTTGATTCTTATCGAGGGATGGGATGTTTCCCATGTGGGATACGTGTGTGTGTGTATCCCCCCTACAGTGGGATGGGAGCATCAAGAGGAATTTAGAGTGACCAAAAGACAAACTATTTTGAAGTTGATCGAACTGAGGTTTGTTCCAGATTATTTCAACCAGCAGCACCTCCCTGTTTGGGTAATACAAATGCTTCATAAAAATACAGGCTTAACTCAATACACATCTATTCAAATTGACAAGTGGCCAACCCAAGGGTTTCAATGGCCTCTTCAGTTCTCAGTAAGGAGAAAGTTCCCTTTTCCTGTTGAAAAATGTAGCAATGCCATACCCTGTTCTCTGTATACTACATTATGCTATATTGATTGCTGTACAGCGTGGCAGTTAAGACCAATAAAAGCAAGAAGAAAAAACAGTAAAAGAAGCATGCCCTGAAAATACAAACTTGGCCGTGGCTTTGGATTCTGGAAAAAAATTAACTTCACATATTCCAAAGTAAGACCAAACGTGATGTCATTTACTTAGGCAAAGAGATCAAGGCTGCACCATGAAGTCATGAGCCACAGATCTACATGCAGACAGAGGTTTTCTCAAAGCCCTAATGCGGTTCCGATCCAACATTCCACTTCAAAATTCTAAATTAAGCTGCTTTTCTAAAAGCAGGGAGAAAAAAGCCATCTCTCCTATCTTACTGTGCAATTGTAATGCAACTAGACTGTTCAGAAAAGCAGAATATTTAAATAATACATCATTTCTCATTTTTGCAAATGCTGGCAGTGATGCTTCATAAATGGGTTGCCAGCCTGTGTACAAATCAAGGGTTTGTAGAGATGCGCTAGAACTAAAACAGTCAGACTGAACCTGCATCACTAAACTAAACCACCCTTTTTTCCATTATCAGAATTGGAATCCCAAGATGGTAACAAACTTAACAAGTAAAATTCTTCAGACTTCAACCATTCATTCACATGTACCTTAGTCTTAAGAGGGAAAATATTAATCAAATCTTAGTCCTGGCTGATGCAGTATTTGGTTCCTATAGCATATTCTCCAATATTTTTTTCAGATTTCTTTTAATTGACCTTAGCAAATCAGCTCCAACAACTTCTCTTTGTGGTACTTACAGAGTCTAGTATATCTGAATTTCAGCAAGTTGTTTTTCCTAAATTTAACATTACTTAATTTTATTTCATTCTTCATTTCATCACTTTGGTTCAGAGCACACCAAGTTACGTTTTTTCAGTATCATCTCTGAAGGATGACTTTGATCTGTTGATTCTGGGGCAGCGAGTGAAAAGTATCAAAAGAATATACATTTCAAAAATGAAATTTGGGGAAGTATAGGATTACAGGTAGTACCATATAAACACTCATTTGAACATTTGTGATCAGAGCCTAATCCTGCCAATTAGTAAATGCTCTCAGTTGCAAGCACCTTGTAAAACACACCCCGTAATGAACAGTATTACCCCCGGAACAGTAGCCAGTTGAATTTGGATAGCTTGTTTGCCAGCACACTCATACATGTGGGTTTGGGGGTGGGGAGGGCTGTTACTCAGCCAGCTCTTTTGACAACCAAGATTCTTGTACAAATATTGCAAAAGAATCAAAAGCAAGACATCGAGCATCACATTCGGAGCACGGGCAGTGTTTGGCTGCTCAGTCAACCTCTCTTCCCACTAGCTCCTTTCTTCCTGCTCTCAGCAGAAAGATACCCACTAGGCCATTATTTTTTGTACAGTTTATTTTATTAATGTTCATGCATGGCAAATAAATCTGTGGAATGCAGGAAGTGTTTCACAACCCGAAACAAAGAGCCTTAAATGGATCACAATTTTACTGTGGGAAATGCCATTCAGCTAGTGCAAGCTGTCAGTATTTTTGACAGTCTGGATTTTGAAATATGTTAGTTAACAGAAGCCTTGGTGGGCAGAGGAGCTGAAGTGTAAGCGGCTGACTTAAACAAAGGCAATCTGGAATTAAATTTTCATTCAGTAAGCAGGCTGACCATTACTTGCATTTTCCTGATTGTTTGGTTTTGAAAGCTTTGCAAATGCTAAGCTTGTGCATGAAATACTAACGGTGCTTTGATGTTTCCTGGCCCAGACACCAGCCTTCCATCTTTTTTAAATTTTATCCGGCAGGAAAGTAGCTCATTGGATTAATGTAGTGTCTTGTCAAGTTTAGGAAAGCTAGTTGTAAATCTGACATAGGAAAGACAAAAACAAAAATAAGGAAAAGAGGATGAAAAAATGCATTTCAACATTTCTCTCTCAAAGAACAAATGGGCAATCTGCAGCAAATCTAAATGGCAGAATCACCACTTCCAAGTAATCAGCAGAATTTGTCCTCTAGCTAAGTTATTCTGAGGAGCATAAGCAACATAATAAATGACACTTGCCTCTTTCTAAGAATTATGCATATTATATTGCATATTACAAGGTTTTACACATACGGACAAAAAAAGCACATGGATTCAAGAAAACTTATTAAACTTAATGCTTACTCGCTACAAGTACACACCTGCACTCCAGAAACAGTGCCACCAGAGTCCTCAACCACAACAGCCACAAAAGAACAAACTCTGTTGTAACATATTATAGAATGAGGCTAAAGCCTTAATTTATGGTGTTAGCGCTGCCACAAAATACACTGAAGAATTCCGCACAATTTTTAATCTCATTCTAATGGCTCAAGAGATAATAACTGTGTTGTAAATCCACATGAATTACAAAATGATTACACTAATTTTTCAGTTGGGCATTCAAAGCTTCTCAAGAATTGTACGAAGTCAACAGAACATTTTAGTGTGGTTCACTCTCTAGAAAAATATAATTTTCCATGTAATTGTACTACCTTTAGAGTCTTTTTATCCATTATCTTCCTATAGAGTGCAGTTATTCCAATTGTTACATTCCATAGGTTCTTTTTATATAGACAGGTCCCTGACTGCTTTGGTTTTTGTAAACCAGATGAGTACTACGCATTTGCTTGAGAAATGTTTGGTTAGAGATATTTAAAGTAGAGTGCTTACTTCCCCAAAGTTTGGGAATATTCAGATCACAGAGGGCTTTGAATATAGAGAGAGAGTTTCCACAACCTGAAATTCAGTGTGAAGTAAGATTTAGAGATTTTGTTCGGATCTATCTTTGCTTATTATTTTGAAACGTTTATGTGGATAGATGTACTGAACAAGACACCACAGAACACATAAAATTATAGATCGTTAATCAGGGGAATTTTATTATCTGTCCTTTTTGGAAGTGCTGTAAATGAGACAAATATTTCTGCATTTTCATAAGGCATTAAAATTGATTTCCATTTTAACTGTGGGGCACTGCAATTGCAAATAAAGTAGCCTGTCTATAAAAATGACAGTACCTTTTAACACTTGCTTTTCTTCTTGCAAACTTGTCATAAACAAGCACTAAAACTACCTCCAGTCTAACTCCGTGGCATTTCACAGCTCATACACCTGCAACGTTGGCTTACAGGACCTTGCCAGCAAAACACCAGGTGTCACCTCCAACAGCCAGCAATCACAAATTTACCAAACTCGTCATCTTTCGAGATGTTCTACAACTTAATACAATTTCAGAGAAAACTGTCGTGTTTTCCCAAGGGATGGGCAGACATTTAGCACCTGGGAGACCCGCACGTGCCCGAGACCAGCAAAGGCAGGCGCCTTTCCGCGGCAGGGAGCATCCCTGCAAGAAGAGCCCGGGACACACGTGGCCCCTCACGTCCACCTGTGCCAACAGACACCTCGCCACAAGAAAGCACGCTGCGGTGGGAATGCCTGTCACTATCGCAAGCGCTCGGCTCCGCGGTGCAGGGTGCTCACCTCCCCAGGCCAGCGCAAACCCGTATCGCCGGTTTCCTCGCTTTACTGGGTGGCTTGAACACGCCGAGGCTGAACTGCAGCCCTGAAGGAGGGTAGTAAGCCGCTGGTTCAGCACAGCCCCAGAAGGTGAACGGGGTCTGGTGAATCTCTGCCCCGACCCTTGTCAGCCATCACTTTTCCATCGCATGGCTTCAGGAGTATCACATTCACGATGGTTGTAACACAAATCTCCGCTGAACGGAGGTGGATAGCCGCACTCAGCTAAATTATTCAGCAGGTTGGACTGTGCACAGAGCCCCGGTACAAGACTGACGGTTCAGCTTCTTCGGTCAACTTTTGCAGACTCTTTCTTCGCAGGGCTGTAAGAATTCATACCCACGCAGGACCAGGCTAGCGCTTAGACTCCTGAGTAAAACTGAAGGTAGAGGACAACAGGATACAAATCAGCCTGCTATCCAAGCAGACACGTTGACACCAAGCGGCTGTTTAGCCACATCAGGACATACATGAAGTTGCTGAATAACTAGGCATTTGGACTTATTTTAATTTCTGCATTTAGTGTTGCATTACTACCTGAGAGTCCACCATTATAAGAAAGTATGTGTTTTTACAAAGGATGTCAGATCTTTTTAAAACAATTCCAAGATAAAGCAAAGTACACTTTCAATCCTTGCCAACATGCAGAGGGGAGGGAAAAAAAAAAACCTCTAAAGGAGGTGGGAATCTTTAGTAGTTACGTATGTAATCAAGTTTCATGATTTGAACAGGACTTGAAAATGTATGTGAGGTTTTTGTTAAAGCAAAAAGCAATGTTCTAAGCACACACCACTACAGAAACTCCAAAATGACCTCTGTAAAATTAGTAACTGAACAGTTAAAGACACGGTTTCTACATTTCATTTCCATTGGCTCTGCATTTAAATATTTTCCCATCATGATAATGGGTCATATATAGCTATATATTCAGTAAAGTTAAATCAGGAATTGATTTGTCTCTGTATTCTTTCAGCTAAGACTGTAAATAGCAGGGTCCTGTCTGCTCTGTATGAATACAGATGGCCTCAGTGGAGTTCTGCCAGTTTATAGCAGCAGAAAATCAAGGCCAGAGGATCAAAGGGTCTTTTCCATAACAGCAGGGATTTGTTTCCATGCCATCTTCTTCAAAAGGTTCCGAATTATCCGGTGAGTACTCTCCATACTAAAATTATTTTCTTTCAGTGGCACTATGTATATACAAGTGTATATAATGATACCTTTTTGCATTAATAGA
Source organism: Buteo buteo (assembly GCF_964188355.1). Taxonomy (NCBI): domain Eukaryota; kingdom Metazoa; phylum Chordata; class Aves; order Accipitriformes; family Accipitridae; genus Buteo; species Buteo buteo. Next base: position 50,516,049 of record NC_134176.1, on the reverse strand, counting down.
AGTATATTTAGAACCATAACAGTATCTGAATCAGACAGATTTGTCTGCATCTCTTTTCATTTCTTCAATTTTATCTTATTCTTTCACACCCATTATCTCAGCAAATAATTACTCTTCCTTTTACACCTACAAGGAGTAACTCTGAGCATTAATAATATCCAAGCTTGCACCACAGCCAGCCAAAGAAACAACCCTTCAAGTTCCCGCCCCAATGGAAGGACTACTACACTTCCCGTAAAACGCAAGGAGTTCCTCCCCATAACTCAGGATCCTTCAAGGCTGTGGAAAGAAAAGTCAGTATCCTTCTGGCAACACCCAAGTGAGCAACAAGTTTAATACAGGTAAGCTCACTGACTGATATGGATGCATATCTCTACTGCACTTTAGACATCAATGAAGTCATGAATACAAAGGGATTAGAGAGACGCATCACACAGCCTTCACTTCCAATGCGTTCACCCAACATCAGAGATCTTGCAGGTCAAAATCCTTGTCAGTGTGGTAGGGAGAAAATCGTATTCCTTACTGCAGCGGCCCCTAAGTCGATTCCAAGTAGCACTCAAAGTTTCCTGTTCCATGCTTGAGTTTTGCCTTTAATTCTTTCGGAAAACAGGAAAAATGTTTAGAAAAGACCATAAATAGAAAAGGAGAATGTCCCTCACCAACCCCTGCTGAAAATATTAAATATTAAAGAGAATACAAGCTACAAGAGGAAAATATATATATTATTCAGACTCCAGAACACCTTGCAAACATTAAAACAATTCCAGGTAATTAACTCCATGTACATGTATGAAATTTAATATGCACATAAAGTATGTTCTTAAAAATGACAAGCTGGTAATGGGGAAGAGGAAAATATGCCTCCTCTGTGAAGGATAATCAGATGAAAGGTACAAGCCAAAATCAACCACAAGGGCAGGCCAATAAAATGTCATGTGCAGAAAATGTAGTCTACGTTGCCTCATCTCCACTGTGATATTCATCTCTGTTAAAAAAGAGAAAAAAATCTTACTCATGTGTGGTGTAAACGTAAGTAAGTGAATTATCCCCATTTCTCTGCGTAAGATGGATGTCACTAAAGAGCTCCAATATTTTTGGGTATTCTGCAACTAAGTGTTTCTCTATATCAAATGGAACCATATAATGACTATACTGAATGACACTTACGGAGCATAATAGGTACTCTGAACATTTGGTAAGAGAATCACCTGCCTAAGAGAGAAGGAACTGAACGGCTGGATGTATCTCTAATATACAGGGAAAAATTGATAATGAATAGAAAATGCACTTAAGAGATTCCAGAGCTGATTTGGCCTGAAGATTATTATGAGCCCCTGGACAAGTTTTCTCATTGACTCTACTGGCAATAGGATTCCAACAGGACTGATCTATAGTTTGTGTCTTGTACCTTTCTAAAAAAACACACAGAAAAGTGCCGAATTCATCATTCTACAAACCCACAAAAGTTCACCTTTATTTATGGTTGATTCTTTGTCTGCAGGAGAGCAAGCTCTGTACACAGAGGTCTCCTAGATTGAAGGTTCCTTTATCTTTGCTATACATACATACATTAATGAGGTCGTCTCTCTTATTTTTCTGTTGAGGCTTTTAAAGGCTGACCTTGCTATCTTTCTACAGTAGTTCTCAACTTCTTCCTCCCAGATTTGCTTGTGGAGCTCTTCCAGAACTTACTTCTTATCCCGCCCATTTATACACATTATCTGTGTCTTCCAGAAGAAGATGGATTAATAATTAGATCTGCCTAAGAATTTTTAGCTGAATGTTTCACTGGAAAATTCCAGTTGGATCTGAAACACTTAATTCAAAATAACTTGGGTTCAACAAGACACTTCACTGAATTCAAATGAATACACATTAAAAAAAAAAAAAAAAAAGTTTCCTAAACAGCAGTAGCATCTGCTATATAGCCAATTGCATCAAAAACTGTTTTAACTACTGCACACACACCCTTTTGAGTGTAGATGTTAAAAATATATTTCTCATAACCTTCTACCAGCAAGTTCCTATACAGGCCAGTTTTTCTATACAACATACTTCTAGTTTTATATCACTCTCCTTAAACATCTTGTCTGAGACCACTTTCTTTTCTGTTTTTTGTTAATCTCACTTTTAAATTATATCCCCCTAATCAAGGTAAATACCATTCCTCAAAACAAATGCTATTCAGATTTCAGTGGTGCGTGATTATGTTCTACAAAATTACTGATCCACAAAATTTCCTTTGGAGCATCGAAGCACCCTTCTTTGCTTTTAGAAATTGCTGACAATGGAGCAGCCAACCAGCCACAGGGATTTCATCCAGAGCCTTTAAACAACTTGTGGTTTGGTCTCTAGTCTGTCTGCTCAGGCACTCTTCCCATATTCATCATGTTAATCACCCACTTCAGAAATAATGGAGAAAGGCCAAGGACAAAATGTTAGTCAATAAACTTTAGCTACTGTAGTTATACCAGAAAATGACCAATAATATGATTCAGTGTTGTGATGTTAAACCAAGCCTCAACACCAAAGGTTCTACAGTAAGCTGAAAAAAATCAATTCTAAGCACCTCATAGCAAGAGTAGATACTACCTTGTGTCAGAGATGCACACTCTTCTCTCCCACCCATACTACCCGACCTTTACTCAACTCCAGAGTTTGCTGTATTTCAGTGATGTTGAGTGTAAGCCATAAGCTGGTATTTGGAATCACCTCCTGTAAAAAAATGCAAAATCTGACAGCCTTCCAATGCCATTCCCTTTAATGGATGAGATCACTGTTTTTCCCTCTGTGTGGAAGGCTTTTTGTAGCAGTTCATGTTTAATTGTTAGGAGTTGCACCACATCAGTTTTGATCAACTGAAAAAGTTTATTGCAAACAGGAATATTTATTTCTCTGCAGAACTGAAGTAACTCAAAAGACAAAGAAAAAAAACAGTATTTCCAGATTTATTCATTCATTTAACTCTGTATATTTAAGTCTTATAATGATATGGAAAGAGTTTATAGACTGATTTGTCAGCTGCAAAAAGCTCTTATTTGCATTACTGAAAGAACCAGGTAAAAGGCAGCTTTAGGACTAGCTTTGCACTAGTCAGGAACTGGGTCAGTACAAAATATAAGCAAGAGTAGGCATAGAGCTATTTTGAATTCCACCAGCTTGTTTTGGTCCTGTGGAGCAATTCCTCTAGCACACCTAGCCTGAGCCAATACAGGATTCACCCCGCTCGAGGATTTTTCTACAAAAGGGAATTTATGGCTGTCATTTGAGACATCCTTCCAACTGCCTTGTATCACCTGGAAAACAACAAAGTAGTGGAGCCCTGGGGCCTAACAATACTAAAGGTCACTGATCTACCCAAAAATCCCCTTGGGTTTGGGGACAAATACAGACCTCCTTAGCCAACCTGAATGCCTAAGCAAATCAGTGTACAGACATAAAAAGGATGGAAATACTTCCTCTCTAGATGAAGGGCTACTATACAAGCAACTCTGGGCAAGCACCATCTTCCTATTCTGTCATCATTAGGAATAGGAGGAGATACAGGGAAAGGCAACCTCAGGCTCGAAGGCACCTTCGTAGAACAAACAAAAAAATCTTGAGGAATTAATTTACTGGCCACATAGATAAAAAACCACTAAATAAGGGTACAATGAAGAGCTAGATTTACCCCCTAAAAATGTTATTTCAACAGCACTGCACAGAATGCCTTTGACTCAGTCTTCAGCTCATGCTGACTTGACATCTGTCCCCGTTTTCTTCTCTTCAGACAACTCTGTAATGGCCTTCAGCTCAGCTTCAGAGAACTTAGGGGTCAGTGCCACATTGTCATAATCAAATTCTTCATCAAGTAAGAATGGTTGAACATCATCCCCTAGTAGCTGTAATGAGGAAAAACACATACATAAATAATATTGCTGCAAGTGATGATAAGGGAGCTCAAAATATAAACTTCTAATTAATATTTAATTAAACTATTTTTTCTGACTCTAGCACTCTCAGCTGATTAAGGTCTTTTTAAGTAAAAGAATAAATTCAATTATTCAATTTGACCTAATTTAAGCCATTTAATGTGCCCCATTTGTACTGTACTGTATCTGAATGAATATCATTAGCTAATTTTGCTCAAGGCAAGGAATCTGAAAACCTCCCTTGCACACATCTATTACATTCCTGCCACTTGTAGCGGCTGGGCTGTGGGGATATGGACAAGTTATGTACAGCTATGTTAAATTTCAAAGACAGATTCCATATCCTTAAAATTTGGGCTAGTATCACATAAAGCTTCAGTGTACACGCATCTGATACTAATGTAACATGCTTCCCAGAACACAGCTTCAGCAAAGGAAATGCCTGCAATGAGCAAAATGACACATAATCAATTTTCAGACTCTAATAATTTCTTTTCACCATCTCAGAGATAAGCAATTGGCTGGTTTGGATTTCTTGTGCGGTGAATAAAGAGTCTTACTGCATTTGCCAATATTTGCTTTGTTGACATAGTGTATAGCATTGCTGTATTGCTTCTCATTGAAATATCTTAGAATAAACGCTCCGCCTATAAAATAAAATAATGAAAACAAATAACTATGGCGTGCTGCACGCTGATAAGAAACTGCAGGGGGCCATGACACAAAAGATTTATGGTAACCAGTTACATAAAATTAATTCCAGAGCTACACAGGCGACACATCCTCACTGCCCAAACTGTACAGGAATGCTCCCTATCCTTTGAGAAGTTAATATAAAATGTCTAGAAATTTCAACCATGAAAAATAGCACAACTCCTCAAGGGCTCTCTGTTTCAAAGATTTAAGTACTTCAGTACCAAATCAGCAAAACGTTTAAACACAGGCTTATTTTTTCAAACTTCTGATAAATCCTCAATGAAGCCAATGACTACTGACGCATTTGAAGTTAAGAATACACTTATTTGTTTTGCTGAAAGGCAGGAAGAACACTCAGCATCTTATGGTCACTGCTCGGTTTAGAAGGCACAGTATCCCACACAATTTCTGGTAACATTTTGTAAGAAGCTATATTGACACAGTTAATGCCATCTAATAAGTCAGAGAAGAGGTAGCTGGATTCCTTTCCGGTGGCTGGGCACCTGACAGACATGGCAGCGAGTATCTTGCAAGTATCTACATTCTCTATTAATAAACTGTAATATTGCCTGACTGATCAGGAAATATTTTTTCTGGTTTTGTATAATTTTATTAATCATCTGTAATGCTTAATGTTCTAGGGACTTGGCTTACATTGGCTTCAATAGATGCTGGAGCATATAAATCATCCTAGATGCAGACCTGTAGACCATGGGCATTTATAAATGAGAAAAACAAACGCTGTGGATAGAGTTGGTCTAGAAAACGGCATTCATTCTGCATGCAAAGGTTATCTTGCCTATGTCCATAGACTATCCCAGGTAAACCATCATTAACTTTTATAAATAGCACATTCAAGAAATGTTTACATGAGACAAAGCCTGCACACAAGCTCTCTTTCCCATTAAGGCCAAGGTCATTAAGGCTCCTCTCATCTTTTCCACAGGCAAAGCCTTCTGAAATTCCATGCCAGTAAGGGTACCACCAACTGGGTAACAACTGGTACCAGCAACTGGGGTTCATTACTATCTGTCTGTCCTTCGCAGAAACCCAAAACATTCTTCTAACATGTGATGCAATGCGCAAATCTTTTTCAGTTAGTTTGGTTGTAACAGTATTTGTTACCACATCTATAGGTAACTAAGCTAAGAAGAATTTAAATTACAATGAGGTTTCATAGGAATTCCACAAAAAAAAAATCTATTCTTCCTCTACCAACATAGTTATGGAAAGTAGACACACATTCACTATGCCCTTATGTTGACCTTCATGTCATTTTATGCATGAACATTTTAAGCAGATGCAGAGAAATACCAGAAAAACTTTTGTTTAAAAACTCGACCCCAAAATGCTAACTGAAATTAGATGCCAAAGTAGAACATACCTGACTTCACTGTTAACAATTCTTCTGGTACCCACTCCTTGCACATTTGAAAAGTTTATTCACATTGCATATTTATCAGCATGCTTCATCTCTCAAACGAGTACTCAAAGCACTAGGGATTCTTTTTTTTGCTTCTTCTCCCAAGAAGCCATTCACTTCAACCTTCTACACAGGCAAGCGATCTAAAATTTTTATACTGCAAACTGCAATTTTGGTCTATTTCAAAAGGAAGACATTTTGCAATAGAACACTGAATCCTCTGAGCTGCTCAAGTTATTATCTTGTTATTTTTGCCTAAGGAGCTGAGAGAAATATGTGAATTTCAGGTGTCTAATTTAACATCTAATTGAAATCTTTTTGAGAGCTCTCTGGGAATAGAATTTTGCTCTATTAGAAAACTGCCAGTTTGCTTAAGATTGCTCCTGTGATTTACCTTCTGAAGGAAAAATCGTTTTCATTTACAGTTCCTGCATGTCCAAATTAAAGGGGAAAAGAATGTAATATTCATATTAGTAACTGAAGTATTTTGCTAGAGGCTGTTTTACAAAGTAATGTTGTAAATAAAATACCTTAAAGTTGAGACTTTCAAAAGCCTATTAATAATTGGCAACTCGGTTCTTTTTATTAATCTGTGTGGAGTTACAGTTAACTGAACAGCTTGTCTCTGTCCTTCTAAAACCTTTATTTCTGTGTAATTATGGCACTCTATGATTCACTTGTTCAAATTATGTAAAGGATGTACATACACTCACCAATGATTTTATTGTATACTCGAGGGAAAACTTACTAGTTCAATAACAATAGGTAAAAAAAGGCAGAGAAAGGCATGTATGCTATTATGTCATATAAGCTTAATATATACTGGGGTACTTGGGAGAAAAAAAATGTTTGTCTTGAGCTTGGGGCACTGGATAGGGAGTCAATAAATCTTGACCAATTTTCCACTTCTGTTTCAGCATTCTGGACAAGTCATTCAATCTCTGTGTCTTTACTGGCCTCTGAGAAGATGTAAGTCTTCCATCTTCCTTCACTTAGTCAATCCTGTCTTTAAATTCTTCCTTGTTCTTGTTCCATTTATGCATAGCACTCAACAGAAACAAAGCTCAGTTGAGGCCTATCAGCAAAACCTTAACAAAAGGAACTCAGCGGAAGCTGTATTTTAGGTGATAAATGCTGCCATTCCACAGATAAAGGTAAAATGATAGGCATGGTAAATACTTTTTTGAATGCTCAAACTAAAGATAAACAAAGGAGAATAGAAGCGTAGAACTCATCTTTCCTAATCCCAGACATATAAAAATTAGGCTTCTAGATTACAGTAGTCACTTAGTCAAAAAAGACCCAGCCTGAGAGTCAGCCTGTGGACAGAGATGTATTAGATCTTAGGACAAATGCCTACAGCAAGTGGGATGAATCACGTTCTGGAGGTGCTTCTCTCCCCCTCTTGACGACAGAAGGCCTACATTGGACTAAATTTAAAGCTGAAGTTAGGTGAGATGAATCCCACTTTGAATGCATGATAATAGTGAGTGGATGGAAAATACCCATTCAACTGCTCTCATATGTATGCAGGGGGGAAATAAGAACAAATAAAGACCCTAAGAAGCAGATAATATGACATACTGTTAATTAAAAAAACTACAATGTCTTTTATGAAAAAAAACTATTAAATAGAAATAAAGGAGAGACTAAATATCTGGGTAGGGAAGGTAAATGTTCTATGATAATGTACTTCAACTCTGAAGTGAATGCTGTTTCAATTTGCAGTGGCCTGTGGGAGGTCATGTATGCTGTACTGTCGATACTGAGATCCAGGAATATAATAATGTCTAAAACCAGGGAAGAAAGACAAAGCAACATTGGTGGACAACACAAATAATTTGCTGTGTCATTCACTAAGCCTCTTCCCAACAGCTTTTGACAGAAAAACATTTTCAGGGAGACAAGTTGTTCTTTAACAATTAGCCAAGCTATACACTGGGTCTTAGCAGAGCTTCTTTTTTTAAACTTTCCCTAGCAATACGTTCAGAGATACACACCCTCTCCTGAAGTCCTTCACAAATCTGTCCACAGCATAGACATCTGACTTCCTACACTGCACTACTAAACTTGTTTATTTTTCATAGGGAATGGTTTTCCATTCTCTATGAAAACTGACTAGGCAGCCACATTCTGTTGCCCTTCCCTAGCAGATCTGTTTTGATGGACAGAGAACACTCTCATTTCAGAGCAGGGATGTTTCCAGGGAAAATCTTTTTCTCTTTCTAAACTAGTCCTGCCATAAGCAATGCAAGACTTCACTTTCAAGGCAATGACAATTTGAAGCACTGAGGGATTTTAAAATGGACCTGTTCAGTCTTGACAGTTCTGAAAATCAGGCCACAGCTATATTATCTAAATGAAGGCACAAATATGTGTATAATTTAAGGGAAAGACTGCCTTCATCTTGAGCAGCCTGGCACCAACCAAACAGTTGTGAAAATCTAAGTCTGTCTTCTTGAAAAATGCAGCAACCCCTAACCGATGTAATAATACTCAGTTTCTTTTTCATAACCCAACTTTTCCTCAAATGGAAATGAATTTTGCATGCAGTGGGATCTTCATCTATTTTTCATGAATTATAGTTTAAAGAGTCATATGCAATCCTTTATGAACACTGCAGGCTGCTACAACCCTCCTTCTTCTTTGGTTTTATACAGAAGTTATCAAATGAGAAAACTATAAAACCTCATCCTAGGTGGTTTTTTTGTGTGCCAGTGGATATTTCTCAAGGCAAAAACCTTGAATTATGTCAATCCTTAGGGAAAAGAGTGAGTATTTTTATTCACAGAACGGTGGGTATTAAAGCTTGAAAGGTCAATTTAGAACATTTACTTTTTCCCAGAGCAGACTTGTTCCTTATAGTAAAGGGTTTATTGCAAAGAACTAAACACAATTGAGCTCAGGAAAGGAGGCACCATATGCACGGCTATAACATCAAACCTTCATTGGTCACACGTCATTTATAAACTTGATTTAAGCCTCATGGGACATCAATAAGCATATGAAACTATCAAAACTGGCCCATTTTAGCCGGAAGCTAACTTCAGCTTCTATTACAATCATCAGGCAGGGGAAAAGAGTGGTGAAGAATTCCCTGCAATAGAAACATCTCCAAAAGTTAATGCTCACACTGACTATTTGGATAGGAAGCTTAATGACTTAAAATAAGCCTGTGAGCGATCCATACCTTCTGTTCCAGTTTGAAAAGAACTGAAATTCTGAGGCAAAATGGCAATTCTAAATTAAAGCTTGTATTGATTGTGTCTCTTTAAAAGACTCAGACTCCATAATGCAAACCTCTCCACACCAGACTTAAACAATGCAGATCCTCAGCAGCATCTTGCTACTCATTTCCAAGAAGACAAATCCCAATTCTGATCACAATATATTCTAAAACCTCTTTTTCTTTTAAATGTCACATTGAAGGGAAATCATTCACTACCTCCTTGTTGCAGAAGTTGGTTCCTATATTCAGCCCAATGAGAACTGCAGGATGTTATAAGATCATGAGATCACTGGAAAATTAAGTGGCCCATCATTCTACATAAGTAATGATTTGTTCAAAGGTCAGAAAGTGCAAGAGTTTACTTGAATATTCTGTGAGTTACACCAGTTAAATATGGAAAAGCCCACAAACAGTTTGAAGTATTGTAGTATACATTTTGAAAATGTAGGATTATATAGTAGCAGTGTGCAAGATAAAATAGTACCTTTCTATTAGAGTGTTTATCACAGTTCTTAATGCATTTAAGAATTCATTATTAATTTAAAAATGAATAATGTGATTTGTTAACTCATAGCAGTTCCACACACTCCATCTATATCACCCTGTTCTTGTGGAAATAGCATTAGAAGCCAATAGGTAAAAAAAACCCATGCCAAACCCCCAGTGTTTAAATAAATAAATCTGACCTCATACCTCTTGGGCTTTGCTGTCCAATGGCTGTGGAACTGAGAACGTTCTGAACTTCGGTTCAATAGGCTTATCAAAAAAGGGTGTACAATAAGTCACTGTCTCTTCCACCTCTCCTGGGAGAACTAATGACCCTGCTGAATAAAAAATAGTCAACTTTAACCCTCCACTCAATGTATAAGCTAGCAAAATCCTGTGTAAAATCCCATAGTGTTCAGACACAGGCAGAAGCTTGTTAATCAGTGTACTGTACTTATTGTTGCATAATATATAATATAGGCAGCTATCTTTAAAATGGATCCATGCAGTCCTGAGCTAAAATCTAGATAATAAAATATACTATACTAAGGAAAAATCAAACTCAGTTGAAAATAGACAGGTAGCTCTTCTTTCTTGAGGACAGTGAATTAAAAATCTGGATGTAGATGCTCCTGAACTCAGAGAACACCTGAGATTAGATTCATCTCTTTCATAACAAAGAAGGAAGATCCTGAGCAGAGATGTCTGCAGTAGGAGTTATAAAATACCAGACTGAATCCTTGTCTTGCCATTGATTAGCTGGGCAGTCTCGTTCAATTCTCTTTTGCTAGAGTTTCACCACCCGTACATTGGACATAAAGAATCTTTGCAAAGCATCTTAACATGACTGTCCTTAAACATTAGGCAAAAATACCTGGTAGAAGTACTAACATTCACCACTACAGTGCCAGATGACTCTCGATACTTGAGAGGACTTCCCTATATCTGGGACACAGCAACATGTAACCTTTCCACACGGGTAGGATTTGGTCCACAGTTCATAAGTGCACAGGCTTTCTGAATCACTTTTCCTTTACATACTTAAGCAAAACGTTCCTTCTGGGAACAGCGGGCTTGCTTTCTGTGACAACTCAGACTGATATGCCTTAGGTTTAGAAATATCTTTTAACATGAATCAATCTCAGCTCTGCTACAGCACAGGTGTGTCCATCTTGTCTCGGAAATGTTTTTATGAAGGAACTTAAGGGGACCATGTCTTGCAATTTAGTCGAAGGATTACTTAAATCTACCTACTATTTTTTCTGGCTGATACACAAGTTTCTTTACAGCTTTATACTACATTTTAGTAGCTTGATTTCCTCTTGAAATCTCAGAATAAATTTTCAAAGCATTGCTTAAATGTTAGTTAATGGAACCAATAAGAGGCTACATAGATGCAGAGTGAAAAGGAAGAAGTGGCTATTTATCTCTACCTGCACACTTTTACCACAGTAGTGGAGTTACAGACCTCTCATTCTCCTGTAAATCTGCATTTGAAAATAATTATTTCCTAGCTAGGCCTTCGTAAAAAATCCATGATAGAATTCTTCATTTAGTTTTCTTCTAGGAATTGTGTACTACTTCAAAGCCAGCAGGGCTTTGGACTTGTAAAGTAGAATGTTCTTTAAAAAAGAGCTGAGTTCATTCCCTTGGGTATCTCGTTCCTGGATTTTTGTCTTTTGGTTCATGATTCACATACAAGTGGTTTCCAGTTTTCATCCCTATTCTCTTGGTTGCTTATATCTATCTCTAGTCATCTACGTGCTTTCAGTACTTGTTCTCAGTGTAGCATCTGATCTTATTCTGCATCAGTTGTATGAGAAAGCTTTCTGAAAAGAACAGTGCAGTTCACAGGCATATATGCTACGTCTTCACATGTTCTGCAACTGCTTTTTTTGATCTTTAGTAACTTGGGTCAAAACTATTTGTAGACAGAAGAAAGATGTGAATGCTCATTTAAAGGCAATGGCATTGTTTCAAACTTGCACCCTAAATACATACCCTCACTGAAGGAAGGAAAGCCTGGACATCAGGAGGTTTGTATCACCTCCTGATACAAACACTGATTATTTCTGTACCAAGAGCTTCCCCCCGCTTCAACAGACCAATCTGCGGAGAGAAGACGAGGAGGAAGCACTGTTATACAACAGTTTGGCAATGGCTCTGAAAGACAACTCTTTAAAATTTAGGACAACAGAAGGAAATTTATTTTTGCTTTTAGCAAGAAGTGCTTGTCATACTCAGAATGACAATTCCACTATTTTAAGGCTCGTTAGTAATGCAAACAATGTATCAAATTCCCTTCAATCACCCCATAAGAATGTGGTAATCAACCTTTGTTTGCCAGTAGACATGCCAGAAATGAGCTTTGTCTCTCTATCCTGGCTGCGTGACAGCATATGAAAGTCTAATCGGTAAATGCTGCTTTCCCTGATAATGTTTAATCAAGAAACTCCTTCAGAGAGAAAAATTACGGAGTTTTGACAGTCCTCCTTCTCAGTGGGAGCTCCCAAAGGAACTGTAGGCTATTGTAAGTTCTAGCCAGTACCTCACAGCTCGTTTAGGCTGATGCTACAGCACTAGTGGATGATGATCCTAATTAAGCTGCTAATTATGTTCTCTGTGGAGGTGATTAATTAGCCTTGGACACTGCCAGCGGCACCATATATAGAGATAACTGAGCAGGGAGTGATACCAAAAATCTGAGAAGAGATTTTGAAATGTACCTCTCATACCACGAAGAATCAACTGATATGGCAGTGAGCTCTGATGATTTTACTCAAGTCCAGCATACTTTAATGAGGGCTTATCTGGAAACTAAGCAATTTTCTTTTCTTTAGTCCCTCCCCCCCCACACGATAGAGTCACAGAAAGTGATTACCAAATCTGTGAACACTGCTGAGTTGTGGGGTTTTGCTCATTGTGCACCACTGACATTAATTATAAGTATAGAAAAAAAGAACCTATTGGCACAAACCTTATTTGAATTTTCAAGAGTGAAGAAGTTCAAAGTCTTGTCTATATCTTTAGTTTCACTGTAGCCAAATGATGCTCAGCTATAGATACGCTAACACAGGTTCTACCACTTTCAGACACTACATTTCACAAAAATGCTGTTGATGGGGAGCTGAGGAGGAAGGTAGTGATAGCGAAAAAAGCTTAAAAGCTAAATTTTGCTGTCTCCTCTGAGTCTCAGGCTTTAGGGTGTTAGCCCCAAAGAGCTGCCTAGTGTGAAATCATCTTGAGGCAGTGTTAAATGGATTACAGAGACCGGAGGAGAAAAAAAGAAAGAGATCCAACAGTTCGGGGGAGCCCCACACTGGAAAAAATCCACATAATTTAATTCCGAATCCTCCTCCTCAACCTGATTTTTCTGGACATAAATATAAGCTGAAAATATAAATGGAAAGGCAGAGATTATAGAAAGTAACAGATATTGATATAATTTGCCTAAAGAATGATTTAAATAACAGTGGTGCTTGGCCTCAGCTTCAAAGTAACTGAGTCACTTGGGTTAATCCTCAACCTCTGTGGGTTACAGAGAACTGGGAGCTTGAAAAGACAAGTTTACAGTACCTCAGGGCTCCAAGCTGTATTAGGATGGGACTCTGATATCCTTGCCTATGCAGCCTCATCCATACATTTAATTAGTCCTACTTTAATCTTCTCTTGTATTTAAAAAATTGCACACTCAAGGTCTCTAGACATGCTTTTTACATATTTTGTACTTCATGCAAATATTACCTATTATTACCTAACTATCCTTCAAGCCCTGCAGCAAGTGATTTGTCACCAGTCCTGGAAGGGAATTCTGTTGTCAAAACATAGGTACTAGGCATTCTCCATCCATCCTTGAAGAAAGCCTGATCATCTCTATTGTTGCCTTAAGCTACTTACAGTTACAGATTAAATTCAGTAAGAAAGAGTGATTAAACAGTCCACCATACACATACTGTCTCTACACGATGCACTAAATCTATGGTTTAGGGCAGCAATTTTACTTTGCCAATTATGGTTTATCGTGCCAAAGTCCTACAATGCAAAGCATTGCTCTGGTTTCAGGCTTTCAGCCCAGTGCTGTCTAATGAAAACAGCTACAATGAATTTGCATACTGGCCAAATCTATGGGCTGCTTTTTTTTTTGTAAGAAGCAGCTGTATTCATTCACACCTTAAAAGACATTGGACTTGGGAAAGTAAGTTGGGGAAAAAAAAAAAAAGAGAAAACAACCTACTAGAATGATTCTTCCAGGACATATCCCAAAAAGCAGTGGTTTAGATGGGATGTTTTAACACCTATTTTCTATCATGCTTTTCACACTGTCAACTTTGAGCCACTTTCCCCTTAAGTGTGAATATTTATTGTATCAATGTACAGTTGCTAAGTCAGCTAACTGATTTGCCCTTTAAAGCTAAATTACGTACTGAGATACCGAACTGTTGCCAATAATATGTAGAGACAAAAGCTTGCTGTAATCATACTAGCAGCATATGATATTTTTTACTAGGTGTCCTAGCTTGTTTCACCAATGAAGTATTTTGCCAATACAAAGTCTTAAATCTATCATTTGTTCTGACATACAGGTGGCAGCATTTAAAAAGGCCAGCAACAGAATGTCTTTCAAATTTGTGTCACACTTTGCCTCACTTATAAACTAACTAGAATTCTTCAGAATTAATCCTTTATTAAGGTGGATAATAGGGATATTATTTTATATTGCTTCATTATTACAAACAAGGGAAGCGACACCATTTTATATTTTAATTTGCATTTTGTTGCTATGGTTTCTACAGGAGTAAGATTTTACCTCTCTTATTATGGAACCTGTCAAGTGGATTTTGACAGGTAAGACAACTATCAAACTATAAGTCCTATTTTCTGCACTTAGGAGTCATGGGGAGATTTTTCATCTTGACTCAAGAACTGTCTCCACTGAAGAAGCCCTAGGCAAGACCCAGGCTGTGGGTTTCCCAGATAAAAATTTGGATGCTATTCACTCTCCTTACAGACTTTAGAAGGAATGATTAGCTTCTGGCTATGCAGTGTTTCAATGTTATAAAATACAATCTAAATGCTTAATGCTGTTAGTGAGCACCGTTGATTGCTTAGGAGTGGATACAGCTTCTTTCTGCACTGAGGCAGTCTGTGCAGGGAATTTGTGCAGAGTGCTGTCTCATGGGAAGAGCTGAGGAGAGCAGAGATTGAAAGCGAAATCTAATGTCACGTAAAAAGCAAGTAGTTAGCACACTGATAATCTACAGTAGTGGTGGTATAATGTTATGTTTATTATTTTTATAATCACCAATAAAAGCACTAACTGAAAGGTTTTCCCAATGTGGTTTGCATAAAGTGCTATACAGACAGTACAAGCAGATGATGATTTTTGTAATTCTCATCTTGTTCAAATGCAGTCTGTTTTACCAGGGGTTTCTAAACATATGTGATTAACGTTTACTCTTGCACACACACAAATACACAGAAATGACTGAAAAGCCTGGAGAGAGGCAAGGTCTGGCATTGTCCAGAAAGTGGCGAGCTATCCCCAAGCTCTAGCAGAGCTCTTCTTTCCTCACTGCCCTGCTTGGTATTTTAGTGTTGGGCTTATTTCTCATCATCCAATTTGTGGCCTGTTTTGAACTAGAGATATCTAACAATACTTCCATGAACTAGATATAGACAATTCTCATTTCATTATGATGCAAGTGAAATGTGGGTTTAGGCTTCCACCAGTAAGCCCCAGGTTTTTTTAATAGATATTACCAGAATTTAAGACATAAACACAGAACAATGTCCTACAAAGGGAAAAATAGGCACATACGAACACTGCACTCAAAAGAAATCTTTGATGTCTGTACCTGATACCGGACTGCTATCTTACTCCCTCCTTCCTGAAACGCCCAGGCTGGAGTAAGAATATTTGCTGTAAAACTGACTTACGTTGGTTTATTATTTTCTTGTGAGTTACAGCCAAGCTCCAAATATTAATCAACTGGAAGTCTCTAAGCCCTCTGACTTCACAGGAATTCTGAACATGCAGAAAGGAAAGCCTAATCAAATCTTTAACGGGTTAGACAGACTAATTAAATGGCAATAACCAAGGATCCAAGGGCCAAAGTCTTACTCTCCAACAGCTTCTTTCAGTGACCTTAGGCAAATCCTTTAATCTATGTGGCTTGGTTTCTTTGTGTAGTCACAGGTATAGATGAGGAAAATGAATTTAAAAGGTCATCAATTCTGGTGGTAATAAAGACCACACAAGCACCTATGATAGACAAATATCTATGGAAACTAGGTTTCTATTTACGTTTTAGAGGTGGGAGAGTTAGAATTATTATAGATGTATGGAACAGTTCAACACAAATCAAAATGCTCATAATTGGAATTCTTAAAGAAGTTCACTGTGAATTCAAAATTAGTCTCATCTATTTGAAGCCCAGGATGAAATCATTTTAATAGGTAGGGACAACATTTTCATTAAATATTTCCACTTTATAGTACTCTCTCTCAGCACCCACGTTACTTTGTGGAGAAACGTTGGTAATCAAAATAATTTCAATACAAAATAGAACTGCAGAAGAATGTAGAAATATTGCTAACAAGAAGTATTCTACAATTCTGAAAAATCTTGAAAAAAAAAAAACCTGCTCACCAGAACACAGTATAATAAATATTCCTTATAATTTATTACCTCCTTACCTCTTAGAGTAAGGAAATGAGTACTTGAATTTGGGGAATTTGGGGAATTTTCTAGCAATAGAAGAACTGAGGAAGAATGCCTTTTTTAGAGGAGAAACAGTTCTTTAAACAATGTCCATACACTTGTATCCAACGACACACAATGATAGTGAATATGAAGGGGGGGGAAACCTACCACTGCATGTCTCTTCATCTGTGTCTATGTCTTCCAAATCCAAGTACTTGTCCACCTGTCATAAAACACACAAATTGAAAAATAGCTTAAAATGTATTAATTCCATTCCTCATAAAACAATCTAAAACAAAGCAAAAAAGCATTAAACCGTCTGTTTCATCTTCTCCATTCTCCCCTGCATTTTTCCAAGAAAGCATATGAATTTGCTTTGAAATGTGTAACCCAAAGGAAGTACTTTTATATATAAGCAAAGAGTTGTTGCCAAAATTGCTGCATATCAACCACAGTGATGGAAAAGAAGCTCAAGCTGTACAGCAACTTTTTCAGTAACTTAGTGGGAAGATGGAGAAGTAAAATATTTTCATAGGAAAAAGATACATGATAAGTTTTGCAAGATCACTGCATATGGTAGAGAGACAATACATGCAAAGTAGAGCTTGATCCACTTTGATACTAATGGTGAACTGACTGGGAAATAAAAAAGGTAAAAATTATTAAAGTTTTAATATTTCATCTGGGACACTGCACTACTGTTTTTTCAGGCTGATGTCCCTTGAAAATGCTCTAAACTATCTAAAACATATCACAAGAAAAGACATTTCTTATTTCAGGTAGCACTCTGAATAGATGCATAGGGTGAGAGTGAAAGGCCTTTCCCAGCCTATGTGCAAATAGTGTTACCATTGAGGATTTACTGTATGCATTGGGTAATCTTGTGTGTTTTCATGAAGTAATTAGAGATGTTCTTAGATAATTTTTTCCAACCTGATTTGACACCATTCTCAACACTTATATAACCTTTACACTTTAAAAGTACATACTCATTAACCTTTGAAAAAAATTTTGGATGGTGATGCTCTCATCCTTCTTTCCCACAGATGGGAAAGAAATACATCAACAAATTGCAAGTACTTTGTAAATGAATAAAGCAAGAATCAGTCATGTTCTGCTCATAATCCCCGCTTTGAATAAAATCAAAGAAAAACTCACCTTCACTCTTTCAGAAAGACTGAGATCATTTCCATCAGAGCCACCAGTTTTCCAGCTCTCATTCATCACTGTCTGTAGATAAATAGGTGGAAATACTTATATGCATGAAACACAACCAAAATCACAGTCAGAGCTCCTACTGATTTACACATATAGATCCTTTAAGGTGCATTTAAAAATTTTTAAAAAGTGTATGCAATGCTCCTGAAAATAGAACGTATGCAGGTAATCCTTTGAAATCCTATGCAGGACCAGACTGAATCAATTTGAACAATAGTGCAAGTAATCATAACATGCCTAAAAAGCAGCATTTAGAACAGAAGCATTGTTTTCAATAGCAGTTTTTTCCTTCTTTCCTCAGGGCAGGCTTAAAGGTTACAGTGGCCAACTTACTGCATTACAGCCTCCTCCTGCTACTATGCTAGCAATTTTTCTGATGCATTCTGCTATTACTGTATTTGTTTCTTAAACTGCTAATGTGACAAAAATGTGCAGCCATGCCTGTAGGGTTCAGTTATAGGGAACTTAGTTATTGGGCCTAAAAGTAGCTCATGGTCACAAGAGCATTCCAGACACCTTTAGAAGGCCTTGAACAGAATAAACAAGAAGATAGAAAAAGAAAGATCCCAATTAGAAAAACACACGTGCACATTCCACGATAAAGGGAACTTGGCACAAACAACCTCAATTCAGGGGCTTATCTCGACCAATTGGACTAAGACAAGTCTTGCATGCTCTAATTAATACGGCCAATTATGTCCTGTGTTTATGCGCGTGTACAGAGCGGGTATAACTAACTTTATCTTACGTTTGTGCGCGTGGACAGTACCAATGTAACCAATCACTGTTTATGTTTGTGCGCATGGACACCAAATGCTTGCATGCAGCAACCAATCAGAGTTTCTAAACAACTTAGAGAATTGTATAAAAATGATCAGCTAAGCTCAATAAATTGGCGACTTTAATCATCATATTGGTGGTCTATCGTCCGGGCCCCGCGGAAATAAACCCTAAACCCTACATTTGGTGACCCCGACGTGATCCGAAGAGGAACAAGAGGCAACACTACTGAAAAGGCGGGGAATTGCCGCGGACGACAGTGGCTTGAAAGACAGCGCCGGACATCACTGCTCAAGAGAGGCAGGACATCACTGCTCGAGAGAAGCAGGACATCACTGCTCGAGAGAAGCAGGACATCACTGCTCGAGAGAAGCAGGTAAATCGTAAGCTTACGTTGATAAAAAGGGCAGCAAGGGTTTCGCAGCATCTGCGAGGGAAAAGACAGCCATAAAGACATTTATGAGGCTGGTTGAATAAACAGAGACAGATATTAAAAAGGACTCGCTCGTAAAGGAGGTGAGCGGTCGGGGGAGGAGATGAGGTCTACGCTTTCCAAAGAAGAAGCGGTAGTTAAGCTCCCCCAACATATACTGAGAGAGAGGCAAAAAATATGATAAAGCTTGTTTAAAGCAGCTTCTACAATGGAGCAAGGACAGAAACCTTTTAATTAGTGTGGGTACAGCTTTTGAGCTTAGTACCTGGAAAACTATCGGAACCTCCCTATGGGATGAAATTAGTGACGGGTCTAAAGAAGTTAAAAGTCTTGCAACTTTATGGAAATTGATTAAGACAACTCCGCAAGAAATGAAAGCAGATCGTAAAGCATCTGCGTCTGCTTTTGCTGCTCTCTCTCTCCAACCGCAAGTGAAAGGGAAAAGCGGGGAGAAAAACATAATGCAGCGAGAGAGACTTTTTGGAGCTTGTCCGCCTGCTCCTGTGCCCTTGACTTCTGCTCCACTCCCTGGGACTGCCGATATTAATCAGCCATCTGACAGTTCCCAAGCCTCCCTAACCGTACGATTAAAGGAAACCCTACAAAATCAGGGAGTGAGTAAAAATCCACCTACGAGAAAACAGCTCCCAGATACCACCGTTGAACATGAACAAATTATACCTAGCATATACCCTGATTCAAATAATGCAAACGAGGATTTGGCTACTATAATACAAGAACAAGAGAAAGCTAAAATACATGCTGACGCTCACGCTGCAGCACTCGCGGTAATGCTACGACTGATAGCGCAGCAGGGAAAAGGAGACTACGGCCCATACAAAGACCCCTTAGCGTGTTATCGGTGTGGTCAACCGGGGCATTTGAGACGTGTGTGCCCTCAACGCATAGCAACGCAGCCTCGATCTACGCCAGAACTAACTAACAGCAGTCAGTCAAACTTTCCTGGGGTCTGTAACAAGTGCGACAAGTTCGGACACAAAGCCAGCGACTGTCAATCAAGGTTTAAAAAAGACAGAATGCCGTTAACACTATATCCAGGTTTGCAAGTTGCGGAAGCCTCTGTTTGTCCACAAAAGCTGTCGCTACACAAAGACATACGAAATATACGTGATGTGCAAAAACTTGTCGGAGACCTACAGTGGATTCGGCCTTATTGTGGTATTACAAATACAGACTTACAGCCGCTGCTGGACTTATTGCGGGGCAGCAATAGCTTAACTTCTGTACTACAACTAAATGCACCAGGGCAGCAAGCCTTGATGGCGATTGAGCAGAAAATCACATCATCTATGTCTGGCAGATATATCCCTGATTTACCTATAAATTTATATGTATATAACTCAGATAAGGAAGTTGTGGGAATTTTGGGTCAGTGGGATGAGCGACAGAAACAAAACCCATTGGTAATACTAGAATGGATATTCTTGCCTGCTAGCATGTCAAAAACAGTAGTTACCAGAATTGAAGCTCTGGGAATGTGCATTCAAAAAGCAGGGGTAAGGGCGATACAAATTTCAGGGAGGCAAATGGACAAAATTATTTTACCTATGTCACTTGATATTGTGAATAATGCCATGATGAAAAATGACTGTCTTGCAGTAGCTCTGCTGGACTTCAAGGGGGAAATGGATAATCACTACCCCCCTTACCCATTATTTAAAACAATGTTAACAATGGAACCACGCTCTATTTGCGGCAAAAAGCCACTGGAGGCCATTACCGTTTTTACTGATGCTAGCAGCAGAACGGGTAAAGCGGGATTTGTGTATCTTCAGGATGGATCCTGGAAATCTGAAGTCATTCCAGTTTTACAGCAATGGCAGGGACCTTGCAAATTATTTACTTGGGGAAGAGGGTATGCTTGTGTTTCCACAGATAACGAACAGCCCCATTGGATACCGGCGAAATGGGTCAAGCCGTGGATTGAGTGACCAGATGACACAAACAACTCAGAAGATCAAGAGCAAGAGGCAGCGGAGACATCAGCAGGTCCCGAAGCCCTAGCCAGACCGACTAGACAAATCACGACAGAGACCGGCAGTCAATGAGGAAATTAAGAATGCGTGTGAAAAACATGGAGTATGATACCGGCTTTAGATATGTATCATAGTGCGAGTGGGTAGAAAGGATAGGAAAAAAAAAAAAATAATTTTTGTGTGTAACCATTATAATAGAAATTTAACTAACCAACTAACCTACTAACCTATAACTAATCATATAGAGAATAAGCAGTTTAGAGTTCTTATAGCAGATATATATATATATGATTTAATATTGACCAGCACTCAGTGCAACATTACTCTTAAGAGCCGAGTGTGGAACTAGTTTTAGGATACCCTGATATGTAGTCATTTAATCATCCAAAAAAAAAAAAAAAAAAAAAAAAAGGGAGAGAGTTAGTTAAAACTAAAATTAGAGGTAAGGTCATTGCCTTAGTTAAGAATCTAGAAACAGAGCAATGGGAAAGTCCACTTTTTCATTAATAACCTGGGGCGAGATTATGCTTGTGCTTTCACAGGTGCAAGCCCACAATGGACTTCTGTTCAATTTACACGATCATCATCATCATCCAGAGCATCATAGATGGTGCGGCAATAGGAATACCACCTCAGCCAAAAACTAATGTGTAGGTCACCTTGGCTAACATAACAGATCAAAATTCTCTGTGCATTGCAACCACATCACAAAGCCCATGAACCAATAGACAAGATGGCTATGACTCGTGCAGCGTGCCTGGCCAGCGAGCGCATGCGTCATAGGTTTCCAAATGAGGCGGATTTTGGCACCCGCTGGCCACGTGTGCTAAAATCCATTCCTCTGCAAATGTATGAATTCCGGGATTTTCCGAAGACCATCAGGCTGGTGTACAGCAAGACCATAGTTGCCTCCGTGGGGACACCCACATAAAGCTGACACCCACTGATTGCTGGGCTGAGTTTGCGGAGCAAGACCGCGCAAGAATGTACAAGATGGTCCATCCTTGTATGTTGCAATGTGTTTAAAAATTAATTGATAGATCAAGTAAGGCTGTGTTAATTGAAACAAAAAAAAAAAAAAAAATAAAAGAGGGGGAGATGTAGGCTTCAGTTATAGGGAACTTAGTTATTGGGCCTAAAAGTAGCTCATGGTCACAAGAGCATTCCAGACACCTTTAGAAGGCCTTGAACAGAATAAACAAGAAGATAGAAAAAGAAAGATCCCAATTAGAAAAACACAGGTGCACATTCCACGATAAAGGGAACTTGGCACAAACAACCTCAATTCAGGGGCTTATCTTGACCAATTGGACTAAGACAAGTCTTGCATGCTCTAATTAATACGGCCAATTATGTCCTGTGTTTATGCGCGTGTACAGAGCGGGTATAACTAACTTTATCTTACGTTTGTGCGTGTGGACAGTACCGATGTAACCAATCACTGTTTATGTTTGTGCGCGTGGACACCAAATGCTTGCATGCAGCAACCAATCAGAGTTTCTAAAAAACTTAGAGAATTGTATAAAAATGATCAGCTAAGCTCAATAAATTGGCGACTTTAATCATCATATTGGTGGTCTATCGTCCGGGCCCCGCGGAAATAAACCCTAAACCCTACACATGCCTGAAACTTTTTTTCTGTAGCAACAAAGACAAGTATTAAGATGTTCCATTAAATAAAGGATAATGGAAGTTGCACATTGCTTTATGGGGCAGAAAGCCAATTTAAAGTGGCTAAAGAAAGAGACCCAAAGGCAGTCCATCCCAATGAGGCAACCATATTCTTTATGAGAAAAATGGCAGAAAGGGTCTTGTCATTATTATTATTACACAATCAACTGACAGAATGTGATTGTTTTAAAAGCCTTGCTCAATTCCACCTCAAAGGCATGTGCTAGTAGGGAGGAAAATGACAGCTTGTGCTCTTTGACTGAGGCCTGGCAGGCCCATCATTTGAAGGCACCTAAGTGTGTTGCTCTGTGTATTGCACAAAATGACCTGCTACTTCTTTTTTAATAAAAAGTTTCATGAAGGGAATTTTTGAGTACAGGCTAGATCACAGCTTAGTTATTTGTTATTCAGGCAGGAGGGCAGAAGTTCTTAACAAGTGGACTCAGATGTCCATCTTGCTCTCTCCAGATGATGTCTATTGTTTTCCTGTCCCTACACATTAAATCCCTAATCTCATATGTTTCAGAAAATTGAAAATGCCTCTGGCCTGCCTACTGTTTACTTTAGGTAGCTGAAGCAATCTACTTCAGTAACACAGAACTCAGGACTTGCTAAAATCCTCAAGAAACAAAATAAATCTGTGCATGTTGGCATCCATGCTCTCAAGATTTTTTCCTTTTTGCCAACCTCTACCAATAACTGCAGTGTTCAGTGAAAGCACTAAAAAGGGCCTTGCAGGGCGCCTTATTTATTAGTCAGATTCAGTAGAGCAAATGCCACTGCCAAACATGACCCATGCAGGTGCCTCTGTAAGCATTACACACTTAGGTAGTATTTTAAATATTTGCCTTGGATGGGATAAATACCACTAGCCTCTAACATTTGGACAGTGTATCTCCCCATATTTTCATCTGTTTGAATATGGTGCTTATCCACATGGACAAATGTTAACTCATTACCTCATTCTCATTTGGCATCTGTGGTGGAAGAGACACCCACATTTCTTTGCTTCTTCCAGGTGAGCCATCCTGTTTATTTCTGTTTGACAATTCAGAAGTAGAATTTTTTTTTCTTAAGGAGTCCACTTCTCTTCCTTGAATTGTCTTCCCCTCTTCCTCTGCAAGGAGAATCACATCAGATCAGATAACATAATGCACCATCCAAGAAAAGAAAAACACAAATTTCATTAGATCTAATATTGACTTATTTTAGACATTCACTTTTCCCCTCATGCTTAGAGCTTCCATGTGCATCATATACATGTATTTCACAATCTTTATCATAAAATCGAACATGCAGTTTGAACTTCAAGTGCACCACCTATTCCTCAATACTGAAGAATTCATTGTCTCAAAAGCATATGCAATATACAGAAAACTTCATAAAATAACTCAAGAGCTGAAAATACCCCAAAAAAGCAAGACAATAAGGTTACACCTTAGTTTTTATTTAAAAACTCTATTTAAATGCTCTCTGAATTTGGTACAAAATGGCACGTAACATTTGTGCCCATGCCTTCATCCGGCACTGCAAACATCAGCACATATGAAGAGAGTCTCTTCTTTGTGACACTATAAACCCCATAGCAACTGCATGCACTCAGTAGAGCTATTTTAGGTGTACATTTTTAGAAATAAAATCAGAAAAAAAACCTCATTCCCCAACACCAACACACACTCTCAACACTCACATGTCTAGTTTTAAAAGTCCAGCAGCTGTGCTCATGTGGGATCTGTGCTCACAAAATCACTTGAGATCTTAAGCACTTCACGTGCACAAATTCCTTAACATACCTAACTGATGGTGTACCTGCTCATCAAGCACAAGAAAGGACTCTGATTTTGATCATAGTACAGCAATGATCTGGTCCAAAAATGGAGTAGTTCTTGTATTTTCTACCTCACTATCTTGGTATCACCCTGTTTATACTATCAGCCCAAACGTGTGCCCCGTGTGTGAACCTTGCAACCATCAGAGAAAATGCTCACGTTGTCCAGTATAGAAGTGAGCCGTGGCAGTTCTTGTCAGAGCTGATACCGATACTGGCTGTGAGTCCACCCAGAGCCAGCACCCACAGAGCTCTCAGGTGTCCACGGGCACCACTGCCAGAATCTCCACCAGTCCAGGACCATGTGATGAGATGCACTGACAGGTCCTATAACCTAGACCCTGTATCTTTAGTTAGTAAAACTCCTCATCTGAGCTGATTTCTTTAGGCACTGCTGCTTTCAGTGTTTAACAACTATAGTATGCTCTTGACCTAGCTTATTACCGATTTGATTTCCTCCCTATATCAGCAATCTGACTGGGTGGGAAAATTTTGCAAGTAAATATTTTTTTATTGGGATCAGACTAACAGCAGTATGCCAGTGATATTTAATTGCCAGAAGTCTAGGTCCTGAGATTAAAGATTAAATACAGGTGTTCAAGCAGAGTTTGTTCCCTTAGGAGATTCCTTTGGACTTGAAAGACAGACTGGAAAAATGTTTTGCTAGTGCATTGACGGAAGATTGGAATAGCTTCTCTCATGTTTATTTTACACATCAATAATGGCTAACTGGGCCCTCACTCGAAAATAGGGAAGTATTCAGGAACAGAACTGAGTCTTTCAATGATAGCTTATGACATCTTTCAGACTTTTAACAACTCCTTGGACAACAAGAGCAAAGTTAAAGACAACTGTTAGTGCTTCTGACTGTCCTACCAGCCAGGTCCATGGGGCACAGAGCAGCCAGCAGAATTAGGATACAGCTAGGTGATCATCAGATGAAATCTCAACAGTACAGACTGGATCTAGGAGCTGATTACAGATCAGGACAAGTATGTGCATGGAAGTATGGACTTCCAAACCCATGCTGAATAGGTTTTTTTCCTACAACACGGCAAAAAAATATACTAATCACAACCAAAATAAAAATACACAACTTTATATTTTAAAAGTCCCATTATCGAATATGGAGCAGCCATGGGGCAATCAATTCAAATGAACCTCACACCACATGTTAATGAAAAATAAATGCTCATTTAACAGAGTTTCTTGGGTTTAGTTTGAAAAATCTACTTTGTAACAATAAGAAACACTGCAGTGCATTTCTAAAGCATAATTAAATGTTACAGGCATTGAAGTAATTCTTGTGGAGAGTTTTAATGATGCCCTTGGGGGTACTACATTGAGCCATCCACCAAAGAGTTATTAATCCCCAGGGACAGCTCTGTGCTGCAGTTACTATGACACATAGAAAGGGCTGGCAGTCTGGGCATAACCTGAAGTCCACACTCATAGGAGTCAAGGTTCATAGAAGGTAAATTCATAGAATCATAGAATGGTTTGGGTCAGAAGGGACCTTAAAGACCATCTAGTTCCAACCCCCCTGCCATGGGCAGGGACACCTTCCACTAGACCAGGTTGCTCCAAGCCCCATCCAGCCTGGCCTTGAACACTGCCAGGGATGGGGCAGCCAC
The DNA here is from genome assembly GCF_964188355.1 of Buteo buteo. Lineage (NCBI taxonomy): Eukaryota > Metazoa > Chordata > Aves > Accipitriformes > Accipitridae > Buteo > Buteo buteo. The sequence continues at coordinate 50,490,037 of NC_134176.1, read as the reverse complement.
AGCCTCTCTGGGCAACCTCTTCCAGTGCCTCACCACCCTCACAGTGAAGAACTTCTTCCTTACATCTAACCTAAATGTACCCTCTTTCAGTTTAAAGCCATTACCCCTTGTCCTCTCACTACATGCCCTTGCAAAAAGTCCCTCTCTGGCTTTCTTCTAGGTCCCCTTTAGGGACTGGAAGGCTGCTATAAGGTCTCCACGGAGCCTTCTCTTCTCCAGGCTGAACAACCCCAACTCTCTCAGCCTGTCTTCATAGGAGAGGTGCTCCAGCCCTCTGATCACTTTTGTGGCCCTCCTCTGGACTCAACCAACAGGTCATTGTCTTTCCTGTGCTGAGGGCTCCAGAGTTGGATGCAGTACTCCAGATTGAGTCTCATGACAGCGGTGTAGAGGGGGAGAATCACCTCCCTTGACCTGCTGGCCACACTTCTTTTGATGCAGCCCAGGATACAGTTGGCTTTCTGGGCTCCAAATGCACACTGCTAGGTCATGTTGAGCTTCTCGTACAACCAACACCCCCAAGTCCTTCTCTGCAGAACTGCTCTCAATCCACTCATAGCCCAGCCTGTACTTGCACTTGGGATTGCCCAACCCATGTGCAGAACCTTGCACTTGGCCTTGTTGAACTTCATGAGGTTCACACAGGCCCACCTCTCAAGCCTGTCAAGGCCCCTCTGGATGGCATCCCTTCCCTCCAGCATGTTAACCACACCACACAACTTGGTGTCATCAGCAAACCTGCTGACAGTGCATTCAATCCCACTGTCCATGTCGCCAACAGAGATGTTAAACAGCACCAGTCCCAGTACTGACTGACCCCTGAGGAACGCCACTCATCACTGGCCTCTCAGACATCCAGCTGTTGACCACAACTCTTTGAGTGCAACCATCCAGCCAATTCCTTACCCACCAAGTGGTCCATCCATCAAATCCACATCTCTCCAATTTAGAGACAAGGATGTCATGCAGGACAGTGTCAAATGCTTTGCACAAGTCCAGGCAGATGACATCAGTTGCTCCTCCCTTGTCCACACTGTAACCCCATCATAAAAGGCCACCAAATTTATCAGGCACAATTCACCCTTAGTGAAGCCATGTTGGCTGTCACCAATCAGCTCCTTATCTTCCGTGTGACCTAGCACAATTTCCAGAAGGATCCGCTCCATGATCTTGCCAGGTACAGAGGCGAGACTGACTGGCCTGTGGTTCCCCGGGTCTTCACTTTTTCCCTTTTTAAAAATGGGGGTTATGTTTCCCCTTTTCTGGTCAGTAGGAACTCCCCTGGACTGCCACAACTACGCAAATATGATGGATAGTGGCTTAGCCACTTCATCCACCAGTTCCCTCAGGACTTGTGGACACATCTCATCAGGTCCCATGGACTTGTGCATCTTCAGGTTCCTTAGATGGTCTCGAACCTGATCTTCTCCTATGGTGGCTGGTTCTTCACTCTCCTAGTCCCTGCCTTTGCCTTCTGCATCTCAGGCGGTGTGGCTGGAGCACTTGCCAGTGAAGACTGAGGCAAAAAAGCCAACGAGTACCTCATCCTTCTCCATGTCCCAGATAACCAGGTCTCCCGTTTCCTTCCAGAGAGGGCCCACATTTTCCCTAGTCTTCCTTTTATCACTGACATACCTACAGAAGCTTTTCTTGTTGCCCTTGATGTCCCTGGCCAGATTTAATTCTATCAGGGCTTTAGCTTTCCCAACATCATTCCTGGCTGCTCAGACAATTTCTCTGTATTCCTCCCAGGCTACCTGTCCCTGCTTCTACCCTCTGTAGGCTTCCTTTTTGCATTTGAGTTTGTCCAGGAGCTCCTTGTTCATCCATGCAGGCCTCCTGGCGTTTTTGCCTCACTTCCTCTTTGCTGGGATTCATTGCTCCTGAGCTTGGAGGAGGTGATCCTTCAATATTAACCAGCTTTCTTGGGCCTCCTCTTCCCTCCAGGGATTTATCCCATGGTTCTCTACCAAGCAGATCCCTGAAGAGGCCAAAGTCTGCTATCCTGAAGTCCAGTGTAGCGAGCTTGCTGTGTGCCCTCCTTGCTGCCCTGAGGATCTAGAACTCTACCATTTCATGGTCACTGCAGCCAAGGCTGCCCTTAAGCTCCACATTCCCCATCAGCCCCTCCTTGCTGGTGAGAACAAGATCCAGCATAGCCCCTCTCCTCTTTGGCTCCTCCATCACTTGGAGAAGGAAGCTGGCATCAACGCATTCCAGGAAACTCTTGGATTGCCTGTGCCCTGCTGTGTCGTCCTTCCAACAGATACCAGGGTGGTTGAAGTCCCTCGTGAGGATCAGGGCTTCTGAATGTCAGGCTGCTTCTATCTGTCTATAGAGGGCTTCATTTGCTCAGTCTTCCTCGTCAGGTGGCCTGTAACAGACCTCCACTAGAACATCACCTGTCCCTGCCCTCCCTTTAATACTGACCCATAGGTCAGTCGGCTCCTCCTCCATCCCCAGGTGGAGGTCCATGCACTCCAGCTGGTCACTGACATATGAGGGCAACACCCCTCCTCATCTTCCTTGGCTGTCCTTCCTAAAGAGCCTGTATCCTTCCATCCCAACGCTCCAGTCGTAGAAGCCATCCCACCACGTCTCTGTGATGCAAACTGCACCAGATCAGAGCAATCTAGCAAACAGATTTTAACACTCAGACCACAGATGGATCCTCTGAATAATTCCTAAATCCCACGTCTCTTGATATGACATCTGGCTTCTCCCTGCTTTTTTAGCAAGTACTTTCCTAAAACAATATTTGGAAACAGCAGTACATATGGGCAATCTCTTCTTCCTACACACTCTCTTGTTCAAACGATGGAAATGAAGCAGTATTACACAAGAAACCCTCTTTTAAATTCTTGACAGGTAAAATGGTCACCCACTATTTGATGACAGTTTTACTGTCACCCTACTTTATAGGATGACTTAGATGACTAGCTCAAAAAGTTTCAATCTTTTGTTACGGTAGTGGTAAAACAGGATGGACTTCCTGTTTTACACTAAGAACAGACAAGCTTTATATTAAAGACTGACAAGCCACAAAAGGATATTAATGTATTTTAGTGTATGTGTGTATTAGCAAATTATGCAGCCAAACATGTGCAGACCTATAGAATAACAATAGGGACTAAGGACCCAGTGTCCTTCCCGTGCACATCAGGAACCTTTATGTATGAGAAGTGAGAAAAAGCTTCTGGAAGCCATACACTTTTCTCGGCCAGATCAACAGAGCGACAAAAGGAATCATCAGCTGGAATGATCAGCAACATAATTCATACATAGGTTCTGAATAAACATGATATTCCTGCACTAGCCCATGCCTATCTTGGATACCACTGTGGTCATTCTTCTGGGATATAAACCAGATAATCCTTCTCCAAGACATAGGTTCTGAATTCTCCAAATAAAATAATGCCACTTTTACCATCAAAAGACCTATGACATATAGCTGGGCAGTTGTAATTAGACAGTACATATGAGCTGACAAACTTATTAGGTTATATATTTTCTGGACAGCTGAGCAATTGTCACAGTTAAAAAGCTAGAGAGATTAAATGAGCAAATAAGAAATCAAGTGCATTCATAATATTTATGTGCCATTTACCAATCCCAGACTACAGCTAGAAGCACTGTCCCTTCTCCTAAGAGATCAGTCATAAACTGCTGTTAGAAACTTTTTTTCTGGTTACAACCATTGCAGTTATTGGGTTATAGAATATTAAACATTACTTTTGATGAAACATTCACAAGTGCAATGTGATACTAGATTCATGACTGCAAGTGAAGAAAAGTTCAGAAGGAAAAGACAAAAGTCTAAGCGACTCAAAGCAGTTGTGAAATGCATGCTGTGGACAGAATACCACTTACGCAACCATGTGCATAATGAGGCTATGCCACATAAGTTGGGGGGGCGGAGGTGAATCAAACATTAAGTTGCTAGCCCCAAGCACAGCCCCTCAGGGCCAGTAAGATCCACCTTCAGATGTCCAAAGTAACTACTGACACCTATAGTTTCTCAATGCATGCATCACATAACTGGCTTTCTTGAAGCAGTAACACTGATGATCTTATAAAATAAGAAATTAAAGAAACTACAATCTGCAGAGAAATATCACAGCTGTATTCCTTTGACAGTGTTCTGAATTTCAACCATTTCTGTCCTTCCTTTTGAAAGAAAAGAGGAAGGAGGAAGGATCACATTCAAGCCAGCAAGAGGATCACTCTGCCTTCCCCCTGACTAAGTGATAATTGATTCATTATTCACAGTCACAGTTATCAACCTGCCAAAATCCCAGATGTACAACACTGGCCTTCACAACATGTGACAAAAGTCAAAAATAAGGGATACAAACACAACAAAAAGTAGCAGGAGGAGGAGGTTGAAATGATGGAAAGATTCACATATTCACTCTGCAGACAGTTTCTCAGTCTTACTTTCTAAAAAGTCCACTGTCAGTACCTTAACAATGACATAACAAGCCAGCTTAGGTCTCTAGAAAAGTAAATCTGAGTCTCACAAGAGTAGTATCCATCATAATTGTGTGTCACTGAAAAGTATGTTGCAGACTTCAGAAACATATTTCTATCAGAAAGTATATCCAGCTTGATAAATTTTTTTCTCTCCTGCTATCTATCCTCTATATTGCTTAAAATTCTCTTTGTCTTCCAATTTGGAAGGGAATCTTTTGAAAATGTCCACTGAACACCCACATATTTCAAAGAATAATGGAGTCACTTATCACAAAGCCAGAGAAGATAGCTACCAGGATTATCAGGAAAAACTTCCTGTCAGTAAAATCTGTTAGATGAAATAGTAGCCCCAGAAGAATGATAAAGTCTCGTGGTCTGAAACATTTCAAAGCCAGACCAGACACAGCAATCAATAATATACTGTAGAAAACCTGGCTTGGGATAATATACTGGACAAAACAATACAAACTACTGGGTACTTCCTGCCTTTTTTCAAATCAGTGAATTCATTCCAAAAACAAAAATTGGGTGAGAATGGGAAACAGGCCCCTTTAACTGTAAAAAAGAAAAAAATAGAGCAAAGCTACTATTTTAAGTTCCAATTTACTTCTTTGTCCTCAAAATGCTGGACTGAGCGCCAGCAGCAGGCCTGTCAATCCCTTAAATCCCTTCCAAGTTATACTTTGATGGAAAACTGGGAATTCAAATAATATAGTAACTTTGTGCAGGACTCCTGAACAAAAAAATAATTTTACTTATAGTAGTATGATAACTGTCTTGCACAGAGGTCATGAGTACAACTTTCATGTTCATTCACCACCTCCATTCTTCAAACACATCATCAGGAAACAGCCACATTTTAAAACAAGAACAAACACTGTCACTGAAACGTTTCCATAAAATAGCACTTTGAGATGTTCACAAGACAGTACCATACTGTAGGAGAAGTACCTGTATTTACCTATTTGCAGCTATGTAAACCATTGGATGGTGCTGAGTTCATTTGCCCTAAATGACAAGCTGTAAGAGGAAAAAAACAAATTTCAAGGCTGAAAATCCAATTTGTTGGGAAGATAATTTTTAAAGCCGCCTATTTCTTTTTGATAATTCAATTAAACCAGCTCGCAGATTTTCTGCAGTAACCCAATCAAAACTTGCAGCCTCCTTCTGCTTGTATATTGCCCAGATGAGAATAAAATGTAGTGGTTTAAAATTACTTAGTCTAGAAAACCTGCTCTGATTTACATTCTCGAGCTATCTTCCTGTTTCCATATGTTTAAATGCATAAATCTCTGTAAATCAATGCAGTTTGTCCAACTCTTCATGACAAAAAGCCCAAGTATCCCATACAGTAAGTACTTGGAGGATTTCAGTATTAAGGTCCTATATGCCTGTCCATATGTAAAAGCAATCCAGCTGCAATTCAGGCACCTAAACTTCATTATGTAGTGCTGTTTTAAGAGTCTTAGAGCATCCTGCCTAGCCTCCTGCTGCCACCCAAAAAGGCAGTGGGTGTTCCATAGATACTATATCGTATCTGCCAACCCTCAGCATCTGAATGGTCCCTCCCCTAGCTATCTGAATTCCTGAAGTCCCATTCCAATCTTACTCAACCAAAACCCTCACTAATTTCAATGACAGTGATCTCGCAGTAGCACTGAGCAAGTAGAACTCTTCTGTCAAAGTAACTCAATCAGATTAACAGCAGAGAAAATAACAACTTACTTGCCTAAGTGTGCAAATTAACATTTGTAATACATCTTGAAAGTCCAATATGTCAAACATCGTGGTCTTCTGTTTTTGCACTTCACCTCCAATTAACGAGGGCATTGTTGCTGCTGAATCCCCTTTCCTTCACTGCAGTGCTTCACCAATATAACTCACTCATGCCTACAGAATTCTTTGCTCTTTACACCAGAACAGAGATTCAGCTGGTGCAGCCTTTTCCCCTAATGTCTTCTGATTACCGTGATTAAATGACAAATAATCAGCAAAAACTGGTTTTTTCCTTCAAAAAAGGTCAACTTTTACTATAATCAGTAATACCAGCTTGATTCTTTTCTCAGTAATGCCAATTTTTTAAGGAAATTTCACTACCCCATGTCCTCAGCTAGGATAAGTACATATGCCATGGACTGAGACAAGTAACTTCAGCGGGACTATTTCTGACTTAAAAGGGTAAACTCTTAAGTCCCAGTTATTACTTTTGACTGCCATTTTTGGATACTTCCCTTATTGCAGTAGGTTTAAAAACCAGACAGGAAAGGACTTTTTTTTTGTATGTGCTCCTTCAGGGGAAAGAAGAATGACTGTTACTCTCAAGTATATTTCAGCCACTCTCACACACCTGCGTTAGCTTAATGTACAGCAATACTTCTCCAAAACTAACTCAGCTCTTAATTTTCAAAAGTTTAACTGTTCTTCTACTGTATCAGTATCTCTCCCTTTTTCCTTAATGGAACCTACAGGTTCTGGGTTTATGTAGTGTTTATCTGAATCAATACCTATGTCCCTGCTGTGCTTTAGACAGTGCCAGCGTTAGAAAAGGGGCAGTATTTCCTGTTTATACCACATTCACCCCAGCTGATCATTTAAAAATATGTATTATTCTTCCACGGTTCAACAGTGCTGCTGCTGGATACCTTCTCCATTTGAATACTATAATGCAGTCAGTTAAATAACAAGGCAAATGTGCACTTGACCATTTCAGCAGCCCACATGGGCAAAATCCTGCTTCTTCTAACAGATGATGATGAAAAATAATCTTTAAAAAAATCAGAAAACCATGACAGAAATCTTAGAGCAGATCCCCAGCTGATATTAGCCAGCACAGTCCTACAAAGGGAGCTACACCTCTTAATATCTACCAGGGATCAAGTGGTATCTACCACTACCAAGCAATGCCAACATACTAGATAAGATTTCTAGTTCTAAAAATAAAAGGTGTTTATGTGGTGAGGGAAAAAAAAGCGCATCATAAAGGCACAGGCTGTACAATTGATAGTATTTTGCAATTATAATTTGTAAGTGTATCAGGATATAAAAGCTGGAAGATGTTTTCCAGAAGTTGATAAAGGTGGGCCTGCTTCTGAAGGCTTCAGAAAATCTACACTGTCCTTTGCAGAATGCAAATAGTGTTATATTTCAGAAATTGTGTTTGAGGGATAGTTTAGGAAGAGCTTTAAATTAGACAGTAACTAATGGGAGAATACTAGTTCAGAGTACAGGAACTCCACGCTTCTTTCTGAGTCTTGGCTACACTAAGTCATACATTGAACCTTCGCTAAAAGAAACAGAATGTATTTGAGTTTATTACTTAAATAAGCACTGTGTTTGTCACACTTGGGGTTTTTTTTATTTTTAAAGTCAAAGCAACCACAAATGTGCTTAAATACATCCTCAGCACAGGGAAACTACATTAAATACATATGTTGGGAGCACTTTAAAAGAGCAGGTGATATACTAATAAAGCAGGACAGAACTGATTTTGAAATTCTTCTGTGTACTTGCATTCTAAAAGAATTCAGCACTAGCAGGTAAGTAGATAAGGACTGTAAGAAACAAGTGAATTATATATAATTAAAAGCATCTGACATCTCCATACAAAGTATTCCTTTTTTAACAAATAATATCATAAAAAGATTACAGCAGGTGAGAACAAATTAATAAAATGTCAGAGAGCCCAAGAGTTTCAAAAATGCTCAATTTTGCGTATTATAATTAAGACATTAAGGCATCTTCAAAAGGCCTGATTTTCTTTTAAGGCAAATACCTACTTTCTTGAAATTACGCATTTCTATGTGATTTTATACTGGACACAGAAAAGCACACAATTCTATAGAGTTCAGCGCTAAATTGGAAGTGAGGTCACTTGATTTCTGATTGTCCTGTTGAGCCACTATATGGCTCTGATCTCTGACATTATTTGCTTTGTGTCATTTCCACATCTGGAAAAGAAGGCTTCCCCACCTCACTGCAATGACATGAAACTTAGCTAACAGCTGCATTTAGCACACTTTGATGCCTTTCAAGGCAAGGTGATGAGCTAGAGCAAGTATCAAAGTATCAACAGCAAAATTACTAAATATTTCCCTTTTTTACATACTAGAAAATCTAAATTATCCAACAGAATGCAAATATATTTTTTCCATCTGAAACAATCTCTAGAAATTGTTTAGTAATAAAGGCATCACAGCAAAGAACAAACAATTGCTATCAGGGAAGCACTATTGTTCAAGAGCTGTCAAAGTTTCCAGGAGTCCAAGTGCCTCTGTCCTTATCTGGTGCTGCCAGTGAGCTACTGTGCAAACAAACACGAGTCATTTCCCTTCTTTATGCCTAATTTTTTCTGTCTATACAATGGAGATGAAGTACTTTGCATAGCAAATACCACTGAGTTCTAAGGACAACAAATATCCATAAAACAGATCAGCTATTATTACTTCAAAAATAATCTATTATGTTTGCATCCCTATGTCTTTTTTTTTCTACATTTAGAGGCTCTGTATGATATTTGATTTTATACTATATTGAATGAAGGTTACACAGAGAGAGCTACTGAATTTATGATCAATAGAAAATTGCAAATTTTTTCTCCCAACCAATTCTTTCCAATGATCCAGCACAACACATCAATAAAAAGCTCCGAATTGACACTGTTTCCCTATTTCATGCCCTGTTTAAGTTCCCTGGGGATGACAGATTAATTTAATTAGTTTTATTGAACCATCTAGTTGCTTTTATTGGCAAATCCACTCATAGGAAGAAGGCTGCAAATTTCTCTTCCGGTTAGCATTGTCCTACTGATCCATTTTTAAAATTAAAGTGAATTTACTGTCATTTCTTATATAGTTTTCTGCTATGCTTTCTGCTGTTGAGACTCACATTTGTGAAGTGCCTCCACTGACACTTATATAGGAAGTTTAAAGTTGTTGTTTTTCCTAAATGTGGTTAACGAAAAAAGGAAGCAGACAGCTACCGTCAAATGGACTGTGAACTAAATACATCGCTCAGCTTTCACTGGGGAATTAAATTAATCTGATCGCAACACAGAATATGGCTCTTGCATGCCACCTGGAAGCAGAGAAGTGGTCAGCCACTTTCCAACTTCCTCCGCTTGACAGCTTGCTCGGCACAGAGGCATCAAAACAACAGCACTGAGGCTATGAAGTATATATCTAAGGTTCAGTTTGCTTAGAGATAGATCTCATCAAAGTCCTCAGACTTCAATGCACTGCCAGGCAGTGTGAGGTATATGAAATAGAGCAAAATTAACAGTAGGAATGGATTGAATTTAATCCCAGTGGTCAAATGCCCAGGACCATGTTAAAAATATGAATCTAAACTTGGGTTTGGATATGAATTTTATTCATGGCAGCATTTTTCTGTGCAGCTGACCGATCCACGATCTCATATTTTTAGAAGGAGGAGAGAAGTAATTTAAAATCTAGATGAAAAATTTGAAGCTTGGACAATTTGGGGGTTTTTTTCTGTATTTTTTTGTAGAAAGTCAAAGGAGATATTTTATGCTCCAGTGAATTTCCCAATCTTCCTCTCAGTTTAGAAAAATGAGCAGATGCTGCCTTCTAACTCTGGACATCATAGTTCTTTACACCAGATTTCAAACACTCTTCCTAAGATCTGAAAGAGCCTCTTGCCCTGTGTGGCAATTCTGTAAAAAGTGGGGATTGGGTCTATCTCCATGAGATTTTAACCAAAGTTGTTCTAGGAGGTGTTTAGTTCTGAAGAGACCACTCATTGACCACAACTACAGAAATCTGTGTCATCAATTCCTTTGTAAATCCAACTCTTCTGAGGCTTCTTCAACTACACAGTCAAGAAATCACTCTCAAGACTTGTCTCTGGACTTAAAAAACATAGTGGAGTTGTACAACCTCAAAGTAAATGCCAGTTACCTGTTTTATTATCAGATTGTTTTTATACCCAAAGCTAAAAGAACAAACTAACAAAACTAAATACATAACTTAGCATAAGCATAAGGGGGTTCAGTGATTCCAAGAGCAGCACAAACAAAAGTATTAAAATAAATGGCTAATAAAAGGATTCCTCTTACCAGTATCTTCACTTTGGATTTGCACAAGAGGTGGTCATTTTTTTCCAGATGCTGAAAACTTGTGCAAAGCTTTACAGCAAGCATGAAAAATTTCACCCTTCTGGACCTGTGCTCTAATTACTAAATTACATTCACATGGGTTCACCAGTCCTTTCACCTACCTATTCATCTGGTTAATGTTATCCTTTTGACAAAAAACACACTTGGGATGCTGTAAGTAGAAAAACTAAGAGACTTACTTGAATCTTAACCCAGCCCTCAAGTGTCCATCCATTACAGAATCAATAAAAACCGTTAAAAATTTTTCCAATTATGGAGGGAGTGCTCGCATACTTTTTAAATATTATGCATTTAAGATATATAGGTCATGTTCTGTTGGAATATATATGCTTTAAATGCTGAGCTCAGAGTTTTAAAATGGCATTTAAGTATGTTCATCCATGTCCCATCAGATCTGGTAGAAGTGAGGTAAAAGCCTTACTATAGGATTTACTTATCAATTAGTCTATGAACTCTCATTCTGTCACGGCACCAAGCACACTTTGAAAAACAGAACCACTGGGTTTTTAGGAATACTAAAATCAGGAAGATTAAATTCCTGTATCAAAGATATACTTTTATGGTCCAACTAAGTTATAATGTATCTGCAGGCTATTTAAACCATACATATCACTAAATGAATTACACAGAATTTAGAAGGACCTTATTTTGACTCCAACTCTTGTTCTACTTCAGCTAAGAGAATATCTTTTTCAAATAACACAAGGAAGAATAGGAGTAGCCAAAGGTAGTATCACACATTCAGATACAAAAAAGACAATATTCTAAAAATGCAATTTTCTTGATTAGGATATTAGCAACCCTTAAAAAGCCAATGAAAGTCAGGAATGCAAAAATTCATTAATACTGTTTCCCATATTTACAAGAATGGAACTATGCTGTCAGCAGAAGACCCTAATGTGCTCACAGGGGGTTACTCCATGCTGACATTTATAGCTTCAAAGGGCTCTTTTTAGATAGGCCAGAACAATCAAGGATGCTTGGGTCTTTGTACTCAAGATATATTCTTTCCAGTTTCACTGTGTGTAAATTTAACTAATGAAGAAAAACCAAACATTAGTTATGAAATCAGATTCTTATGAGATGCTTTCAAGAATAATGTGGAAACTCCTGGTGAAAATATCCTTGCAATCCCAACTAGAGAGCTAGTACAAATTCATGAACAAGTGAAAACCACCTTATATAAATATGGTACCCTGTGAAATCAGTGGGATCCAATTAGCTATATCTGTGTCTTCTGTTTCCAATGTTACGACAGTCAAAAATCTATCAGACGGTGATGTTTTTCAAGGAATTTTTTTAAAGAGCTCCGATATATTTACACACACAACTGAATAGGCTTGGTTATTTGTGTATACAACTAGCTATCTCCATATCTAATTAAGCAGGACTGCAAATTCTGACATTAATGAGCATTAACGTGTAGATCAACACCGTTATCAGGCCAAATTCAGAAAGGTAATCTGAAAATGATTTTGCTTGACAGTAATCACAAATATATCCCCACAGTAAATATCTGAACTCATACATAAAAGTGAAAATTTCTGAAGCCTCTTAGCAGATAGTCTTATTAAGCTATCACAGTTGCATTTTTTAAAAACAGTTAAAGCCAAATGACTATTTTTCAAATGCAAAATTAAGAAATTAAGAATGTGATATTTTATAAAGTCTTTTGCACTGTTCTGATGCTAAAATGCCTTGTGCTTTAAGTGGAATTTTTGCAGGTCATTAGTTTATAATGCAAACCAGCACCTTTGGGTATTTTTAAAGGAAAATGAAGGTGGGAGGAAAACAAGCTGAGCTGTTTTGTTTATAGCAGCATAGGAAACTGCATTTCTAAGCATTTGATTCAGCTAAAGCTCTACCTTTTATACAGTTTTAGTGGCAGATGCTATAGTGACAATGAAAGTGACTGAAATACATGCTGAGGCTCTTTGCAAGTAGCATCATGATATGCAGCATGCTTCTAAGATAGGAGCTATCCCCAGTGTATCAATCATACATAAAGAAGACCAGAACCTAATTTTCAATCCTCTTATCTCATCCCCTAGTGTCTCCTTCCTCTTCTATTTTTTATTGGGAGAAGAGACAGAAGGTTGCCACAAGATTATTTCTATGGCAGCTTCGACTCTCCCACTGGTTTTCTGCTCAGTGCCTGTGACTGATACTTAGTTCTGCCTGAAGGACAAGGACAGGACAGACTTCTGAATGCCAATCAATGGAGCATGCCACATGCTGTAATTGAAAAATACACGGCTTCTGCAATAATATGAGGACATCATTTTTAGTGCAAAACTGTGGTAAAGAGAATTGTGAGTAATATGTAGCTCACATTTATTTTTATGGCACCTGACTTAACATGGCCAAAAGAAATGAACCTGAGCTACAGAATTTGGATCCAGATCTGAACTGCCTGTAATTCAGCAATGCTCAGATCAAGGTTAAGCCCTACCTTTTACTTCATCTGCAGAGCATGAGACTTTTTCAGACTAATTATCCTAACCTGATGTCCTGAAGTGCCTTCATCCAAGTTATCTGTTAGCTCAGCACACACGCCGCATAGCGCAGCAAGCTAGTGTTAGTAAATCTGTGAAAGTATCCAAACTGCACACCCCAAATCTTAGGCCATCTCGTACTATTAAGCACTTTCCTTAGGCTGTTCTTCTTTTATGGAAACTCCTCTAGCAAAGCAATGCAGGACCTGCCTAGGAAAAGCCTATCCTTCCAAATAGTGCATGTTCCCCCACCTTCCTAAAGCGAGCAAAACATGGTTAAGCACCTGTAGAGACCTACCTTAGCAGTCTGTGAACCAAGCTAAGGAAAGTTGTCCTTAGGGATCCCATTGCTGAGAGGAGAAACAAAAGCATCACAAGGATTTGCCTAAAGTCACAAAGCAAGTGAGTAGCAGAACAACACTAAATACTACTGCTTCTCTTTTTACCTCCCCTTCTGGCTGCAGTTTCTAATGGGACATTTGGGAAGCTACATACCTTTCAAAAGATAAGTGAATGTATTTAGAAACTCTTCATATGACTGCTCATGGCTATTAATAAATTGATCAAGGATGCTGTCATTTAACAGTTGCTGTCCCATGATCCACACCTTGACAGTCAAACAGGCATATCTGCTTTAGTAGGCTGCTTCTGCAATAGAAAGAAAAGAGCCGTATGTATCTGTAGGCAGAAAACAAATTAACTGAAAAGTCCCTAATTCACATAGACGAGCACTAGAATGTCCAATTTTTCTTCTCTCCTTCTGAAGTTCTGATCTTGTCAGTGGGACCTTACACAACATTTCCCCCAAAATTCAAGTGGACATAGTAATTTTAAGTACAAAGGGAGAGACTGTGATCAGCTATGCCGGAAATTTATGTCCTCAGGTAATATGGGCCACAGAAGTGACAACCTCTCTTGGTGGTGTTTATTCCCCCTCATTTTAAGCTGCTCAGTCTTAGAACCCCTGCCTTCTTTGCAGAACCAGTGACACCACTCACTAGCATGTTAACAACTGGCACACCTGTACATTCAAAACTCAGACTGAATCCATCATTCTGCAGGTGCACTGTTTACTGTACCATCAAAGCCACTAAACCCAGATTTTGGAGGGCATGTTAAATCATGATGACATGTGTGTGTATGCTCAGACAGCACACAGGACGGGGAGGGTATGATGGAACTGGGCAGACACGTACGAAGGCAAGGACCACTCTTGAGAAGGGAACAAATGCTGAGAGCTGAAGGAACCCCATAGAGCCTTTTCTGGACTTTAAAGCTCCACACTTCGGTCACACAGCAACAGCTTTCCAGCCCACCTTCATCGTTTTACCAGACTCTTAAAGGAAGTAATGGCCCTGAAACAGCTCTCGGTGAAGTATGCTGAAGTTAATCTTGCCCCTCACTTATAAGAGCTGTGTAAATGCATTTTAACAGCTGTGTGATGCTAAAAAGTTAATAATATTGCTGATTTTTTATACACATAGGACCAGACTACTAGAAGCAGAAAAACACAGATGAGGGTGTGGACACGCATAACTGGCACATTGTCTCACATGGTGGCAACTTAACTAAAAAATGTAAATGATCAGTTTGCATACTTAAATGTGATAAAGATGCAAGAATGCATTATACACTAAGTGCATGCTTGATTTTCATGTGTTCCTGTGTTTCTTCTCTTGATTTACCACAGCATTAAGAAGTGGCTTTGGGAATGAAAGCTTAATTTTTCTTAAATCAACTACACTAAAGAAAGGCTGCCAACCTGATTTTAAAGTTAAATAAGATTGAACAAGAATTGTTCAGAGCCCAGCAGGAAAATAAAGCATGATTTCTAATGTAAAACTCTAATTTCGTTGGATTGCCAGCTTGTAAAGAAGACTAATGTTCTGAAGATATAGAAACACATGCACACCCGCATGACCTAAAGTTTAAGTTTTCTAATGTTTTACAAAAAAAAAACCAGTATTAACCTCTCTGTGGACTGACCAAGCAGAATATAATTTACCAGACTCTCGGAATGGTTTATGCAAATTATAGTGGCTTCAGAGGGAAGCAATGCCTTCTATTCCTCATTATTTTTCCATTATTACAGTCATTATTTGAGGTAAATTTCATTATATGAAAGACTGCAGTGATTTGTAAGGCTAGTGTCAAAGAAAAAAAATATATGCATATATTTAATCAAGAAAATGCTAACAACAACCTTTTGTTTTTCTTTGGCATCTGGCGTCTAGGATCTTCAAGTCCTTTATAAACACTAATGAAATAAACTTCATGACAGTCCCATGAGGAAGAGCAAACAAATGTTATTCACAATAACAGATGAAAAAAATGAGTCACCAAGAGTTTAAATGACTTATAAACAAATCAGAGGGCTGGCAGTAAAGCTTAGGTTACTTTACTCTAAAATGCTCTAGGAACCTAGAAAATTGATAACCAATTTGGGGGAATAGTTGTATCCTTAACCAAGCTGAATGGCAGCTTTCTC
The DNA here is from genome assembly GCF_964188355.1 of Buteo buteo. Classification (NCBI taxonomy): domain Eukaryota; kingdom Metazoa; phylum Chordata; class Aves; order Accipitriformes; family Accipitridae; genus Buteo; species Buteo buteo. The sequence continues at coordinate 50,474,448 of NC_134176.1, read as the reverse complement.
AGTGAATGCCATGTTCTACAGCCACCTGGTCATCAGCCTGAGATTAAGCATGCAGACCAGGCGTTACCAAAATGCTATAGCTCAATTCCTATTCTGCTGCGCAGCCTCTACTTCCTACAGAACTTGGGAAAGTTCACTTCAGATTTTAATATCCTCTGCTGGTTAAGCTGTAGAAGAGCAACAACAGTGCAAGAAGACTTTGGATAAACACCAGGTTTTGACTCACTACAGTTAGCTGGGAAATGCAGTGCTGAATTCAACTTGAATGAAAGTTTTAGCTGAACTACGATTGCAAAATCCTGAACATCAGCCTCATGAAAAAGCAAGCACTGGATGCTGTTAGAATATAATCTAACATTTAATACCTGAAATCTCCTGACGTATGGAGATTAGGAAGTTATCCCTAAAGGTTTTAAACATCTATCTCACTAAGCCTATGTATTTTCACCTAGCATGCACTTCAATATGCATGCATTGGGAGAAGCATCATCAAAACAGTATTACTTAAAAAAAAATAGCAGAGAAAATTCCCTGGATATTCCAAGCACGGGAAAAGATTACTTTCTCAAGACTAACAGCTTTTTTTACCAGAATATGGACCAAATTTTTAACCAAGTCAAAACAGTATATCCAGAGTAGCTCTCCTACAGCCAATATAGTTATTACAGTCATTAGTATATGAGATCTGCTATCAGCTACGTCAAAGGTATTCATCTTGGGTTAAGAAAATAAATAACTCGTAATTCATAGGCCACATTTCCTTATGTTTTCTTCTGGAAAAAAAAAGAAAAAAAACAAAGAATATATTTTGGAATGTGAGTTTAGTAAATTATTCATATTTTAATAAATGCTAAATTGGAAAAGAGGGGAGAAAACCCTATTTGTTATTTTGGCATACATCCTCGATTGCTTTTTATATGAACTTCACAGTTTCGCTTCAAAAATCTAAAGCAAGAAATAAAATGCAAAATGGACTACAGAGGTGATAGTCCAACACAGACCTAATTTTGCCTTGCACAGCTGTTATTTATGCCTACAGAATCATCTCCTCATGGAGAGGAAAAACCAGCTAGGTCCTAATGAAAGCCTAGGTTCTGTCGGAAGAACAGGCATTCACTCAAACAATAGAGGGGAGAGACTGGCAGCTAGAACTACCTGTCCCCCCCTGTTTTAAATTATTTTGAAGAACTGCAGGGTGCTATTGCATCACCCTAAATGAAAGCAAGCACAGAGGATGGTATTTGGAGAACACCTACTATCCCTGAAAGTGAACATATGGTTAGGATGGATGGTACAATAGCGGTGTTCAGAAACTTAATCTCAACCTATCACGGTTCTTCTATTTTTCGTTTTCATTCCTCTTTGGTTTCTGCAGCTTCCCACCTACTTTATTCCTGAGTCTCTCTTAAATGAACACCATACTGTGTCAGCTGCACAGAAGTTTTGTGATGTGCACAGCTGAAACCAGGCTGACCAGAAGACTCTCACCTTTGCTAAGGAGCTAACCAGTAGGTTCTACGTAGGGAAAAGGCTTCAGCAATCATCCAATTCATAGCCTCAAGGCAAGGACTTCTTTGAACTGCCATGAAAAAAGAAAAAAAAATGTACAATAATGGATTGGAATCACCCACAATTTATGAACCGGGTACAATCACACCTCTACAAATTACATGGTTGCATTGTTCTGCTAGAGAGTAACTACTAATGAAATCAAAAACCTTATCTTCTTCCCAAAAGACACCAAAGTAACTTGGAGGTTTCAAGAAAAGTAAGGCAAGGATATCTGATCCTTTTCCTGTGCTGGCTCTGGGTAGTTTTAGAGTCAAATATCAGTAAGTGATGCATTCAAGCAGCAACTATACTTTCTTCTTTTTGCTTTTCACTCCTGCTCATCCATCCAAATTACTCTAATGAGGTTTCTTGAGGTGATCAGTCATTAAGCCTTGCTGATCATCAGCAGATTGTACAAAATCAATTTTATTTCTCAAAATGCAGTCTTCTTCCCAGCAGTTTAAGCCAAAACAGAAATCTCTGCATTGAATCGCAGAGGCAGGTCAAGTGAGTATTAGCATGATTTCAATTACACAGTTATTAGTTCTATTAAACAATTAAAAATGTGGTGGAATACAGGCTTCCTGTTTTATGTTGCATTTTTGAGTGCTTTATTATGTTTCTTTTAAATATAATATAGGCAATGAAAGAAAAATTAAGCTTCTGAATTTTTAAAAGGGAAGAGTAATAAGCTAATCTTCTCTACAAACTCTACAAACTAAAACTTTACATAATTTTATTTTTCTGGAAAAAGAAATATATCACTAGTATTTCTAGCATAGGTTAAAGTCAGGTTTCCACACCATGAATTTGCTCTCCCAAAAGTAATTCTCAGTAAAAAAAGAATATTCAGAATTGTTTATTTACAGATCACTCACAGGTTCATGGAAAACATCACTAGATACACCTGTTCTTGAGATTTTATAACCTATGTCTGCAAAAATCAGATTGAACACACATACACTATTTTTACATCTTATACTCTGTTTCCACGGGACAATACCTGATCTTTTTTCCCTATAGAGCTAGCACAGTAACTACACCTGTCACAATTAACTTTTTTCGAAGGGGTATTTAATACTTCAGATCTAACTAATCTCTCATAAAAGCAATCCTACTCTCTTACAACCCACAATACAGAACTAAGCAGCAAGCATTTCTGTAACACCTCTCATCCATAAAGGTTTTACACATCAGTCTGCACTAAAGACCTTGATTCTGGAGACTCCCTCTTGGCCTGGCTAGTTCAGCAACATAAAAGCTGTCACTAGTGATGGGGTGGGCTGGTAAAGGCAATGCAGAAATGATCTCTGCGGGTTGACCCCTCACGTAGTTAGGCAATACTGCAAGCATATAGCCAAGTCTGAAGCGTGCAGTAAGTTGTCTACAGACCAAGTACAGAACGAGAGCTGGTTACTCCCTCCTAAGGAGGATGAGAAAGGACACTGTGATTCAGGACATTAGAGCCTCCTCTCCAACCTGTTCCAGGAGGCAGGTAACAGCATGCTCCCTCTTACAAAAAATTGTAACATCCCAATCTGCCCTCTAGACAGCACTATTGTAGAAGTCACCCCATGTAATAGTGTATGGACCCATATATTTGTGTAAAACTTGCTCAAGGTAGCTGGTTAAATTACACACAAAATGAGTGACTTCGGTGCTTTATTGTTAGCAACTAAAGTAAACTCCATCTGAAGAACAGGGATTAGTACCTCTGGAGGAAAAGTATCTGATTATCACTCCTTGCTGTCTTACAACCGGTTTACCACATCAGTGAGTCAAGTATACTCTAGAGGAGTATGGATTTGCTACAATATTATTACAGCAATAAAGAATGAGGTAACACCTTTGCAAAAGGAATAAGCCTGTGTCAGACAACTGCAGTCAGAATCAACTTAAGCCTATCTAAGTGCTGGCTGCTCCCAAAAAGGCCACCACCACCCTTTCTCCTTCTTCACCCCTTGGCTTTTCATTCCAGCCCATCTCTTGGCCAGACAAAATAAAATACCAATATAAAACCTGAAACTAGCCTAAGCAAATAGGAATGTTCTGTTTTAAATATAAGTTTTCTGATCTGCCTTACAGCCATACCATCATGAGTGCCCGCACAAGGGGACAGTGGCAACATGCAGCAGGAGCAAGGGAAGGATGCAGGACTGCCCCTTTTGGCAGCCTGTCATCACCATTTATGCAACCGTGAAAGCACAGCCTCCTCGGAAACACCACTCACAAATGGCCCAGAAAGCTGTGTTTCCTCCGCACTAGCAAAAGCAGATGTTACTGGGTACTCACACCCGCACTGCCGCTAGAGCTGGAGCCTGGAGCACAGATCATCAGCCCCCACGGTGCAGAGGCATGCAAAGCTGGAACTCAAGCCTGTCCTTAATAAATGTTTGTCGTTAGCTTTGGACTGTCATCACTACCTTAACAAACATCCAAGGATGGCACTTTGAAAGTGGGCCAAGTGGAAGGAGTGATTCTGGGGATTCCTGCCCCGAGAAAGACATAAAATGTTTTCAGTGGGGCGGCACAGGAAGGCTACCCACTTTCCAGAAGACAGTCAGCTCTTCCTTTCTTGTCTAGACATCTGCAAAGGTATAGCTGCAAAAGAAAGCCCTCCCTGCTCTACCGCCTTGCCCTACTTTTCTCCCTCCTCCTCCTCACCGCTCCCCACCACCTGCGGGGAGGCAGAGCTCCTGCAGCAAACCCGACGGCAGCAAGCTCTGGCCACGACCAGGTGCAGGTCAACTGAACTACGGGAACAAACTAAAAGAAAACGTTTCAATTACAAAGGACGAAAACTTTCGGATGAGCTTCCTTGCAGCATCTCTCAATTCAATGGGATCCGCAACAGCTAATCCTGTTTAAATCAACCATGTTTGCCACTGCCCTCAGCAGGAGGCCTTAAGGGCACACACTTAATGTATCAGCAATTTGCGTGGATGGGAGCTGCATCTGCTTGTGTAAGTGCATTACTGAGCCTCAGAGCCGACCTTTGCAATGGTCAAAAACATGTGCCTCTCAGTACGAGCTTTTAAGGGGTACACCTAAGGGCTTTAATTGCAAGGAAGCACATTGATCCTGTTTGATTTCAGTGCTATTATGTCAGTCCTGTACATGATCAGAAGGGTTTTTTAACGGATTTCCAATGGCTTCAAGAATGCTGCTCCCTTTAAAGACCACCTGGAGGCCTATGACAAGGGTAACGTTTCCTGTGCATCAAGCACTCCTCCAAAATGCAGTAGCCACTATCCCCTAGAATGCGATCGTCCTGGATTTGATAGTCAAAGCACAGCTGGATTCAATCAGCTATTTTAGATGAGGCCTCTGAATAAAGCCCTGTCCCTCACATATTAAATACTGTTTACTGATGGTTTTAGATGAGACAGAAAATTGAAGACTGTAGGATGCTGGACTCCCTGTGCCATTTTTTCACAGGTTTCAGCCCATGGGTCCTGGCTAAGTATCCAGGATATTTGCATTCTGGCTGGCTAACCCTACAGAAATGAGTAAGGCAGCCTTCCCTTTCTCTGCTGAGCTGGTGTGCATTCCTGCAACCCACAGGGAGCCAGCTACGTTCCAGCTCAGAGATGACTGTGTTTTACTGGCAGAAAATATGCTGAAAAGCCTGGAAATATCTCAATGCAATTTGGAATGATCTGGGATGAAGAAGATGTAAACCACATATTATTTTAAGTAATTAATTGCAGAAGAAGAGAATCAAGCGAAACAAAGCATTTCCATAACAGTGAGCAATCTGCTGAAAACATACTACCTATGTCAATGTTATTAAAATATAAGTTGTGAAGGAAAAGTCTATTTATTCATTTTCGCATGGGTTCTCTGCCAAATAAATTCAGGATGCAAATCCTGGATGTTCTTGCTATGACCTGGACAGTTCTGAACATGATTTTCCTGCTTTATAGATACATTCTTCTGAAGTTACTTGCTGCAGCTCCTCCAAAACAGTTTGTCACTGACAGTTACAGAAGACCAGCTTGGACAGACCATGTCCTCATCCAAAACTGACACGCTGTTGCCAACAAACTTTAATTTCTCCATCTTCTCAGCCACAGTAATTGGAAAAAGAATTTCTAAAGATAAGGCATGTCAACTGGCAGAAGGAGAATGAAATGAATGTAAAATACTAAATGAGACACAACTAGGGGGTTGGATTTTTCACTTAAACATTTGTATCTCTTTTGCCAGTAGATCTTTGATCACAGACACAAACAAGGGTCAGACTATGTCAAGCACTTGGATAAGAAGCTGTCAAATATCATCTAGGCACTACTGAAAATAGAAATAAATGTGATCTGAATGCCCTCTAAATTTAGGGGAAGTTAAGTTCTTCAGCATTCAACTCTGCAGTACAGACTACTTTTACCTTTATTTCAGTAGAGAAGTAATAGGGCCATACGGATGCTACAGGGCACAGTGCCTTAGAGCTGCTGTATTTCGTATGAGAAACGTCACCGCAACCTATCTGCATTACAGTTACTCAATGTCTCAGGACAATTTTCACAAACATTCGGTATGTTTGCTTTGCTGTACTAATCAAATTCCATTTCAAGTTCCTTCTATTTCTATTCTCACAGCAGTTTCAAATGGGAGATGAGATATTTCTAAAACACTGTGCAGCAGATATTGTAACTCAGGAGTGGGTGAAGCAGGGCTAAGAAAACAAAAGCAGGGAGCTATGAAGAGTGAATTGTTTTCCAGGTTTCTCTGTTTATTTTCTGTGCTATGCAAGTGGCTTATCCTCTGTGCCCCAGCACTGCTAGCTGTTGAAAGGATATGTTCCCAGAGGACTTCCCAGAGTCTAATTATTTCTTCTTGGAGAAAAGCACTGTGAAACTGATGAAAAATGCCACAGAAGGGTGCAAAGTTTTATTAGTCTTTTAAGGTCTGATCAGAAGTCCACTGAAGTAGAAAAAAGACATTCCTAATGACTTCAGTGGACTTTGAATTGGACTTTTCGTCAGCCCTCACTCACTGGGTTGCACGAATTTGTCATTTCCTTTGCTGTTTCCATGTCACTACCTGCTTGCAGCAGAGCATTCCTGGGGAAAGCAGTAGTACACCAACCAGCAGGAGTTGCTTTCTTTTACTAGCTATTGAAATTATTTTTTCTTTGAACTCAAAAACTACTTTAGATTACATTTTTATATTATAATAGCACTGAAAAAATCCAAAAAAGATCATGAGGTTGACACATATGGCAGTGTAAAAAATTAAACTATAAAGGAGCGTGTGCTGCAGACATTTAGAATCTAACTAACAGACATCTACTGTCACTCTGGTCTGGTTCTACTACTGCAAAGAGTTAAATCTTCTGGAGGCTGGTGGGTTTCTCGTTGTGCCATCTGAAGACAAGAGAGGAAAGAAAAAAAAAAAAAACAGTCACAGCCAGTTAGCCACAGTAGACCGAGTTCTCAGGAGCACATCTGCAAATTAAGCAGATAGATTCCCCTCCATCAGGCTGTCTCTCCATGCCACAAGCCCCCTGTGCTGTCAGAGAAGATTCCTCAAAGTGTTCATATTTGAATCCCAATTACATAGAAAGATTTCGGAGGACGCAAAAAAACCCTATCAGCCAGGTATGTCTAACTTATTGTTTTGCCCAAAGCAAACTTGGTTGATACACTTAGCAAATGTTTTGAGAAATACTATATAAAGATTTCCTTCCTTAAGCCTGTTTATGGAGGACTTCAAAGCTCTATGAGTGTCTGGATATGATTTTGATTGTGAAGAATTTGGCAACAGCACTTGCTTTTCAGGGGTATGCTTTTTCATTTTGCAAAGGAAGACCCTGCAGATCAGTCAGAGGAAAAAAAAACAATATACAATATTGCAAAATAAATTTAATTCTACTGTAGAGATCTGTGTTTGTGACAAGTTAAAAATAATTGCAAACTAATGACAGAATTTAATGATCAGCAATGAGCATTTACCAACTTAGACTCCATGCTAGCCTGCAATCCATTCTCTCAGTGTCCAATCGGTGCTGTTCAAATACCTTATCTTTGTGTAAATGAACAGTGCTTTGGGTTTGCTACAGTTCATAAGATCAAATCATTCATTATTTGGCAGCATTCAAATTACTGTGAAATTATTATGAATTTGGTATTTTTTCATGTTGACAAATATTAATACAAAATGTCGCACTAAACAACAGTACTGATTATTCATTGTTCTCCTCTTTAAAATGTTTTCGTTGCCTAATCGGGTAACAGACACAGCACATATGTGAACAAACAATTACTACATAGGGTCAAAGAGAACAAAAAGTAGTAAACACAGTTTAGGAGTGACCTAGTGCCTAAACATAGTAATGTAGTGATATTTTATAAACCCTAGATTCACTAGGACCTAGGACACAGGATCTGTGGCAGACTTGTCGCCTTCCATAGCAGAAGCTGGAAGGCAAGAACAATATCCAAAGGCATATGAAACATCACTTGATGTGTAGGCACTTGAATCCTACCCCTTGTTTCTAAAACACATTCATCCTATACTTCTCAGTGAATGCTTAATATAGTTTCTGAAATAATACCCCACATACGAAATTGTAACTACGTTCATCTATTTCCAGACTAAGCACATTTTAAATTACATTAGCTAGTGCTTTTAAAAAGCACCTTCTCTCCTTATTTGATCCTTCTGTAAATAAATTTCCCAATGAATCTATCTAAATCTGAATTCCTTGTAATCTATTCTTGCCACGCAAACAACTATTAACTGAAAAAAACCCAGCTCAAAATCATGTTTGGTTTTAAAACAAAATAGGGGAGAATACTTGTTTTCTTCTTTCTGTTAGCTTAGCTTCTAGCTCAGATCTCTACAGTTCGCTTCTCAAATACAGGGGTTATAAAGGTAATGTTGAGATTCTCACCTATTTGTATAATGCTTGGAGCTTCATCTTTTATAAAAATACCAAATATGATGAAGTATGACTGAAGTCACCATAACTGGTAATTGTTTATGTAACTCCACCCTTCCCTATTTATCCATCTTTACTTCTTGCAGTGTCTCTTCCCCTCTATCTTGTGCTGTACCACAACAAACGCATTTGTCTGTTTCCCTCCGCACTGGCACTAATGCTAATCCAACTACACAGTGACATGGTTTTGAGCATAAAGCCATAAAAAAACTTTAAATTTTTTGGTTATAAGGTTAGATTTCTACCTTTTGGGCTCCCTGAATCTGCTCAGGGTCAGATAAGCATTGGCCCAAAGGAATCAGTGGTGTTGGAGGTTAGAGGTGGAGGTCAGCAAAGATCAACCACACTGTATTAACACACCATAATTAGCATGAAACAATCTGGAAAGCCAAAGCAATTCCAGCAAGTGCCTAAGGAGCTACTTCTGTCAGAGAATCTAGGATAAATATTCTCTCCATTACTTACTGAACTGCTTGGTTATGTAAAGTTCAAGAAATATTAAGGGATGACAAGGAGGAAGTGTGTTTAAGTGTACTTATTTGACCAGGAAGTTCTGTGTGTCTATCAATCTCACTTTTAATCATTTTCATTGGTCTTTTCTCCACTCCATATCTGCAACAGCCTCTTCAGACAGTATGCTTTTCAGAACGGAGTACTGCTCGATATTTGGGAAATAGTTTGTGACATTGTGGACACTAGCAATTGTCATATTTGGAGATTCTTGACGTATATGTAAGAATAAGATGAATACCAATATTTCAATTAAATTGTTTGCCATTTTTAATACTCTTGTAGATTTCAAATATAAACAAGCAGTCAAATGTAGAACACTAGTGTTACAAAATATAGAACACTAACTTACAGATGTGCTCATGGCATCTTCAGTATGAAAGACATACTTTTCTAAAGATCTTGTATAAACAAAGTAGCTAAGTAACCACACAATATGAGAGACAAAGGAAATCTAACCCAGTAAATCCAACTTAGTGCAAGGTCTTCTAACAACACCGTTTTCGAATGGCTATAAGAAACAGGCAGCAGAGATTCCTGTTTAGCATATCACCCAAAGGTAAATAACTTGGCCAATCTTTCTTCATACAAGTAGTAAGAACAAAACCTCCTGTCTATACTGACATGCTCAGAACAGGGTTCACTAATTTAATTAACTCGTAACTGAACTTCACCTACAGTGCAGTACTTCTGAAAGGGAATCTAAATGTAGAAAAAACTACCACCTTCAGGGCAGAGGCATTAGGACTGGCTACACAGTGAACAGAACTTGACCGTGATCTTTGGATGATTCCACAACATGCAAAAAGATAAGCCAGCTATTCCGTGGATTATTTTTTAAATGGACTCAGTAGTGGCTATGCCTACTCTGTCTCTGTGCTCTGGCCTAAGCACATCTGACCAGGCTCACCTCCCTCTGAAAGCATTTAACGGCAGATCCACATTTTAGCACAGCAGTTTGCGTACCAGTTGGTGGGCAGGCAGTACAGGAATGTGGTACAACAGTTCCTACTGTGCCTGAGAACATGTACTGATGGCAATTTAACGTAGTCAGTGTCATCAGTTCCTACGGTTTTACAGTGACTGTCACTGTACACTATGCTGTTCTGGAGTCTCCAGGTTTTGCTGTCACTCAACTAGAAGATACCAATCCTTCCTTAAAAAAGAAACCCTATGTGCCTTGGATTTGTTGTTCCAGCAAAATGAAAAGCAGAGGCAAGGAAAATGTGAATCCTAAAGATTTCAGAACAAGTAATTATATTTTAAAACGCAGAGGTTTGGGTTGGTTTTTTTTTCCTGATACTGTATTTGAAAGCTAGTTCGCACCTTTAAATTCTGTGGATTTTGCAAAGGCTGGGGCAGAGACCTCGGGCATTTACTAAAAGGCACAACCCTGCTGTCACCGAAGGGCAGTGCCAATGAACCGGCCAGCCGTTTGCCTCTCTGGTGTCAGTGCTCTCCAAAGCTCGTTCAGTGTTATTATCCAGGCTGACTACATAAACTCTGTTAGATTTTTGAACAAACAGGCCAAAAAAATAAAAGGCATCCCTTGAAACCTACTCATGAGGGCATGAGCAAACAGCAAAGATCGACAACCTGATCACACCACGAAAGCCCCCAGACTCCCAAGCCGCACAGACCCTCACCCCGAGCCGGCTGTTCAGCCCAAGGGTGGAGGATTCGCCCCGGCCCGAACGGCTCCTGCCCCTGCAGCGGTACCTGCCTGGTCAGAAACACAGCCGGCACCCCCCGCTCCCGCACGCCTTCAGCGAAGCTGGATCTTTTCCTTGTAAACCTGCAAAACCTTCCCCTGAAGCCTGCGGCCGGCCGCGCACGCACTTTACTTCACCTCACCGGCAGCACGGGCCCGGCCACAGGCTGGGCCCGGCCGGCGGGGCAGCTCCCCCCCGTCCCACCGGCGGGGTGCCGCTCTCGGGCAGCCGGCGAGCCCCCCCCCCGTCCCGGGCACACGGCCGGCAGGGACGGAGCGAGGCGCAGGCAGGCGGCCCGCCCGCCGGCAGGCCTTCGCCGGGGCCGGGGGACCCGCGGGCCCGCTCCGCCGAGGCCCTGCCGCCCGCTGAGGGCGGCCCGGCGCCGCCGGGGCGAGAAACGGGCGAGAAACGGCCCGATTTCTGTCATCCCTCCGCTCCCGGGCGTCCCGCGGCCGAATCCCACCGGCAGGAGAGGGGCCCGCTGCCGGCCCCGCGGCCCCACTCACCCGCCGCCTGCCCGCTAAACCCCTCCGGTCCCGCTCCCTCACGGCCGGGGACTTGGGCGAGCGGGGGCCGGGCCGCGCCGGGCCCAGGCTCCAAGCGAGAACTACCGGCCCCAGCAGGCCGCGGGGCCGCCGTTTCCATGGGAGCGTTGCCGCACGCCCGAAGGTCGGGGTGTGAGGGGCTCCACAGGCCGCGGGCCGTGCCGAATCCCGCCCAAGGGGTGCGCAGCGCTCGCTTGATCCGTGTCCTGAGGTGCGGGGAAGGGTCTCTTCTTGGCTCTCCAAGCGCGAAGTGCAGCTTTAATACGATTTCTTCCAGTGCCGTTGAACGACTCTCGCAGGGTCTAAAGCATGTTTCATGTGTTCCTTTTGTGTTTTTTCCCCCTCAGATATTGACTGCGGTATGGCCCAGTCACCAAACAAAATGTCGCTGCAGGTGGCATCGGCCGTCAGTAATTCGTCCTTGCTTCAGCCAGGCTTCTCTCTCCTGAATTTTGATGGGCATGTTTTCTTTTTGGGGCAGAAAGGATGGCCAAAGAGATCCTGTCCCACTGGTGTTTTCCTTCTCGATATAAAGCAGAACGAGCTCAAAATGAAACCTGCCTTCTTCTCTAAAGACTCCTGCTACCTCCCCCCCCTCCGCTACCCTGCTCTTTGCACGCTCAGAGGCAATGCGGAGTCTGACGAGTACCAGTATATCATCCATGGTGGGAAAACACCTAACAATGACCTTTCTGATAAAATTTATGTTATGAGTCTGGTCAGCAAAAATAGCAAGAAAGCCATGTTGCAATGCGTTGAGAAAGACCTGGGTGGAGATGTCCCTGAAGCTAGATATGGGCATACAATTAACGTAGTTCATAGCCGGGGAAAAAGCATGAGCGTTATATTTGGAGGGAGAGCATATACTCCTCTTGCACAAAGAACCACTGAAAAATGGAACAGTGTAGTTGACTGTTTGCCGTCTGTGTTTCTCGTTGATTTTGAGTTTGGATGCTGTACATCATACGTACTTCCAGAGCTCCAAGATGGACTCGCTTTCCACGTTTCAGTGGCCAGAAACGATACAATCTACATTTTGGGAGGCCATTCGCTTCAAAATAACACGAGGTCCCCCAGCTTGTACAAGCTAAAAGTGGATCTCCCGCTGGGCAGCCCAGCTGTGACCTGCACCATTTTGCCAGGGGGGATATCTGTGTCAAGTGCTATCGTGACTCAAACCAGTGATTCCGAATTTGTCCTTGTTGGGGGCTACCAGTCTGACAACCAGAAACGGTTGGTGTGTAACACCATAGTTCTGGAAGATAGTAAGATAGAGATTGTCGAAAGGGTGAGCCCAGACTGGACACCAGATATCAAACACTGCAGGATGTGGTTTGGCTGTGATATGGGTAAAGGGTCTGTATTGCTGGGCATTCCAGGAGCCAACAAACAGTTAATCTCAGATGCAAACTACTTCTACATTTTGAGATGCAAAGGAGCAGAAGAGGACCAGGAGGAAGAACTGATGGCACAAATTTCCAGTCAGACCTCAACCGAAGACCCTGGAGACTCCACTCCATTTGAAGATTCGGAAGAGTTTTGTTTTAGTGCTGAAGCCAATAGTTTTGATGTTGATGATACTGACACTTACAATGAAGATGATGAAGAAGATGAATCAGAAACAGGCTACTGGATCACCTGCTCTGCCAGTTGCAATATTGACATTAACACCTGGGTCCCTTTCTATTCAACAGAGCTCAACAAGCCTGCAATGATCCTGTGCTCCAGTGGGGCTGGCCACTGGGTCCACGCGCAATGTATGGATCTCTCAGAGAGCATGCTCCTACGTCTCTCAGAAGCAAATGTCAAGTACTTCTGCAATGAGCACGTTGACCTTAATAAAGGGCTACAAACTCCCAAAAAGGTGGTGCACCTGAAAAAGCAACCCATGAAACCATTGCGTAAAAAGACAACCATGAAGTTAACAACGCCAGCGAAAAAGTCCTTTCTTCGGAGGTTGTTTGAATAGATTTACACTGCTGATTTGTATTCACCTGGGAGGAAATGAAATCACGGTCAAAGACAGCTAGTAATGGTTGAAGCAGAATGGGTTATTGGAGCTCGAAGAGATCTTTTTACTTAATTGATTTCAGTTATCTCGATATTTCAGCTACTTTTCAAAGCTCATGAATTTAATTTGTCTCTTACGTGTATTTTTGTAATGCCCGGATAGGAACCCCATCATAGAGGGCACTGTGCAAATGCACAGCCAGATAGTGGTAACCATGTGCTGTATTTTATGCTATAGCTTACCCCCCGGTTATCCCCAGTGAGTTTAATGGAACTGCTGGTAGGATAAGACATTATCCCACGTACTCAGTGCTGTTAGCATCTGTCCATAAAGAACTTTATATTACCCATTTTAATTTTTTATCTTAGTGAGTAGTTCTAGAAATATTTGGCCTAATTTATAGCTGCATTACTCTCATTTTATGTTGGTGTAATGAAATAAAATTAGACTAATTACTCTGGTTTTAAACTAAAGTGGTGGCTTAAGTCCCTTGTGTCAGAAATAATGAAATATTCAGACACTGAGGGTCAGTTTTCTTCAGGGACTTCCATTATGGAAAGCTTACATACAGAGCATTTAATTCTGGATAATTAATTTTTTATTTTGAGAGGTATTGCATGATTATATGTCAGTTTTGGCTGCAGCTGTGGAATATCATCTCATAGTAAAAATCAAACTGCTTTTTTAAACCACCATGCTCAACAACCTGCTTTGTATTTGTATTTTTTAAACTCCAGTGAGCTAATAAAATTTATAATAAAAATGAGTGCATTTTTTTCACCTATTCATGGGGTAAATCAAACACTGTAAATCCCAAAGTCTACGAAAGGATGGCATGTGTGCTTGGGAGGTCCATCTGAAGTCAGATAAGGGGTCTAGCTTCACAGCCACTCCATGCTGTGAGCTCCCATTGCCTTCAGAAGAAGTTCCTTCTGATGAACAGGACTTTTATCATTTACTCCAAGTCCTCCACTATGCATTTCTTTCTCTGCTCTCCCAGGGTGACTGTGTAGAATGTGAAAGCTTAGAAGTGCAAGCTGTCGCTCAGAGTGACTCAATTGAGCCAGTGGAGCATTGTGAGGGTGGAAACAAATGCAGCTGGCTGCTCAAAGCACGGGGAGAAGATTGGATTCAGATTGAAAAGGACATTGTCAAGGTTGAATAGCCCAAGAGTTTACTAAGTTTTTTGTGGATTCTTTTATTGGCTATTTGTAAAGCCTCATCATTCTTGACTTTATTTTTTATTTTTATTACTGCTCCAAACATCTTTTCAAAAAATCAATACCATCAGCTCAACATTTGTGAGCCAACAATAATAGCTCAGTATTCACAGTCCAGCTCTCATGCTGGACCCCTGAATAAAAAAGAAAAACGGGAGCAGCTGTCAGCCATTTGATCACTATGTGCAGACCCTGAGCAGCCACTCCTTTACAAAGCAGCATCTGTAGTACAGTATTCCTATCAACACAGACGTGTATGCTCAGTAGTCCCTTAAAACCTTCACAACTCAAGTCAAGAGCAGAGCAAAGTAAAGGGCAACCATACAAAGTTTCCATCTCCAACCCTTTAATGTGCTGAGGGAGGTTATAGCTGGGATAGAGCTTGTAAATGGAAAGTATTATCACCCTGACTCTCCTCTCACCACTCTGATATTGGTATAAATTCATAATTTCAATGCCAGCTTCCTGTTTCCTTTGTCATGCTACTTTACGTAAGCTCAGAGTATATAGTGCTATATGTTTTTCCAAGAAATAATATCATGCCCATGTAAAGTCCCTTCAAACTGGTGACATTCAGTAGTCAACATCCCCTTTTGTAGGTTAGTCATAAGTCTTACTCAGCTAATTGTCATTCAAATATACATTCATCATGCACTCTTCATAGACTTCATTTATATCAGCCAAAAAAAAATCCACACCAAAATTAAAGACACATCATCACAACACCAGCAAAGGGGACAATATACTTACACAGCAAAATCCCACGTCCCATCTCTTCGCCATTTTACAACAACAAAAACTCCCCACAATTATTGAACTCCCTGGCAATGTGCAGTCCGAGTTTTTGCCTGTTACCTCTCCCAGTTACTGTCATTATCTCCAGTTCCTCAGACCCCACACTGTGTGACAAATTTGTCTGCTAGCTGTCCTGGTTTCAGCTGGGATAGGGTTAATTGTCTTCCTGGTAGCTGGTACAGTGCTACGTTTTTGAGTTCAGTAATGTTGATAACACTGATGTTTGCAGTTGTTGCTAAGTAGTGTTTAGTCTAAAGTCAAGGATTTTTCAGCTTCTCATCCCCAGCCAGCGAGAAAGCTGGAGGGGCACAAGAAGCTGGGAGGGGACACAGCCAGGGCAGCTGACCCAAACTGGACAAAGGGGTGTTCCATACCATGGGACGTCATGCCCGGTATATAAACTGGGGGGAGCAGGGTGGGGGGATCACCACTCGGGGACTAACTGGGTGTCAATCGGCGGGTGGTGAGCAATTGCACTGCGCATCATTTGTATATTCCAATCTTTTTCTTATTACTGTTGTCATTTTATTAGTGTTATCTTTATCATTATTAGTTTCTTCTTTTCTGTTCTGTTAAACCATTCTTATCTCAATCCACGAGTTTTACTTCTTTTCCCGATTTTCTCCCCCATCCCACTGGGTATTGGGGGGAAGCGAGTGAGCGGCTGCGTGGTGCTTAGTTTGCTGGCTGGGGTTAAACCATGGCACTAGTGCAGACAAATAAAAGGATGGAAACATTTTCCAAAGGGAAAGCTCGACATTGGGGTAGCAGAAGTGACGTTCAGCCCCGAGATAAAGCCTGGCGGTGTGACTGCAGTATGTTGGGAGCATCTCTGAATTTCCAGAACTGACTCCTGCACCTGCAGTGACTCCCTGAGCCCCCGGGAGGTGAGTGCAGGTTCGCTCAGCGTGTGGCAAGCACAAGCACACACTGAGGCCCCTTCCAATTCTTCCCTGAGCTGTTGTTCTTTACTTTAAGACTGTGGCTATGAAAAAAGCAATTCACAGTCAGACTTTACGATATTCCTCATCGGGCCCATAACATTAGTGTATTGTATGTTGGAGCTGTGCTTTTTTTAAATCTATGGTTTATTTGAGTAGGAGGGAGAAATTGCTTGGTCAAACCATGTCCCAGCCTCACAGTGAAGGGCAGTACAAGCAGCATTAAATCACAGCTCAGTGACTGTGGTCACCGCAGGAAGAGGAAGTCATAACTCAAGTAATATAATATTCCAGAGGACTCGAACGTAAAGAGATATATGAACATCAGTCAGCCTGTAAAGAAGACACTTAACATAGCATTCAAGACTGCAGAAAGTACTTAATTCCTTGATAATTCTGATGACACTTTTGAGTCATGTACTTGTTAGAGCATTGATTGTCTTCAAAACCAGCTAATCAATACAAGATGTTTCTTCCTCAGGCAGGTTAGAATTAGAAGATAAAATGAAGTAGATCTGAGTGCAGAAATAAACCTCTATTGTATCTGCATCCAACTGACCTGTGTGTTTTGTAACCACAACAAGCAGCATCATGGTTCCCAGACACATTTTAGTAACACTACATTGTTATTATCAGCTTTTACAAGAATAATATATGGATTTTACTGCTATTGAAAGGTGCTTGGACCCTGAAGTACCTGATTAATCTACAGGAAAGGCACAGCACAAACTTTAGTGGTAGCACTAAAACATGTGTCATAGTTCAGAGTGACTCATTGCACCAATAGACCATTGAAAGGAGTGGAAATAATGTAACTGGGAGACCAAAGCAAAAGGAAAAGATTGAATTCAGATTGAAAAGGAATCTGTAAAGTTATTTACTGCTAGACTCAATGTACTAAAGAAAGAAGGGCTGTCTGACTTCTTTTTTTTTTTTCATGATTGGTGGCTATAGCTCCCTCTGTATTTGATTTCTTACCCTATCCCATTTCAAACAAGACTAACTTCTGGGAAGGGCTTCAGCAACAGCCCCTGAAAATCAAACTCTAATTTGGTGCCTCTACTTGACCTTTGAAAATCGTGACACTGAAGCCCATTTTTTCTTTAAAAAAAACAAGACAGTAACCTTATAAACCTTCTGATTTCTCAAGAACAGGGCGCTGGCCACTACCACAGGTGTGCAGGACCTCCTTCGGGTGGTAGTTATTGTGAATTTCCTCATCCACTGGATCAGAATACCCACCTTCAGAGAAAGAGCTGGGCATTGAAAATACGCCTCTTGACCTCTCTCTCGATGCTGCTAGAAAAGGTGCTAATTAAATCCCTTCTAATGTGTCCTTTTGTATTATGGACAATATTAAGCTGGATGCAGAAGGTAGAAAAGCTCCCACACTTAGGAGTTGCAGCCGGTCAGCTGTTTGAAAATTGTGCCATATTCAGTCACCTAAAACAGTACTCTGAAGAAGAGTGGTGGCAGGCCTCATTATTCTTCATCTGATCCCGTATCTAATAGGAATACATGAAAAGTAAAATTCAGTCAGTTATTACAGGTTTAGGAATAAAGGGGTTAAATCACCCTAATTTTCCTGGAAACTCTGAGGCTTGTTTTTTTGTTTTATATGGGTTCTGTTTTTTCCATCCAACATTTTTTATTCAAGGTCAGATGAAAGGACTAAGTTGGTGATATAAAGTCCAGAAATTAGATGTCTAATTACCTGATTGCACAAGGAAATCAGGTAGCTCAATTTGCTCATCATTAATTCCACCCAAACCAGTTGGTTTACATAAGTTGTTTGACCCTGAGATATCATTGCAGGGAAGAAAGAAAGATTTTCTGAAGTGGAATAAAGGGAAGCTACAATTCATGAACTGAAAGGTAGATTGGAACTAATCTTTGCAGCTCAGTCTATGACGAGGAGCCAAAATTTGATGCAAAGGGTGCACGGAAACCAGTAAAGAGGCTTAACATATTAGCATGGACATAACAGTGTGAGGCTGCTTTTAAACAAACACTGGGATGGTGTTTGTAAATGAAGCAAAAGCCATTTACAGACTAAATAAAACTGTTTTTAAATTAGTTTAGTTTTCTGTCAAACAGTTGCCTGTGAGGAAAGGTGCTGAAAGGACTGCTGAGACTCACAGAGTAATATGCATTTGTGTTAATTTAGTGACTTCCAGAACAAGGCTGGAATCACAGCTGTCTCTGGGTATTAGAACAGCCTAAATATGAAAAGCATCCACAATTTCAATGAGAAGTAAGACTGTTACCATGAAATTATGTGCGTAATTGAAAAACTGGTAAGAAATACAAAGCCAGAAACTTAAATATTGATAAGACCTTTATTTTAAACAGGTTTCATTAATTAAGAAACTGTAATACAGTAAGAAAAGGTAATATTATGAAGCCGTGCGGTGAGACAAAGCACAGAACTCAGTGTAGTCAGAAATTAGGGTGCTGTAAATATCTAGAATTTGTTTTTTAACTACCTGACTAAAAGTCTAAGCTGATTTGCTTAAAGTCAATAGAATTATTCCTGTGAGGAAAAAAATACATGAGACCAGAATCATGGCTTCTAACTTAGTTCACATCATTTCATAACATGCCAATTCACCATACGAAGCCCTTGAATAAGACCAAACAAAACAAGATACATAATGTGATTGTATAAAAACTACAGTCAATACAAGTTCAGAAGGAAATTATTTACCATGAATTACTGAAGGATTTGTACCAAGTATTAACGTAAAAAATAAAACATGAAGGTTTGAAAGAGTACCATGAATAAAAGTGTCTCCATTTTTCTAAAGCCTCTTCAAAATCAAAAAGCTTAACAATAGACTGTGTAACCAAATGATGCACCTGTCTGCAATCAGAATTTGTTTGCCTTCTGACGCATGGCTGTGTGCATGCAGGATTGTTATTTTATCCCTGTTTACAAAAGCTTCACTTGCAGGTACCTACCCTTTCAGTGCTGTTTGTTTTAATGAGTTCAAAACTCTCAAAGAGAGTCTCTTGATTTACCGAAGTTGTCAACAATGGGGAAGAAGAAGAATAAACTAGATCCAAGTCAAAAGAGAAGAAAAGAGAAGAGAAGAGAAGAAAAGAGAAGACAAGAGAAGACAAGAGAAGAAAAGAAAAGAAAAAAAAAAAGAAAAAAAAATAGTAGTAGTTCTCTGTGTCAGCTATCGTGCCCAGAGCGGGTAGAATGTGAAATGTGTCTTGATGGCATAATAATATTTCACAAAAGAATACTTTCACATGCCACTGTAGTCTCTGTCCCCGTCCAGGTTCTGTTCAGTCTGACAAGTTACCCCAGGATATAAGCCTTGTCTTGAGAAATCATACATATATGGATAAAACTTACTCAACCCTTTTGAAGGCAGTGAGACAAATCACTGGCTGTTACATCAGAAGCTAATTAAAGTGAATTTGGAATTTGAAAATGTTAGTGGAGTCACTGAAATTACATGTGCAAAATGAACACAGTCTGGTCTGTCACTCCAGTGGCACATAGGCATTGCAATGAATGGTTCCGGATTACTTGGGAGTGAAATTCGCTCCTGTGCAAAAGGCAATAAAAACTGTATATACCGCTTAAATGGAGGGAAAATCACCATGAGCTGAGTCAAGATTGTTAAACTAGGCCCTAGGTTATTCAAGCAGAGTCAAGGATAAAACATAAGGTAATACAGTTGTCCCAAATATACATACAAAGAAAAAAAGAAAAGCGTGCAACTATTTGCATGATGAAATATATGCCAACTAAAAATGCAGACTATATCTGCATTTACTGCTAAAGGATGCTCTTTATTCCTGATTTTTATACTCCCTGGGAAAGAGCTCTACTTGTTGTCTGCATTTATTGGTAAAGAATGATCCTTAATCTAAACCTGGTATTTATGCTCTATGGGAAATACTTGTTTTATTCAAAGAATTGAAAAATAAAATTAACCTAGAAATACTCAGTATGTGCAGCCGTACATGGTACACCATAAAAAAGATGCTGTAGTCCTTATGACTGCTTAGAAAAGTAAATGTTTTAAGTAAAAGGCATTATTTCCAAGTGTAAATTTTGACATAATGTTAAACTATGTTTAAAGAAACCATATTAAAACAAAATCCTAAATTACAGAATACTTTAAAAAATAGTATTTTAGTTAATAAAATCAAAAGAAAGACATAATCAGAATAACACAAATATTTGTGCTAATTACTAACACTTAACTCTATTTTTTCATTGACCATAAATGGTAAATACCAGACCCTCAAAGATAGAGTAAATAACATGAACAAGATACTACTAAACAAACCTCAGACCATTAATTCTTTAAGTATGTGATTCACTTACACTCATAAACCAACTTCTGCCACATCAAAACAAAAACAAAAAGCGGATTCTTTTAGATCCATGCTTTGATTGTTTCTGCATTTAATCTTATTTCAGAAATACTACTCTGAACACAGTAATGCCCTAGCTACAGGTGCAAATCTGAAAGGCTAGATAATTTTAGGGCATCTCAGGTATTTTCGAGTATATTTCATGAATACGTCATTGAATGAAATTAATATAATTTTAGTATATGAATATACTAAATACCACTTCAGAAAGGCAAATACCACCAACAAAGTGATTCATCTAATATAGTACACAGGAATGCCAACTAAACATTGCTGTAATAATGTAAAATATAGTATGCAGTAATTTCAAGACAGTTCATTGCTTTTTAACTAATCTTGTATGCCAGCTATCTTTGAGGTTAATAAATATCATTCCTCTTTTACAGATTAGGAAAATAAGACTGTGAGTGTGGTGTATTGCAGGTGTGAAAACGCTGGGTGTCAGATACAGCGGGAGCACATCAGCAGCAGTCAGTGAAATATCCTGAGAAGATCAGAACACTGGCATGTGTCTGATCAAGGTAATATCCATCGCCTGAGAAATGGGTCTGCTGCGACTAAAGTCACTTGGTGAAACAGTGGGCCTGCTGGTATTAATGATGATTTACTGGTGACTTCAGTGAGGCCAGAAATTCACCCAATAAAAATCTACTAATAAAAACTATACTATATACTGAAGTTACCACAGAAATCTAAAATGCCCATGAAGCAACAAGCTACACAGCAGAGCTGGAATATACGTTGTATAGTGAGATAACCACAAGGCACTGTAAATCCTGATTTAGGAGAACAAGTACAAGATTGCATTTTAAATTAAACAGACTACGATAAAAATATCTTTAAAAAATTCCAGCTACCTTTCCTATATCTTCATATAGTAAATTAGCATGGTGATACCACCACCTGCTCCTAAGCAGTACTATAATATAAATGTTAGATAATAATATTTTTTAAAGTTTCTGAGATCAAAGTTTGCATCTTTAGTCAGTATTTTATACAAAAATAACTGAACTTTATCCCAAAACAATTGCCCAAGTGTCACACTGACAAATCCTTGCTTATAAAAGCCAAAGGATCATCAATAAAACAATCAAACCCCCTTAAGAAGTAAATAAAAAATAGTTTTAAAAATACAAGCAGAACAAATAGCCACACTCCCTTTTTCAGCAACTGTCATCACTCTCCAGAATCATATTCATTCCAAAATGCTACTCTATATAAAACCTTGTTTACTTTGGCTTTCTCACCTGTAAACAACACTCTAAGACCAAAACAAACCGAAGACCCTTCTTGGCAATTTGTTTCTGCTTTCATCTCACATAACAACTGGTAAATGCACCACTGCATTGCCTCTTGGAAATGCCCAACAGCCATGGTGTTTATTAAACTTCACTCAGCACCTGTAACTCCGAGTGTAAAAATGATTGTTTCAGACTTGCCTGTACCTCTACAGGCCTGAAAAAGAAGCTGCCTTCTTGCAGGAAGACCCCATTACAAATCCAACACCAAATGTGTTTTATATTTAGAGCTCCGATAAATCATTGCTTTCCAAGACCTCCAGTGGCAAGGAGTCACCTAAACTATCCTCTGGATCAATGGTGAAGCCCTGGCTTTTTAATGTTTTATGAGCATTCATGAACTTCTGGAGGTACTTAGAGGTATATAGCCAGTGATGCTTCAAGACATCCTCCATCTCATAGCATTTGGACTGCCTGGCATTCATTTTTCGGAACCTCCTAAACAGTTTGTTTCCAGACTCATTTCCTTCACTTGCCCAGGCCCCAATGGAACCATCTCTTTCAATGATTTCAGGAACATGAGCAAGGGTTTTGTGGAAATAGTTCGTAATCTTGCCTTCATATCTGTACTTGAACTTTGTCGATAGGAGCTCAGCAAAACGCTGTGAATTATAGCTATACTGGCACAGCAATTCTGGACACTCCTTGGCAGGGCACGAGGATCGCCACACTGGCTTCATCTTCAGATAAAGGTCCATTAGTTCTTTCAGGGCTTCATGCCTTTCCTCACACTTTATTAACTCACATACTGCCTCTACTGTCTCTTTGGACATGAGCTTTCTAGCAAAATTTCCACTCATCCTCATCATAGGCTTCAAGTTCATCTTCTTCCTGAGATGTTTGTCCAGAATCAACTGCCACCTCTTCCTCTCCTCTTTAGAAACATCAGGATTCTTGTAAACTTCACCGATCTCCATCTGGAAGATCCTGTAGAATTCTGTTGCGTTGCCAATGTCGCAGTGCAAGGCATCTATGGACGGAACGGTCTCAATAAAAGGTTTGGCTGAAACACCCTTCACTCTGTCACGGAGCTCATCAACAGATTCGTGGTATGGGTTGGACCTCCATATTTCATACCGCTCCAGATTTTCAGCATGGCTCCTGGTTATGGAGTGGAAGACCAAATTCTGGGATGCCTCCAGGCGGGTTGCGTCACACAGGGTACAAATGTAAGTGGAACCTGAGGCCTCCAGCCCTTCCACTTCCCGCACAAGTTTCTCATCGTATCCTGTACCCCTAAAGATGAATTTGAATGTTCTCAGGATGCCTCCCATTTCAAGTAGCAGTTCACTGTTTTTCATAGCCTCTCTTTCTGCTATGAGGGGGCTCAGGATTGCCGTCAGAGTTTCATGATCGGATTCATCAGCCAGCATAAGGCACAAGGGCTTGCAACACAACTCTGAATTGGGCTTTACTTCTTCAAAGATCCTCTTGCTTTCATTCCCATGTGCTATAGCAATGTTCATGACTGTGAAAGAAAAGCGAACAGCCTTCTCTGGGACAGCAGGTCCATTTCCATGCTTCTCACTGACATCTCCCATTCCATCACAGGACTCTTTTACTACCACAGTGAAGGGACCGTTCAAATAGTCATCCAGGTTTTTTGCTTTCATGCCTTCCAAGATCTCCTCCTCCATGTCCTTTAAGGCACAAACCAAGGCTGCATCATATCGAAATCTCTTTGCAATTGTGTCTACTGGATAGTCATCAATTGAGAGTGGCAATCCTGATAGTCCATCTATAATTCCCACTTCTGTGTTAGTGGAGACATTTTTCAAGGGAGGTTTCCACTCAAATGGATGATAACCTGGTAGGAGGGCTTTCTCAGCAGTGCGAAGAGCATGCAAAGGCTGGAAGATCTGCCTTCCAGTGACAGCTTTTACTGTTCTATACATTTTATGATATTGGCTACAGCTGAGAAACGTGTTGACTCGGATGGCCAGGCAGACAGCAGGGTGAAGTCCAGATCCTCTCCCTTGCATTATAGCCTCCAGTTCATCTGCTTGTCTGTGTTCATTTTTTGCTCTTAACGCTAGCAGGAACAAAGTCATGCATACAGCCTTTATGTCGCCACCCTCTTCTTTCTCAGCAAAAGCCTTCACTTGACGTTTCAGTTCTCTCAGACGATGTTTCTGAGCTCTCCTGGTCAAAGACAGGAGATGCTGCCTCGGTCGGCCACCTTTATTTACATGGCTGTAGGGCTCTTTCTCTTTCATCTCCTTGTGGCTGGAGAGGTGTTGGCCGTATTTCCCATGCAAGATCTCTTCATCACATTCCTTTACAGGGCATCTTATACCCAGGCTATCAAGGATGTTCAGGAAGGATTTCACTGGGGTTACCAGATCAGTAGGGAAGCAAGGATACCAGCAGGAGGGGCAATAGCTGCCCATAACCTTGATACATTTAAGGATGCAAATTCTGCAAAACAAGTGTCTGCATGTTGTTTCCACTGGATCGGCCAAAATATGCTCACAGATCTGGCAAGAGATGGATTTAATGAAATCTACTGGGTAATCAACTGCAAGCAGCTTGGTGCTGAGATGTATATTCTTGCAATTGACAATCTCTTTCACTAAATTTTTGTTGTTTATCTGTGCTTGGTTCTTTACACCTCTGTTTATTCGAGCACGTTCTGCAACGGTCTTCACACGTTTGCCATGTTGTACACGGGGTGGCTGGCTTTTTCTCTTGACTCCCCGCTTGGTAGTGTGGCACACAGCACAGTTTGGGGAGTGGGGTTGCCACTCCATTGTGCCGTTTCTAGGAAAATATACTTCACATGGAGTATTACTGAATTTTCTATGGATAATAGTCCAACAGTTGTGACAAAATTGAGTGGGATGGATCGTATCAACATCCCCTCGCACATCAATCTTAAAAACCTTAGCAATAAGATCTGGCCAAGAGGTTGCTTTTTTCTCTTTCTTTCTCAGAAGCCACAGAGTTTCATCATCCACAGGCCCATGTACTGGATGACTTCTCTTGTAACAATCAGTTTTAAATGAAACTCCACAGATGCGGCAAAGTTGCTTCAGATTGTTCTGATGAGCTTTATTGTCTTCTGTTTGCATGTCATTGGCATCTTTCTCAAGTGCTTGCCTATTGCCCATTAAGTCCATCTTTTCTCCTCTTGGCACCGCTTCATCTTTATGCAGTATGATTTCTTTGCTTGAAGAGGTGACCTCTTCCACCTGGTCTTTGTTTATGTGCTGGCTGTCATCAGAAAGTCTCTTTTCAAATGATCTCACTTTAAACAGCTTGAATTTCCATTCAGAAAATTTTGTATACGGATGCTGAATTTCTTCAGGAAGGTCCATTTGTGATGTTACTGACATCTGCAGTCTGGCAGAAACCAGACCACCTGAGAAAGAGAAAGAAGCTGTAAGTTAGCTTATCTTCCAAAATTAATAATAATGCCATGGGTTTTAATAGAACAGTTCTAATCACTTTAACTGAGAAATGCTTTGAAAGTGAGTTACTCATCCGAGACACCTACTGAACTGAGAGGCCCAGACGTGGCTGTCCACTCAGTATCTCGGAGGAGTACCCAAATGTGTTTTGACTTTGATCCTGAGGCATCCACGTGTCTATTAGATCACTGATGCACCTTACATAAAGCCATTAGTCATCCAGTATGAATATCCAAATCTGCCCCTTTCTTCTTACACCTGACTAAGCTTACCATAAGTAAAGCTACAATAGACAGCAGAATTACATTTTCAAAATTTGGTGACTTTTTTATATGAAACTAAACTCGATTGGTGTCTGAAAGATACAATTTTGTCTGCCTCATGCTATATTATCTAAAACAGCAAGACCACTGCTCTCACACCACTTGTTAGTCCTTGGTCTGATCTGAAGTGTCTAATACACGCCATTCTACATGAGCAGAGCAGGGCATACTACTCAATCCCAGTGTAGACTTTATTCAGGCCCCAATTTTGTAAGGTACTTTAGCACATGCTTAATGAATGTGAGTAGCTCCATTAAAGCAGGAGGAGTGTATCCTCCTCTGATGCGAAGTGCTATATTTCCCTGGAATCTAAAGGAGATATGGCAATTTATACTGGCTGCAGATTTGCTCTAGAGAGAATATTTATACATCGTAAGTTAGTCATCTAAGTACCCTGCTGAGAACTCTCTCTGTAAGGATTACTGGTACTGGAAAGCTGAAAATATCTGTTCAAATCTGACCCCAATTTTAGCTTTCATAGAGATGCAGCCAAAAGTAATATCAAAGTGGTTGCCATGGAAATATGGTATTGTTTAAAAATAAATACAAGACTTTCACCTCAAAGACTGAAACTTTTTGCTACTGCATCAGACTTAGAAAAGAAAATTGTGTAGAAACAACAACAAAAGTGACTAATCTATTTTTCATTACCTGGCTATGAGAAGTGCGCAAAGTAAACAAACAGTATAGAGAAGATGCAATTACGTTTTCTGAGTTATTTTGGTTTTACTGATCTGGTTGGTGTGAGTATCAAAAATGAGGAAAACTATACAGTAAGGCTCTATACTAGAACTAGAAATGATGTGGGGTATGGCTGTGGTTCTTTAACTGATTATATTGCCATTTAGCAATGCACACAACTTGCTAGAAATCTCAGTTCAGTGTCTATTCAGAAGGTGTCCTTTATAAGAAGACATCCAAGTCATGGTCTAAAGTGATGATGCCCAGAGTGTTTCTGAGATGATTTCATTTATAACCTTTCGATAAAGCATCATTTCAGTACAGTCTTTCAGAGTCTGTTGGGAAAGGACTGCATGCTTTGATTAAGTTCCATATCCAGAATGGCATACCAGTCTGCTCGACGCTTTCCTTAAGAGCTGTGTTTAACTTCAAAATTGTTCATTAGGCCTTGGCAACTAAAATTTAGGTCTGTTTTCTTCCCAGCTTCTCTTCGTTTCATCCCACTGAGAACAAGCTGCCCATACCACTGTCCCCATCTGCCTACATTGCTCCGTCCAGCTGCCTATACTACTAAATATCTCTCTCTGCACTGTGTTTCCCTGCTGTCCATCACTGATCCAGCCTGGCAACACGCTTGCGTGCATTCTGCTGTTCATAGATCTGTGATGTGCAGCTGTGCCCAGATGTATTCAGAGCATTACTACTGTCTTGCTTTCTTGGCTGCATCCTGTGGCAGACTTGGTAAAATCTATCCACTGAGCAATAACCCGTTTGCCCCTGAATAGTCCTGTGTTCAGATCCTTTGCTTGTACATAACACCCTATGCAATTTTGTGTAATTTCACCATCTCCAGCAGCAGCTTCGGAATCTCTTAAACCATGAGCAATGCTTCCTCGGGGCGGTATCTATGTCATTGTAAAGAAACAGCCAGCACCAAGTACCTTTAGAGCAAAATATTTAATGCTTTCTCTACTCTTCTAACCCTTTGACTAAGTGCCACCGTAGTGCCGTACTCATCTCCAAACCTGTGACCTAACTCCTGCTATTAATCACCAACTCCAATGCATCAGACAGGGTTTACCCCTGCTAAAGAAAAGTTCAAGCGTTCTTTTCTTTTTTTCTCTTTCACTGAATATGCCCTGGAAGAAATGAACGACAAAGAAGCCCTCTCAGGTCACCTGACCTTCACCTTCTGCAGTAGATAATTGTTGCCAACACATCAAATGCTTTGAATTGCCTAGCTCCCAGGCAGTGGAGATTTCAGCAGCTCTCTTGGGAGAGCTAGAAATATTCCCAGTGCTCAGAATATTTCCTGCTACTCATGCTAAATATGCCTCTGTTCTGTTATTCTAGTTGGGGGTCACACTGAACAATCTTTCCTCTCCCTGTCTACCCCACTGAGATTCTTATGGAATGAACCCCAGGCATGACCCCCCAGCCGTGGTTATTTAATTGACTCTGACAGCTGTGTTCAGTATTGCCTCTTTTTATCTTGAAAAGGGAAAAGAAATCCCTTTTCTTCCCAGATCACAATATTTCATACATTTCTGAAGACGAGCAAGATTGCAAAACTTTTAATTTTTTTCCCCTTTTTTAATACATCAGGGGAGACCTTGCTTTATAGATAGTCTACCGAAATGAACAGAACAACCTCTGAAGTGAGGAAGCACGTATAAAATAAAATCATTGACCTGCACATTAAACCAGGAAAAGGAACCAACACTTGGATGTCCTACAAGCATCTGGGATGCTGTCATTAGTACTGCCAGCCTACCTTTAGCTCACTGTCAGTTTGTAGAGCTGCTGCTATGTCTGCCCAGTTTGCTCCAAATGTCAAGCTTGCTTGCTCTCTCTCCTGCGTGCTCTTGCTCTTTCTGTGTTCACTCTGCTTTTTAAAGACACTGCAGTGCTGTTTATCTCACTTATCCCTGTCCCTCCGAGCTCCCAATACCGCCCTGGTGCTAACCACAGGTTACTTCAACTAAACACAATACAGAACTCTCAAATCCAGGTGGCACCTGGCAATTCATGAGGCTTAACCACAAAATTCATATAAACAAGGTCTTCTTGTGTGAGACTCCTGGGCTCTGAGATAAGTATGCAGACTCTCTTTGAGGAGCACCTGCACTGTTTTTCAACACAAAGTTTCTCATTTGGCTTTCTTCTTTATAGTTTTAGAGTTGGTTTCTTCAGTGTTAACTCTCAGAGAGGAGAACCTGGTGTCTGGTCACACCACTGTCCCACATCAAAGCTATTTCATTGAAGGCCAGTGGCCTGCTTCCTCAGGTCAACAGCAGCCAAGCTTCTGGGATTTGGGTGAATTGACAATGGGGATCACAAAATGTCCTTTCTTCTGATACCAGTATTTCATTTTCAAGGATATTACCTCTTTGGTGATGTATGTCCGGGTTCTTGAAGGCGCTGGTGAGGGAGGACAAATCAACAATATAAAAGCTAGCTATATACATATTGAGTAACTGGTAGATACTACACCAGCTATAGCCCGCAGCTGGCTGTTGTAGTTTAAGCCCAGCCAGCAACAAAGCACCACGCAGACGCTCGCTCACTCCTCCCCCTCGGCCCCAGTGGGATGAGGAGGAGAAAACAGAAAGAAACTCTCATGGGTCGAGACAAGGACAGGGAGGGATCACTCACCGCTTATGGTCATGGGCAAAAGTCGGGCTCAGCTTGGGGAAGAAACAAAATCGATTTAATTTACTACCAATCTAATCAAAACAAGGATAATGGGAAGTAAAACCAAATCTCATAACACCTTCCCCCCACCCTTCCATCCTTCCCGCCTCAGCCCCACTCCCGGTTCTCTCCCTGGGGAACAGGGGACGGGGGCTGGGGTCGGTTCCTCACCCCTTGTCTCTGCCGCTCCTTCCTCCTCAGGGGGAGGAGGACTCCGCGCTCGGCCCCTGCTCCGCCGGGGGGTGTCTCCCACGGGAGGCAGCCCTCCACCAACTGCTCCAGTGCAGGTCCTTCCCACGGGCTGCAGTCCTTCAGGCACAGCCTGCCCCAGCACGGGGTTTCCCACAGAGCGGCGGCCATCTTGGGGGGCATCCATCCCCCTGCTCCGCCGTGGGCTCCTCTCTCCCCGGGCTGCAGGTGGGCATCCGCTCCCCCGCTCCCCTCCACGGGCTGGGGGGGACAGCCTGCCGCCTCCCCGCGGGCTGCGGGGGCATCCCCTCCTCCCCAGCTCTTCCTCCCCTCCTTCCTCACCGACCTCGGTACCCACAGAGGGGTTCCCCTCCCATCCCAATCTCCTCCCTCACCGCAGGTTTCCCCCCTTAACTCCGCTCTCCCAGAGGCGCTACCGCCGTCGCTGAGGGGCTCGGCCTGGGCCAGCGGCGGGTCCGGCTTGGGGCCGGGGAAGCTTCTAGAAGCTTCTCACAGGAGCCGGCCCTGCAGCCCCTACCCTGCTACCAAAACCCCACCACACAAACCCAAAACAGTGGCCACAATGAGTAGTCAGCAGAGTCTCTTTTCTGCAGAAGCCCAGTCAAACACCCATGCTCAGTTTCTACAGATCAAGTGTCTCAAAATCTGTCTCAGAGTGGAAGGAAACCAAATTCCATCACACAACAGCACCCTGAAAGTTTTCATTCTCCACACATAACACTGTGCAAAAATTCTGGTGATCCATCAAGTCCTTTCAAATGTGAACATAAGTTCACACTCCAGAAATAGGAATTTGCAATAGCAGCATAACTACATAAACACCTACCCAAGCACTTCCCTTTCTCAGGAGACTTTGTCATCCTACAGGACTCAAATCATTTCTGACTCGCACAGTCTTCCTGGAGAAGGCAGCTATGAGGGAGGACACTGTGCTTCCATGGCAGCTCAGGATCTCCTAGTCAGTGCAGCTCCTACCTGACAGCATCTTACACAACACTGATGGCAGTCAGGGAAAATCAGCAAAAATCGTAGTATTTGGCATTTGCTATAGCTAAAAGAGATGAGAGGATTTCCTCTCTATTATCCACTCTGATCTTACACTGCTTCCAATTCTTAGAATCATAGAATAATTTAGGTTGGAAAAGACCCTTAAGATCATTGAGTCCAACCATAAACCTAACACTGCCAAGACCACCACTAAACCATGTCCCTAAGCGCCACATCTACACGTCTTTTGAATACCTCCAGGGATGGTGACTCCACCACTTCCCCGGGCAACCTGTTCCAATGCTTGACAACCCTTTCGGTGAAGAAATTCTTCTTAGTATCCTATCTAAACCTCCCCTGGTGCAACTTGAGGCCATTTCCTCTCGTCCTATCTCCAGCCACCTGACAGAAGAGACCAGCACCCACCTCACTACACCCTCCTTTCAGGTAGTTGTAGGGAGCGATCAGGTCTCCCCTCAGCCTCCTCTTCTCCAGACTAAACAACCCCAGTTCCCTCAGCCGCTCCTCACAAGACTTGTGCTCTGGACCCCTCACCAGCTTCGTTGCCCTTCTCTGGACACGCTCCAGCACCTCCATGTCTTTCCTGCAGTGAGGGGCCCAAAACTGAACACAGGACTCGAGGTGCGGCCTCACCAGTGCCCAGTACAGGGGGACGATCACCTCCCTGCTCCTGCTGGCCACACCATTTCTGATACAGACCAGGATGCTGTTGGCCTTCTTGGCCACCTGGGCACACTGCTGGCTTATATTCAGCCGGCTGTTGACCAACACCCCCAGGTTTTTCCACCAGGCAGCTTTCCAGCCACTCTTCCCCAAGCCATTCTTGTAAGATGATGTCTTGGAGAAGTGGTTAGTCCTGAGTCTGTGTACCACGTGAGAGGCCAACAGTTCCTCAGTAACCAAGTGTAATGATTCATGCCAAAGTAAGTAATGTACGGAGAAAGTAAACAAAGTATGTATGGAGTATGTAATGCATGGAGAAAGTAAACAAAGTTCGGGACCAAACCCTGACATCCTTGCTCAGATTCTGACTCATGCAAAACCCTGGTGTGAAATAAATCCCAATCTGAAACAACTGAATGGGAGTGTCAGGATAAGGTGGGACAGAAATCACAGAGGTTATTGCAGGCCAAGGCAGTGTAGGACAAGGATGCCACAGCTGAGGCATTTAGAGACGTCTGAGAACATTAGATGGCTAGGTCCTGAGTCCAGCTCTTCTGCTGTCCCGGTTTTGCCTGGACTTTCTAACAACCCACCTCCTTCTACTGTTCACTCCCTAGCATTTGGAGAGATCTTTTGAAAAACATATTGGATCGGGCTGCAATACCAGATAACAATCAAAATCACTCTCTGCAGTCACATGCTAGTTTCCTCCCTTATCTTGAAATGGCAGACACAGCTCCCTGACAAAATGCATTGTTAGTATTGAGGGATTGGGGGCTCTTTGAGAAGTAGGTTAGCAAACCTCTCCCTCTGGGGTGCTTATTCAAAACTTCACCCAGGTAGCTGGCTACCTGCCCCGTTCCCCCAGGACCCCAAGTTTCTGTGCAAACGGTGCTGTACAGGTAGCAGCTTGGTTATCAAAGGAGATATATGAGTATACGTAAGCCTAGTCAAGTGCTTTACTTCCAAAGCACCCAGGAAATCACCTTGAAAAAATATTGTCTTGTAGGGATACTGCAGGCAACTAAACGTTTTAATCGATTTCGAATTGCTACAGCTTTGGGGTTTATGTCTGTATAAGCAAAATTGCGCAACAGTTTGAGCTGCGCAGGTCCAGTGCTGGAAAATGTTTTCCCTGTGCAGCTGGCACCACCGAGTGGAGAAAAGCATTTTTGCGTTGGTTTCTGTTACAGCATGGGCATTAATGGAGGACTACGGGCTTAAGCTGCCCATAAACCACACAGATTTGGAAACTGCTGTGAATAAAGGCATTTCATTTACACTCGGAATTCACTCCTTGAATTCTCCATTAAAATAGGCTGGACAGTAGTGCTCTGGCTACCTTACAGATTACTAAAAATAGTATTTTTCAGCCATAGAAAACTCTCCATCTAAGGATACCTGTTTTACAAAGCTATGGAATGATAAAATCCCCCCTCTTACAGCTAATGAAAGTAACATACGGATTGTTCACTCGGCAGGAGAAAAAGGGATGATAGCTCTGAAATTCAGCCAGTTGTCCAGGAAAGGGTCCACAACGTTTTTAAATTTTTTTTTTAATTTCTTCTTAACATCACTATTTCTTTACTGTGGTACTTTGGAGCCCTGTCTGGTGACCCAGCTCGCTCTCTCCTCTAACTCTCAGCTTCCCGGCGGGTCCTAACAAAAAAACCCAAGAACATTTCGTAGGGAAGCGGCGTTCGGAGCGGCGCTCCTGGGAGCTCGCCCACTTCGGCGGTGGCACCAGCTGAGCTGGAGACGGAAAGTCATTTCTATCGGGGATTTGCTTCACACTGAGAAACCGCTTTTTTTGGTGAGTCCCGAGCCTTCCGCACCCCAAGGCCCCCAAAGCGTTCGACGCCACCTCAGTTTTAGCAGCCCCCCCCCCCCAGCGGAGCGGGGTGAATCCTGACGGTTATTCCACACGAGAACGGGGAGCGCTGAGTGAAAACCGCCTCGCCAGCTAAACCCCACGGCCGACACCAAAACCCGGCGGCGGTTCGGTTTACTTTTCCCCAGAGGGCCGGCGGCGTTCCCCGGCGGGGCCGCCCCAGGCCGCCCGCCCCGCCGCCGTTCCCTCCTTCTCCTCCTCCGCGGCGGCAGGGGGCGCCGCAGCCGACGCGGCGCCTCGGCGCGGCCCAGCTTGGTGGAGGCGACCGCCGCCCCGCCGCCTCCCCGAGGAGAAGGCGGAAGTGGCGCCCGGCGGGGTCGGCGGCGGGTGAGTACGGGCGGGCCGCGGGGCGCTGCCGGCCGGCGGGCCCGGTTCGCCGCTCTCTGCTCAAAGGCGGAGGGGACGGCCGGGGCGCCGCCGGCGCGGGTGGCCGTAGGCGTGTGGCGTTGCCGGGGCTGGTGCTGCGGGAGCGGAGCGCGGCCCTGGCTGCCGGGCGGAGCGGGGAGCCGAGCCCCTGCGGCCTCCTCGCCGGGAGCGGGGCTCGGGCGTCCCGGCTGTGTGGGCCTCGGGGTGGGGGGGGGGGGTTGCCGGTGATGGAGGGCCGGCGGGCTCGGGCGGAGGCGCGGCGAGGCGGTCCCTGTTCCGAAATGGAAAGCGTGCGGCGGCCTGCTGGCGGCGGGGAGCCCGGCCGTGCCCTGCCGGTCGGCGGCGAGGGGCTCGGAGCCGGGCGGGCCGGCCCGGTGGGCCGGGCAGCGGGCTGGAAGGGCTTTCTCTTGCCTCTTCGCCGCCCGGGGTGTGCCCTCGGCCGGCCGAAGGAGCGTTGGCGACGGGCAGCTCCCGAGGGGAGCTCCCGGGCGTTCGCTCCGGCGCAGCCTCGAGTACGTCGCTGTAAAAAAGCGGGCTCGGCTCTGGTTTTCCAGCTGTGAGATGGAGGTACTCGATAAGTTCCTCAGGAACATGTTAAAGGCCTGTAAGGATCACTTGCAAGAAAGGTTACTGTTTCTAAACTCGGTAGCTCTATTTTCTGGCAGAAACTGGCGGTGCTTAATATTTATGGCAAATTTATTAACACGAGTAATAAGCTACAACTTCAACAGTGCTTTCCATCAATTTCATCTGGTTTAGATAGCTCACACCCAGTCTTTTCATACTTAAACAGAAATCTCGGCTGTAGGTGGGAGGAAAGTGTTCTAATTATATCCCTCATACCCAGTAGTTAATGCTAGGCAAAAATATTTCTCCATGTTTGCCTCTGAAAAGCTCTGCATGTTGCAGAGCTACCCGTGAGCTGTGTGGGTTTTGTTGTAGTTTATATACCACTGACAGAATGATTAAGAAAGTATTGATTTGAAGCTTTTGGTGAGGGAGAGGTCGGAAAAGGAACAGGGCGGGGGGTGGGGGACGACACACACAAAGTTACTGGCTGCACTAGCAGCTTCTTTAACGTCTCCAGTGCATTCTACCCCGTGTTCACCAACTGCATTAACACTTGCAAGCCAACTGCTTTGTCTTTCCATAGTATGAAAGGGCCATAAAACTAGTCCCACTAGTGTCAGAAGGAAAAAAGGTCACAGAAGCATGCTGATAAAAGCACATGGATCATTCCCATGGCAGGTATCGCTTTGAGCGTAATTCTTCAGCGTGTTCCACGTTACCTTCAGTTTTCCCCAGCAGCTAAAGATTTGTGGAGCTCAATCAGGCTCCATTGAATGAGAAGTTGTCAAGACATAAATGGCTTTTTAAGCTTTGTAGTATTGCCTCACTGCAATACTGCTTTCTATTCAAAAAATGTGCTACTGTATTTAAAAGGACGATGCACGCAATAGATATGCTGATAGACCTTCAGAATGAAAAAAAGTCTGAGGTGAACATGCTTTTTCTTCACTTGTTGAACTTTCATGAGTTTAATATGTCAGGAAGAGTAACTTTTCTATCTCAGTAGCACAAATTAGCTAAACAAAAATTAAAAAGTTTTAGATCCAGACTGTGAAAACTAACAGTAAAAGATTCTGGGTATAAAGCATGTCAAAAAGAAAATTAAAGTAAAAGTAAGGTAGAGTGATGAGGAGAAGTGTTTTAGTTGTTTCAGAATGTGTGCTTAATTCACTCTTTCTTTTCCCAGGGTCTCAAATCGTTTTACTAATGCCAGATTCAAGCCTAATGCTTGTTGAGGTAGATGGTAATTAAATCTAGCCTGGAGACTGTGCCTTGCGGAAATGACGTTTGTTCATAGCCATGCTTCTTGCTGCCTCTTGTCGAAGTACTTTCTGACCTGATGTTTACTTTGTCTCCATTATGGCAGCATCTTAAATTCTCTGCAGATCTACTGAGGGATATAGAAAGGCACAATGCACATCTCAAAGTGTTCTCCGTGTGCAAAGGGAGAGCAGAGGCCAAAGAGAGAGCAGAGGCCAAAGAGAGCAGAGTCTCTGCCAAAGTAAAGAATTAAATAGTATTGTTCTTTTCACTAATGACACTTTCCTTGTATTTGTTAATCTGAACAATTCCCAGTGAAATGTCTCTAGAAGTTAGTAAATTGAAGAAAGGTTTGGGGGATTTTGGTTTGGGTTGTTTTTTTGATTATGGAAAAACCCATGGAATATTTTGGTGTTAAATACAGTATAGTGCACTTCCACTGCTCACTAAAATTAAATTCGTTTTGCCATACTTAAGTAGGATAAAATATGAACATAACTGGGAGTATGCCACCATCTAGTCTCTTAAGTAACACTTAAGCATAAAAATACATACGTGATTAAAGCCTGACAGCATTCTCTCCGAGCGAAGAGAAATCACCTGGAAAGCTTCAGAAACCCCCAAAGGCTGCTCTGCTCCAGCGGCAGGAGCTCTCGATAGTGTCTAATGAGCTTTTAATGTTGTTGTTCGATTGTATTTGCCTCAAACAAAAATTCTTATTTTAAGTCTTTCGGTTCACAAGTTAAAATGATAAGTATAGTGGTTAACCAAAAGACTTGGAAGTCTTAACAGTTACTGCTATTAGAAAAAAAACAGTTGATATCTCGACAAATGTTTGCAACATGCTTGCAGGCTTTTTCAAGAAACCAGAATCTGGTTTTTGCAGTTACGAGTTCTGCCCGAATCTCCTATTGCTTTGGCTTGTCTAGCCATTTGATAGCTTTGAAATGAAAGTGTTTCGTAGGTATTAATTAAAAGGAACTTGCATCATTTTATATGTTCTGCCTGGATGAGACCAGAGTGATAATAGTTACAAACCTCATAATGTAAACACATAGTGCTTATCACTTGTCAGTAGACCATTGATTAAAATGCCTGGGAATAAGTGTTGCAAGTATTGCTTCACAAACAAATTATCCAAAGTCACTCCACTGGTCTGTCAGTCTCATGCCCCAGAAATCTGTATGTACAAAACTGTTCTCAGTGAGGCAGAAAAAGAAAAGCAAAAAGTTTGACCAGTTTTTCTGTCCATGAGGCGTTGAAGGCATTTCCACTGCTGGCTGTGTGCTGGCCAGGCTGCAAGCAGATTAATTATGTTTGTGAACTTCAAGTAAGAAAAGGGATTTGGAATAGTATTCTGTATTGATTTCCTTACTTATATAGCTACTTAGTGTGAATTTTCTATGAAAGGGCATGTGGAAATTAATTATATTCAGTACTTACTGATTAATACTCAAAACTTTCTATTTCATGGTAACTGATAAGCCTCTTTGTTCAGTGTTCCTTCACCTTTGCCAAATGCTCAGGGGTATCATTTCATATTTCAGCGTATATAGGATACAATGCCTACTTTTATTTCCTCCCTATTAACTCTAATTATGGTGTAATTTTCCAGGCAATCTGAAGATTTCTTCTGGTACCAGTAATATTTTTTGATTTAGAGAAGTTTCTGGATTAATCCCATGGCTCTTTGGAGCATGAAAATCTATAGAAGTCCTACCGAAACCCCATTATATTATGGGACTCTATAAATCAGAGTACTGACTTTTGTTGTGTGCGTTAATTTAAAATGTGAGTGGTTTTTAATTGTTTTGAAATTGTTTTTGTCAATCATAAGGTACATGATTCTTGCAGGAGTTTGCTCGTTTGGTCTGACTGTGCTATCATGGATCAACCTAATCCCTTTGTAATGCAACAGCGTAAATAGCAACCTAGCACAGGTTACTTAGTGGAGAAAGGTTTTGTTAGGGTTTAAAGTGGGAAGGGTATTATGGGGACTCCCTGTGGTCTTAACTGCGTCTCTTCTGGGGTGTGAAGGTTTGATCCTTAGGGCATTCCAGGTTTCTGCAGCACAAATAAAGATCAAATAAATTCCGTCCATTACCATTTGGCCTGGAAAGCACCTTCCTTTCTGTTGTCAAACAATATAGCTGTTGCCTTGGAGAGAGAGATCAACATTTTCTGGCCCAAGGACTTTGGGTACCTTGTGTGTGCAAGCTAAAACCCGTTATCTATCTACTGTGCAAGTCTGATAGGACTTCCTAGCTCTAGAAAAGGGTGTTTCAGGTGCTTTACCAAACAGTTTTAAGACTTTCTCTGCCTGATAAACTTCACACTAGCAAAACCAAGAATTACCATGTAATGATCCAGTTTAATTTCCATTTTTCCTCAATCTGAAAGCTGGATGTTGTCCAAACAAAAAAAGTCATAGAGCAGGCTACCAAAGTGTTTAATGTATTAAACTACCGACATCAAAAAAATTGATAAATTCTAAAGGCTGTGGTGTAGACAAGTTATTATAAATTAATATTTGCATATTGTTGTAGTTGTATTTGACTCAGTTTTGTTCAGCACAGAGGAAGAATAACAACTATTATCAATAGGGTAAAGAAAAACTGTTGTGGTTTTGGGGGGGATGTTTGTTAGGTTTTACTTCACTGGTAGTCTATTTTGTAATCAAAAAGAAAGGGTAGCAATTTGATGTGAATTTGGGGATATATACTGGTTTGGGTTTTAAAATACATCCTCTTCTAGTCTCAAAATCTTTTAAATTCCCCAGGGGAGGAACATGCAAAAAAACCTACTACAGTAGGCCCACAAATTGTCTGCTCCACCTTCATCAAGGGAAAGACCTGTCATCAACATTCACAGTATGCTCTTCTCTAATTGGTTTTCCTCTAGCACTGCTCCAATCAAGAAGATTGAATCTATGTTCCTATTCTGGAGGATACAATAAGTGCCACAAGAAACAGAACTAATTCCTACTGTAGTAGTTACAACTTGTAGAGGAATTGTTTTAAACTGTGATGGAGTAATCACGCCTCAATTAGTGGTCTGAGTAACAGCAGCGTGGCTTTTGATTTGGAAAGTTGTGCCTTGTCCCACACCTCTAAATACGTGTGGAGGACGCAGGATTTTCCTCACAGATAAGATGAAATGGATAAGAGTTGTAGGAGAAATCGCATCTTGTATAAAACATGAACAAAATTAAAAATCTGGCTCTTAATCACCTCGTTTAAGTTGCATCTTTGTGTCTGAATTTCCCTATTTAAAAAGAGGAGCCAATGATACTTGCACTTCTTTTTTTAATGAACCCCTTGGTCATATGCAGACAAAAAGCTCCGTGTGGGAGTGGAGTGTATCACTGAATAAGGCGGTGTTTGTGTGAGGCTGGGATGTTGACTGGTTGCAGTGACTCACTCATTAAAATGACTCTGGTACAGGATTTTTCTTTCTGTAAACTGAATGTACATACCTGCTGTGTCTGTAGAAACAATTTAAATGGGCAAAGAGAACACCACTTGCACAGAAATTAAATCTACAAAGTGTTCAACTATCGAGATTATACTGTCAGATCCTGTCTTCTTCCTTATAAGAACACTATTTCAAATAGTATGGTTTTTTCCTAGCAACACCCCAAGGGAAGAGTTGCGCGCTTCTTTGCAATTAACGTGACAGCTGAATTTGGGTAGAGCTATTATATTTTCCTCCTTGCGACTTCCTGAATTCCTTTGTGACGTTGCTAAAGGGATATACACGTTCCTCTTCCCTTTCTTAGTCTCACTAAATATACCCTTGTGGCTTAGAATAATGTGAATTTTTCAGTCCTAGGCTGGTCTGTAGATTCTAATATCCTGTATACCAACATTCCCACTCCATTGGCCCAACTTAGTTCCTGTGATTTTTTTTGTGAAAGGTGGCCTGTGGACTAATCATCCTCTGCAGCAGCTGTTAAGTAGAAGTTATGTTAGTCTAATAATGGAAACAAGTTTTTTTGCTCCAGAGAAAAGAGACCTACCAATGGCAATCTAAAAAAATCTTTCTGTCACAGACCATCTTTCTAAGCATTGATTCTTCTGCTTCCATTCCAAGTCATTGGGGGAATTGCTCAGTTCCATGGGTTTAAATTGATCCTTGTTGGACTATGCCTGAAGCAACCGCTGAGAATTTACTTGGTGTTTAGTGTTTACTGCTGTTGCATTTAGGAGCCTTGATAAAGCCTGTTGTGGTAGATAATGTATAGGGATAATACATGGTGGCAGAGAACAGGAACAGAAGTAAACACCACTCCTTGGATATGGTTCCAGACAGCTCTGCTATAGAGTTATTTCTGCATAAAGTGAGCATTGCTGACCAGTTCAGTACAATTCTTAGCTGTCAAACTGTGCTTTGAGACTCCGTACCTTAATGGTATTTTGGAAACGTCAGGAAGTCTACTCCCCAGATACTTCTCATACCTCTGCGTACCTCAACAAAATGGAAAGTCACATATTTATACAACAGAATAAAAGTTCTGTTTTGATTCTAGCTGTAACTGACCTCAGTATGGTAACTTTGCCTGTTTGGTTTTGTTTGGTAGATCTGCCTGGTTTTTTTTTTTGTCTGCATAACTGGAAAAAAACCAGCTCGTACACTGTTAGCTTAGGCAGTATTGCTAATTACCATGTAGATGGCCTAAACCACATTTCTGTACTGTTGCATGTGTTCAAGATATGTTTCCAGTAAAAGCTAGTTGAGGCTTTGTGTGATTAGTATTTCCGTTGATGTAATCTTCAGGTGTCATAAAATAAGAACCTGAATAAAACTACCTGTATGTCCTCCTCCTACCCATGAACATTTTGTTAAAATGACTTGTGATGTTAAATTCTGAGAGAGGCAGGAAAAAGTTCAGTTTTATGAGCTTGTGGTCAAGGTAACCCTATTCTTCTGCGCCCCTTGCTGCCCTCAGAGTCCGCAGTAGTGATGCAGATCAACAATCGTTACAGTTCAGCTTTTGTTTAATCCTTAGATTTCCATCCCTAATATGTTTTGAATGGTGTAATGGTATTACAGTGAATGCAGTACGTGAACATTGGAAGAGACTTCTGCCTATACAGCTGTGCAAAAGAAGATCAAATCTGGGCTTAGTGGGCTCATTGTGCATGCCTGACTCTTTAACCCTCAGCCTACTCATACTGCCTTGCACCTGGTGATAACCTCTGTGTTTCAAAGAAATGCCATTTATAGAAAACTAACCACAATGGGATTCTAAGAAAATGGCTGTAACCATTAAAAAATTGCAGGAGAGGAAAATTTCTCGGACTTTAAAAATTTATATTTGTTGTTTAGACCTTTCTTTAAAGTTCCCTCATTCAATGTAGAAACATTGGCAATCTGTTTGGAGATACCAGCATTTTTTTTTAATTTCATACCCAGGAGTTCAGCCTGCTTTGTGAGCATTTTAAAAGCAGACTTTACTACGCCATTCACCGCTCTTCAGGGAAATGTGACTTTTATCTTCTGTTCTTACAGTCGTGTCCCTTGTCCTCCGCACTGGCTAGACTGGAAGAGGGAAAGGAGAGCAAGAACTCTGAGTACTAGTAGTTTGTAGATAGCTCTTGAGCTGTAGAAGTATTAGCCTTATCTCATGTCTAGCTGCTTACTCAATTTGAAGTCCTATTGGCAGTTTTAAAATGTTATCAGCAGTGCTGTATATTTGAATTTCATTTGCAGCACAGCATCTGCTTGTGGGTACTTGGATTTGCATTTTATTTGTGGGCATGCACCTAAACTGATTTGAAACTTATACTGTAAATTGCTGTATACAGAAAATGTTAAATAACATTTATTAACTGCAAGGAAAATACGGAATTGAGCTATTGTCATCCAATAAAACTTGGTTTTGTACAGCATTTTTCATACAAATGATATTTGAATGCTTTAGAAGTAAATAATACTGACGGAGTAGAGAGGCATTTTCAGTAAACATAGCAAGAAGAAAGAGTATTCCTCTTTTTACAGAAATCAGATAGTCAGATGAAAGAGATTACAGAAAGGTGTGTGTATTTGTGTTTGAACTAGGCTGACAGGATGCAGTGCTCTTTTCTATATATTGCAAGATAAGTAAAAAAGATAGATAACAAAAACCAGGAAAAAACAAAACTAGTGATTTTGAGTAGAACCAAATCTGCGCCACTGTTCCAATGTTTCTGGTCAGAAATAAAATTTGTTCTTGATTGGAAAGGAAGGTCTTGGAATATTTTAAAGTAACGCATCTTTTTGTCATCTTGCAGAGCATTTCTGTGTAGCACTTGATTAGCTACTATGAGCTTGCTATATAGTGATAACAGTTGTGGAGCTCGAGACGTGGAAAGCGGCTGCTGTGCAGCCATGGCCAGTGCCTGCAGCGTTGGAGCGAAAGAAGACAGCGTAAGCGTCAGCAGTGGGACTGGAAACCCTCCAAGTTCTTTCACAGAGGAAACACAAGGATATGATGTAGAGTTTGATCCGCCCTTGGAAAGTAAATATGAATGTCCAATCTGTTTGATGGCTCTTCGGGAAGCAGTGCAGACACCGTGTGGACACCGTTTCTGCAAAGGCTGCATTGTCAAATCAATAAGGTAAAGGAAAATTTATGGAAGTTGGCAGAGCAGTTTAAGGGCAATGTAAACTGAATAGAACTGCTTAAGGTGCATTACCAGTGAGTGCTAATAGAACTCTGGGAATTTATAATTCATTAAAGATGCTTTCTAATAAATACCACGTATGGCCAAAATGTCATGAGTTTGGAGGTTCCATAAGCTTTAGATAATTTGACATTTATAGAAATTTACCAAGGTTATGAATATAAAAAATCTGATTGAACAAACATTAAGTAATAATTTTAAAGTAGTAGCCAAATCCTCCAAATAAATTCCTTTTTCAGCCGAGGATTATAAAAACTGTCTTTTCCCTATGATTGTTTCTCTTGATAACTACAGGCAACTACAGACAGCACGGTTCCTTGGTGCACATACAGCAATTCATGCTTTCAGTTCTTCACTTGAAATCAGCTGCTTCCTTGTTGAGCTGGAAGAGAGAATATAATGAGGGAATAGTCTCGAACAAAGCATTGAGAGAGGAAACTAGGTGGCATATGGGGGAATGGGAATGAGATATGAAGGCAAGAACAGGCTGGGCTCATAAAAATGAATGATTGAAAGAGCAAGGAAGGGCAGAAAGTACACTGGTAGAGCATACTTCCTTCAAACCTGGCATACAGTCATCAGTGTCCCACACGTGTCAGTGAGTATTGGAACACACTGATAGAAGGCTAGATATGCTGTAGGGTTTTTCCTTCTCAGCATAAGCCAGATTTTTTCTTATCAATTACTCACTTAGCTCAAATGTCACAGTACTTCGGTAGGGATCTGAATATTTAAATCTGTGTGACCCACACATAGAACTGGTTGATTTCCAACCTTACTTTGCACACCTTTGTGTAAAGGTCATCAAACTGTCTTCAATGTTACCATACAATGTTGTTTTTCCCAAGCATTTATTTTTACCATGCAAAATGGATAGTGCTTTCTTGATTGGTTTTTCGTAGCATTTATCCATATTTCTATTCCATTTCTTTTTCTCCATGGTCCATCATATGTAGCTCACTAAATGAATAGTGTGCCAGCAATGAATGTTCTCTGAATACAGGGGTTTGTGGGCTTCTCTGTAGTTTCTGTCATTGTTGTATCTGATGCTACTGTATTTCTTCATGGCATCCCTTTTAGATGAAGGAGGGAAATGTTGGAGCCGAGTATGAGAAGACAAACTTAATTTTGCTTTCCCTACTTATGATAGCAGAAGAGGAGGCTGTTTTCCTTTCTAGCAAGCGTAGAAATTTATTGTGTGTGTTTGCAGCACAGTTCTTGTTAACATTAGTTTCATCAATATTTCTGAGAAAAGGATGCAAATTCATTATCCAGAAAATGCTGAATACCACCAGTTTTCACCCATGAAAAGTGACTCACCTGTGGATTCTGCAGAGGAAGCTGAGACATATTCAGTTGTCCACTAACCATACCATGAGATCACCCTCCTCCCTTAGTCCCTTGCCTCGTTCACTATGTTCCTACTTCTGCAAGAAAAGTACATCAGGCCTTACCCAGCTGCATCACTCAATGGTACTCACATCAGCCAGGTGCATGGAAGAAGGCAAAAAAACCCCAAACCTGAACCTGTCAGCTTTCACTGTGATCCAGTTGCCTAGGCACAAGCAGTTGGCTTCACTTTCTGGTCTTTGCTTTGCATATTCAACCTAAATTCTTTCAAGAGGTTAATGTACATAATTTCATGCATGCTTGTAAGCCTTGAAATAGATGTTTGTACTAATAAAGGCCATTAAATTTTCGAATTCCTTACTTGCTCTCTGAGCTTGCTGTATTTCTTGGCAGTAGAAGTTTTTATACTCTTCTTTACCTTTGGTGTTTCTGGAAGGAAGAAAAGAAATCTTTAAAACTTTTCACGGGAGTATGATGTCTATAAATCCTGAAGGTAAATTAGTACTTAAGTATACTGAGCTTTAGAAATGTCTGCTCACCAATCATTTCAAAGAAAACAGAATTCCTAGGTTGAAAACTGAGGGGAAAGTGACTAAACTTAAAATGACCAAAAATGGGTGTCTCATTTCCAGTCTTTCAGATCCTTAACAGCTAAGGTGATCTTGTTTTCTAATCCTTCTGCTGATGAGCTGCACAGTTGCGGTCACTGGTTAGAATTTACCACAGGACTGAGTGAGGAACTGCAGTGAACCCATGCTCAGAACGCAACATCTCTTAGCAGGTAGAGAAACTTCCTTCTTAAACCCCAGGCATGGGAAATGGTTTCTCTTCCTTTTTAAATTAACAGAGCACTTGCTCTGCTCAAAGTTTTAGAGTCTGCAAACAGTTTCAATGACCAGAAGCTTTTGCTTCTTTTACACCTTTTCTCTATTTTACTTCAGTTCTGTAGATAGTGTTGGTTGTTCCAGTGAATACTAAACACAGGTGGAAAGCATTTTTCATCTTGGAGACTATAGATGATCACCCTGGTATTTCAGGTGTTTCATAGATAGTAAACGTTTTCCCTCATTCCCCACTGAACTCTGTCTTTGGAGTACAGTTTGAGTGAATGCTTGTGAAAGCAGAGCAGACAACTTGAAGTGCCAGACCCCTCTGAATCCCTGAAGGGCTGAATTGCATGCTTAATTGGGATCCATGGATGAAGCTATTGATTTGGAGTATGTAGTCTCTGCAGTACAATATTGATTTGGAGTATGTAGTGTCTACAGTACAATGTTGATTGATGTGACCAAGAAGCTTCTACAGAACTAAAATGAAAATGGAAAGTGATTTTTTTTTTTTACATTCTCTGAGTACTGGGGTTTTTTCAGTAAGTGACTATCACAGCCTTTATTTGATCAGGAAAAAAATGCTTCTCTTCATTCCTCATTTCCTCACTGTCTAGCTCAAGTGAACACAGAGATTAAGAATTGTAAATGATAAAGGATGGACAAGCAGTTTTTGAGTAATTGCTTCTTGTCACTCTACAAAAACAATTGTAGTTGTCCATGTTGCAGAAGTTGTGGCTGACACTAGAAGGATTTTTTAAAAAGCTTTTAAAGACTGGAGTCTTAGATCTTACAATGTGAGGGACGTGATTAGACCAGATGGATTTGATCGTGGTAAATGTTTGCCTCCCAGAAAGTCTTGGCATCTTTTTAAATAAAGCTGTCTGAAGTGCTTTGAAGTGCTATGAGTCATGTAGTGAAGAAGCTTATCTACCAAAGTAGAACTACAAATAATAGTTT
The DNA here is from genome assembly GCF_964188355.1 of Buteo buteo. Classification (NCBI taxonomy): domain Eukaryota; kingdom Metazoa; phylum Chordata; class Aves; order Accipitriformes; family Accipitridae; genus Buteo; species Buteo buteo. The sequence continues at coordinate 50,429,646 of NC_134176.1, read as the reverse complement.
ACAAATGTTACTGTCTACAACATGCTTGATTAGAAATTTTAGAAGAACTAAGTTCAGATGCAGTAGCTAATTAAATTTCACTCTAGTTTTTCTTCTCCTGTATCTTAGATCAAAGGTGACTTAGGGCTTGTAGTAGAACTCACCAAATAGCATACCCTCTGTTTATTGGAAAAGCAGAATTATGAGCTGACAAGGGGCAGCAAGGAGAGATCTGGGTGCTAGCAGTTCATCAAACAGCCGGCATGGCTGCAGTTGAAGTGTATGCCACAGTGTATGTAACTGTTTCAGCTTCCAGGCTAAACTGCTCCGTTGCTAAAATCATGGAGCAGGCTTTTTCTTTAAACAAAATTCTTCCGGATTTACTTTTCATACCTATATTTTAATTTCAAGGGATATTATAGGAATATTCATTGTACTTTGTAGCAGATGGTTATTGTTTCACAGGTACTGTTGTGTGTGGCACAGCCTAATGTGATAAATAATTCCAGCATAGGAAAGCCTCTTCTGTAACATAAATTAGAACGGAGATGCATAAACTCAATCCTGTCATAGGAAATGTATACCAACATCTTTGTCTGTAGATGGATCTAAGCAGTCTTTAAAACGCAGTCCCAGTACTTGTAAATGGTGTTTGAAGTCTGTTTAATATACTACAATAAGTTATTGCTCTTTCCTTACTATAATAATTGGAAAATTGCCATTCATTTTCATTTTAGTCTTTGTCTGCTAGTTACTTAAACCGGGGATCTGGTAATCATTATTTTAATCTGTTGTTGTCTGTTATTATATATGATTAGCTTTTCTGTGTAGAAATAAGGTTGCTGTCTTACCAGCAAGCCTACTGAACTATCATTATACTTCATTAAACAGGGTATTTGTAACCAAGTTATACCTGTGAAAACTGATTTCCTGTACGTTGCCTGCAAAGCGAGGGAACGTTTCTGGGTTGTGACACAAGATCAACACACTGATCATAGCTTAGGGAGCTCTGAAACAAAATGGCACGCTAGGTATTTTCTTTTTTCCATTTGTTTAGGATTATGACACTCAGGCTTGTGGTGAGTTAGCTCTTGCAAGCAAAACCTAGGAAAGGAAGTTCATTGTCTCTTCTTGAAGTCTCAGCTTTACCCCCGCTTCCTCTAGCAGCATTGCTGATGAAGGACTTGCTGAGCAATTATTTCCTTTTCCAGCAAAGAACACAAATTCCCTTCTGGTCTCTACAGCCCACTAGGTTCTACTTCCCCTCATGCTTGCAAGCAGTGACAATGATCTGGCCTTTGATCTTTGCACCACAAGTGCTCTCTGACATTTTTCCGCCCCATGTATTTTTCCATTTTATTGCTGTTTCCATTAGCACTTCAGCTCAGAAGCTTTGATCCCTCATGCCTCTTTAACTGTATTATTTAATTATGAATAGATATGTTGACCTACTGCTTTCAGAAATGAGCTGATACTGGATATTTTTTTAAAGGAAAATTTAGTGGAGGTGATCCCTTTTTAACTCCGTTTTTAATGATTCTTGTGTTTAAATGTAGGTGGACAGAATGAGACAAAGTGGAACAGGCTGTTAGTTCCCTTGTGCAAGTTGCATGCGCTCATGTTCCACCATCAGACTCCAGACTTTGCCAGTTAGCACTGACTTCGTCTGTCTGCTGTTAAAATGGCTTTAGATACAACACCCAATTCCAAATCCAGTGTAATTTTCATAGTTATTAGTAATTTTTGCACCAGGAGTTTTTTTAACACTTCTTTGCTGTATAAATGGACAAATTGAAGGATGACCAGCTGATCAAATGGTCGTACAACAAAAACAGCAAAATGAGTTATATGAAAAGTAATGCCAAATAGATTAAGTGAATCTTGAAAAAAAAAAAGGCGTTTTTTGCTTTTTCTCTCAGCTATGATCCCCTTGGCTGTTTATAAAGTGAGAAAGAAAGGAGAGAAGGTCCAAGAATCTTGGAAGGTTTGTTTTGAAATAGTATGTGAAATATTCTTTGATGTTTGAGCTATGTGAAGTACTTACAGAAAAAGGACCGTAAGTTCTTAGTTTCTTTACATCCTCCTCAAGTTTATTTCCAGAGTATCTATCATGGCATTTGTCCAAATAAAAAACTATTGAGTTAGGAAAGTGCTGTGATCCCAGTCGTGCCACCTCTAGTGAAACTTGTGTATTGTCAGTTTCTCTGATGTACATTGTATTCTTTCTGGTAATTGCCATGTAAATGCCATTTTTTTCGAAGACTTTCTTAATATGTTATAATTTGGCCACTAATGTCTTGCTAGTGTAAAAATATTTTAAATGAAGGGTAAAGGAAACTTGGAGTCTCTTTTTCCTTGCTTTTCTGTGTTGTAGAGATGCAGGTCACAAATGTCCGGTAGACAATGAAATTCTGCTCGAAAATCAACTTTTTCCTGACAACTTCGCTAAACGGGAAATCCTTTCATTAATGGTTAAGTGTCCCAACAAGGGCTGCGGTATGAAGATGGAGCTGAGGCATTTAGAGGTGAGAATTACTTTTGAAAATGTGGAACCTTGTTTTCATGGACCAGTAAAAATTCAAAATGACTTAACAAAGATGGTCATATCCGATACGTGTTTATGCTGATTCAATGCATTGTTCATTCAAGACTGTAGCTACACGTATTTGGTTTTTGATGAGTCTCTAACTGTAATTAGGTGATTCTCAAGTGAACATCGTAGTCCATGAAAATTGTACTAATGCAGCTTTCTCTTTAGGATCATTCATGTTTGTCTTTTGATCAGCTGTATCTGTACTTCACAGAAGTTCCCTAAAGTCAGTTAAATATTCCCTCAAAGCAGCTAGATATATTAGTTGAAATAATTGTTTTGGAAAATAATACACGAAGTTAAAAGGATAAAAACAAAGCTGAATTTTTACCTGAGAGCATTCTTAAAGTTCTGAGTACATGACGTCCTGATCTTAGTAATGGGACAATAACAGGCCATTGGTAAAGTCAGTGTAAGTGTGTAAGGATTTGCTTCCATGAAGGAAAGGTTGCAGTTTGTTCCTCTTATACTGTGCTTTATCTTGAAAACAGATGAGACGATATTACCTGTTTGTTTTATCAAATCCCTCTTTTGTCCTTGTTCAGGACCATCAGTTGCAGTGTGATTTTTCCGCTGTGGAATGCCCACAGTGCCAAGGAGCCTTCCAGAAGAACCATCTGAAAGAGCATATGACACAGGAGTGTCCAAGGCGTCAAGTCTGTTGTCCAAACTGTGCCACATCTATGGCCTATGAAGATAAAGAGGTACTTAGCAGGCATCTGTTTTTTTCAACCTTCATTCACATGGGTTTGCTTGTAAATGGAACATCAGTTTAAAAAAAAAAAAAAAGGTTTTGGTCTAGAGAGCTCTTTGTGCTGCACAGGTGAGAAGCTACAAACTTAGGACATTAGTCTAGAACAGGTGAAAGCTGGGGAGAGGATTGTGCTTAAATACAAACTTCTTGGGAACCCTGTGGTGTGAAAAGACCTGTGTAAAAACTGTTGATTTTTTGGCCTTACCAACAGAGAGGCCAGTATCTACTGCCAAAGTAATACCCAAAGCAGTATTTATATTTACAGTTTTTAAGCCTGGCAGAAAGGATGTGTCAGGAGATGCATCTTTTGGGGATATCTGCTAACACACAAGACCAAGATAATTTCTGAATTCTTCTCCTGGTTCTGCATTTTTCACTTAGGTGATACTAAGGATAGTCCTTCTCTTTTTGAGCTTCCATTTCTTTATCTGTATATGGATGTATTTTATCTCAAGGGCTGTTAATTTTATGATATCATATTATGAATTGTCAAACAAAAATACCTCATATAGTCCAACAATACAAAAGAAACCTTTAATATAGTTCCACTACAATTGAACATGAATTTCAGAAACAGCTGGATAAACTCCTTTGGAGCAGAAGAGCTTTAGGAAGTAAAATAGCTGCAACTTTATGAATCTCTTGTATCAGTCCAGGAAAAAACAGTAATTGTAGAAAACATACTATTCAGGGTAAGGGGATTGTCTTTGTTTCACAGCTAAATGCAAAATTTGAAATGTAAATAAAAATCGTACGCCTTACTAGACGTGATTAGCACTCTTTTAAATTGTGTAACTTTACTGATTCTTTCTTTCCTCTCTTTTTCTATTTGATAACTAAGCTCCATGACCAAACCTGCCCACTTGCCAATGTGTTTTGTGAATATTGCAACACAGTGCTCATCAGAGAGCAGGTGAGACACTACCTTACTCTGTGTTTGATCTGGGTCAGATGTTTTGTACTTACATTGCTTCTTTATTCTGAAATTAAACTTGAAGAAATGGTTTATCTACTAGCTAATAAATCTCTACCTGTCTGTCTCTCTGAAAATGTTGCATCCAGTGCAGGTGTAATACTCTTAAATGCTGCTCCAGCTTGCAATCACAGTCTGGTAAACCTCTGTAGGATCACATTGTTTAGCTATACTGCTTCTTGACAGAGGCCATGCTGCATGTTTTTGATCTTGAATGGAGGTTAAAAAATACCAAGCAGCTGCCAGGGGTTATGGCTGACATTAGAAGACAAGGCTTTGATTTGGGCAGAGAGGGAGAGTATTTGTAATTGAAAGTAGCTATAAATAGCTATAAATAATTTACTATCAAACTGTAGATGCCAGCTGAAATTCTGCTATTGTACTATTGTAATAGCCATTATTATTTCTTCTATTCAGTAATAACTTACTTCATTGACAGGAAAATGATAAATGTTATTTAATTTGCAGCCTATCCCTGTTTGAATGGGATGGCAACTATGTTAATGACTTGGGTTAAAATAGAGAATGATTTTGTCAAATTGGAGAAATACTCTGAAAAACAGGATTGAGTTCAGTAACAACAAAGGCAAAAATCTGTTGTTGGGTAGAATAATGAACTGCAAAAATAGGGAACAGAGAATGCTAAACTAGGTAATGGTTTAGAATTAATGGCTGACCTATATTAAGCTTGTGTTCTACTTCATCATGATACTTAAACAAGGCAAAAATACTGGGTTGTATAAACAGGTATTTTGCCTGTGAAAACCAGAATTATCCTTTGCTCTGTTTAGGGCTCATAAGGCCACAGCTGAAGCTGTCCAGCTTTTGAGGTGGGAATGGATAGGGAGGATCCAGGACAGCAAGATAATCGGGTCTGGAAAATGCAGACCATAAGAAAAATTGAAGTAACTTGAGCTTTTTGAAGAAGAGGATAATGAAGAGAGACACAAGTATATGCAAGTAGTGCTTCAGAAGGCAAGGAAATGGACTGTGATCTAGCTTAAGGATAGGCTAGAAACAAAAGGCATTTGTTCTAGCAAGAAAACCCGACTGCTTTCTGATGCCTAATGTAAGAACAAAGGCAATGAATTGTTAAAGTACATACAAGGAGGATGTAGAATTTTTATCATCAGCTAACATTTTTGTTTAAAACTTCTGTACTTCTTTGAGAAATTATATAGGTATAAACTGATCTGACTTCAGGTACCTATTCAGAGTCCATCCAGCTGGTTTTTTTTATGATGTTACAAAAGAATACTCTTGATGGAAAAATTAATTTCAAATCTGGTTTGTTTTAGATGCCTAACCATTATGACAATGATTGTCCTACTGCCCCAGTGCCATGTTTTTACAGTGCCTTTGGGTGTCCCGAAAAGGTAAGCCTTTTATCAGAATCATGAATTGCAGACCTTCTGCATGTTTTTGTTGTTTTGTTTTGTTTTTTCCAATGTGTTCTCCTATTCTTGTCTCATTCACCAGCCCAAATCCTCAGTGATTTGTGGGGTTTTTTTTTTGTTTTGAGGTATCTTAATTCTAAAACACTACATCTTCACACATTGTCTTTCAAAGGTCTTTACAAATTTAAAAAACTCTGTGAATTATTTGCTTGATGAACTTGCTTTTATTAATCCATGATTGTTTTCTCAGCTTTCATGTCAATAAAGTAGCTTCTAGCATTTCTTCCAAAGTTGTGACCAAACACAGTTATGGCTCTTAGAGTTCAGTGAAGAAAACCTGATGGTGCTTTAAATTTGATTAAATTCTAGAATTATTTAATCTAGATACTCTTATTTTAGTTGTTTAATACCTCTTTGTAAACATGGATCTTCTCCCTTCATCATTTCTGCATCAGTTTTCATACACCTTTGTATTTGGTACTATGGAGCATTTTAGCAAATCAATGAAGGGAATACAATGCTGATTTAGAACAGAGAAGAAATACTAAATGTATGTTTATCATTAAAGCTTTTTCAACATGTCACTATTTTGAGTTGAACAGTATTTTCCCACTGGCTTTTGAACTTCTTTTCTCATTTGTCATAACAGTGATCTTAAATTTGGAGCCTTCCATTGGTAAAGTGCTACTTTGTCACATCACCTGGCCTTGATTCACATTACAGTTTTTCTCACATAACAGAAGCAACTAGTTGTTTCATTTTCTTCAGAGTCACATTTAAGATGTGATTAAAGATGATGTTTGATATGTTCCTAATTCCTCATCTCTTAAATTCTAGATGCAAAGGAATGAACTGGCACGACATATGCAGGAGTTCACTCAGGTTCACATGAGAATGATGGCTAAGAGTTTTCAAAATATCAGTGTTACTGCTACAAATCCTGTACCCTTCATCAATGGCCTACCCTTTGAGCCTGCGCTCTTCTCACATGTGTCACATGCCGCATATGATTGCAATCCAGAAGTTGAAAACTTCAAAGAAACTATTCAGCAGTTGGAAGGTCGTCTGGTAAGACAAGATCACCAAATCAGAGAACTCATTGCTAAAATGGAGACTCAGAACACTCACATGGCAGAACTCAAACGTACTATCCGAAATTTGGAGGGAAAGATTACTGAAATGGAGGCACAACAATGTAATGGTATTTATATCTGGAAGATTGAGAACTTCAGTGGACTTCAGAAAGCCCAGGAAGAAGAGAGACCTGTTGTGATGCACAGTCCTGGCTTCTATACTGGAAAGCCTGGCTACAAGCTGTGTTTGCGCCTGCATATCCAATTACCAAATGCTCAGCGTTGTGCTAATTTTATATCTCTGTTTGTCCACACTATGCAAGGAGAGTATGACAGCCATCTGCCTTGGCCTTTCCAAGGCACTATACGACTTTCTATTTTGGATCAATCAGAAGGCCCTGAAAGGCAGAATCATGAAGAAGTAATGGAAGCCAAGCCAGAGTTACTAGCCTTCCAGAGACCAACAATTCACCGCAACCCAAAAGGTTTTGGTTATGTGACTTTCATGCACCTGCAAACATTGAAACAAAGAACCTTCGTAAAGGATGATACCCTTCTGGTGCGCTGTGAAGTTCTAACGCGTCTAGATTTAAACAGTCTCCGCAGAGAAGGATTTCAAGCTCGGAGTACTGATGGAGCTATGTAGCCTGTAAGTCTTAACCCAAGGAATGGAGCCACTAGTCATGTTCTTCCACCACAGATTACAAGCGTGCTTCATCATCAATATAGGCTGCATTTGTAAAAGATCGTAGTTGCCACTATAGTTGATCTTCACCCGAATAGAACTTTTGTTGTTGCTGGTATACTTTTTTTCTGTTTGAGGTCATGTGTTCAAATATTTGGTATTGTTCTCCATTAAAGTAATAAGCTACTTCCGTAGCAAGCTAACTAAACGAAGTGTTGTTAATCAAAACTTAACTGCCTACAGGAAAATCCTAATGAAGTACCTGTACATCTCAGTTTGGTAAAACTTAAGTCATATCAGAAAAGACCTGTAAATCTTTTTGCCTCAGTGCCTTGGAATAGATACTGTAGCAGGGAAATAGCTAAGTTAATAAAGATGAGGTTTGTTTGTTTGTTTGTTTTTCACAGAGCTTGGGAAAGTTGAGACAGTTTCTATATTGACTTATCTAGAATTTTGAATTGGCTATGCTTCTCTTGAAATCTGAAGTCAGGTTAAGACTTTGCTCACATCACCAAGGGTTGAGGTATGCTTTGACCCTTCCCTCCTGTGGAGTTAGCTTCAGGAAGTTGCATGTTGATGTAGAGTTGATACTGGTATTTCTGAAAGACATGTGGTAGTGTTGTGGAGAAGGCTAAAGGACTCTTGAGCTGAATTCACTGAAGAAATATTTGTAATGTGGTCTGAAAGGGCGTCCCCTAATTCTCTTTATTTTGATAAATCTTTTTGTGCTCCGGGCCCAGAATGTCAATCACCATCACCAGAGAGTTGAAAGTGCAGCATCTGAATGAGATACCTTTGTGCTGGTGGGATCTCCTCCTAGTGCTGGGCATTTTTCAGGTTGTGAGTGGATACATGAGCAAAGGCATGTACTGACTAGATAGGGTGATGCAGAGTTTGTTTTATTGTTGTTGAAACCTGAATTTGTACCAAAGCTGAACTTGTGACCTGCAACAGTTCGAGTGATCTCTTGGTGTTCTAAGTGACCTATGTCATCTCCTATGAATTCTCAGTGGACAGCTACCTATATTGACATCCAGCTGTCCTGTTAGACAATAGGAGCTGGGCTACCCTCAACACTTTGGAGGGAAAGAAGAGCCTGTTAATTAGTGTGAGGAAAAAATTGCAATCCTGTTTGCTCTTAGGAAAAAAATCTGGCTTACATAGTTACTCATTTACCAAACACTAGATTCACTATGTCAAGAATTTGTGAGCTTCCTAATGTTGCATGTATTATTGTTTTCTGTACCGATTGTTTGTATGCCATATAAATGTTAATTTTGACCAGTCAAAGCTGAGTAGTTCAAGTTCACTGGTGCTAAAAATTTTAACTTAACCACGGTGCTGATAAAGTTCTGAATCTTGTCTTTAAAAGGAGGGAGAAAAAAGTTTTGTTCGCCTCATAACTTAAGTACAGAGTCTGATATCAAAAAAAGAACTAAGCCAAGCCATACATCAGCATATGTATATTATTTCTCCAAGCTACTGAAACAACCCAAAGACTTGAGACACTGCAACTTAAAAGATGCTGAAGATTCCAACTATTTGGCCTCATCAAAGCAATCCCATAGGAATCATCAGTGGGGAAAGTGCATATGCTTAATTTATAAAAGACTAATGAAAGCCTACTATAGTGTATTGATTTGGGAGGCTACTCTGCCTGCCTGCATGAGATTAAAAGTTCCAGGACCCAGCCTACCAGTTTGTTCCTTATATCCAGATAAGTAAAATTTGTTTTGCAGATAGAGCCTATTAGTTGAAGAGGGGTTGTGTTCAATGGAGTATTGTCACTACTGAAACATGAACTTCCCAGCTAATGGTAAATAAGTCATTGACTTATTTAGTGTATTCTGTGTGTTTAGAGGACAGGTGAGCACATATTACTCAAAATAGGAAAAGATCCATACTTTACAACTGTCTTTTTAAACCTGTTAAGTAGTCTTTATACTGAATAGCCTCATTCTGTTAGCTGAATTGTTTCAGATTGTCTTCAGTTAGAGCATTCCTAGTAGATAAACCATTCTTAACCAAGAGCTTTTAATGTATGTGACAGTGCCTAGACTCACTGTATACAGAAGGCACTGTACACTAGTTCTCCAGTAATTTTCAAGCTATGTTAATTATCCATTTTTTCCAGGATGCTCAAAGACTACCATTCTCTTTTGCTTATCGGGGGGGGGGGGGGGGGGGGGGGGGGGGGGGGGGCAGAAAAAACACTTGTAGTTCGGCAGCTTCTTCCTGCCACAGTTCCTTCCTCAACCCTAGTGATACTAAGAAAAATGTCCTTAGTCTGTGTTCTAATAGTTTATACCCAAGACCCACTAAGTGCATTAATACTTTCTTTCCTTTTGAAGCTTTGCATTATGGACTGAATTTTTGCTTTGAGCCTTATCTGCTAGATCTGATATACTTCTGCCTTGGGAGGCAATTCAATTTGGTGGCAGGTTCAGGAGTTTAAATGATTCAGGTTAATATTGTACAATAGCACAAACCTATAGGGAATAGAAAGCTACTGCATGTGTAATACTGTATTGGCCACAGTAATATGAATGCTTTATTCACTGCTGCTATTCTACTGGTTTTGTATTTTTATATTACCAGGTAGAACTCTGAGTGATGCCAAATTACTGTAATGCCAGAGTTTTACATGAGAGACTTTCAGAGCTAATTTGCTAAGTATCAGTTAAGTCTTACTGTCATGAACAATTATAAATGTTAATGAAATGTTTATTCATCTACTTGTTCCATTTTCCTCTTTCTTCCCCCACCTTCCAAGCTACTCTTCTTCTTCTTAACTGCAGTTCCAGAGCTTTCTCTTACAAATAAGATCATCTTCAGCTAATGGAAGAACTTATGAGTCTACATTGTTACCATCTCGATGTATAGCCTTCATGAGTATTACCTTTATCTTTTATTCAAACTTTTCTAAGGTTAGCATGAAGAGATTCAGTTTCTATGTGAAAATATATTTTCACTGAAACAGCCTCTCTTCTCTTTTCCCCTTCCTCCAAATCTGATCTTTTCTTTTGAGAAATTGTTTTACCATGGTGGATTGAGGTATAATTGCTAGAACTACTTAAATGGAAGCAGAAGGGTATGCAGTGTTGAAAGTTGTCTCAAAAACAACTACGAGGAAATACGGGGATTTAACCAGTTTCCTGTGTCATTTCTTCAGGAATGGGGTTCTTTAGTTCTGTAATTCTTGATGCTTTGCAGCATTACTGGATCTCAAGGTGGTTTAGAAAGTGGCCTAGCTGCTTTTATCTTCCAAATTTCTGTTTTCTTGAATGCGTTTTAAGTCAGCCACTCTTATTGTGTGTATTTTGCAAAGCTGCTATGGCACAAATTTTCCTATTATAATATATTGCAAATGTGTTTTCTTTTTGCCTCTGAATGTTTTCCCCTGCAGGGCAGGGAAAAATTATTTTACTAAAAATGTTGGTATGTAATGTGTATGTGGGAGCTCAGACAATGTGAGATGTATAGACTTGTTTTTTAAGTGGTCTCATGATATGCCTGGTCATGTTTGCTATCAAGGGATTAAACTTGCTAATGAAATAAAATCAGGGTGGCCTTTCTGTTCTTATTTAGAGATGCTTTCGCATCAAATATATTGATGATGGATCCAAAAGGTTATTCTGGGGTCAGTGAAAGGTTTGTATTGGTTTGCATTTGAACAGAATGAAAGTACTCCTGTTCCCTTGGAAGTATCGATAGATTGTTTAATATATTTTGTAATTAATGCACAGCTATATTTCTGACAGGATTTAAAAAAATAAACTAATTAAACTGTGCACTGTATGTTGCATCTTTATTCCTGTGGGGGGATATTCAGAAAGATTAACTAGTCCAGGACCTCTGGGGTAGTTTCTCTGTCTTGTGGGTCTCAGAGTTGGCTGGTTTTTAATGAGGGACACTATGTGTCATATAGCACCAAGAAGGCAAAAAATCTTCTGTCATTTATAAAGGGTAGCGATAGCTTTTTTCATTACTAGAAGACATAGCTAGTGTAATTGATGATAAACTAAACGTTCTCATGATCATCCTGTAATTTAAGATGCAGCTCTGAAAAATACTGCACACTATCACCTCTCTGGCCACATCCTGCTTGCTCGTATTTGTCACAAAAACAACAGGGTTGAAGCTTAGTTGTAAGATACTCAGAAACCAAAGGGAGGTCCTCTGTCAATAAGAGAAGTAAGCGTTTGCTTCATGGCAATCTGCTAATTTATCTCAACCACAGAGGCATTCTGGATCTGTTTTTTTAACAGCATCTGCAGGAAGGGAAATCTTGATCTCTGACTCTGTGCCCTATAGAGTGTGTAATGTTCAAGACCTTCACATTCTTCTAAGGAAACGTGGTGGAATTTATTAGACATAATATCTAATGCACTGCAGTTAATGTCAAGTTCATTATGACTTTATCTTTCATCCAAGTTGGTTGTAATAGCTTCCATGAGTAATGGATAGGAAAGCGTGCTCAGATACCAGCATCTACTGTGTTAATCCATTTTTAATGCTCTGTATTTTTAAGTGCATTCAGTCTTCTTTCGATGAAATGAAGTAATAATGGCCTTTTTCTAAACAGGAACATTAGGCCAATGCAGCTGCACCTATGAATGGAACGGCAACATGCAGAAATGGAAGATGCCAGCAATATAAAAGTATGTTCACACCTATGTAAATACAAACGTCTCATGTACCTGTACGTTTCTGAAAAAACTTGGCTTTGTACTGCTAAACTAGATATGGACCAGAATAGTCTGACTAAATATTTTATTGGACAAATACCAGTTCATTGCAGTGACTTCACAGGAAGAATGTGTTTGTTTTAGCCAAAATCCTTATTTAGTGCCAAAGCAGTTGCTCTGCTGCCTTACCCCAAAGAAAGCACTAGCCCTGCACTAAGGCTGTTGCATCTGGAAAGAGAAAACTCCTTGTGCAATTCCTTACTACGCTATCCTGGGCGAGTACACACACCTCCTCTGTGCTGCATTTAGATGCTGTGACTATTTCGCCTCTTCCAAGACAGGGTTTAGAGAAATCCACAGAAGTGCCTAAATTAGCCCTTGATGAGGGTTGAGTATGCTATTAACTTGAGCAATAACTACAAGGCAATAGAACGGGAGGTTAATGGACCAAAAATGGTGAGTAGGGAAACCAGGCCTGTCTGGATTAAATGAGTAAGATGGCTGATGAATTCTGCCTGGTGTGCATTTTGGCTCAAAAAAAAAAAAAAAAAAAACCAAGCAAAAAACCCCACACAACCCCAAACCTCATGTCACTCAAAGAGGAAATTGTTATGCTAGCAGGAAAAATGACCAAAGGAAACACACTTCACTGTCACCGCTGTCTCACCCTCATCATTTTTCCACCACTGAGCCTTTGCCCACTCCATCTGGAAGGGCTGCCTTGACCATGCTGGACTGAGCAGACCCTGGTGCCACTACCATGCTTACAGGATCTGAGAGGCTTAGTGACCTGGAATACAAAATTTCACGATCTAGGGCCTTCCTGTCTTTTTCCTTTACTGGTTTTATTTTTTTCCAATTAAACCTAACCTCCTTGATAAAAATACATGTGTCTGAGCACAGAGGCAGACATTTAACAGTTACTTTAACTTGTCAGGGCTCAGAACCTGTGAAGAGTTTGTGCTACTTTGGCAGTCTTTTCCAGTTTGCAAACAATTGAAAGAAACAAACAACCCACAGACAGAACTGTCCTTGTTTCTCCTATTCTTTTTTCATTTCCTCTTGCCTGCAAGGAAGCAGAAAGAGATTCTGTAGCAGTAGTCATAGCTTGCGTCCACCCTCACTTGTATTTTTTCCAAGCAGAACTGTTACTATCGCCACTTCTCATCCCCTCTAAAAGACTGCAGTTTTCCGATTTCAAAAAAAAAAGAAGTGACATTGTAAAAATGAATTTACCTTGCTATTTTATGATGGAGGAGGAGCAGATAAAGACAGATACAGCATCATAAAGATACTCCTTCCGCTCAAAGCCTGGAGCCCAGCTTCACTGTCTAGGCTTTATGGCGATCACATTCTTTGAACCCCTTCATTCCACTGAAACAAGCACTCGGGTTTCACAGCTCTGAAAGGCTGGGTTTGGTTGGGGTTTTTTTCCTCTCAGATAGAATAGTAAAATTTCTGAAATAGTGTGAGAAGAGGAGACTCTGAAATACAGTTTCCCTATTAGCTGCAGCCTACTCCCTGTCCTGAAGATCCTAGCTGATAGATTCTAGATGTCTGTTTTCTCGTGGCTTTTGTCCAGGAGACTTACCCCACTCAACAATGAAGCGGCCAACATGTAACAGAGCAGTGTTTTAGGAGCTGGGTAGTGACAGTTTTGTTAAAACAAACAAACAAACAAACAAAAACAACACAAAACCAAACCTCCTGCATTCTCTCAGCTTATTAAAAGCAGAAGCAATAGCTTGCTAAAAACCCGGTAATGAACTGTCCAATAATGTGAGTTTTCAGTTTCTTACCCCTCCCAGACAGAACCTGATTTCCATGAAATTCAGCTGATGAGTAACAAGCTGGGGGTGGCAGGGGGGAAGCAACAAGACAAACCTTACCTTATCTCACCCGATCTGCAAAGAAGATTGTTTTCTGCAGAGCCCTGACTCCTCTGCTGCAGACCAGTGTTGGTTACTTGCTCATTGGGCTAACGCTTGGGTTTCTTCATGCCAAAGTCCTTTATATTGGCAGGTGCCTGTCCTCATCCTTCTAGGTAAAATTCAGAAAGTGAATCAATATTTAAAATTTAACTTGGTGATCTGCTTTTTTTTGTTTTGCTTCAGCTATGGCACCTGGACCTTTAAAAAAAAAAAAGCAGGTACAGAGTGTGGGTTTGGATCCCCTGGAAATGGAAAGGGTTTAGGCTTTATAAGGGTAGATAACACAATGATCTTGAAAGGCGAGTCAGTACTGTTGGGAAAGGGAAGGTCAGACCACCGAACACTGTGACGGAGATGAACGCCCACGGCAGATTCCTTGGTTCCTCGCACACTGCTTTCAGACAGCAGTGGAAGCCAGTGTGTGAGTGCAAAGGAGCCATATTTTAACCTCTGCCTATTTCTGACTCATATATTCTCAGTCCAGCTGCAATAGTCTCAGATAAGGATAATGAAGTAATAATAAAGATAGTAAACTAAATAAAAAAATAAAAAGTATATAATATAAACATAAAAATTAAATACATATTTAAAAATTAGTAAAAGTATGTAATATAATAATATTGCTATAGTGTATTGAGTATATACAAATATAATATATAAATAAATCATATATAAATATACAAAATATAAAGATAAAAAAATAATAAAAATCATAAACTCTAATAAGGAAAGTCTCAGTCCAGTCCAACCGTTTTTGAGCCAGAGCTGTGTGTCCAACACCTTCACATGTCCTTATCAAAATCAGCAAGGGTAAAAGCAAGGGTAAGCCCTTTTGATTCATTTCTAACAGCTGCAGTAACATACCTTGTTGCAATAACAGAGCTGGGTGAGCATCAAAATGCAGTTAAAGGTACTGCACCTCCACTCTCTCTCTCAATTTAATCATGATCGGTGGTCAAGGCCTATTGCTCCTTGAAAATACAGCCGAACGGGGCACCAGCAGACCCCACAAAGCGGGGCTGATGCCCTTTGAAGAGGCCACCACAGGGAATGGGAGAAGGAAGAGAGACCCACGCGCACGGGACGCCAGACCTCACCCTCTTGCTCAGTCAGTGAAAAGCTTTTGTCAGGGTATTTATTACCTTTACATCCATTGCGGTCTAGGATTCCTATCGCAAAATTCAGTTAAACTCCTGAAAGTCAAGGAGTGTTAACAAAAAGTCAGAGCACTGAGGTCTTTTCAGCAAGAAGGCATGCTGGCCTGCACATCGGTGGAGCAAGCTCCTCGGCTTCACTTGCAACCTGCAGTTATTGGTCACAGGACAAGGACACCCAGCTTATGAACGGTTTTCTCCAGGGTTAGACAGGACATAACCGGCAAGACTATAAGCACAAATTAAACATTTGTCCAGTTATTCATGCAGAAAGCAGGGCTGCTTCTGAGAGAATCATCAGTGCTTTTTTTTTTTTTTTTTTTTTTTGCGAGGGGGGCATTATTTTCAAACAATTTATGGCTGGGGTCTTCCAAAGCACATTACCATTAAGATGTCCTGCCCTCGGTGCTTCTTGACCACCGTAATTCATACTGAACATCTCTCTCTTTGGAGGACTATTTATGCAAGCCTAATTTAAGGACACCTAAAACTTCCCCATCTTAAGAGATCCTTTTCTTGCAAGTCATTTCCAAAATTGAGAGGGTTTGATCCTTGCTTATATCTGTTGAAAGTTCGCTTAATAGCCTCTCTTAATAGCCCACAAAGATGATTTTCCTTTCCCTTTAGGCCTCAAACTCCATGTAAGGTCTGATGCATGGAGTTTTTTTATTTTGGTCTCAGCCTTTTGCTGTTTGGGACCCATCATAACTCCTCTCTATTTTCAACGCTGTGGGCCAGGCTTTCCTCACACACTGCTTTTCCTACCTCTACCCTGAGCCGACACCCAGCAGGGAGACTTTTTTTTGTCTTGGCAGAATTTCTTTACTGAGTCAAGGCTTTCCACAGACAAAGCCACGCGTTTCCTCCCCACCTCTTTCAACAAGTAGTGTTGGTTTGGTCTGGAAAAGAAAAGCCACAAACTCAGGTTTCGTTCTCATCGCTTTTGATCCATCAGAAGGGCAACGTGGATCCACTTTCACACCTATGTTGTTAATCCCAGAGTGCGCGGCAACATAAACATGTACAAAATCCAGCCTTCCCCCTATCCTTCGATCTCCCTCTACCCACCAAATCTGTCTCTCAGGGTGGGGGGGATGTTTATTCACCCAGACTTTCAGTTGATAACTTTTTGCCAATTCATTTGCTTGTCCAGTTCCCCAGACACCGTTTCTCAGACCAGGACCCCAACACCACCACTGAGTGATGGTAGGTAGCACAGAAAGGAATGTCTCTGGACAAGCAATTCTGGTACAAAGCAAGATAGAAACAGGGTTTTTTCCCTTTGCAGTGTGACCTTCAACCCTTAGAGGTATCTATGCCTGTTGTTACACTCTATTGATTGTCCTTCAGATATGCAAGCTGATCTGTTACAGTTCATTTAACCATCCTATTTACTTGCTTCCCTTCAAGGTCACGAGATGAGATAAACTTGCATCCAGCTGCATGCTGAACCCTGAAAGGCCAACGGATAGTTTTTCCACATAACAGAGTCCCCTGTTGTCCCATGACCTAAATGATTGAACTCCACCACCCAAGGCTTTAACAGTATGTTTCTCACAGGCGGCTTGCTAACACGGCTGGCAGTTTTTGGTATTATCTGTGTCTGAAGCAAAAGAAAATTCCAGCATTAATGGCAGGATGACATTAGTCCCACTTCCACAGGCGGCTTCCCCCTTCACTAAAGGCTGCCCAGCCTGTTTGTTAGATGCAAGCCCGCTTTGATGCTGCAGAAGCCACATCTCAGCCAGCATTTTGACGCAATTCTCTGTTTTACAAAGGGGCGATTGCAGAGCCCGCTGGTAGCATTTGATACCCATGGTTTCTCACAATTTAAAGGCACACCCAAAAAAACTGGACTGGTTTAGGTCTTCCACTTTGGACTTCACACACCCCTGTGGCTGGAGAAACTTTGCACGCTGGCAGCGAGCCCTGCAGGGCAGCCATGCACTTCTGTTCTTTGGTTTCCACCGGTTACACTGACAGACGCTTTGCTGGATAGAGCAGATCTGCAATACTGAAGTAAACGTGGCTTTATCAACTTCAGCAAGTTACTTATACTATTACCTGTACTATATACCTAGTAGTAGTCTCAGGCAGGTGGTGGATAGGAGACGGGTTGCAGGGATATACTGAGTATGGGCACGGCTATCGCGAACCCAAAAGCTTCATCTCCTGCGCGCACACCTTGCTTTCACCACAAGCAGTGCCCGAGGCTGTTTTTGGGGTGCTGAGCACCTGGACCCCTTTTTCCAGCTTGGCCCAGGGGTTCTGCCCTCCTCCTCCCAAAAACACGTTTTCTGCAGCAATACCCTGTACACCCTCTCCAGCATTATTAACAAAATTAACTTACCCACTTTCAGAGCCGCTCTGTACCTCTGGGCGCAGCTCCCAAGCTAGATGCACCACAGCGTGCCAACGCACCCCCGGGGAGGGATGCTGGCTGTCCCGGGCACAGCCGAGAGGAAGGGTGGGCTGGTTTGCAGACAGGTAAGAGACAGGGCAAGCGACAAAGAACAAATTTGCTTTCCTCTGAGACTCCCAAAAGCCCATTTGAGACTCCCCTGCTAAGGGCGACCCTAAATAAGCAATGCAGGAAGAACACATCTGCAAAGTGAATATCCACTCCCTCAAAGGCCTAATTCTGCTCCACTTGCCTCTCCACAGCCCCTACGGATAAAAGGACCTGCTGCTGAATGCACCCTCACTTATTATTTTATAAAAAGAGCCAAGTCTTCATAACCAGTGCCAAGTGAGAGGAGATGTGGACAGGGGCCTGGTGCTGCCCTCTGAAGGCATCCCAGCCTCTGCAGGTCCATCAGCTCATCATGAGAATTCGTCCGGGGCGGGGGACGAACTCTTTGGACGAGGGGATGTGCTCTTTGACAGGGGAATGACAAGACAGTGGCAGCCACTTTTTGCCACAGTGCCGTTAAGGATGAGCCACCGCTTTTAAGCAGGACTGTGGTTGTGGTGGGCAGCATGCCTCCAGTCTGCTGCTGGGCTTTCGGGGAAGAAAGGCGTCTATCGTTGAAGAGCCAGAAGAAAGACTGATGATATCCAGCACCAGGCTGAACAGAGGAGCTCAGAGGAGCTCCATCTGCACTACCAAATGCAGTGATGCTCAGCATGTAATGGCTGCCCACCACTGTCTTCTGAGAAAAAAAAAAACCTGAGGAAGGGGGAAAATCACAAGAAATCCCCTCCTCTCTCCCTTCTCCAGCACTCACTCAAACTTGAGAACAAGAGTCATTCTGAATCCCTGAGATTCAAAGTCCCAAATCGGAGCTCCCCTCCCATCCCCACCAAAGGAAAGAAAATGATTAGGGCAGGGTGTTTCTTGTAAATATAGTGCATATACCACTTAAGGGGGACTTTTCATACGTACCGTCAGTCCCCTCCCACCCTCTCATCTCTTATATCCAACCACACAGCAAATAAATGATAATTCATAGGCCTGAGATGAGCCCAAAGAAAGACAGCAGGTTTAGCACTTGTAATAGTGAAGCTGTCTCTTAGAGATAGATACACAGGAGACAAGGGAGGACTTCTTGTTTCTGCTCAAGAACCATTGATATATGTTAATCGACAAGCGTTTAGCATGGAGTAAAAACCCCCAGTGGAAAAGAGGGCTTGCTTACCAATTATGGGTGTAAATCAGGCTAAGAGGCCTACAGGGTAGGTGATATATGGCACAGATTCTGTGGTTTCTCGCTGACATTTAATATATATAAATGCTGTTACTTTCCAGGTAGTCCTGGTGCAGTACTGACTTGAACCCTGAGCATCTCGTAACTGGCCTGTCTGCTCTTTGAGGAGCCCAAGCAACTCTCACAGAACTCATGCTTTCAGGTTAAAAAAAAATAAGAGAAATAATAATTTTCAGTGATGATAGCAACTGCAGAAAACTCCTGGGTATGAGTCAATGTAGCTGCCTTCATAAATTTCAAGATCAGAAAGAACGATTCCGTGACTCCAATCTACTTTCCAATGTAACAGAGGTTGTTACTGCGGAGTCGATAATAATTATGACACACGAATTACAAACGAGCACTTGGCATAAGCGGGAGTTAGCTCTGAAGCCTAATGACAGACACTTCAAACAGTGACTGCCTTACTATCACTGCAATTTACAGCTACTGCAAAGCTGCTCTGTACTATGGTAGGAATTTAGGGTAGGTGAAACCCTTCAAGCCATTGTATTTTGGGTTTGGTTTTTTTTTTTAAGGAGTTTGCTTTCCTTTTGCTCATTGAAAAATCTGGTGACCAAACTATAATTAAGCCTCTACCCCACCTTCTGTTATACCAATTACCTGGGGAAAGATAGTCAGCCATTTCCTTTACCTTCATGTATTTCTTCTTCATTGCCCTCTCCTATACGTTCTCTTAGGGCAGCTCTCACTCAACCTGTAGAAGTGCTTGGGGCAGGATTCGTCCCCTGGAAGGGATGAACTTACACATGGGGGAGACATAAATTGGCACAATTATACAGCACTTGCTCTCCCAGGTGGGAATACTGGTTGGATATAACTAACAGGGGTACTCGAGGTATCTTCAGGTGCAAGTAATGCATGAAGGGCAACCAATTCACAGGTGAAAGTGGCAGCTGTTTTACCACATGAAATTTTGAGCACCATATTAACGAGAACATGCTGTTCCATTGCTGCTAAGCTGCTTTAAAAGCTGGCATTTCTGTTTTGAAGCTTTTGTTTATTTAGTTAAATAAGTGCTTGGTGCCCTCACCAGGAGCTGTTGGGATAGCAAGGGGGACAGTAAGCGCTCTCCAAATGGGCAGCTAAGTAACAAAATCCCATTTAAGCTGTTGTAGTGCTGCCAGATCTGCCTTCCACATTGGAATATGTGATGAATGAATGGGATGACTTATTATCTCCTCTTTGCTCAGGCTGATACCAAGTACTAGCCACACTCTTCCCACGTTGATACCAAATAATAGCCATGCTCTTCCCACGTTGAATTATGAGGAAAATTTGTGGCAACTTTCCCACAGAGCTGGAGTGTTTGCGAGCGAGAAACAAGCCGACTGTGGGCTGAATTTCTGACTCGCATCCCCATGGGAAACTCCCTGGGCACCATGGGGCATCCATGCCAGGCTCGGCCCTGTTTTCTCACCCGCTTTCCTGAGCTTTGCCAGCAGGCTGCCCTGTGCAGGAAGACCCATCCCATGCAGGGAAGAGGACAGCCGGGGAGACAGCCTGGCTCCCCACCTCTTTCTGGAGTTTCCACACCTGATTCGTGGCTCAACAGAAGGCACACGTTTCTTTCAGGAGGTGGTGGTTTACCACAAAGGGCAGGTTAGTGGGAGGAGATGCTCTCCCAGCTGCCTCCGCAGCCCACGGGAGATTTCGCGGAGCTGTGGAAAGGAGCTCACTTTCACTTGTACAGCACCAATACTTAAAAAATCACCCTTCTTCAGCCTTTCCTAAGTATGAGAAAGACCCACAGAGAGTGCGAGTATGAGCAGGAGTGTCACGGCAGGGCCCTGCCTGCAGCCCTCTGCCCAGGCAGCATCTTTTGCTCTTAGCACAGAACTTGCAATTCTGGCTCCGGCAACTCGGCGCAAGTCAGTATCGTCGACTTGGGCCGAGTTTCTGCACGGCTCAACTCCCCTTTCTTTCGCTGGAAACCTCCCACACACAATTACGAGGTGTGTGCCTGGCCCAGGAGCCCTGCTGCAGGCACGGGGAAGGAGCTAGGTCAGGAAGGCACAGGGAATCCAGTTAGGGAAACTGGCTGCTCTGGGTCTACAGCAGAATGAAGCAGTTCACAGAAGTGTGTGCACCATAAACACCACAATTTGTCCCTCATTAGACACTCAGTTTCTGCTCTCTGGGACACCCAGGCTGCCTGTAAGAGCCAAGCATTTTCAGTCTCTTGACTCAGGGTTGTAAGCATCAAAAGATCGTTCCTTCCAGGGGAACCCATTGCCATTTGGACCTAAAAAGAAAGGGCAATACTCTACCTTAGTGACAATCCAAACCCTGCAGCGCTCCCCTTGCTGCCACCAGCACCAAGATCTACTGCATTTCTTCAGATAGAAAAAAAACCCAAAAATTAAACCAGGTTGCTGCTCACCCAGCTGGGGACTGAAGAAGCTCTGCTCGCTGGCAATAAAAACATGCTGCTTGCCTACAGGGGATGTCAGGAAAAAGGCCAGTTGTACTACGAATAGCTTTCTGCTAAGGTCCCCTCAGTAAGTTTGTGACGGAATTGTACGAACATGGAGAATAAATCACTTACCTTAAGAAGAGGAGACAGAGTAAAAAGAGAAGACAGATTTGGTGTGATGAGAAGGGACTCAATCTAGGCAATTATCCAGTTAGAAGGTAACAGACAGACTTTGGGAGGTGGCGAGAGAAATCCCTTCTTCTCATTCTGACAGCTCTTCCAGGAGGTTTTCTCAAGCGGGTGACCGTGAGGGTAGAAAAGACCTGCCCCGTGCCCCGTCACGGCTGTGTGACATGGTGAGTGGCGAAGAACCATGACCCCAGACCAGAACCCTGGATCCAAAATGCAAGCGTTTCTCACGCCGTGGCTCTGGCCCATGGACAGAGTCTTTGCTCTTCATGTCCAGGGGACTGAGCCGGTGGAGGCTGAGCTCACCCTCAGCGGAGAGCGGCCCCTCGGCGCTGCGCGCCACATCTGCCTCCACGGCCCTTCGGAGGGCAGGGCACGGCTTTCCGACCACTTCCAGTTTCCCCCAGTCTGCCTGTAAAAGGTATGGGCTTGCAGGGGCTTGTGCATCTCATGTGGCTGTAAAAGCGGCGCTCACGACCCAGACGCTCAGTGTGGTTTACAGAACGAGTTTTGTTTACTTCAGTTTAAAAAGTAAAGCCACCAGCTTTAATTCTCCCTAAGAACCAAAACAACTGGGGAAGTGCATGATTCAGAGTGGCTTGGTGCAAATTTTTGCAAAGTAACAGACACAAAATCAAAATAATTCAAATTATACATACATGTAAAAGAAAAGAAATTCAAGTTAAAACCAGGACCGGATTCCTATTAGGCCTAGAGATGATCCAAGAATGTATCAGGAAATAAATAAATCATTCTAATTTTCACCATAAAAGAGGGCGCTGCTCACTAATTCAAATGGTTTGGGTATTTACAGAAGGCAAATGTGTTAGAGGAGAAATAGAAGGAAGAAAAGCATTCATAAGAGCGAACTGAAATGCTGCAGGGTGATCGCTTCCCCACATGCACCACTGTGACTAAGAGAAGGCTTTAAATCACTGCAAGGAGCCAAAGAAATTCTTTTTGAGCAGGATGCCATCACCTGCCTCACGCTGGAGGGACCATTCCAAGGTGAGACCAGCATGGTCTACTAGGTTTAGCCGCCACCACAGAGGTCCTGAAGCTCTACCACAACCCATGGCCACCCTGGGGCAGATGACAACAAATAAGTTGGCCTGGTCAGTCCAATTTATGACTAGGAGGGCAATTTATCCTAAAATCCAGCTGAAGGGAAGGCTGCTTAAAGCCACATCTTCCTGGCCTCCACTGGACCGTGCGTGCTCTGAGGAGGAGGCAGCCAGCACAACTAAGTCTCTGTTCTTCAACATGTAAGCACAGCTGGTGATCAAAACACTTGGCATTTCCACAAAGGCCAACAGCTAGGGTGCCTTAGGTGACTGCAAAAAAAGCAGGCCCTTTCAAGTATCTCTTTCAACATTTGCAAACCCCAGGAGACAAAGCAACGCCCTCGTTTGCAAAGGCAGTGCGACTCTTGCTCGTTACTGGTATTGCTCATGCTTTGTTACCAAATAATAGTCTGCTTTCTTTTTGCTGCACAGGCTATTAAGGCCAAATCCTGACAGGCCAGAGCTGTACTTTCGGTGCAACCAGTGGAGCAGAAGATGCTTAATGCCCAACAGAAGCAGGGCAAATTCTGCAGTTAATGTCATAGCATGCAAAAAAACATCCTGAAGGGCCATCCTAACCTTCTGTTTCCTTGTCAAGACACATTTATTTACAGTCAGTACCACAGGGACTAGACTCGAGTGGCAGTGGTGTTACATCTGTATTTTTAATGGGATTTGACATTTAAGGCAGCATTTCAGTTCACCTCTAAGCCTGTAATTACACTTGCAAATCTGCTTAGCAAGACATCAGCAGAGTATCCCAGGGGACTGCTCAAACAGATCGGTTCAGTTCCCATAGAAGCAGCATTTGAGTACCAAGTGATGCTACAAAGCAGACACTGCGCACTGCAGTGCCTGACACAGGCGCTTGCAAACTGGACCCACTCCTAATCTTCAAAATAAAACCAAAAACAAAGACTGCAAAGAGCCCTCGCTTTATCTTAAAAGCAACACTGCACTAAGTCAGATACCACTGGAGGTCAGGAGCACTTCACAAATACACGACCGAGACAGGACTCCTTTCTACACCCGCTGGTTACCTTTGGCCTCATGAAATCTGCAAGTGCTAAAAGTACCAGAGCAGCCCAAGGGTGAAATCCTGTTCGTCACCTTCTGATCTGGAATCACGATGGCCCAGTGCTGAGAAGCACTTTTATGTGTCCCGCACAAGTGCAGACTCTGCCCAGCATCTCCTTCCAAAAGGAATCCATTTAGATTTCTCCTTTCATTGTAGCCCTATGACCACCGAAATTTTGAGAGCAAGTTGATGCCAAAGGCCAGGATGCTCAGGATTATATTTTACCCCCAATTTACACACCCACCCCTCCTTTGTACCCAGTTTACACCGCCACCTCCAAAGATATGACTGGAACCAAATGAAGTACATATGAAGTACTCAGCTGGGACTCCCCACGTATGCTCAGTTCTCTTCAGGTCTGGGGAAAAAAAAGGCTGATTTATTCAGATTTGGACTTTTCATCCATGCCTGTGGGAGGCAAAGTGAAGGATCTCCTTCTCTCACAAGCCACCTAAGCAGATCGTTCCGCAGGATCCAAATGGTTTCATCCCTGAGCTCAACTTTAAAAGAGAAAAATGCAGTCCTCGGCCATCACCACCCTAGCACCAGAAGCAAAGCAAACATTTAGCCCAAAGCTCTCTGCTGCAGGAACAAAGAGCAAACAAGCAGCACAAAGCTGGGAAAGATGGAGAAAAGCAGAAAGAGTCTAATTTGTATCACACCAAAGAAACAGAAGGAAACCTGAGGCCAAAGGGTTTGGACTGGTAGCAGAAGAAAGCTCACAGAAGGCAGACTGCGCTGTTCAACAGCAAAACCTTTGCAGCCCTCAGTGCTCATTTGGGAGCAGCCTGGTACCTCCATCAACAGTGATCGCAGACAGGCAAGAAAAACAAATCTAGAGAGCATTCCCAAAGTGGCGTAAGATCCCTCAAGGCCATTTCAATGACACGAGCAAAACTCGAATTTTTCTCTTTTTCCCCCCCGACGTGGAAGACACGACGCTTTGTTCAGCTTAGCACACGCAGTTCTCCTCTCAGCGAGACTTCTTCTAGCTGACTGACGTGCAGTTCAGCTCTGCAGGGTCCTGCCTACCTGCCGCCATGACTCCCTCTGGCCCATCGGCAATACTGGGCTCACTGGAGCACTGCCTGTGGCTAAAACTGGGCTGCAGGAGGAGGCATTTGTCAGTACTGTCCGACTCCTCAATCACCATCCCTGTGTGCATCATGGAGGCCATCGCCAGGAGCTGAATATCCGAGTGAGCGTTGGCAACGGTGTGCCGACGGATGCTACCACATTTCTCCAGGTAAGCCTCACCCTCCTGCTCTGTCAGTGGGGTCAGGGCCATCTCGCTGGGCTGCCGGCTCGTCACCGCATGAGATGAATAATTCAGTCCACCGGTCTTGGGACGGGATCTGGAGTACCGTCTCTCTGGAAGAGAAAAAGGAAGCAGGAACGGTCAGTAGGGCACAGGCAAAGCATCACCCGACCTGCTAGGCTGGCCTCAACGTGCAGCTGCAGACCGTCCCATCTCGTTAGCACCAGGGACCAGTCAGGTGCTCATTAGTTCATGCTGCCATTAGGAGCATGGAGGAACAGTTAGGAGATGCCTCCTGTCCTGCTGTAAGGCAACAGTGCTGCTGCCTGCGAGAGAAGTGAGCCAAAAAGTAAGGAGTGCAGCAAAGGGACTTTCTTCAGCATCCTGATGGTCCCCTCTCTTACCCAGGGAGGTGAGGACCGAGTAGGAGCTCTCGCGTGCAGGTTCACTGAAATCAGGGACGCTAAAGTGGTACGAGTCCCCAAAGAAACATTCAGTGAGGACCTCAGTTGCCATCCCTTCCTCTGGAAAATGTCCCTCAGGAGATGCTCTTAGCTGGTGTCAACATGAAATTCCTGATGCTTACATTGCACTACCTCTCCAGCTGCCTAGGGAAAGGCGGTTCTGCCAGCATTAAGCCACTGTATTTTTTAAAAGATTATGAAGGAAAAAGAACATTCCATCCACTTTAAAACACATCTGGTTTGGGGGCTATACGCTGAAAACACCTCGCAGTGCACAGCAACAGCCCAGGGAGAAAGGCACAGAAGAGGAAGACAGTACTTGGGGAGCACTGGTGAAGGGTCTGCAATCTGCCCGGCAAAAACATTAAGGGGAAAAAACGCCTGGTTTAAAACTCAAACCCAAGGCGCAGTCCCCAGCCCCGTATCATGAAGCACCATTTCAATTCTGACACTGAAAGCTTTAAGAAAAGCAGGGGCCTGAGTTTGTGCCTTGGCTCGCTGTAATTCACTCCCCCAGGAGGTTGAAGCAGACAGTATTATTTTCACCTGCTGTCTTCCACCGCCGTGCAGCATTGCCGTGTGGTATTAAACACCTCATGTGGGCTATCTGTCCCTGAAGCAGCTGATAAAGCTATTCCCTACCCGTCTCCCTGTTTCTCACCAGCTTCCTTGAAGCGCAGGCTCTCATTTCGTAAAGTCAGAAGCCCTTAGACCTTATAAAATAGTTCCACCATGACTGCAGAGCATAAGAGATAGAGTGACAAAATGCAATGCAAAGCAAAGCACTCGTCACTGAAGGTTATAAAAGAGTTTTGGAAGCTTGCATCAGAAAGAAAAGCAGAAAACAAACTCTATATTGTTGCAGGGAGGAACGGGTGAGCAGCCAAAACTCCACCACTGGCAGCAGCCAAGCTATGACAACACTTCACCCCACTGCTGCCAGTAATATATTCATTCAAAATGATTCATTTTGTGCTTAAGAGTATGTGCAAATAATTTTTGAGGCCAGTTACAGTAAATACACTCTTTAGGTGTCATCTGCAGCTCAAGCCACAGCAAGCTGTAGCGTTGGAGGGCATTGGGACCTGACTCTTTTGAGGAAAAATATCCACAGATTATTGTTGTGCAACAGAATTAAAGTCCTTTATAATGAGAATCAGGTAAAAATTAGGTTAAACTGAACATTCATTTATCACTTTACTTTTCCCCCTTTACCTTCCTGGCCACAAAAGACGGTCTCTTAAGGGATTTATCATACATAGTTTAACTAGAAACATTATTTCTATTTTGGTGCATTATGGCCAGGAACATAAACTGGGAGGAGTTTTTAAGGGATTTTTTGCAAGCAAACTCAAATCAGCAGTGATGTGAGGTTTAATACATGGGGGGAATAGGTTGAATGTTTTATCTTCTTCCCTATTCCACATTTAAAAACTCTTTCTTATACAACTGGATCCCTTCAGCATAGTCCATCCTTACAATGCAGGTTACAGCTAATTTACATGGGCAAAGCAAGAAGGGTGGTAAGAGAAGAGCAGGTAGGGATGCTGCCCTCTACGAATTCCCCGTGAGCTGTCCTGTCCCCCTTCACACCTATCCCTGCTGCATTCCTCTCACTTTAAATCAAGTTTAAGATACAGCAGCCTTGCAGGCTGAAGCATTATGTGTATTCACAGCTGTGATCGGACAGCTTCAGTCACATTTCTCAACACTCATTTATCTTGAAGGCTCCAGTCCAGAGGGCAGTTTGGCCTACACAGCATCCATTGAGAATGCAAACATACCCAAAGCCCAAAAGTGCGTTTCCAAAAACCTACTACAGGGAACCTACTGGGCTTCATCATCATTACAGGCTGCCCAGTGAGAGAAGAAACTGGTTCTGAGAAAGCAAAAAAGGTGACAGAAAGAAGGAGAGAGGAAGAGAAAGAAGGTTGATTAGAAGTGGCAGTTACAGGAAAAAAAAACAACAACAACAAAAAAAAAAAAACAAAAACAAAACAAACAAAAAAAGAAAACAAAAAAAAAACCCAAAAACACACCACGACAGCAGCACTTTGAAAATACCAAGGTTATTTGCAGAAAAGTGCTGCTTGGCTGTCAATGTCATGCAATGTAAACACAAGTTCTTTCTTTCCTCCCACTCAGCACAGGGTGGAGCAGGGGCAAAAGGCCACCTTGGAAATACACACAAACAAATGACAGCTAAAATCAAAGTAAATACAATGATTTTAAGGCACATAAACTTTACAAGGCCAGTTTGTGTTAATTTTTATTTTTTTTTTAATGACACTAATGCCTTGCTCAGCTAGCAGCAATCCAGGATGGCTAGGAACTTCAGTACAGGTCAGGCAGCTACCTTTCAAACTATCCCAGCAAGCAGCATGAAGATGTCCATAAACATCAAAACAATCAAATTTGCCGAAGTTCAACTTTTACAGGGAATATGGTCTAGATTTATCCTCAGGATCAGGTCTGCAAATCAATGCTGAACTGTGTCACCATGTTCACTTGCATAAAAGATATTTAATTGCCCAACAACCACAAGAACAAAAACCCTGAGCCATAGTTTGCCTGAAGTGATGCCGTGAGTTTGTTACAGGCACAGATTGTCTGAGTCCCAGTACGTCCTTCTACCGCAAGACCATCTTTTGGCCTGTGCTGCTAAGGTGTAGGACAAGACAGGTTGTGTGTCTCCAGCTTGCTACAATTTGCATCAGAGCAAAGGGTAAAGCTTATAAAAACAGAGGGAGATTGGAGCTTTCTTCACTTTTCTATTTAAATCTTCTTGACTATCAAACCAGTATCATTACGCCCATTTCTTAGCTAGCCAATCTCTTCTGGCTGGTTACATGTGTAAGCAGAGCTCTTGAATCATGTGTGGAGAAGTTTTCCACCACAAGCATCCCCCCCCTTCCTGAAGTGAAGTGCCAGTTCTCTCACCTAGACACATCTATCCACATCTATTCACAGATTTTTTTTTTTTTATTTTTTTATGAACAGAGTCTTCGGATGGAAGGAAGACTCCATGCAAAAACCCCTGTAATCCCTCAGAATGAGCATCCAACAGTTTTGCTGTTTGCAAAGGCTGGCTGATGCAGCAGTGAGCATGGGAATGTAGCCAGCCAAAGCCAGCTAGGAAGCAGGGACAGAGAGTAGGCAGCAAAGGACCAGGCACAGACTCTCACCAGGGTGAGCACAGTACGTCAGGCATGGACCAGGGAGTTTTAAAATCCAGCCCATCTCCAGCGAGAGGGGAGACTTTGCACGTGTGTGCGTGTGCAGTGGTGGTGGGCAGTCATAGTTCACTCAGTGATGGAAAATAAAAAGCCCGACACAAAAATCTACATTCAGAAACATATTAATCAGGACCTTCTTGAGAGTGTTTTAGCCCTTGTTTTCTGTCTCTCATGGAGTCATGCACTGCCTCCTTGTCTAGCACAGATGTGCACGTCCTCACATTAACCGACCTGTGTACCCCAAAAGAGCTTCTGTACAATGCATGTGTCTTACCAAGCAAGCAGGTGCTACCAGAGAAGCTGTGATCCTCGCACAAACCCAAGTACGGTGACACCACCTGCTTGACCAGTTCTTCCAGCTGTAGGTAGCCCTCACTGGGGCCAGTAGGCTCATGAACACTCTGAAATTCAAACATAAAAAGTCAGCATTACCCTTACATAGTTCCAAGTAAGGTTTTTGAGTAAAGCCTGGGGTCTGTCAAATATCTCTGCACTGGAATATCCCGACCATATCGGTAGACCATTCGGAGGAGCACAGCTGATAAACCCAAATGGAGGTTTGGGTCCCATTCAGTTCAACCTCCTTGTTCAAGCCATAGCCATAACCCTATGGATATCGAGCAGCTAGCCATCTTTTATCTGACCAAGGCATAGGAAGGTACAAAGTATGCTCCCACTGAGGATTTGCACAGTGTAACTACAGCAATATAATTACAGCAGGGCAGTTCTACCAGGAAATACCTCTTTGTAGAAAAACCTTAACACACCTCAGGCAAAGCACTGCTCTTTTCCTAGGCAGGACTGCAAGAAAAGTACTCTCTGTAGTTCAGCTTACAGCTGTGAAGATGGTAGATAACACTAACCAATTTAACAGTAATTTCAGAAACCATTCAGACTTTGCTTCCTGCAAAGCCTCGATAAGCTTTTCTTTCTCAAGTGCGTCGCTTTGAGACCCTCTTTGCCTTCAAGATTCTTTTATTAAAATATTTCAGGGAAATTGAGCTAGCACCTTAGTATCTCCTGCTATTAGACTCTGGGTCACTGTGAACATCAGAACAGCGAGAACTCATACAGAAATACCAGCTTAGCCACTTCGCAATTTTGATTGTACTTCAGAAAGTTTCATTCCCCAGCACTCATTATAAGGTATATTGGAGAAGAAATAAAAGTGAGAGGAAGCCCAACAGCCACCTGCAATGTGGTATTTTGCAGGACTGTCAGGCTAGGTGATATAAAAAGGTAAAACAGCTGGTATACTTGGCTGTATTTGGCATGCTTGGAAAATACTCTCTTGAGGTCTTGCTAAAGAGGTTAGTCCTCACAAAAGGTCTGCGTCTCTTGGGAGAGGCCTTTGGAAGATGTATAGCATGTTGCCTGCTGCCAAAATGTATTCCTTTTCCCATGGGCACTGCTCAGCATCCCAGCCAGCCAAGGGGCCAGTGTCGGGCAGTCAGCAACCACAGCTCGTTCAAATTCCACGGTCCGCTGTGATGGAGACTCGCCACGTCTTGCAAAGCTGAGAAACCAGGAGAACTAGGGCACAAAGAGGCATTCAGAGAAGCTGGGAAATGAAACTTTGTGTGAAAAAAAGACTCCTGAGGCTGTTCCTAGCTGGGGAAGAGAGGTACCAAGAAAAATACAAACACCAAAGAGCAGAACCAGGCCCTTTCACAGCGACATCCTTACCCGTTCCCAGGAAAGCTCAGGGCATTCAAAATTCAGCTCTCATTTCTACATTTACCACTCCCAAATAAGCAGACATTACCTCCCCTTCATCACACCCTCTACCCTCCCCACTCTCCTTTCCAGGGATCGTATTTATTCCGTGAGGTCAAGATACCCAAGTGGAGGCAGACAAAGAAGAGCAGAGGGTCCCCACCTGCAGAATTAACAGCATCTGGACGATGGAAGCTGGGAGCTTTGTCTGGACCAGAGGAAGAACTTCTTCCAACTTTACTTTTAGCAAGACCAAGTCTCTGAAGCCAAGAAGAGCAATCTGACGGATAGTCAACTCCTGACCCTAAAAAACACAGAAGGCAAAATCCAAGAGTTGGTAAAGGGACATGTGAGCGTCACACCAACACATGTATGCACACAGACAGAAAGGGTCTATCCTGCCCACTGCTGCTGTGGCAAAGCACCCCCCAGCTGCTCAGGTTGAGGATTCATGGTACTCTTTGGTTGCTTCCCTCTCAGTCTCTGTCCCACACAAATTCTGAAATGAGTAACACCTCATCCGAAGCACCACTAGGTTTGGAGTGAAGCCAAAGATGAGCCTGTATTTCACCAAAAGGCTATGTATTCATGAAACCCAACTGCCATCCAATTTGGTCACAAGCATCCAAAGCCCAGGATGGATGCAGCTCATCCTTTTGTCACTTGGAGCTGAGAAACCAGAGAAGGTTTTGTAGGGAAAGAGGTTGGTACAGAGTATTCCTTAACTAAGCCTACCTCTGGTCTGTGTTAGATCCTCTTTTTGTTCAATGTTTGTACTTTAGACCTTGCCAATACAACAAAAATCCACAATTCAGTTTATTAGGGATTTTAGAATTTAGGCTAGAGAGAAGCTAGCGAGACTGCTTGTACCAAATACCATTTAAAAAGCCACAGCTTTGATTTCCACCACAAGGTGCTCCGTGTCGTCCCAGTTACTTTTTTACGTCAACAACACAAGTGAGCAGGCTTAACGGATGAAGATGTTGTAATATTTCTCAGCATATCTAAACACAGTTGGACTCCATTTGGCATTCTGGTGTTACTGCCTTTCCCTCTGCTATGCTTAACGTCTGCACAACTTTCTCTTGCCCCACTGCAGCTTAACAGCAGAAATTTTCCTCCCAGCCCTGCCCAGCACTTCCCAGCAAGTTAATCTCTGCCTCACAGTCTGTTTGGGAACTATTTTATGGTCTCCATAACACACTCAACATGGCAAATATTTAGCTGGAAGGAATTACCAGCAGTTAATCGTTAATTCATAATGGGTTTAATGTCATAATTAACAGCATCATCAATATGTAACTATGAATTAAAGCCAATAATCTGGAGGGTAGCTTGGCCATAATAAAAGCACTTTGCTGTTTTAAATCATCGCTGTGTTTTTAGAAACATGGAGGTGTAGAAAAGACTGGTACATATCTCTGAACTATATTTCAGCAGCTGCACACTTTTTATTTATATCATGCAGTTTAGTCCCATTAACTTCATACCCCATTTCAAAATGCAAACATGTTGCTGTGCCAAACAAAACAAGATTTGCTATTCTTTTTCTGCACCAAGTAGTTACATCAACAGCTGCAACTATGCAAAAGCCAGTGACCTGTTTACATGGTTTCCCTCTGTACAGCAATTTAACCAACTTGGCTGCTTAAAGGTCATATTTCTGCAACAGCTACAAGCCTCGGGTTTAAACTTAGCTGAGATAGGAAGTTATTTCTACTTACTACCTTCAGTAACATACGCTCACACATTTGGCTGACTTACTTACTTTCATTCTGAATGGGCAGTTGCTGGGATCACAGAAGAGACCAACTAAATAATCACGTTGACATTTGCAGCAAAGGATGGGGAACCCCCAACAAATTGACTTTCCCATCTACCAGGGTAGCACATGAAGAACTGCGGCTTGGTGAAAGAGACTTGCTATGTAAGCTGTCTTCACATGTGGTGACACACTGTATAAATAGGTATATACAGTTCCCTATTTGTAGGAAGAGCCCAATCTTGTTATTAGGGCACTGGCCTGGGATAAGAGCAATTTCTTATTTCTTGCTGAACCAGCAACTCTCTCTGTTGTAGCCTAGAGCAGCTTACTCAGAGTCAAATTCTTGGATGCATTTAGGCAGTTTAAATCCATACATTTGTGTAGGACTTAGGGGACTGCAAGGCTTTAAATACAAGTCCGTTACCTTTCAGTTCCTCATCTGTAAAATGACAATACTTCCCTAATGTCACAGCTTCTATGAAATATTTTTGAGTGACTCAGATATTGTGACAAGACAAATACAGTAAGAAAGTTATGCTTTCAAAGAATCTCGACGTCCCATAGTCACACTTTTACCACTAGCACCAGGTTACTTCCAAAAGCTGCACCCACTGTGCCGTAACTTTTGTTCAGTTTCTCATTAGAGACATTTAAAAGCAGGGGAGCAGATTTTTCTGATAACTGGCAGAATTATTAGGACCAGTGGGTATGACACACAGTTAGCTCAGCTGTTTCCACAGTGCACAGACAGCTGCAGTGCAGACAAACCCCTGCTTAAATAGACTAGGTCACTTCCTGACTATTAGTTGCAAAAGGAGAGAAAGGGAGGATATTATAATTAATTGTGCAGTTTTACCTGCCAAACACCTACCTTAAAGCATCTGCAGCAAGGAAAGAATAAAAATAAACACAGTAGAAAGGTTAGTGTCTGTCTTTTCAGAAGTCCCTTCTCTTTTAGGAAAGGCCAACTTTAACAGGATTAGAGGAAAAGTGCAACCTTCGAGCTTTACCTGCTGCCTTTGAAACAATACAAAGGAAAAAAAACTAAAAGGCTCTGGAAAGCATGTCCTGCGGAAGAGGCAAAAGTCAAGAGGAGGCGGCTAGCATTTCCAAGAATGTCAGTCTCCTCATGAGGTACATTTATTTTTTTTCTCTGATGGAAGAGAAGATCAAAATAGGCTGGGGAGGTAATTAGACTACTCATATGGAAAGCCTGACTAAAACTACCTTAAAAAATGATACAGCTCAACACTTCTGATGGGATACTCAGCTTCCAAAATACCCAGTGTCAACAGGTCTTACATAAAGTTGTTCATTCATCCTCTACCCGTACATTTACTTATCCCCTTATTAAAACTTCAAAAAACCCAACAGAGGATTTTTCAAAGGCACAACTGGGACATAAGCCCTCCAAAAGTAGTTAGGACAAGTTAAACAGATTTTCTCCTGATCTAGTCTTCAGATTTGTCCCTCTGAAGACAAGTTGCTGGTGTTGTCATCTGCACCAACAGTCCCAACAGTTTAAAAACCGAAGAACTGTAAATAAAAATGGCCCAGAGCTTGTCTAGACAAGGTATAGTCCAATAGTTTCAGCGTTCAAGCTTAGCTAAGCACAGAGGGTAGACAAATGGGAATAAACTCAGCCCAAAACACTGTGCCTGCCCAGTAGACTTTAGCAGTCCTTCTTACACAGTTAATGCTGACTTGGGCAAACTCTACCTCCTCCCAGATTTAGTTTAAAGGTTTTGAGACCTGTTTAGCCACTGGCCAAACAGTGCTGATGGAACAGAAGAGAAGTTTCCATGTGCCGTTAGCAGACATTGCAGTGACATTGCCTCACCTGACTGAAGACTGAATTATAATTAAGATTACCTGGACTGGATAGAATATTGCCTGGAGTGTAGGAAGAGTCTCCGTAAAATAGTGATCCCAGATTTCAGACAGGACATCAATGCGATCCTCACCTATGAAAACAGACATCGGGAGCAAGAGCTTTAGCGACGGGGATGCTAAAATCAAGTTGAATTTTCCCACTACTCTCTAAGTCCCCAAATAAGAGATACAAACCCACCCTTCACATGTTTCCGCGCCAAACAGGACATCATTCAGCTAAGAAAGCGAGTCGACAGGGTACTTCACGACATGGTTTAGTGGGCATGGTTAATGGTTGGACTCAATGATCTTGAAAGTCTTTTCCAACCTAAATGATTCTATGATTCTAAGATTCACCTTAACTGACAGAGACACAGGGCTGTGACCACAAATTGCTGTCGCATACTGCAAAGAAGACAGCTCTGTGCAAAACATGGGACCAATTCCAACAAGAAGCCCCTCTTCAACCGGAGGTCTTTTAACTCCGCGGCAAAGGATTGTGTAGCGTCACAGCTCACAGTTAACGTGCTCAACCAGCGCAGGAGCACGGCCGCACGTTAGCAGCAGAATTGGAAAACCAGCAGGTCACGGCCAACATCAACTGTTCTGCAGCAATTCAGGCAGGGAGACCATTTACAAGAGCTGAGCCCCCTCCGGCACCCCCCCACTCCCAAGCACGGACACAGCAGTCAGGACCCTGACAAGCCACAAAGCCGCTGCGCTCCTCTCAAGCGTGGTGCTTGCGAAGGTTTCCCAATGAAATCCGCCTGTGGCCACCCTTCACATGGCTCCGACTCCAACAAACATCCCCAAACGTAAGCGGGTATTTAAAATTAAGGCGGACTTACGCAACTTGTGATTCCCATAACAGGAATACAACTGTGGTCAAAAGCCTATTATTAACAAAAAATGCTTTACTGAACATAATTGTTTGAATAGACATTTTAAATTATGCTCACAGGCTTGACTTACAGAGCTGTGTGTTCCTCAGCAGTTGGGCCCAAAACCTCTAAGCTTTTTAGATTTTTCCCCATCCCAAAGGCCAAAGGTTCGCAATGTTTTTTCAAATTTTAGATCCATTCCCCGGAAATTTCAGGTGCAGATACAGACCCAGGTTTAATAACACAAGTTTCTGACAAAAGGATTTTTCAGAATACCTTCCACAGAGCCTCAGCTGGAGCTCACAAGCAGTCAAGGCTCAAGGAGCAGTAATGGTAGATGCCTGCTCAAGACAGCTTTGAAGGCTCAGCCTCCAGGGGACTAGAGGCCCTACATGAGGAACTGGAACACATGTAGAATTGCAACTCAAAGGAGCCTTATCAGTGTCTACTGAAGTGCTTTCCCCGTCTGGAGACTTCCCCACGGGCTTTCACTGTGCTTGCCCGTGGGTTGTGCTGCTTAGGACACGGCCAGAGAGCAGAGAGCCAGCAGAACCAGATCCTGCAGACATTTCTTTTTGAGCAGAGAGCCCACCGACGACCGCCGGAGGGTTCAGACGGAGGCTTCACCGTGTCGGGTACAACGCCGGCTTCAAAACTGGAACTGCAGGCAGACGAGCACCTACCCGACACCCCCATAACAGCTACCCATTACCAGAAACTGCCAACTGTTAGTGAAAAAGACAACAGGAAACAGACTAATTGAATGTTTAAATTTTTCCCTCCTCTGCCTCCTTTCCCGGGACTGCAGTGCTTTGGTGTGTGGAGCCAGAATGAAATGTCATAGATCACTTCTCCTTCTGAAGGGGAGGGGGGAATGGTTTGTTTCTTCAAGAAATCATAAAACCTATAGGCATTGAAAAAGATTGACAGACTGTATAAAGAAAAATCACATTAAAATAAGAGGCTGTGATTTGAAAAACAGACACAGCAGAACATTGCCATGCCCTCCAGCAAGAACATTATTCTGTCTCCGAGTACTGGGACAGTAGAAATTTTCCAGGAAGACAGAGCTAACCGAGAAGCATGTACAAGAAGTTCTTGTTGCTGTGATCACAAGACCTGCAACAACCCGACACATTATGAAAGAAAGGTGTCCGTGAGTCATCTCCTGCAGAGATGCCAGCCTGCACGGTCAACGTGGCTCCAGTGTCACTTCCAACTAGGGACAAAAAAACAAGGCATAGGAAGAGGGCTTTGCTGTCTGCCTGGGAAACTTCATCCTACCCAAAATACTTGAACAGCTGCAAACTACTCCCGGGCAGCTCTCAGCTTATTGAGCTGGAACTCAATTTTCATAATGCCAAAACAGATATTGGCATAGTTTTATATGAATACAGAAAACAAAACCTATGATATGCTGCACAGCATTCGTTCTGAAGAGCTGGCAGAGGCAGGTCAGGTACCCATGTTGGGGAAAAATGCATGAGTCTGCCTTGTTATCTCCTTTACTGGGCCGGTGCCAAAGAAGCACACACCAAGCAGGAGGCCGGCAACTGCATAGCTCCTTCAGGGTCCGAGTCCTACAGCCTGCTGGCCAGGTGAAGTCACCTGGTGAAGAACGGTGTGGAGGAATCCAGCACCAACAATGACGCGAGATTGGAAGCGTCTGTTGGCTTTTAATGACCCAGATACCGCAGGCTGGTGATTAGCAAGGGATCTTCCCTACAGGCTACAAAACTGGGTCAAATCAAACAGCAGCCTAGTTTTGAATAAAAGACACGTGCTCTAAACAGCTCCCTCTGCTTGAGCAAACAGTTAATAAATGCGAGTAACTCCCCCCACACCCAGCACTGAGAGTCACTGCTCCACGCTGGCCTTTGTCCACGGGCTCTGCGGTAGCAAGCGTCTGTACCCCAGTGGTTTGAACAGAACTTCATGTGTGATCAAATTGTTTCCTGACGGATTTCACTCCCACCCAAGTGACTGTTTTTTCTTTGAATTTACACAAAGCCTGTTAGTTCAGCTCTCCAAAGCATGACACAGTAACCAAAATCGTGCTTACATTGAACTGCAAATCACATTGAGAAATAAAAGGCAGAAGGCAGCTCTCAGCAGTTTTGCAACAGGATCCATGTCAAGCCCAGAACTGCTTTGAGCCCAGGTTCAACTGCCACAAGACTCACGTTCCTGCTCTCATGGAGCAGCCACAGCTGGTGAGAGTGTAGCAGCTACGTGGCTGTTCAAACAGCCCACCATCCCTCAAGCCTCACAAGGGCTGCAGCGCAATCTGGCTCCTGAGAGGTTGTGATGCCCTAAGGCAGTACCAGAAAGGGCTGTACGCTTTCCAGATACGCAAATCATCTTGTCTGACCAAACGTCAAAGCACAACTCCCTTCCAGAAAGGGTTTCTTACTATACTTGCCTTCACACAGCTTAACCTTCTCCTCTATAAACAGCAAGCCTTTCGCAAGGAGCTGGTTCTGCCAAGAAAGAAGAGAGAGAGACATGCATTTTTGCCTTTTCTGACATTTAAAATAAACATGGAAGAATAAATTTTTTTCAGACGTTATCCACTTTTCATGTAGTTATCTAAAGATTAGTCAAATCGTAGCACTTTCCCCCAGCACTGCCACCAGACCTGGTCTCACTGTGAGTGCTGCACATTCGTTAACCCTGTCTTGTTCAGCCATACATGAGAACACAACAGACACCGCAGATAGTTAAAACACCTGCCATAAGTGGGGAGGAAGGACCTGTCCTAGGTCACAGGGATGGAGTCAAGAAAATAAAGTGGTTCTTAGCATAAGAGTGCAGCCACATAAGCTATACCTCAGCCATATGATGGAGGTGATCAAAGGGCCAAACGGTACCAAAATGTCCCAGTCTCTTCTTCCTTTGTACTAGCTCAGTGCTTGCCTGACTGCACAGTAAGCCAGTTCAGCTCCCTAACCCTTACTTCTCTATTCCTACCTATTATCTTTCTATAAGGCTATATTTTTTTTGCTATATTGAGCAGTTGGATCATCTCAGTACGCAGTCTCAAGCTGCAGAAGAAGCGGCAGGAGCTAGTCTTTCTAGGTAAACTTAACTGTCACAGACCAGACAGATCAAGATATCAATGTGCCTTTCTGCAGTTTGGGACATCTAAATATCTGGTAAGCTTTCTGTTCCCGTTTCCCCAAACATAAAAGTGGTGCAAAAAAACCACCTACATTTTTGTTCTCCCAAGAGCACTAGAGAATCAGTTATTCTGAA
Organism: Buteo buteo; assembly: GCF_964188355.1. Lineage (NCBI taxonomy): Eukaryota > Metazoa > Chordata > Aves > Accipitriformes > Accipitridae > Buteo > Buteo buteo. The sequence continues at coordinate 50,391,521 of NC_134176.1, read as the reverse complement.
AAGCTTTGAGAATCCCAGAGAAAGAAGCTGCTCTCACCACATAACACACTACTGCTGCATCCTAAGAGGTTCAGTCCTACTACAGAGATCATATTGACAGAGAATAAAGCCTTCTGTCCCCCGAAAGGATTCAGTATCAGGGTAGCGCACAATATTCAGAGACCCCTCTCTCTCACGTTCATCCTCCAGCTTGTTTTTTTAATGGCTAACCAGGTCAAAGCCGCACCTTTCAACCTTCCATCAGCTGAGGAGCAAGGCACATCTTTTTTCAGTCCCAATGGACGCTGCTGTCACACCACTGCCCGGACACCACCAGGGCCTCCCGATGAGCTGCCATACCACCCACCTGCCCTTGTGCTGCTGCTCTGGATGGTAGACCTGCCTCCTGCAACCATAAACCGGGCTGGCTCCTTCGTGGCACCCACAAGCAGGTTGTAAAAGCCACCCCAAAGAGAGCAGCAAACCTCTGCATCCTCCCTACGACAAGAAGCGATACTCAGCTGGGGTGCTGTTGAAGGGAGTAAAAAGAAGGAAATGTTGCTCTGTGACATTCTCCGCTTGTACTGGTACACTCGAGAGTCCTACTTGCTAGTATCAGACGTCACTGAAAAGGAAGAGCTCTTTGTTAAACAGTATCTAATCAAACAGGCTCCAGAAGTCTTCTCCAAGTAGGTTGAGGCTGAGGGACTGAAGAGACCATCACACATCCTATCAGTAAGGAAATGTCTCTGGATGCATTTTCCCAGTGGAAAACTTATATTCAGAAAGCTGTCAGGTAGGTTTCATGAAAAAAAATGATGAAAAGTTTCATCTCAAGACAAGACTGTATGGACGTTGTCTTCTTGGTGGTGTGAAAAAAGCATGGTATTACACAGCAGAGAGGAAATAGGTACCTTTCCTTGGCTGTTGTCCCATCTCATGGCTACTTCATCCACATTAAAACATTAACTCATGTTTTGCTACAACGGCTTACTTGTCTTAAATGAGTCAGATGTAAGTACTTTTGAGGGACTGCTTAAAAAAAAAAAAAAAACCAAAATCCTGCATCCCCTAATGTGTATCCAGAGTTCAGTCATGACATGAGGAGGAATGCCCATCCAGTTCACCATAAGCTCTGTTAGTAGCAATAACGGTTAAATCTTGTATAGTGCATACAAGGGAAAAATAATTAATGGTCATGCTTGTAATTAAAGTAATTTGGCCCTGCTAGCAGGTGGGGTTTTTTTCAGAATTCAAACCCAAAAATATTTAGTATGCTCTTATTCCCAAAATAATGTAGAATTTAGTTTCCTTTTAAATTAGTTTAACAAAACCAGAGCATTTTAGGAGCAACACATGGGATGAAACTGTATTATTTGAACTGCCCATCCAAGTCAGAAGACTTTGACCTCTACTAGCTCTAGCAGAGTACAAAAGCGATCCTACTCATGCAGTACAGTCAAGCTATAAACAAATTTCAATACTATACTATTAACCAATCCTAGGAATTTCAGCCCAGGAATCAGAGCCGACTTGAACAGCCCTGTTTGTCAGAGGAACACGCTAAAATTGCTATGCTGCACACAGGTGACCACATGGAGAACCCAAAGCACTTTTGCACATGACCTTCCGAATCCACTCGTAGCGTACAAACAACTCATTAAGCGTGGCTGAAAAGCCGTGGAAGCCAGCAGGTAGAAAGCAGAGCTCTCTGGCAATACCACAGAGGCTTCTAGGCCTCGTGTAGCGGGCGGTTGTCTGTTCAGGAGGGTACGACTCCGTCTTCACTGACCCCTTCCACGACACCAGAGCCCACCCGGGTCAGCAGGAGTGGAAGAACCGCCAGCAGCCCATGCACCCCTGAGGGACCGGTGGCTCCCGTCACCTCTGTGACCAGTGGGATCCCACCCTGCTTACAACAGGTTACTTTTTTTAGCCAAAACCCCATACGTTTATTCTGAAAAAAAGTCCACTTTCTGTGGTTTTTTGGATTCTGGCGTTCCCCCCGCCTTCCTGCGGAAACCTATTTTCCGATTTATTCATCGTCACCGACGTGACAAAGAGCTGTGAAAGGAAGCCGCAGGGAGTAGAGGCAACTTGTCAATGAGAAATTATTAATGGCTGGGGGGCTTTGTCTAGGGCTCGCTCCTCAGTTCAGGCGAGAGCTAGGCTTGAGAGAAAGAGAGAGCCGGAGCTCGCAGCAGAGCGCGGGAGGAATGGGGCTGCCAAAGGATGGGCCAGCTGCAAAGAGAACGTGCCCGGGAGACACCTGGGCAACGACACCAGCAATTAGCAAGTTGGATAAATACGTTCACACGGTGAAAAAAAACTCCAACGTTTCCAAACTAATGGAAGGTGACTATTTTGCAAAGCTTCTCTAGCAGAAATATAGGCTTTGGAGGGAAATGCGAAGTTGTTGGGATCTCCATTCAAATTTTACATTTGTTCAGCAGAAGTAAATGACTACACATACTAGGCTCTGGCCAACAACAACAAAAAAAGACTTTCCAGGAAAAAAAAACAAAGTGAAAAAGGAGGGAGGAAGAAATCTGGAACGGAAAAAATTATGAGGGGAAAAATAAGTAAAACCCACTTACACTGTAAATATTTTTCTGCCTGAACAATAACGTTTGGAGTGATATTGCACTTTAGTCCCTCTGAATGCTCTCAGTTTATTAGTTAAGTACTTAAATCCTTTATTTTTCAACCTATAGCTCAAGGTAATTACCTCTCATATATTGCAGGGAAAATATACAGCTGGTTTTTAATACCGTGTCATTTTAAACTACTATATAATAAAACATATATACGCATATATATATATATATATGAGGGTGTCACGCCTATTTTCTTGTGTTTCTCTCAAGAAATATTAATTCCTTCTCTAGCTGCACTAGAACATTAGGTTTCAACTTACATCCGCTTCCTGAGCACTGTGAATACAATTTTCCAGCTACTTTGCTTGTAAATTAGTACTATTGATGCTTTCTACTTTCAGAGATTTTTTTTGTATTTTACAGCTATGTCAGCAAACAAAATACACATTTGTACATCTTTATGGGCAGCACAGTTCTATCTATTAAAAATACTTATATTAATCATTACTCTGTAGTAAAGAATTTATAATGCTCTTATGAATGTATTATCAGTAATTCCATGTGCTAAATAGATTGTGTCATCTCATTCCTAAGGTTTCAAAAAAAAAAAGCTTAGCTCCCTGTAGTTACCGCGGATGTTTCAATTATCCTCTCAAATTTTTCCTCTTCCTGTGGAAGAGAGAGACTTTTTAAAAAAAAAAAAACAACCACCACCACACTTCATTTCCCTTCTCCCCATCTTAAAAATATCTGGAAATTTTATTTATCTGTCTTTTCTGCTAAAGTCACAGGCTCAGAAATGGATTCAGTTTGAACATTACCCCTTCAGATCAAGCCAGACAGGTGAATTTTCATTAAAAAACCCTACAGGGTTTGCTGACAAATCTAATAAATGCAGCCACAGCGGAGGTCTGTATCAGACCTTGTCTAGATTACAAGTCTCATTTTACTGCTTTATCCCTGGTTGCCAGAGGCAACACAGAGGCACAGAGCTAAGAGGAAAAATAAATCTTTTCTTTGCAAGCAAGACCAGATAAAGACTCACACCAAGTGAGCTTGAAGGGCACATTTATTTGAAAAAGTTTAGCTGCCACCTTCCGTCTTTTTCCAATTACAGCTGAACTGGGCGCTTGGGGAGGCAGTGATTCCCTTCCCAAACCAGCTTTCCCTGGATGCCCAGGGTGAAGCCCTCACCCTGCTGTTGGGACACCACCGGCTGCTCTGCGCTCCCTGCGGGTGCTGCAGACCTGCCCCTGCTCTCGCTAGGGTGAAGCGTGCACCGCAGAGAAGTAAAGCCCCGGGTTAACCCCCCACGTGAACGTGCTGTCGAGAAATTTGGAGAGATGTTTTGCAGCAGAGAGAAGTGAGCTTGTGAAGTCTTGCAGGTTGAAACCCCCCCTACTTTTCTCAGAAAACCACAATAGCTGTTTCAGGTATACCACCAAGAAGTGCAGCTAACAGAAAAGCCTTTAAGTAAGTTTTCAAATGCCCTGAATTTTAGAAGACAGGATTCAAAGCTCCAGAAAAATCACTTTTCATTTTTTCCTCAGCAGAGACTCTCCCACAACATGCATGTGCTTGCTACTCTTGCAAAGTAAGCTGCACTGAAATCACTGGGGATAAATAAAAAGCTGAAGGCAGTCACACACTATGCTGTAAATGTAAACACTTTCCAGTTAATTCCTTCTTTTTCCCGGCACAGATATTCTCCCCTCCCCTGTTAGAGAAATTGAGGCGAGTTTCTCCATCCGTACCCAGAGGAGCAATTCCAGTTCCCCCAGCACAATGACTGAAGGTGGAAGGTGTCCCAGGAGCAGCAGTTGGGTTCCTCTCCCAAACCAGCAGTGCCAGCAGTGACGGGCACCTTCTCCCTCCCTCCACCTTGTCAGGAGCTGGTCATCCCCAACGGGGACCACGGAGGCCCTTGGTGGGAGGGCACCCGCGATGATCCGGGCAAAATGGTACCCATCTGACTTTGCCAGGCAGAACCAACAGGAAGGATTTTGGGGTGATAGCCCTGCCACTAACACGGCTTGCTGGGCCGTGGGTGGTACATTCAAGGCGAAGGGTGGCAAAAAGTAGCTAAGTAGTTTTGGCAGCAGCTCCACAGAAAGCATCAAGGAGGCTCAAGCCATCACAGGAGACTTCACTTCTCATCTGAAAGCCGTATCTCTGCAGTGTAGCAAGGCACAAAGGAATTTTCCTGCTAATCAAAAATATTACTGTTTCCCAATAAGCCACTGCTCTTGCAGGCAGGAAGTTTACATGAGCACCCACTTAATGACAGCCAAATTCTGTTTTCCTTTCATGCCTCCAAGCCGAATATGGCCAGTATGCCTTTAAAAAGCCACATTAAAATTAACAAATTAATACTAGTTCAACAAACGAAAACATAAGCTTGGAATGGGAGTAACCTGATTCAGAGCAAAATCAAAATAATTGACCACATTTTGCTGGGTGAAAAAAATCAGGTTTTCTTTGACACTTTACAGCATTACTTAAATGCAGCCCCCTCTTCTAGCCAACCGAGGCTTTGTGTTCTAGTGTTAAACCACATTTTGACAGGCTCTGCAAGCGCATAGACACCGTTTCTTGGATAATCTGATGTTAATTTGAGAAAAGAAAGCATCACCCAAACCTACTCAAGAAGTATTTTCTACAAAGCTATTGCCAGTTGCACACAAACACCTACCTATTTCTTGGCAGTGTTTTACAAAATGCAAATCTGTGTGAGCTGCAGCATCTCATACCCGGAGCATCCCCCATCCTTTTTTCCTTCTCTAGAAAGAGGGGAAATAGTGACAGAAGCATAGAGATCATTTTGATCCTACACAGAGAACAAATTGCAAGATAAATATGAAGTAGCATCCTAAAATGACTCTTCTAGAGGCAGCTTTGTTCAAAACAGGTAAAAAAGAAAGCCCACTTAAAGAGAGAAAGTGAGGCAGGGAGAGTAAGAAGGCGAGTAGACCAGGCAGACCGAGTAGGCAGCACTGATCTAGACCACGACGCACCAGTGAGACAGCAGCGATGGGAAAATCCCGCCGCTGGCTCCCCCAGTTCCGCACTGGCGAGTCACCAGTCCAGGCGGGAGCCCCGCTCAGCCAGGGCACGGTCGCAGTCCCACACCACGCTTTGAGCATTAGCGGCCGGGCACCGTTTCAGGTGAATCACGCACGTCTGCAGAGCCGAGGACCCGAAAGCAGCCGTCCCTGCTGCCACTGCCACCCAGGACCAGGTCCTCCGCTTGGCCGGGTGACCTCGTCCGTGATAACGAAACTGGGCGGTTGCCATGGAGTCTCTGGAGCTGGTCCATGAAAGCTCAGTCCTAGAAAGCGCCAGATGAAGCAGAAATAATTAGCAGACCTGAGTGAACGGGGGTTCCCAGCCAGCGAGGAAAGAAATACAATTATAAAGACCAGCTTGACCCAAAAGAGTATTGCAGACATATGGCTGAGCTCTGCAAATCACACAAGTGTGAATTCTCTCCCCTTGTGCAGCGGCCGAGCTGCTGCAGGCAGGAGACGGCACTTGGCCAGAGAAGAGCTAGAGCTGCCTTTATCCAGCGATAACCCTCACTCCAGAAACCTGCACAACTCTTGCCTTGCCACGAAACAGGTAGAAGTAGAAACTTGGCGCCAAGGAAAGAAATGTCACGCGCACCAGGTTTTTTTCTCTTTGACTAAGCAGGAGAGAGGGACATGCAGCATTTTCAGCTGTTAGCGTGGCTTTACAAAGCAGCCTTTCCGAGGAGAGGACGTGTCACGAGGGATGCTGGATGGGCTGGAGTCCCAAAAAGAAATGCAGCAAAAGCTTTACGGTGCCACAGCAGAGGGAGGAGCGCGTGTTTCTCCCTACCATGGCCAGCTAACCTACAGCGAGAGGAACTCTGACCACAGCAAGGTTCACCAGTCCTACTCCTGACCGCTCCAAAGAGCAAGGACAAAAGCAGTTTTGGCTTGGATCCCAGCTTGCCTGGTCGCTGCTGCTTACTTTCACAGCTCCCCGTTATCATCTCGCTATTTCGATTTTGCTCGACACCCCAGCAACATGGGTGCTCGCACGTTGCAGTTTCTATGGTTTTGCATACGAACAGCAAGCCGGGCCTGATTCTGAGTCAGGACTCGTTGCCTCCGGCAGCTCTTGGCTGCAGCAGGCTGGAAATTATGTAACAGCTTTGCTTCTGGTTTTAAAACATCAAAGTTCTCGTGGGGTTAAGTGAGGAAACGCAGTCCACTCGCCGTCCCTCAGGTACCAGCTCTGCCGGCGTGGGCAGAGGACGTCGGGCTGGAGAGGCATCAACGCCAGGCGTCCGAATTTCTGCACGTGCCGCCTGTGGGCGCTGGGAGATGTTACAGTGCTTGGGAAGGGATCGAGTCTCTCCACCTCTGGAGGAGACAGTTTGGAGTTAATATGCATAAACAGGGCAGTTCTGCTAAAGTGGTTAGCTGTGAAATAGCTAGCATTTCCATTTTCCCCTGTGAGTTTCGAGATTAACAAGCCTCCAGAGAGTGAAAAGAAACAGTTCATCCTTTCCAAGGGTTTTGTTTCAGGCTGTTTGCAGAATCAGGAAGGTAATGCCTCAGTTTATTTCAAAAATTTTCTCCACAACCACGAGGGTCAGACAGCATGAAAATTAAGGGAGCTTATCTGAAAAATCTTACGGCTGCCCCAGAGAAGTCCCGATCACCAATACACCCCGTTCCTCCAAATCCCAGCCTTTTACTTTCCACGATCATAGGATTCCTCCCTGTTACAGTTCAGCTGACCACCAGAGAACCATGGTGCCCTGCTGGGTTTACTGAGCAGAGGGGTGGGCACAAAGTTTCCCTTCTCAGCAGCAGGAAACCATCGGATCAGTTTGTGGGCAAAGTCAGTACTGGAAAACCCAGAGCACGAAGCATTGCTTTCAGGCAGATCTGCAGTAAATATTATGAGTCCCAACCTTCTGGCATTTACACTCAGACTCTGATCCAAGGAGATGGCTTGTATATATAAAAGGCTTGCTAAAACAGACGATTTATAAACACAAATCACTTCAGAATGAAACATCTGAGTTCCCACCGAAACCCTTCAGGAATTAACATTTCTCTTTCAAATACAAAACAGACTCAGTAACTCATCTGGTATGATGATGGTTCGGTAGCAGAGAAAGACTGCCTAAACCCCATCCATTTCCTAAACAGTCCTTTAGCAACTTCAGGAACTAAACACTAGTAATTTGCACGACTGTTGGTGAAAAGGACTTGTGAGTAATCAAGTCAAGATCACAAAGGTAGATTTGTCTCACTATAAAAGCTCTGCACCATTTTAGTCTTAAATATTCAGTGGTTAGAAAAATTGTGCATGTGTGCATGTATAAAATGTAAGTTGTGTAAGAGCCAGAACTCTTAAAACCATGGAAAATATTATTTTAAAAATTATCTTAGTGGCTCCTGTTACAAGTGCTGTGGCATAAGAAATGGAAAACATTTAAGTCAGTTTATCACATCTAAATATTACATGATCCAGTTAGTTGCTCTAATTGCTGCTAGGATATTTGAAACTGCCTGAGTACACATGAAAGCAGATACTTCAAGGGCCATTTCAACCTAAGAGAACAGTAAACTTGGTTCTCGGGATAGCTTTTCAGTGGGCTTTAACAGATGGAGGAGGCAGTCGCTGCCAAAAGATGTACTTCCACTCCGCTCCCCATCCTGGTGACCCGCTCCCATCACCTCCCCCACGTCAGAGGTGATGAGCACAACAAGTCAAAGGAAGTAGTTGAAAACATTTCTTTTTTTTCCCCCCAAGGTTATTTTTCAGCCAAATCAGCAGCCTGATTCAACTCTGCTCATTTTGGTGGCAGCAGTATTGCCATCAATCAGCTGGCATCAGCAGTGAAACTGAACCCACAAACAAATGAAATAATGTCGTCAGCCCTTCTTTGGCACATAAATAGTCTTGCCCCCACTCCACCGCCCAAGGATTTTTGAGTAAAGACATTCAGGAGGGAGTAGTAACTTTTATCGCTGCCACGCGCTGTCAGTCTAGAATCAGAAATAAGTCTGCATCTTACCTCACAGCAAGGAAAAAAGCTCACTTCCTACAATAGCCTTTGTCTCACAGTTTGTCTCATGGCTTGCCAGCACCAAGAGTTTTACTTCAGGCTAAGTCTGACAGATGCCAAGTTACTCCTTTTAACGTTGAGCAAAAAAAAAATAATCCCAGAAATTAAATTTGAGTCCCTGTGGCTTTAGTGGGAGAACAGCTGCAGGTGAACTCATATGTATAGGCTGAGGTATTTGCACAAGTGTGAACAGACAGACTGACAGAAAAACAAACTCAGAAGTAAGCATGGCCAAGCCCTTGCACTGCACGCTCTCAAGGCAAAGGCCACCACTCTCTGGGCAGCAGCGTAGTGCCGAGTACCTACGTTGCCATTGCAGCCTGTGTCTGACACAGTACAGCCCTGCCATTGGGGTGAAAGAGCACAGTTCTTGCTCCTGCTTTTGCAGAAAACAGTGCTGGTGATCAGATCCTTCTCCCAGGACAAGACCAGATGCCCTCAGCTTGCTAACAGGGATGCAACACAGATCTCCAGCCTCCAGCAGCGAGCGGGCTGTAGTCTAAGCAGTCTCTTCAGTCGTCAGCAACACTACTAAGAGATCTAAGGAGTCTCGGCTAATGCCGCTGGCCCTGGCACAACTGTGACAGGCTTGAGGTTTACAACCTGGAGGAAGAGAGTAACCCATCCAAACCCCAGCGCTGGGAGCCATCCGGTCCCCAGCAGTCGTCAGCTCCTCTTGCGCAGCGACACGATGCAGCTGTGTCTCGCTCAGCGCTGGAACCCACCCAGGCCTCTTTCAGCACACTCTGACTTTTCAGAGCCAGATAACAGTCGTACGTCAGCACCTCGCATCCCTCGGTCCGCGCTCAGCTCCACGCTCCGTTCAGGTTTACGGGTGCATGAAGTTGCCTCTGGACATTTCCTACTTACTGCAGCCTCGCACACCGTGCCTAACACGGTAGGACACAGGTACCTGATCAAGACCTTTCAAATTTCAATTGGCCACTTTCATTTGCCTGGTTTTAAATTAGCAGGAGCAGTAGCAGATTTCCACTTAAGCCAGGCGCTTTGCACTGCGGGCTGACAGCCTTTCCACCGGGCTGCCACCAGACCCCACTCGGGGTCTAGGAACCATCCTGCCATTCAGCGCCAGCAGCTGCCTCTTTCCAGTAAACGACTTGTGCAGAGTCTAAAGAAGTGAAACAGAACTACCCCTGGGGCAGGAGTTTGCTTCTCACTTGGTAGCACAGCATGGGGAATTTTTTTTTAAGTCATGTAATCTAATACTGATAGGAAACAACACTGGTCTTTTTCTTCCCCTTTCTAAGCTGTTAGCACAGTACACAGCAGCATCAGCCGCTTCAGAAAGTACTGAAACGGTTTTGTTTTTTTTCCTCTCTCTCTCTCTTACTCAAAGGGAAGAAAACCCTCTTGTTTTCAGCAGCCTCCTCCTTTTTTGAATCAACACTACACTGGAACAACTTACAACACTGAAAACCATCAGCGCTCTCTCAAAATCATCCAACACACTTTCATGTGGTTACATTGGAACCTCTGTCTATCTGGACAGTATCAGTAAAAGGCAATAACAGTTATTCACATTTGTGATTGATCAGGTCTTCCCTCATCCTTCATCTTTCTCTTCTTCACAGGTTGCATTTGTGGGACTAAAAGGCAAACAGTACCCAGGTTGATTTCCTGCTGATAGGGACTTCCTTCCCTGCCCCCTCCACCCCCCCAAAACAGACAGCCATTATCTTTTCTCTTCCCCTTTGCTGGCCCCTGTTGCAGAAAACCTACTCCCGAATTCTCTGTACTAGAGAAAAAGGGTGAAAAAAACTACGAAAAGGTAACCCATCTTCTCTAAAAAGTTCAAGTGATGAATTCCTTCTTGACCTTGGCAGGCTACTAGCAGCCTTTCTTAAGCATAAAGGAAGATTATCCTTAATTTAGCACATACACCCATAAATATGATTACTCCCAAGGCTATATGGCCCACATTAAAAACGTCCATACCTCCATCATCTTCTGTAGCAAAACAAAAACGAAACTAGTAGGCTACGTGCATGTAAAAAGGGGTCCTAATTTTTTCATAGGCTAAAAAGCTGAAGAGAGCAAACCTCAAAAGAAAGCAAGCAAATCATGTAATACCTGGAAGTAATCTGTGATGAAGGATCCAAGTTCACTCTTCAGCAGCCGTCTGTAGACAGAAGGAATGCAGCCATGAAGTAACAGCCATTGCTGGTCATTTCTTACAGGTATAGCCGCACTTTACTACCAGTCATACCAAAGATACGTGAGTATATGTGACTGTGTCGTTTTGGCCACAGTTAGATTTCTTTTACATTTAGATGTATATTCTACAAATGCCCACAAAGGCTATTCTCAAATTATGAAGGAATGAAACAGTTTCCCTGAAGTCTTCTATTTATAAGCCATACACTTAGAACAAGAAAAAAAAAAAAAAAATTACCCCCCTGAATGCACAGAAAGTTGGGGAGACAATTTTAAGTTATTTAGTTTGAAATTCATCATTTTTTCTGTTTTTTGTTTAAACCAAGATGCTTTTCATTTCACTGAAAATAGCATATCTCCCTAATGCTGCACTTCATTTCCTCTTGGAAGTAGAAGGTGGGAGGATAAGGTGAGGAGCAATGAAGTAAACACACAAGCAGAAGCTGCAGCTTCCCCATGACTACCGCATTTAAAAACAAACAAACAAGCTTATTTTTCAAGAAAGAAATTCTAGAAATTTAACAAGAGGTGTTTTAAATACATGCCAGCAGAAGCCACTCTAAACAAGTATTTCTGATAAAAACTGTTGGATTTTAAATTGGACTGTGATATAAGTTTTAAATTCTAATACATATTGCCATTTCAAAACTTGAATATAAAAATCAGGATTGTTTTACATCAGAAGCAGCATTGAAAAAAAGAACTCAAAGTTCAGAGCATTTGCACTTTCAGCTTTCAGTGACTGTGAGCATAAATTCTGTAGCGGTAAATTCTGCCTAAAATTTAAAAGGCGCTCAACACTTTCCACTGCAAAACATTGCAATTTTTTTCTGTTCTAAGAGTTTTGCTGTTCACCAACGTGAAGTATAATCAAGAGTGCTCGAAAATGGCATTTGAATCAGGGACCATCCAGTTCTCAGGCTGGGTTCTTACTAACAAACTACACCATTTTTTTTCCTAATTTTTGCTGAAAGTTGATTTTGACAGCAACCTTCCTTCCTAACTATTTTGTAACACTTCTACATTTATTCACATGCCCAAATGCCTTTACTCTTTCTCTCTCAGAGCGGTTATATTCACCCTGCCCATCTCAAAGCACATTTCTATTTCTATGAGATGGATAAACCAGCTAAGTCTTTGGGGGCCTGTTTTCCAGAAGCTCTCCCACCGACTTCAGCAGAATCCAAGGGGCTCTCCACCAGCTGATTGACAAGCCCACGGCAGGACTTCACTTCACGCAGGTAGACCAGCAACCAGAGGCTTGCACCCTAGAGAGAACCCAAGGGACGGGGTCTCCTCCTAGTCACAGCCAGGTCACCTCCTGCTTCTGAAATCCCATCTCCCAATGGCATTTCTCACATTTCCTCTTGCTGCGACAACTGACTTGCACAGCAGTTAAAAAAAAAAAAAAAAAAAAAAAAAAAAAAAAAAAAAAAAGTAGCCAGTGAGATGATATCAAATCACAGCAAGATAAAAACTTGGCGGCAGCAATCCAGAGCAAAATGTTACCACCTGCTCATCTCCTGGTCCTGTCATTACTATCCCTACTTGAAAACTCTCCTGTGTTTCGCACTGTGAAATAACTAAGTGCTGTGCAGAATCTGTGAGTCTCTTAAATCAGTGCATTTACTAACTTCCACCATGGAGCTGAATGGAGAACTACAAACAAGGAAAACACACCAGATCAACCTAATGGCACACAATAGTTGGCCATCTGACAGGCCTGGCTTTCTGCCCAGAGCCAAGCTAGAGATTCACCTCGCGCACACAGAGCTAACATCGTGTTGGGAGCTACAGCGAGAGCCAGAGGTGCGAGGCTGCAGGCGTGCATACAAACGTACACACAGATGCACGCACTTTGCCCCTTGGACGGGCATTAATGAGGTACTTGAATGTTAGTGGCCTATTTAGAGAATGACATTTGGAGATGTAACCAATGCTCAGGGCACCTGCAGGAACATTAATCATGTATTTCAAGGTGAGCCCTTCCAAGTGCTGCCCGGGAGCGCCTGTCCGTGGAAGAGGACGTCTCCCCTCCCACTGCCAGCACTGCTTACAAGGCACACACGATTCACAAAGACTTTCCTGCTCTTCACCTGGCTGTCAACACCCTAGATCCACTTCAGAAACCACCATGAAGAGAGCATGGTCCAGCCGCTACCAAGCCCAGGCAACACAGCTATTCTGCCCAGCGTACTGCCTTTTCTCAAGGGTGGGAAGGAGCACCGGCTTGCACTGGAATACTTGTCCCATGGAGAATTAAGACTGCTCCAAGGATTTAAACTTAACTTGAGGACTTCTGACCTGAGCACACTAAAATACTGTTAAAGCATGAGACACTGCCCTCACTTAGCTCTCAAAAGGAATTATATTCAACTTTCACCTTTGGGACCAGACCAAGTAGGACAGAGTCTTGTGCCCTGCAAGCAGCATTTATTTTGAAAGTAGAGAAAGGGGTAGTTTAGACTGCTGTGTAGTACATGCTTAGCCCAAATTGCCATCTGAATCTTGGCGCTCGGGAAAAATGCAATAGGGATAGTGGGGGGGTTGTATAAAAGGAGAAGCAGAGACCTATATGACAGCATTCATGATGAATGAATATGGATGTAGTGGGAAAGAGAGAGGGAGGAGGAACTACATCCATGAGGTCTGACAATACTCCTCTTAGCAACGCTTGGAACCAAGGCAAGAATAAATTGTTCTTTATCTACTCTACAGTCCTATCGCTAACCAACTTTCCAAATAATCAGAATGCAACCACAGATAATCATGAAACGTGCTTAAAAAAATGATACTTTTAATCACCACTAGCATCAGTGTTAGAAAATGTTTGTTAGGCTTTTAGGTTTTTTATCTTCAGGGTTCGTATTTTCAGGTCTTGGTCTGCAAATATCATGTGAAGATTAAGCTTTTAAATGAAATGCTGCGTTTTGCTTTCATTTTAAACACTCCATGGTTCTGAGAAACTCCATGGGTTTAGAAAAGAGATATTATTACCATCACAAATTCCCTGATAAAAATGTGTAAAAAACAGCCAGAAGAGGTAAACTCCCTAGGAGGGGACAAAATCCTTATAATCCAAGTCAATACACATCCTGTCCTTGTCAAAGCTACACATCCACAAAAGTCAGAGAAATACTACCCAAGTGTTCCATGCCATTCACTCCACCCAACAGCAAAAAAGAAGCAAGTTAGTCCGAAACCCCAAAGCTGTGCTTAAGTTTGCTTCAATCCCTGCTCCTCCCACCAATATCCTCTAACTGCAGTTCTGTAGGGGAACAAAACCAAGCAAACGCCAAACAAGCAGCAACAAAAACCCCTTTTGATGCATTTCAGCAACCTACCTGATATTTTCATTGAGGGTATAAAGTTCATTGTTCTGCAAGCCTCCCCCTTTGAACACATTTATCACTGCTGTTTGAACACTGCCAAAAAAAGAAACGAGACAGTACAACATCCATAAATAAAAGCCACCAGTATGATTTAACACAGAGAGCAATGTGAGCTAGCCCCCAAAACCTGAGGGGTTATAATGGGGTGGAGAGGTTAATCGCACTTAAATTCTTCCATTTTTTCTGCCCTGGAAATCATCACTTATTTACCTACATCTCCCATGGGAGACAGAGCAGAACCAACCTCAAGTTAGAGTAAGCGAGGGAAAGTTGTGACAGGGACACTGTTCACAAAGAACACATTCACACCAGGTACCTCTTTAACACGACTGTTCTGGGGATCTCTGCTGTGTGCTGCAGGCTAGTTGCTATGAGCAGACATAGATTTTTGGCACTATCTGCCAAACACATCACATTGCATTCTGCAGGGACGCTAGCAGGACCTGGCTGTGCTGCAAGATGTTCTGCAGCCAGCATCATGGCAGTCAGACCCAACTTTAAGCCCCGTTAATGCTCGTAAGGTGCTCTTGGAGGATCTTCTAACTCATACTTCTCTCACCAGCACAGAGGAAGTCATCAAGTGACTGCATACAAGATGGTTTAGCAGGTCTAAAGGCTTGCCATGGCTAACAACAGGAGGTGCCTTTCGCTTAAAGGGTATTCCCTTTGGTGGGCCAGTTATGGCATCTGCACGGCTTCATGGACCACAGTTCACTATCCTGGCACAAGACTGCCATGTTTTTGCCAGGCTACTTTCATGTGACATTAGTAAGCTGAGCTAGGTCAGCAAGAGAAAGGGGTCTGCAGAGCATGGAGCTGGTGCAAGGTGGCAGAATGGAATGTGGGAATACCCGCTTTTGATAGCAGCAGACCGTTAGATCGGATCAGGACATCTCACTCTTCATCCTACACGTTGTTTTTCCAGTTGCCATTGCTGCATGACACACACTGTAGACAGGATTGGGCTGTCAATAGGAAATACTGGTAGCAGCCACAAGCTTAGCAGTTGTCAGAGGAACTTGACTGTGGTAAGAGCTTCATAATATGCAAATAAATGCCTGCTGTGCATTAAGAAACTGGCCTTTGTTACAGTACTAGAAATGTGTTTTCCTAAATGGTACTTAGAAGGTGCAGCTGTTAACAAAGAGCAATTCTGCTTTACTTCAAGACAGTACCTCTGAACAATGTTGGCCAAAAATCAGGCTGAGCACTACGAGGTCTAATTTTTTCACCTCCACGGAGGCTTTGAATGCCGGCAAAGCTCGGGCATGCTAAAAATTCATGTGTGCTTACAAAGGGATAAGCTTAGCCGTAAACGGTCTGAAGCACAAGGATGGGACAGACGCGGGGCTGCTGCGGGGTGAGGGCTCAGCCAGGGTCAGTCCTGCTCACCTGTTCCAGGCAGAGTTGGAGCTGAGCTGCAGAGCCTGCCGGGCTGCCTGGAACCGCGGGAGGTCACTAAGGACCGGGGAGCTCATGAAGCGAGGTCGGGGCCTTCTGAACGAACCCATCTTGAGGAGCTGGAGACCGAAGGACGGAGCTACGGTAAAGCCTCCGGTCATAGGGTCAGGTGGAGTGGAGCAGGGCCGTCAGAAAATCTCTTCTCTTGAAGGTCCAAGCGTCAATCTCAGTGGTGTCAACAAGTCTTCAAACCCGAGGAGTCAGCCTGCAGCAAAAGCAAAGGGTCAGCCTTGGACTAGCAGTTCGCTGCAGCGTCAGGTTGTGACACGGACACGCATTGCAAGATGATGAAGGAACTGAAGCAGTCCCACAAAGCAAAAAGAAAGGAAAAGGGCGAGACAGAGAAGGAAGGGGAGAAAATATCCTAGCCTGTTAACAGCAAATTTGTGCAAATCTTCTTCAACAGCAGCCCCCTTTCCCATCTTGCCCCTTAAATAATGACCCAACACAGCCAGCCAGAAACACAAGCATGGTCTCTCTTTCCATTTCAATTAGCAGAGATGCAACAGAGGTGCCTAAACTCTTCTGCCAGAGGCACTTTACAAATATCTTTAAATACAGTTAGCCATTCAGCATGTATAAAATAGTAGACACTGGAGAAAGACAAAAGAAAACTATTTCACCAGAAAGGAGCAAAAGATGAACAATAGAGAAAAGATAAACAAACACAGTGCTTTTTTTTTTTTTTTTTTTTTTTTGAGAAGTGTTGTGCAAGGGAATAAACCCACTCGTTATCAGCCCATTACAAAAAGGATACAATAGGGAGCTTCTGCAAAAAAGGTCTGACAACCAGATATTTTAAGAGTAAGCAGGATTTTTGTTTGTTTTGTTTTCTACAGAATGAGAAGTAATTGCTAGGCCAAATACGAAATGCCCGTGTTTTCCACTCTGATCATCATCTCCATATAGATGAATATGTAGCCCCAAGTAAACCACAGAAATAGAAGAAGTTAGTGTGGATAAAAACCACACAAAAAAAAACCTTTGGCAAAGCTTCTGTACTTCGAAATCTTCCCACTTCAGACGAATACAAGCAGTAGATGTAGTTGGCAGTTTGGAGAATGGAGATGTGGAAGAAAGGAGGGGAAAAAAAACCCAAACAAAAAAGTTGTGTAACTGAACCACAAGCAAAAGATGTAAAGCAAAATCTTCTCTTTCCCACTACATCTTCAGCATGAGGTGAAAAGAGAGATGATCAGCCAAAGAAATGTCGTGTATCTGCAGAGCCCTTCTAATTTGACTAGTCCTCGGCTTCAGGAAACTCTTTCCACTCCCCAAACCGTAACTAACTCTTTTACATGCAAGAGAACAGCTTTCTCCCCACCTGGCCAGCCCCATTTCACGCTGAGCTCACTTTGCTACCCTGACTCTGCATGGCCTTGTCAGATTCTGATTGACCACCACGAAGCTCTCGCAAGCCCTTGCTGTGCCACGGACACTGCGCGCCCCGCAGCCAAGGAAGTTAAAGGAGAAAACACCTCATTTTTTAGGCACTGAAACAGACGGAACTATCATTCTTGGTGCTATTCAAGAAATAAATACGCTTGTTATTCCCCTACAAGCTAAATACAGTTTGCACAGATCTTTGTGGAACTGGAACACGGCTAGAAGTGCAACTTTTTTTCTGTCTTTAGACAACTCCTGGCTGTCTTTAAAGATGACAAAGCCCAGAGAGTCTTTCATGACACGAGCTTAGCCTTGACTGTTCTTGCTTGAAAGGGCAGCAATCTGTTGATCCTGTACCTGTTTGGTTACAATTTAAATTAAAAAAAAAAAAAAGTCATAACTTTTAGAAATTAAGAATAAATTTAAACTAATACAACCAAATCAGCAGGGTCTTCTGTGCGCATTTTGAAATAACAGTCCATTTGACATTGCCCACACATTTTCAATCTACCAGCAATTTCTCTATTGGCAATTGTAACCACATCAGAAATCATCAGAGGAAAAAAGCTACAGCACCTTGGGGAGTCGAGGGCAGGCTTTTCTCACAACATACCAAAAGGTGTCTGGGAGACAAAGCATAAGTATAACAGATGTTTCTGTTGCAGAACAAGTGCTTGTGCCAAAGTTTGTCGTCTCCAAGTTCCAAAGCCGACAGCATGAGGAGCTGAGTGACAGCTCACTTCTCCCAGCAGTGCAGTAAAATGTCTAGCTTAACAATTTTTTTACACAGGGAAAAGAGCATATATTTTTGAGAGCTATAAAATGTAATACAACTGTTACTTTAGATCAGTTGTAGGCATTTAACAGAACTAGAAAGCAGTGGTTAAGATGCTTGTGCTAGCCCACAAGCCTCCTCCTATCACTAGTCCAGGTGCCGTAAGTGCGTAGAAGTATCTCTCTATCTAGCAATGAAATCATTTTATAAAGCTGCATTTATATTAATTCAAGTCAGATTAAGTTGCAAGGGGAAAGCTTAAATTCAGAAATGTAAATCGGGAGAACAACCTCTGTGCCTTAATAGCCATATATTTCAAGTTCATGTAGGAAATTCTTTGGCCCGTTCTGTGCAAGCGGTAAAACACCACAATCAGGAATGTCTCTCCTGAGCTTGGGCTATGGAGTTACAAGACTGATTCCACAGCAGCAGAACCATGGCATAACACAGGGTCCCACAGGCATATTTCCTGAACACTTCTTACCAAGGGAACGTGCTTGTTTCTGCTCACAGAAGCATACACATTGTTTTCCTTAATCTCTGTTAAATTCACCCAGACAGATAATAACAAGCCCTTGTTTGCAAAGGGCAGATAAGACACCCCTCTTGCCCCTTCCTGCCCCAAGCCCAGTCTGCAATCCCATGTTACTATCAAGTGAAGCTTAATTCAGGTTCTCATCAGGAATTTAAGACAAGATCTTCAGCTTTAGGACCAGATTCAGAGGCTTATGTTCATTTCTTCAGGATTCAAAGATACAAATCTCTCCTATCTTATCTAAAATGGTAGCTGTTAAATGGCAGGCACAGCAAACTGTTACTCTGAAGGCAGGCTAGCTACCAAATGGTATCCAAACATAACTGATCCTCATGTTATCAGAACTGAAAGTGCCAACATTTGTGAGAAGGACCATCCTCTCGCCATGCACACAGCCTATCTAAACTATTTTCAGAGTTTCATAAAGCTTGAAGTACCAGAGCATTTACTAGAAAATGGACTTTTGGCACAAGTAGTTTGCAGATCCTGTACCCCTGAAGGTACAACAAAGCACCCAAACTCAACCAAACACTTCCATCAGACTTGATTTTCCTCTCACAGCAACTAGTTTCCACTGATAGTTTTCCCCAAAGCAAGTCACCCTTGTAAATACTGCCTCATTTTTGCAGGGAATTTGCGATAGCTGTTTGTTGGCAATGTCCATGGTGTGCACTCTGCAGCGTGCCATTTTTTGGCTTTTTACTGAGAGAAACTACCCTTGTGACAAGAAAGAAATTAACATAGTTATAGGTTAGTAAGAAGCCCTCATGGTATTCAGGCTATTTTAGCTATTGGGAATGAACAGCATTTAGCAAAATGCTGAGTACAGCAAGGAACAACTTCCCTCTTCAGTTTGCCGTGAAAACTCTCCTAGAATTACACAGAAATATTCAGAAACAGGCATTGTCCTTCCAGAGGCCTTCAGTCCAAACTCCCTCACATCCACAGTCTCCCCTTCCTAAGATTAAAGTGTTTTAGAAGGCTACAAAATAAAACCTACGTCTAATAATCACAGTCCTATTGATATATCAACACAGAACTAGAAAAAGCTTTACAGAGGAGCAATTATTATTTTTCCCCTTTTATACAGAGTGAAGGCAGACACCAGGGTGCAGCGTGTTCTAGCCACCAAGCAACACTCTCACCGTTGATTATAAAAGGCACAAAGACCTGGAAACTGAAGTGCAGCAAATGCATAAGAGAGACAGCCACACCGAGATAATCTCTCACTGCCACATGCTTTAGCTGCTGGGGCAATGCTTTATGTGGCATCAGGGCATTTCAAACTGCTGATATCCTAAAACATTCCCCGGTCTCCTCATCTCACTTAATGACCCTGTGCGTCTTTTTTGGCAAGAAGCTTGTCGTAAGTCAGAGAGATAGGTATTGCTCTTCCTTCCCTTCCAGCTGTCCTACCCCCTGGCCTTTTTTCTCCTCTTATCCTTGATTATCATCTCAAAAGCCAGTTATCAAAACCCTCTAGATTTCTAACAAGGGAGACGCGTCATCTGTGTAAAACCCAGGTCTCCGAGAGAGCAAACTCTTCAGAGCTGGAAGTCAATGGTCTCCATGGCGGGAGCGAA
This sequence comes from Buteo buteo, assembly GCF_964188355.1. Classification (NCBI taxonomy): domain Eukaryota; kingdom Metazoa; phylum Chordata; class Aves; order Accipitriformes; family Accipitridae; genus Buteo; species Buteo buteo. Next base: position 50,371,529 of record NC_134176.1, on the reverse strand, counting down.
GCAGGACGATGAGTCAATCCGACAACAATGTAATTTCATCCACTTGTAATTCATCACATCTGAGTAAACATTTTGAGGATTAATCTGAATCTTTAAAGAGAACAATAAAGCATGGCGACAAATCCTTTTCCAACACACATAGATACAGGCATTTATGAAAACATTACAGTCATCAAGCTAGGAATTTTCTATTATTTGTTTTCTGTTAGCCATGAAAACCAACAGAGAAATCATTATAAAATCATTTCATGAAAAGACCTTTCCCTCCCAACAGAGCATAATATGTCTGTCTGGAGGAAAAGCAAGATCAGGCAATATACCTAGAGATATCTCTCTCTCTCTCTCCTAAAGAAAGAATAACCCAAAGAAAAAGTTGGCAGCAATTCCTCCAAATTATGAATCTTCATAATAATCTTGGGCCAAACAAACAAAAAGCCCATGGTAACTGAGATTTAACAAAAGAACAGACCTTTTTAAATTCCTCTGATGACTTCTCTGCAAGACTTAGAGCAACAGGCGCTAATGGAAGTGATGGGGCAGCAAAACTAAAACTGGTTTTGTTTCTTAGAGGAAAACTTGCACCAACACTACTTACACCAAATTCACACCAAAAAGCCACATGTCAAAAAGTAACTTCAAGCCAGATGGCAAGGGGGGGGAAGGGAGAGTGGAGGAATCCCAGGATCCTCAATTCATCCAAACAAGCATTTCCCAGGCCTCCCGAAACAGAGCAACAGACAATGAGGGGTTATCCAGATATAAGTGACGTTTTGCCATTTAAACTTTTTTAGTGGTAAAAACACAGGCCCTTCATGAAGAAATATATCCACTTGCCCATTTTCCTCTCCTTTATATGCTTTGTGCAATCGTGACATTGATGACCTATGACCATAAAATACACAAACTGGATACTGCAACATGGACCAGAATTTTTTTTAATGATTCTGGGTGTGGAAGAAGCATAATCTTAAGAAAAATCTCCCACTGTACTAGGCCTACAGTCTCATAATAAGCAGTTTCATCCTACCTCAGACACAAAAACTATGCAGAGAACCATCTAGATTCTCCTTCCAGCCCAGTAAATCCTTAACAAAATATGTGATTGGCAAAATCCTTGAGTCAAGTTCAACTGACAAGATCTGAAGACACTATTTCTGACAAAACACCCTCATTTATTTGCTACAGAGCCGTACTGAGAAGTGGGAAAGCAGCCCACAACCTGTAACTTCAAGTCTTTTAGGTCATCACAACTACACATGCACATGCATGAACTTAGTTTATATTCTAAGAAAACACAGACAGCATTTGCCACTGTTAATTTCACAGTATATTCAGTTCCTCTTATAGCACCCAATTGCTCAGTTTCTTAAAAATAAACAAGGCCTTCTTTTCAGAAGGAGAGAAGATGATCAAATTGAGATTTATTCAATAACTAACAAAGGTCCCTTCTGGTTAACATTGATCAGAAGCCTGTGTCTTAGATATATGTCAGAAGTTACTGAAACTGAGAGTGTCAAAAATTTTGGAGGCGCTCTGGGGTCCAATCTCGAGGCATGCTCCTTCCTATACCTCATCCTTTCATGCCTTCATGCCCTTGGAAATCTGACTTGTGAAAAGTTTAGTGCTTAAGCCACAGCCCATCAAAACCAACAGGAATCTAAATATTAGTCTTAATATGGTTTGAGTCAAGCCCTGAAACACCAAGGAAAAGTGCAGATACTTTCTCTTGTGAGCAGCCCCTCCCGTGAGGACCAGTATATCCTCAGGTGTGCTCACACTCGCGCCAGGAGCACGGCCCACGCTAAGAGACGTTCCCAATTCAGCAAGGCGAATGGAAGCGTGCAAGACCAGTCTGCAGGTCTGACAATCTCTTCAGCGGGAACGGTTCACATTGCAGACTTTAAAAAGACAGCTTCATCTACCCGCGTAGTCACGCCACTTGTTTCCGAAACCCCACTGACAAAACCAGCTCAGAAATTTTGCAAGGGGAAACCCTGGGGATGCTACAATCAGGGACCGCAGGCCACAGGCGCAGGCAGGGGCCGTGCCCCCGCTCCTCGGCGCAAGGGCAGGATCCAGGTGGGAAGAAGGACGGCATTCCACCAGCACCTCATTCAGCTGCGCCCCAGATGCCGTCCCACGGCAGAACGCGAGGCCGTTCCTCAAGCCCTCCGCGCGGGTTACACGCCGGCCGGCGAACGCAGGACTTCAGCCAGCCGAAGCGCATTACCCAGCACCACGCACCTTCACCAAACAAAAACACCCCTCTAGGATAAACCTAATGAAGTTTTTCTAATTCTTCCGCACAGCTGGAGAGAACAAGGATTCGTCTGATCTACCTCTCCTTTCCAAAGCTGACTCAACACCAAAAGCTGTCAATTTTTTAAGTTATTATTCTTTTGCTGGGCTACCCCACCACGAAGGCAGCGACTTGGTGCCCCATAAATAGTCTGGAGATGTTCTGCTGGCCTCACCTATCCTTAATTACACTTGATAGAATTTAATTATTGAGCTGAAGTATGTAGAAGAAGCAACATCGACAGAATATGGGAAAACAGCCCTCTCAAAACAAATTGTTGACACTCTGGTATGCACCCATATATCCAACAATTTTACTGCTGCTCTTTGACTACTCAAAAGAAGATCTTACCTTCCCCATCTCCACAAATGAGACCTCAGGATCCTTGCTTTCCTCCCCCATCTTTTGCATATTCCCTTTTCAAACTGGACCCACATCATGCCTTTATTCACAATACATCTCAAACAAATTCACAAACAGATCTTACTTGGCTTTGATAGCAGAGCTGTGTAACAGTTGAAAAGAAACTCAGTGGTTTCCACTTAGTTATGCTTTGAGTTGCTGAGGTTAAAGCAAACCTGAAACTCAAAGTGAAACTCTGCTTAGAGTGAGAGGAAATGTATGAGAAGAGGAGGGGGAAAAACCTGTGCTTATATCCCACCATGGTCTGAGAAGCATCTCTGTAATTCAGAGAACACTGCAACCCCTTTGGAGTTGACAGCCGGGTAGAAGTAAGACTGCTGTTTCACATCTGTATACATGATAGTACAATTCCTCATAAAAAAGTGTAAGAAGTCAGTAATGGCACAGAGCGAGCCAGTTCAATGTGAAAAGAGATCAGGAACATACAGAAAAATAAATACTTTGTAATATAGTAGTAGCATCTAAGACAACAAAGTTATTTTGCTCCCTACCACAGGTTTTCTGTGCTATTTCAAAAACATTACTTAATTCTTTGGACTCACATCATACAGAAATGGAGAAAATTGTTATGGCTATTAAAAGGCGCCACATGTTTGCAAAACACTCTGAAATGCTTGGGTGGAGAATACCTCATTAGAATCACTTAGCTGATCAGTATGAAGCTAGAGACAAATCTGAATTAGATGCACAAACAACTGATTTAATCTGGTTGAAACAAATTGTATTCCCTGTATAAGCAACTACCACACCAAAATCCTAGCTATGAAAGGCAAGAAGCAAAAACGTAGTGGAGTTTCAGAAACATAAAACTGTTGGACTGGATTGGGACTGAAAAAATAGACTCACCTCTTTGGTTAAATAAAGAACCCCATCCAATAGAGGGGAGGAAGGGATAAGAGGGGGAAAAGTGGAGATATATCAGCATTTTCTGATTAACTGAAAGCATTAGGGTTTTTTAGGCATTCCATAAAGTTGTATCCATGACAGCTACAGTAACCATCCTTTCAAAATGAACTCAGTGCAGAGCTGTCCCAATCCGCAGCAGCTAGCATGGATTTTTTTAAGCATCAAGCTCATCTGTATCCCTCTTTTGAGTTTCGTCCACCAAGACATAGCTCACCTCAGACGGCAGAGTTAAAATCACTGTTGCTTTGTCTCCAATTCTATTAGCAAGGCTTTACTCAAGCTGTTACACTCTAAAAACCGCAACTGATTTAATAGGAAAGTAGCAGTCCAAGGAGGTCAGGCACCCAATTCGGTGGCCTATGTTATTCCCAGGCCTACCAGTCTTTAACTCTGTTGATTACTGGAATGACTTTTAATCAGTACAGCTACATAGGAACAAGCCATAGCATGAAAACAAGAAAAAAAGATGACACATGCCTAAATAGTTATTTCCTTCCACTGTCAGGAATAGCATTTAATAGATGCGCTAGTAGATGCATCCTTCCTGGAGCAAAACAGGCCAGGAATGTATCACTTGGATGACACAAACATCAGTAAGCTATCAAACTTTTTGCTGTAGACAAGACCTTTGCATTGAATTGACAAATGTGTTTTCGAACCCAGAAACTAACTCAGCAGCTTCAACCTGTTTCCAGTAACTCCCAAGTAGCATCTGCTGCAAAATTCAGGAAATATGTGTATAAACTCATTCAAAACAAACGACAACGTACCTTGAACAGTCTGTAGAGATCACAGCAGTTTTGCTGAGCATATGGAGAAGCTGTTGGCTTGTATTTAAAAGGAATAAAAGCCATAGCTGCTCAACAAGTAAACTGTTCATATTTGCTAGTTAACATGAACAGCAGAACTAAACCAGTCCTCCTCTCTTGCATCACGCTCCCTTCTGAATTTCACACACACAGGAGGGGACAACTCCCAACAAGAGCCCTTCCTCCAGCATGGGCTCTAAAAACATTTTCACAAAGCTCAGAGAAACTTTGTCCTTTTAGACCTTTCCTTCCTTGGTCAAATGTGGTGAAATTCATAAACTAATTCATAAAGTTACAAGAGGGGAACAGATAAGGGAGAGCCACAGGGATGCTTTCTTAAAGATGCCAGGCAGAAGCATGGCGGGGGGGGGGGGCGGTGTGAGAACACAGTTTCAGAAGTAAAAAAGTCATATCAGTCTAAATGTAATGACATGCTTAGTTTTCCAGGAACGTTAATCAGAAAGCATGCAGGATACACTTCATCAAAATCAAACAAAATGCCAACAACTACAATTACTTTAGGAACTATTTCTGCTGCAACTAGAATGATTATCATCTTTGTGCTTTCTTGCACTTCATACTTACTCCTTTTTGTTTGTTTTTTGTTTCCACATTCCTGTTGTTGTTATTAAAAACATAAGTTTACCCCCCATTTTTAACCCTGGGGCTACAAAACATGGGAGTTAAGTAGCCTGCTTATACATCACAGCCCACCCTCAGCCAGCTCTAGCATAACCAGGTTTTTGCTGGGTGCAATCTTCCGTCTTCTGAGTTGCACTTAGCCCCATCTCATGTAGTAAGAATGAGTTGTTATGCCCTACTGAATAAGCCCTGGAACCCAGCACATAGTTAGTCAGTATATATTTATGCTTGAATTCACATCAGCAGAAACAATGAGTACAAAAGGACATACATTATGGGGAAAAAAACCCACAAATACTACAGGCGTCTAGAAAAGTCACATATGAAAACTGAACTTGTTGAAAATGAGTTACAAAAAGGATACGATTCTAGTACTTATTTGCCTGCTACTTCTAAGCCCTGATGCATTCAAGTCCCATTCCTCCACTCTTTCCATAAGAATGAAAGCTACATCTACTTATTTCTCAATAAAAGGTTAAATATCTCACCTATTCTATGTCTTTGGTTGCTAGAAATTTAAGGAATTGAAATTCTTCCAAAAGGGATTCAGGAGTCAGTAAACACTACCTGTGTTCAGCTGAACTTTGAAAGTGAACGTTGGAAGTCTTATCAGGGCCTCAACTGACATCAGACAGCCTATAAACACACTGCATTAAAGTAATTACAAAGAATTTTATCTTGAAGGCTGAAGACAAATGTGAAACTGTCACCTTAATTCTGCTGTAAAAATGCCAGAGGAAATACTGCTATTAAATTGACATAGCTAAAAAGAGTCCCATGTGGGCTTGAGTGTGCTTGAGCTTCCCTTCCCACCCTTGGCACTGCCAACTTGCAGGTACCATCCACGTAGAACCCAGTGCAAGGCAGCGTACCTGACTTGACAGCTATTTCAATGAGAGATTCAGGACACCCCTGTCATAGACAACCACAGAATAATCCACCTCTGGAAAACCATCTTCCTAGCTTCACCAAGAAGCAGCTTTTTTCAGTCCAAGTCCAAGAATTTTCCTCCCTCCGATATGTTATAGAAGTCCATGGCACTAAAATCTTAGCAAGAATGCCATACGTTGTTTATGAACTGTGTATCAAGAGCGTACATTGTCTTAGATTACTGTGAAATTTTCATTTACTTGGGAAGGGAAGCCTGCTTTTTCTTGTGTTTTGGAACACAGGAGAATCATATTTTCTCTTTTTAGTTCAGTACTTTGGTAGCACTTTTAAGCTCATGAATCTCTTACACATTACAGCTAAAAGAAAAGTCGCAAACCTTCTGCGGGAATCTCTCAGCACTCTGCACCCTATGTGACAGGTCAATCAGTCACAATGGTCTCTCTTGGCTGTAAAAAATATAAATAGCTTTAATAAGAGAAATTGAATCTAGGCAGCAAAAAAAAATGCAAGTGCTTTTACATCACGATTGTCCACTTACCTACACAGAAATACCGTTAGATTTGGGTTACTACCACGGATCATGCTCCCAAACCTAACGTCCTTCCCACTGCTGTAAAATAGATGGCATAACTTACTGCGCCTATTTTTAACTATAGTTCATTTTTTGTCACCAAAATGCTAGCAAAGTTCTTCACAGGGGTCAGCGGGCAGGATTTTACCCCTAGCTAGGTGGTTTCCTAGTTTCAGGAAAGTCGGTTTATCAGGAGAGCACAAGGTCTTGTCTCTGCTGATTTGTCTATACCCTTAGGGACTACTGCACAGTTGGACCATGGCATCTGTTTTAGAAAAAAACCTACGTAGCCTACACATCAGCTTCTGCACCCGGTGCACGCTGCCTCACCGTGAAATAAGATCTACAGGTATATACATTAAATAGGTGTGCACATACAGCACTATATGCAAGATGTAAATGGCTCTTACACACTGATCCAGGTACCAATGAGTTCTGCGTGACTGAAACCTTCCATACCACAAAACTGCAGCATTGCCTATAAATACGCTCAGCACTTGCTGCTGACAAACAAAAAAATCCCTCCAGCTGAGACAGCCCACTTCCATGAACGAATCATCATATGACTGGAAAAGGCAGAAGAAAAAAGAAAAAAAATAGCTGTGCTTTGGACTAGTCTTTTCAGGCCAGAGAGGCAGGGGCTGCGTTGGCTGGGTCACCGCTGGCACGATGCGTGGCGGTGGCTGATGTCCCACCGAGAAGGTGGCCGGGGCGGGTTTGGCAGTTGAAGGAACCAAAAAGCAGATTATGGCCACGAAAATAGAAAGCCCTGTAAATATTCCCGGGGCAGAGAGGCTCTGAGCGCTCGTCAGGGAAACGCGAGTGGCATCCCCACGGGGGAGAGGCCCGAGGGAAGGGGGAAAGGGACGGAGCTCCACTTTTTTAAGCGGGCAGCCTGCTACTCACGGCTGTCGTCTCCTTTTGCCGCGGCTACGTGCTAATCCGGTTTATTTCGAGAAAGAGGGGAGAAAACCCTCTCTCCCTTCATCCCCGGTTTCGGAATTGTTGCGTCTCCCGGGGAGGGGGGAAAAGGCTCAGCCCGAGACATCTGGTTTGGAAATGACTCACTCGGCAGCGCTGCGGAGCCGGAGGGTCTATTTTTACTATTTTTATTTTTTTTTAAATGGAGAACTTACCCAGGTTTTATGCCTGCTCTCGGCTTCAGAGGCACCGCCGGGCGAGGGGAGCCGGCTCAGCCCGCTCCCTTCCGCAAGCCTCCCCCGGAGAAACATCCCCTTCGCCCTCCCCGCCGGCTCCGCGGGCAGGGGCGGACGCGAAAAGCCCCGCGGCCGCGCAACCCTCCCCGGCGGGGGCGGCGGCCCGACCGCGCCGGGCTGCGGGGGGACGGGCGGCTGCCGGGGGCTGGGCTCGCCCCTCCGCGCCGCGATCCGGCCAAATTTGCCACCGGCCGGCCGGGAGTTTACACTTCCCGGCTGCCGGCAGCCTTTATGGGTTGTTTTCTTTTTTTTTTTTTTTAAAGAAGCTGCCTCTGGCTGGCTCCGCCCAGCAGGGACAAAAGGCGGCCTGGTGGGGGCAGCGGGGGATGCCTGCCTGCTGCCGCAGTCAGGAAGTTTGAGTTCTCCTGACCTTTAGCCAAAGGAGGGGAAGGGAGAAGGATGGAGGAGCTCCGGAGGCCTGGCCCCGGCCGCCTCCCCAGCCGCGGGCTGATGGACCTGGTGCGGGAAATGCCGGAGCTGCCGCCGGGCTGGCTCGGGGAGCGGGATTCGCCTTCGCACCGAGCTCCAGATGAAGAACCCGGGTCGTCGTGGGCAATAAAACGTGCGGGGCGGGGGAAGGGCAGACGTGCCGTTTAAAGAGAGGGCTTACTTTATTTTGATCGCAGGGTTCGAGGCTCTGCCGGCCGTTTTGCTCTCTTCAGCTGTCGCAGTCTGCAGCAGGTATCAGACAGGAAACTGCTGAAAAAAAAAAATTCACCGTAATTCGGGGTCCTCGAGGAGATTAGAAAGCCACAATTAGTTGCAATCAGCCAGTGATCGCGTCAAACCTGTAACTCAGATTTTTGGAGAGCTACTCGTTGATGTAGAGCACTGACATTTTGAAGTGCTTAAAGGAGAGGGACCAAATCTGTAAAACAGGATCGTTTTCTCTTAACAGCTTAAGAGGCTTTTGTGAATTAGTTTACGGGTGGTACCCCTGATGCTTGGTAACCCAGTGCACCACTTGTTAAAAGAGAACTCAAATCGTAACTTTACAACTGAGTTGCACCTGGTCTTAAATTGAGAAAAGCTGGTGCTACTCTGGAACCAGTATGTTAATCCATCAGCCCGTGCTGAGATCCTGTAACACTTTTAAGTTGTTCTGTAGATTTCTGTAGCAAGCTTACGTTAGAACACTTGCCGTATGTGTTTGTAGGAGAGATATTCTCATGTCTCTCTTCCTCCTTTTCTATCTCTAGATGTGTAAAACAAAGACTCACTGAGGTCCTGTGAACATTCCCTGCTGCCCATTGCTACTACTGGTTATACAAATAGGATTTACTGGTATGAACATGAAATCAGTACCTGGGGCCTGCAGACAGGACTTTACTGCAAGCTATACGAACACATACAGAAACACGTTTCCTGTCCCAGACTGATGTGGCACATGATGAGAGTTGACACCTATTCAGCACATAAAATTTTAGTGCATCTCTTAATCTACTAACAATTAAAAGTGCATATTGTCATTCATTCTGCAGCTGCTTTTCAAGCCAACAGTTACTAATTTTTTAGAGACAACATTGCTGAAGTAGAGTTTGAGCAGTGGTCTCAGTCTGTGGCTCATGATATAGCCTGGAAGCGACTGCCACTATGGGTAGTTTGGCTGCAGAAGCAAGAATGTGATTTATTGTAGTTGAACTGTTTGTTCTCCATGCGCCAGCAAACATCCTAAGGAATTTGCAGGTGAAGAGAATGGTGACCTGACATACCTGGTGACGTGGCATGCTCCATCAGAGAGAAATTCTCAGGTTTTCTAAAAAAAAAAAAAACCAAACCCCAGCACACAAGCTGGCATCTTTCCCCAAATTTTAACTCACATGTTCATGAATCAAAACTTGACAATACGTTTCAGGTGTGGGACAAATCCTTGCACATGCAGAGTTGTGGATCTCCAGTTTTACAAGGGGGAAGCCGTTCGCCATACCCATGTGGTTCTAGCTTCAGAACTACCACTGAGGGTACAACAGAGACTTACTGTGACCATCCTGATGTGTGGCTGGACTCCCGCTTGTGGGAGAAAAGGGAGGAAAGAGCTGAAAAGATCCCTGCCACGGCACTGGGAAGAAGGGGGGTCCTCTATGATTTCCTCATTAGGAAGGAGTGAGGCTTCTGTGGAAAGGAAAGAGTCCTTGTCATTGGCAGTGAGGGCCCCCGGTTATCTTACGCAGGAGCACAGGTACTGGGAAGGCTTTAATATGTGGCAAGGGCAGGCAAGACAGACAATTAGAAACATTAGCCCAGCAGAGACTTAGGTGGGATTCATTTTACCTAACTTTAGCTATCTGAGATTACGCAAAACACACCTACCTTTCAAAGTTAGGTAAGGTAAATCCTGCCTTAAAGCTTGCCTGAGTGGAATAAGGTTGCAGTGAAAGGGCTCTGAAAAGAAAAGAGTTATGTTTAGATTGACAGATGGGAAAAATGACCTTTAATAGGTCCCTTTTCCCTTTTAGCTTTGGTTAGAGCAAAAAGAGAAGAATACTGTTTCCAAAGAAAGCTCCTTGCCTTACACAGACAAGTGATAATTTACAGGCGTCTGCTTTCGGCACCGAAGCCAATACATGGTGCAAATGCTTTGTGTGAGAGGAGTCGACTCTTCTGTGGCCTTGTTCAAGTCTACAGCATCATCTCGGAAAAACAAAAAGCCGGCAAATTGACAACACCAACGATGTCACTACAGACATTTGTATAATAAATGGATATGTAAAAAAGAGCTACAGCCTTAATTTTGTTTTTGACACTCTGCCTCAACACCACACATCCTCTCTGCAGCACACTCTATAGCAAGACAGCCCTGAGCACACACACGTCCTGCTCTCACACAGCCTGGTGTTCAATAAGAGCCAAACCACAAGAGTTGTGACTAACAGATGTGACCTTTTATTGGTTTGCTTTATAATGCACTTGATGATGGGATGAATCCACAACATACCGCCTTTGCTTTGGCTCTGTGATCCAACAGGTCTTCAGCATCACGCGCTTCCCAGAAATGAGTTCTGGGAAAAGACCCACAAGTGTGGTCTCTGATCAGGCCAATGAGGAGAGTCATCATTTCTGAAGAGCATCCCTAATTCTGGCACTAATTTTCAAAGAGCTGAGGGTTGCAGCTGAACTAGGTGAAGAGCTCACCGTCCTTCAGTTTATTCTTATCCTATCCACCAAAGATCTCTTTCCCTTTCCCTCTGCTGGGAGAGCATGTATTCACTCCAGCTGTCCAATGAAAAAGAGAGAGAGGGCACACAAGCAAGTGAGAAAAATTTGACTTCAACTAAAGTGGATGATTTTGACAGCAGAGGATTTGGAAGTAGCTATGCTTGCAGTTACCTTGCAGATTCTAGCAAGGAGTGTGGGGCAGAGAGCTGGGGATAAGCTGGGAGCTGCAACCTCCTCTCCCAGCTCAGACAGTGAGGACGACAAGTCTGGTAGTCCTCAGTGGCATTGTGCAAATTATTTAACAATGTGGTTCACCTTTCTTTTGGGGCTGTAGTGAGAAAATTCCATGTGTTGGTGATGCTATGAAGCTTAAACGACTCCTGCAAAAAGAACAAAAAAGTTTAATTTTTTCTTTAGTTGTCTTTCAGTGTTCATTTTTATGGTTTCAATCTTGGGGAGGGGAGCGGAAGGGAGGGTAACACCTCCAAGCTGTGGGATTGAGGGTACATTATTCTATTAATTTTACAAGTCAAAGCTCTGGTACAAATGATATTCAGGAAACAAAATGTAATTCCACAGGGGAAAATGCAGCTATACTGCATCTGGTGAAAAATAATTCAGATCACAGCTATTCATTGGGAAGAAGGATTCTCAGAAGCTGTAACACTGAAAGAGACCTAAAATAGCAGGAGAGCAGACAGTAAATTAGACATGCCTGTAATTTGAGATGACAGGAGGGGGAAAAAAACCAGAAACAAGAAAACAATGGGATAGTAGAGTTCATAAACAGAAACTGTAACAAAGGCCTCTGTTAGTGGTATTGTAGCATAAACCCCCTGGAATACTGCATTCAGTCCTGAACATCGTCTCATCAAAAAGACATCAGCAAACATAAAGGAATTAATTTTTTAAAAAAGTAAAAGTGATGAGGATTGATTTAGAGACGCTGTCATAGGAGCTGAAAGAGCTAAGTACAGCTGTGCATGGCGTGCAGGACACAAAGCTATGAAAAGTAGGCAACGTGGGAGAACAACTATTTAGGTTTGCAGAAGTGAGAGCATTATTATTGTGAGGAAGGAGAAAGTAGGATGAAATGAGACAAAAGGATGAGGATGAGTACTGTTACAATGGCTTGGCTGCAAGATCCACTGCCTGGTGGAGCAGTTGCTCCAGGAGACTTCTTGCGGTATTTTAAGTAAGCACAATGCTAGTGTTTCTCCCGTAGCCTACCAAGCACAGTGGGCTAGCTGATCTTTTACAGAGGAATTTTCCATCTCTAATTTCTGTGTTTCTAAAGCTTCCTCCTCTGTAGAGCACTGTTTGTCACGTCAGTGGCAAACCTCTGAGAAGACAAACAAACAGCCCACAGGGAGAGAAAATCTCAATGAAGAAAAGAACTAAAGCATGTTTGTGTGTGATAGTTTACAGTCACACCATAAATCATAGCCATGCAAAGGCAGTTGCAACCAGTCTTCCTTATATTGGCCTCTGCTAGAAACCATAAATCAAATTTCCAAAGGACACAAGCAAGCAGAACAGACCCTTCTTCCCATCCTCCTGCTTTAATTCTTCCCATCCCATTCCTGACTTGATTTGTCTCTCCAGCATCCTCATCTGCTCCATCTCCCTCTTGTCTTTCATCCCCAAGGTCAGTAAACCAAATGTTTAAATTCATTACTTGGAATCCTATACATCCATCCTAAACCCTCTCCAATCTAGTTTCTATACCTTAGGCATCAGAGCGGTACGTCACATTTTCTAAATACCATGTTTCTGTCAATCCTCAGAGCAGTTCCCACCTTCTCTGGCACGTCAGCCATTTTTGAAGCACATGGATGTCCTTTTGCCTTCTGTTTTCCCTGATGGTCTTCTTGTGCTTTCTTCTACCTCCTTAATTGCTTTATCACTGTATCCTCCTTCAGCTTCCTAAGGGAAGGCTTTTTCTTTTGGTCGCTTCTCCTTCATCTTGTCTCCAGGTAATTTCACATATACAGAAATAGTTTAACTACTAGTGCATGGTTGTACTCTCTACTCCAGTCCCATCTCTTCCTTCTCCAGTCTACTATTCTATACTATAAATTACACACACACCCCTATACACATTTATTTGGACATTGTTTTTAACTGAGACCTTGCTTTCTCTAGGTCCTCATATTCAGGCAATGTCTAAATTTTGCAGATACTTTCTGTGTGTCTTCTTTCAAATAATATCCTTCCTTACCCACAGAGCAATATATCTCAGCCTGACTTTAGTCACTTCTTATTAAAATTACTGTGATATCTTTTCCTCCACCTTTCAAAAATATAATTTTCACTCATCAATATGCAGAACAGTGCTACAAATGTCCTTGCCTTTGCCTCTCATATTGAAAGCAATACCTTTTACTTCCCATCCCTATCTTGGCCCGTCCTTCTCTACTTAAGCATCACAGCTCTCAGCCTGTCTTTGTGTTACTGCATTTTCTCACATCGTAGTTTCGCTGAAATTAGGTGTGATTGCCACTGAAAAAGGCCACCTCACACTCACACTGGCTTTGGCAATTAGCTCTGCCCAGCACTGTCCCTCCCTTGTGCCACCAAGTATCTGACTGCACAGCAAATTGGATCGGGAAGACAAACACGGTTACAAAAGTGACACCACCCTTACTCCCCACGGGGAGCTTGGCCTGACTCTGTTCTGTCGAAGGCATTGGAAAAAGGCAATTTGACCTGCTGTTGTGTGAATCACACAGTGATACCAGCCTAAAAGCCCAGGAGAACCTCAGTGTGAGGAAAGCCCCGAAAGCAGAACTGCAAGGTTCTCTGCTGCGTGCGCTGCCTTGTTGTGAGCCTGCTCCATGGGGCTGACTTTCAGATCACTCAGGATCTGTAGGCTGTGCCAGTAAAGAGGTCAACGCAGTAGGTAATTTTGGCAAGGTGACCAACGGCTCGGTTACCAGCTGGGGAGAGGGCTGATATTTCATGTATCAGCTGTCTGCTGGCAACAACTTTGGGTTATATTGTCTTTCAAAGCCGCACACCCAAAAGAGTATGCACGGGCCATAAGACATCTTTCTTCTGGCAAACCAAGTGAATCACTAGGTGTTAGATGACTCTTACTGGTGAAAGGATGCCAAATCACACTGTTCTAATTACAGGAGGTTTCTAAGGTGCCTTCCTTTATTCATCCCTGACTTGCTGTGGTTCATCTGTTGGTTTTCAGTCTGTCTTTTTTTCACTTGCTACACCTCACTTGCTGACCATGCTATGCTCTGCAGGAAAGAAGCACTCCGACACAGTGAAAGCCACTACCAGGGGCAGAGCTCTCTTAGTGAGAAAAAACAGGCTTTCCTCCTTAAAATACCTAAATGCATTCAGCACCATCACTTTGATGCACCTCTCGGAGCCAGCTGAAGTCAACAGATCTGCATAGATGCAGCAGAAGGGCATGTTCACCTCCTGAGCTGACTCACATAAGAAACAGTTTAGTCAGGGGCCAAGCAGAAATCATGTGTCGCACCAGAAGTCATCACAGTGGCTCTGCCTATATTTATATTCCGAAAGAACGCGGGGGAGACTTGAACCCTCCAGGCTGTCCCACAGTTGGTGGGATGAGGAGCAGACATGACTTTTCTCCTTGGAGCAGGTTTCTCATTTGTTGTTGTGTGGCATATGCCACTGATTTGGCGCAGTCGCTGACAACTTAGCCTCACCTCCCAGGGGTGACCCTGCCTTCCTTGATAAAAGGAGGAACAACAGAACGCAGCAGGGTGCCATAGTCTGAATTTATGGGTTTACAGCTTGGTGCTTATTTACTCATCCGCCCTTGACTCCCACGGTAAATGCCAGGTCATTTCTTCCAGATGTAGCAGTGCTGAGGTTGAGCCAAACTGGAAGATGCCTTTAGTGGCTAAAGGATCTTATTTTCTCTGTCCAGGAATGGTGTTGTGCCGTGGGGGAGAAGGCTGGGGGGTGTCAGGGAGGACAAGAAAACCCTCGGCCATTCAGAGAAAGGAACCGGCAGAGTTAGTGAGTTATAACTCTGTAACTATATCCCTCTTTCTTGACCAGTTAAACTCCTTGAACGGATGCTGTTATCTGGCATAGGAGTGTCAGTGACTTCTGTCACAGAAGTGTTGTATACAGTGAGACTATACTATAGGATTAAACTAGAGAGGCTCGGTGGACAAATGGGGGCATTTGAAAGGTGGACTGCATTTGAATATACAGAGTAAGACTGAGATGCAAACATCCAGAATATGCACAGCTTCTGATAATTATGTGGATGGTAAAGTGAAGAACAGCTTTATGGAGTGATCCTCCATGTTATCAGATGCCTCTGATCCCAAATTATCTGTTGTTATCAGATAGACCCTTTGTAACACAAAGGCACCATAAAGTGGGAAGAAGAATATAAGATGCTAAAAGTGCTGCTTAAATGAAGGTGCAGACTGTGTATCAATCTTTTGCATAGGATGAGTTTTTGCAAGCCAGTAGGGCCTGTGCACTTGTGGAATTCAGCTTGTGATTGCCAGAATAAATGTATTTAACTAGAGAATCCCATATGTACGTGTCCATATTGCTTTCGAGCCATACTGTATGGTGGCCAAATGGCTGTGTGTACAGACACGTTCTCCTCCAGTGAGCTAACACGGGTGCTTGAACACCAGCTGTGGAGTCTGTGTCTAGGGCTCTGCATTTGTGTGGAAGAGAGTCATATCCTAACTGTGCCAATATGAAACTGGGCAAATTGGTTTGACACATCTCCAATTCTCAGAATTTTTCTCAGTCTCTCAGGTTTTTGATTTATTTTCAAAAACTCTCCACAGAGACCGTTCTTTATAAGGAACTTTCCAGTCTTGCCTGGCAGAAGGGTATTTCAGCCAGTCATAAAGGAAATCCAAGATTTTGTGTGGGTATATGTGTGGTACCAACGCACTGGAACAGACACAGGGCCAACACTTGGGCTTTGCAACCAAAAAAATTCAACAAATAAAACAGCCTGCCTCTTCTCCTTCCCTCCCTCTCACCCTCCCTCCCTTCCCCACTGTTTACACACCTTGCTGAAACATATGAAATCAAAACGGCAAAACCATTCCAAGTAAATGGTAATTTACTCTGGGTTATTACTCACCAGATCCATGTGCACCATGCCCTGGGCAGGTGTCCTCACTCACATCCTCCCTCTGCAACAGAAAGTGCATCTGCCAGGTCATGGCTAAGGAAAGGCACAGTCCCGAACTGTGGAAAAAAATAGCTTTAATGAGACCTCAGTAAAGCAATGCCTGGGCTAACACTGCATTACATCATGGGCCAGGTCTACCAAATGAGGCACACGTGCAAAGAGCAACAGACTGTGCTGTTCACCTGCAGCTGGGGGACTCTGTACTAGGCTGCACCTAGCACACGGTGTTGCTCAGTGAGGGAGAGGTGATGTTCAGGCCCGGGCAGGGGATTTTGGAAGTGCAAGGCAAAAGAAAGTGCAGCTACATGTCATCTGACAGATCCATTTTCACCACGAATGATCAACCTGTTTAAAAATGAGTAGTTCTACCACTGAGAGATGCTTACTTAGTCTAATTGTACAATTGTTATAAGCAACTGGAAATAGGAAACCTGTCTGATTGCATAAATCTCAGCTCAGGCAGGCTAGCAGGGCCCCCAGCTGGCTTGCATTTGGTTACGAGGCAATGTAACATATTAATGGCCAGAATGGGTCCCTTCAGCTCAGTTTTCCATCTCCACCAGTAGTCAGAAGTAGATGCTTTGGCTGGACCATAGGAACAGGAAAAGCATACGGAAAGGTGGTCATCTCCAACGCTATTTTTACCTGTATTAGCCAAGTTAAAGCTAGCAAGAGGTGCTCCCTGCACTTCAACCACTCCTTCTCTACAGTTGCAGATGTGTTTGAATTTATTTTCACATCTGTGTTTTCCAAAGAGATGTCTTGCTGGGGACAACTCCATGACGCAAGGATGGCACACGTTCCTGGGAGGAGGCGAAGAAAAATAACTGGGTTAACAGGAGTTAAGCTATGTTGCTGCTAAATACGTAGCCACAGCCTGAACTGCAAAGTCAATGAAGTCAATTCTAACTAGACATAATCTGATTCCATATCATCCCCTTCTCTACACACAGTGGTCATAAAACCAACCAAAAAAAGTCTATGTAAATTTAAGCAATGAAATCTTCTGTCACCTCCATTACCCTTGAAAAAGACATTTTGCTGACATAGAGGTATTTTTTTCATCTAATGAAAGCTGCAGTGTGCAGCAGCGCTCAGGGGAATAACAGTCTGCATGCACAGGATACAGACTGCCTGCACCTACCTTCTTGCATGAGCCTGGCAGCAGGGAAAAGAGGGCAGAAAGAACCAAGATTAACAGCTCACCCAGGAAGTTGTGGATTCTTGTAGCTGCAATGCATTATTACCACTACAATGAGCTTCCAGTGTTTACTGTACACATACAGATTGTAATGCAAGGAGATGGGCTGTCTGAATAAATAAACAGAAAAGGCCAGGGTCCAAGTCTGACTGAACAATAGACTGGGGAGAATGCAAGCCTCCTCTCTAGCAGGACTTCCCTACAGGAAACCCAACTCGTAATAAAATCCTCCTGTATCCTGTGCCCTAGTCTGGGGGTGTTGACTCAGTTCCAGCTAATCATGTAGATAGTATTTGCAGAAGGAGGTGAGTGCAGGCTGCTGGATGCAACCAAGAAAGTACTGTGGAAGAAACCTCCCTGCTGTAGATGGGAGGAGAGTTGGCTTCAGCATTTTGAGCGAGGTTCATCTGTTCAAGTCCCCCCAAATGTGACTGCTTCTTTAGTCAAGTCACTGACCACGTGTCAGACCTAAAAAATTCAAAACTCCTCTCCTGCCTCCTTATCTTGAGAAATGGGAATGGTTGTCCAAACAGCCATTCTCATGACTCCAGCAGAAGGAGATTTTTAGACTCTGAAGCTTCCACTTCAAAATTTCTGGTGTTTTGCTCAGTACTGGAGGCTTACCTGTTTGGATTAGTGAGTCTTCTGAACACGAAGCTTCTCTTCAATGTATGAAAAACTAAGGCATCCATTTTTCAAACTGTGGCTTTTAAGCTGGCCAAGAGAAAGAGAGAGTTGGGACAGGAAGCTTCTAACTGAGAATCAATATCCAAGCCCAAACCTGGGCCATAAGAAAAGCAGTTATCAACCTTTCGTATTTAACAAGCCAAATAGTTTTCGGGGGGGGGGGGGGGGGGGGGGGGGGGGGAAGTGTGGAGTCTCTGGAACATGTTATATACTACTAGTGTTTGTCAATTAGGAGCTCAGTAAATAAAGCACCTGACATCTAGTTAATAAAATGCTGTGATTTTAGGAAAATTAAACTACATGTTATAATCACAGCCATTTTAACTGGAGTACTGATCCTGCTCGCTGGCTTCCAACAGTCAGAAGTCACCAAGTATTCCATTGCCTGTACTCTTGTATTTTATGGATCGATAGTGGTTCATAGTGCACAGATTGATTGAAATGATTGACACTGTTTCGGAACTTGTGATAGTGGTCTTGAAAATCAAGGTAGTTAGGATCTCTGCATACTTTAGTGTTTTTTAATATGCTGCATAATCATATCCGAAACTGGTTAGGTCATTATACTTGCCTTTACAAAACCAAGGTAGAGCCCTTTTTTGGCAAAGAAATGAGGTATTTTCACCTCTTTTAGCAGGACTTGGAAGAAACTATTCCTATTTTTACATTTCCTGTTCCAGGAAGGAAAGAGGGGGTTTTAATTTTTTTTAATTTTTTTTTTTACTACAGACTTTTCTTTCTTAGTTGAATCAAATCTGAATCAGTGGTGATACTGAAAGAGTTATGCTTCCTGTTTGCTTCTGCTTAAGAAAAAAAGTTCCAGTGTGAACTGTTGAAAATGCATCATATTTTTCTCTAACCAATTAACATCCCACTTTCTCCAAACAATTTTAACATTTACTTATCAATGAAAGTCCTTACATTAACCAGTATCTCAAATGCCTTTCCTTTTAGAAATGCAGACAGGAAAAATATCAGGGATGCTATGAGTATGCTTTTTGCTCTACTGTAGAAATAATTTTTCTCTAGGATTTCTGCTCCTGCCTCAGTTTACTGAGGTAGAACATTTCCAGACTATATTTCCCAATGAAATGTAGCTGGGAGGATCTCAAGTACTTAAAAATCACATTGAATCTTATCATAAAAGCAGAGGCAAATGCGAGTCCAAATCCAATTTGGGTTGCAATATGCTGATTTTTACTTAGGACATGGGATTCTTTATGCAAGTCCCCTTTTTTCCCCCCTCTTCCTGTATTTATGTTGTAATTTTGTGTGCTGACTCAGCTGACACATTCCACTCTAGAAGTGGCTGCATTTTCAGCAACAATTGAAGTGTTTACCAGTTATGTAAGTTGTGAAATATTTTAGAAGCTATAGAATAAAATAACATCTTTTCCTCACCATTATCAGTACATTTACAGCAATGACATGTCACTTGCAGTGGTACTGTGTAAGCACTAATTCACTAATGATCGTAGTCTATGGAGAAGCAAAAATTTCACTCGGTCCATTTCATATATGGAGACAATGAAAGAAAAAATTAGGAGCCTGATTTTCAGTAGGTCCTCTCAACTCCTCTTAAAAAAATCAGGTAAGGTTACATCTGCATGGTGAGGTCAAGCAGACCAAGAATCTGTAGAGGAGATGCTCTACAGACACAGTTGATGCTGAGGATCTGACGTGCACACTCTGCATGTTCCAGTTTTTTTTCAATTCAAACCAACTTCATTTGGGTCCCCTGGACTGAAAGTCTTTTGGCGTCTGAGCACGTTAGGTGCACTTCTGGAGAACATTTTCCAGTTTAATTTTACTCAACAGAATCTAGTCCCTGCACTTCAAAATCAGCCCCTGATGCAAAACGAAACACAGGCAATAGAGATGATCAGGAGATTTGCATCAGAAGTGCAGTTCTGATCTGAACTAAAACACTGATGGAGACACATCATAAGTATCACTGGCAGGACTGCTGTAATGGTCATACTCTGTCCCAGATTTACCTTACTTCACTACGCATTACAACCACAATGCAGAGAAAAGGCATAACAGACTGACACATCGTTCTGCTGTTTCCAAATTGGTATATGAGGTCTTACTTTTAGGCACATCTCCTGAGGTATAAAGTAACTATACTTATCTAAACTACAACAGTTTGAATCTGAAGATATGAGAATTCATTCTGCTTCATTTCCAGACGTGCTGATTCAGAACAGTTGGTGACACAAGGCCACATCCTACCAAAAACCTGTGTTTGTGTTGATTTAAGCAGTATTTTTACTGGTGGAAGCAATTTTTCCTGAAAATAGTGCTTCAGCTCCATGGTATTTGTGTCACTGCATAATGAAGTTGCATAACGTTACATCACTGTGTATTAGCAAGATACCACAACATGAGGATTCAGGCAGCAATGCTGCCATGTAGCAGTGGCATGAAGAGTTACAGGTGAAAGTGGAGAATCCTTTAAGGCATGGTTTACACCACTGTATTTACATTGCCTTTTGTAATCACAGGTTTTTACAGTATGTGGATACACTGAAACTATAAAGTCAGCCACCAACATCCAGCCTTTCTGTTGCATGCATAAATTCTCCTCCTGAGCTGACACAAATCCTCAGCAAACATATAGTTGCCAGAGGAACACTCTAACAATAAAACCATGTCTGCAGTTGTCTTCCCTGAGCTCCTGTTCCCCAGGTAATGGCTCTTCTGCTGATACAATCTGTCACAGTGAGGATGCACTGCCACAGCCTGGGTAAAAGCAACCAAGTACCTCAATGATAGGGCAACATCAGTAACTATAAGCCAAGGAATGACTTCCTAGGGTTCATGTTAGACTCGCAGTCATTGGGTTTACCCTTCAACTAAGAATTTTGTAACCACATCAGAAGATGTTTTTAACAGAGAAACACTGGGGAGCCTGGTTTAAACAACAGCTATCAAAACAAACCAAAACAAATTCTAGATTCAGCCGCATAATTTTTTAAGGCTGTGACACTCCTCAGTAACCCTTTGATTCAGTCTCTGGTACCATGAGGCACCATGCATCAGTTGATGCTGATCTGTGGCATTGTACAATACTGTCATTGTGGGGACAAGGAATGAAGTCGGATTGTTTGCCGGATATACCAGTCAGTAGGAAACAAAACAACAAGCACACCAAAGCTTGGGTGCTCTTCTTGGCATGGCAAAAGATTCAGATAACATATCAGACCACATATCTTGGGTGCCAGGATTAAATACAGCATGTCCTAAGAGGCTGGGGTTTTTGCAAGATCCATTCTGCAGTTTACTGAGAGGAAAAGACCATAAATCACCATAGCCATAAAATGTTCTGAATTTTTTTAAAAAAATCAATTAAATTAAATTAATAAGAATCAATGGGGTACTTAGTTATATAAGCACAAAAACTTTATGCTTTCAGAAGTAAGCAGCCAACGCAGAGTACAGTTCCCATCTCTGCCAGCTGCCTCTGCCCCCCTTGCCCAGCGCGGTGGCCTGCCACCAGTTGCCCACGACACCCACTCCTGTTGTTACCCTTCCCTCCTCCGAACGAGACCTGCCAAATCTCACGTGCTGAGCATGAGAATCGCACCACTGACAGCTCCCTCCTGCCACGCCACAGCTCAGTTCGCACCTCACGTGCTCACAGCGTCACAGCCACTGCTCTGCATCCCTTGCAGAAGCAGAGCTGCTGGGCACAGCACGGCGCAGCTGTGTGACCCAGGACAGTGCTGCCTGCAGCACCGCAGAAAGGCGTATGGAAAATGTTTTTGTTTGTTTTCAACTCCAAACAGCACCTCTCTCATGCTTACTGCTCCATGCCTGTCACCATCACAGAGTTAGGGTCCCTACAGCTCTGAAAATACACTTAACACTTTTATCTTGGTGTACCTTGTTGTTTCCAGTCTGTTCCATTTCTTAATCAGGAGGGAACTTGTGCTGACTCCTTTAGGAGAATAGCAACGTGGACATCAAAGGCTGTCAGAGACTAAAATGAAAAGAAATATTTAAGTTTTGGCCAAATCTGGCTTTGGGCTTTCTTAGTGAAAGTATAGGTCTCCTGAGCCTTGTGGGATAAGGGAAGAGCAACTGACATCATCTATGTGGACTTGTGCAAACCACTTGATACCATCTCACACAACACCCTTGTCTCTAAAATGGAAAGATGTGGATTTGACAGGTGGACCACTTGGTGGGTAAGGAATTGGCTGGATGGTCACACTCAAAGAGTTGTGGTCAACAGCTCGATGTCTGGGTGGAGACCAGTGATGAGTGGTGTCTCTCAGGGGTTGGTATTGGGACCAGTATTATTTAACATCTTTGTCGGGGACATGGACACCACCAAGCTGAGTGGTGTGGTTGATGCTTTAGAGGGAAGGCATGCCATCCAGAGGGTCCTTGACAGGTTTGAGAGGTGGGCCCGTGTGAACCTCATGAAGTTCAACAAGGCCAAGTGCAAGGTCCTGCACCTGCGTTGGGGCTATCCCAAAGAAAGATACAGGCTGGGCGATGAGTGGATTGAGTGCAGCCCTGTGCAGAAAGACTTGGGAGTATTGGTGGATGAAAAACTGAATATGAGCCAGCAGTGTGCACTCAAAGCTGAGAAAGCCAATCGTATCCTGGGCTGCATCAAAATAAGTGTGATTCTGCCCCTCTACTCTGCTTTTATCAGACCCCACTTGGAGTAGTGTGTTCAGCTCTGGGCCCCCCAGCATAAGAAGGACACAGACTTGTTGGAGCGAGTCCAGAGTAGGGCCATGAAGATGATCAGAGAGAGGAGCACCTCTCCTGTGAAGGCAGGCTGAGAGAGTTGGGGTTCAGCCTGGAGAAGAGAAGGCTCTGGAGAGACCTTATTGCGGTCTTTCAGTATGTAAAGGGGGCCTACAAGAAAGCTAGGGAGGGACTTTTTGCAAGGGCATGTAGTGAGAGGAGAAGGGTTTTAAACTGAAAGAGGGTAGATTTAGATTAGATGTAAGGAAGAAGTTCTTCACTGTGAGGATGGTGAGGCACTGGAACAGGTTGTGGTTGCCCCATCCCTGGCAGTGTTCAAGGCCAGGTTGGATGGGGCTTGGAGCAACCTGGTCTAGTGGAAGGTGTCCCTGCCCATGGCAGGGGGGTTGGAACGAGATGATCTCTAAGGTCCCTTTTAACCCAAACCATTCTAGGATTCTATGATTCTATGATTTTTCTACCTACTACTAGGGTCCTGTATGGCCCAGGGCAAGTCAACAGAGGTATTTCTACCTTGGCCATGCTAACTGTGGTCCCACACCCTTGTCCTGCACTGCGAAGGCGAGCTCAGACTCATTCCTCATGCCACCTGCACAGAGCTCACTGACCAGCTGGCACCTGGGCACACTCACCCTATTTGTTCATATATATGTATGAACGCTGCTGAAGGGTCGTTCTGGTCGGTGCTTCCTGCTGCAAGAGTGCTCGCTGTAAATCCCAGCCTGCTTCTGACTGAAATAGTCCCAATGCTGGCAAAAGAAATACAAGTTTCAGGGCTCTGCTGCTTTCACATGAAGCTCATTCTGTTTCCATCCCAACCACTCCTTTGGGAACAGGAACTGTGAGATAAAATGAATGCATGCACAATGGTTACAGGTATTTCTTCTGGAGAAAGTTGGTATTAATTTCTGTTAAAAGTGCTACATTTACTATGAAATAGATGACCTGCACTGGGGATGAAGACTCCTTGCATGTATCTTGCATAATCCGCTCAAAGAGCTTTCCTTAAAAGAAAGGTAATTAGTTTGTACTATTTCATATTTCATTCTTATCCTATTGGTAAGAGGCCAGCAGAGAGCTAGGTGGATTCAATTTGTTTTTCACATAAACATAATCTGAAGTTTTAACGTAATTATCTAAATTTCTGCTGTTCTGAGGTGAATAGAAATGCAAGCATAAAATTAAGCAGCTCTCACAGCAAACAATGTGCTCTTAGTTTACGATAGGCATCAAGTGAGGAAATTGCATTATTCCCCCTTTAGAGATGACTAAATGTATGTGAGGATGATGGCTGCCTCAGGCCAGCTTGTTTAGTACTGATGCAGTCATAGGAATCCTCATCAGAGCCTTATTCCCTGCATGTGCGTGTGCAAACGCACGTGCACGTGCGCAGAGGCTGTAGACACAACTGGCTGGCCACAGCAGGTTTAAGACACTGAATGACACCTCTTGCCTCCAAATAATTTGAGATGGGAATTTCCACGACAGAGCAGATCAGTAGTCCACGGCATTCGTTGCCTCACACACCCCAGTCACTAATACCGGGTATTTCACAAAACTCTGCAGAAGACAGTGGAGTATAGGCTGCCAACAGGAAGCTTCTTTGAGAGGCTGGCTCATGTCCTGAAATCATAGATGCACAAACACAGCCACATTTGTGCTATTTCTAAAAGGCTAGAGGCGAAGCATCTAATATACATTTATATAGATATGAAACACCCCTCTGGGGATTTACTACTTACACCCGAGGAAGTGAACAAAGGCAACAGCAGATAAATAATGAAAAATCAATGATGTTTTAAAGAGCCCTTTAATTTTAATAGCCCATGGTGATATTAATAATACAGGGAAGGACATTTTTAAAGCATTTATCTTGACATTTACCCTTATGATGCCTTGGTAATTTAAGCATGTGGTTGTGATGAGGTAGAGCTTTAACAGAAAGAAGGATATCATTTATATTCCAGTTTCTTAGTTTTTACAATTCTGCTCTTCTGTTTTGAGGCATTACTAGATGCTTTTCTGAGTGTATGGGGTACACCTCATCTTTTCTGAGTTCTGAACCACCCAAAACAATCAGAGAAAGAAACTGCTTTTTGATTGTTTTCTGCTGCAATTACATGCCTGATCAAGGCATTGTTGAAATAAATTGAGGCTTTATGATTTTATTACTATTTCTTAGCACTTAAACCTGGACTTCTTTGAACTAGCCAGCATATTAACACAGAGTGAAAAGACTAATCCTAGTTAGTAAGGCAGAAATAAGCCCTTCATAATTGTCATTTCAAACCAATAAAAGGCAGCAACTGCAAAAAAAGGGGCCTGAATGACTCCAGCATTTCCTTGATAATGGGATATAAATCTTTTTGCTTACTGAGATGTAATTTAAACTAATGGTAACTGTTCTCTCACCTATTCTCATACAAAATGAGCTGATGGGGTTCTTGTTGCAGTTCTGGGTCACAGTCACAACTTTACAGCTGTCCTTACCTCCCAGCTCTGCAGGCAACTTGAGCTGCAGGACCAGCGACACGAGGTGAATGTGGACATGCAGTTCCTTGAAGCATGTGAGCACCTGAGCCCAGCTTGATCTGCCACTGCCCAGAGTGCACCTAACAGCCCAGCACATTTCACACATTGCCCTTACCACAAATGCAAACAGAGCAAAAGCACAGCTACCTGAAGTGGTTGAACACTGGCCTCTTAGCGAATTTTGTGTGGTGCCCTGCAAATCTACGAGAAATTCACATTACAGAAGTCAGCAGCCCTGCGTGCTCTACACTTACCCTCTATGCCTCGCTTTGGAGAACATCACACTGGTTTATTCACAAGCCTTTGCTAATCTGCAGGCAGGCTTCCCATCGCAGGAGGATGAGCTGGTGTACGAGTGGCTTCCTGCTGGGAGGCCCCTGGCACCCAGTGGTTAAAGCCAGGCAGTGCAGAGGGCAGTGATCAAGTGGGGTTTAGCCTGTGGAAAAGTGGAAGGGAAGCAAGAAACTTTAGCAGACTAAAAATGGTTAAGCAGAGATTATAGGTTGTGTCACAGCGACCTTGGATTGTGCCTGCAGCTGACTACAATGGGCTGTGGTGTAGCAAGACTTTGTAATGAATACAGAATATTAAACTGATGAAATGTTTCTACAGCTGGTTTGTTGATACTGGCATCACTGCACTCTCAGAGTTGGTCCTTGATGTTTCACTCAGTTCTGAAGCCTAAACGGGCCAGAGGTCACCAAGATGGCCTGGGGCCCCGTCAACATGCAGAAATTGCTCTCCTGCCAGTAATGGTTCCCAGTAATAGATCTTACTAACTATTTGCTACTCAAGGTAAGTTCCTCTGTTGGAAGAAAGAAACCATGCAACTGAAACATGCGTGCTGGAGGCTTGCTGTCTTACATACCATGTCTTGAAGGAGCCCTCTCTGGCAGCTCTTGTCAACTGCAGTTAACCAAAGAACTTCAGCACGTTTGAGTTTTCCCTTGCTGCCTTCTCCTCCACATCATTGCTTGCACAGTGTGGTGGTCACCTTCATTGGCTGCAAGGGAGAGCTGGGAGCCCGTGGTGGTGCTGGCCTCTGCTTTGTTGTCTAGCCTTAGCAAGGCTAAGTCATGCTGAGGGACACTGACATTGAAAAGGAGAGAAGAAGAAATGTCCCCTTCAAGGAGTTTTAAACTTTATATTTATCCTTCTCCAACTCTGCGGCTTGTTTACTTTTTTGCTTTTATATGAGAGATTAAATGTCTTGCTTTTGTCCCTGGTGGCTTACTCCTTCTGTCTGGGTAGCACTAACTCTGCTATGGTGGCAGGGTTGCAAATACCTCAAGGAAAATGTTTCAAAGCATGCTTTAAATTGCTTTAAAAAAGCAGATGCAGTTCCATTGATTTAAGCTATGTTACACAGAATTTTCTCCCAGTTTTGTGAGCATCAATGAATGGTTATTACGTCTGCATGAAACCTTGGATGAAGGAAGTCATCAAAGCTTGGTATTATGCTTAGGGCAAATGCTTTCTGCTGGAAAATACCCAGCTTCTTTTTGTCCCAATGACAATTTGCAGTTTGAACATATTCACAATCTCATGAACTGGCACAGTCTGACCTGTCTATCAAATTTTATAGGGACGGTCTTGCAGCAGTGGGGAAGGAAAATTACCTTAGATGAACTGTTAATGTGCAGTGTCTTCTTCACAACAGCGTTAGCCTACTCACTTTCCAGTTTTAATACCGACAAGTGTCCACAGACTTACATAGCACACAGAGTATGTGTTAGCACAGAGCTTTACAGATCACATCTGTCAGCAGTGGTCTCACCCTCTAATCTGCAGACCCATTTGAAGAGTCTCAGGTATCAGCAATTCCAACTGAAAAGGCACTAGCTGCTTCAGCTGAGAGGCCAGGGAGGAAGCAATACTGTCATCTGAAAGATGATTGAGAACTGACACTGAAGAGTACAAACCCAAGTATTAACCATGTGGTTTTGCTCCGTTCCTTAAAAAATCATAACTATAAAAACCTGTCAGGATGACAGCTGTTTAGTCCATATAGATGGGGCCAAATGCCACATGAGTGCAAACAGGAAAGATCTTGATTCTATATTACCTGCACCTTGTTTAGCCACTGCGACAGACAACAGACTGACAATGCACAGGATGTGCAGCCATGCAGTCAGGGCAACATTGCTAATCATGCCTACGACATACCCCAAATGGTCCTACCCTACTCTCTCAAAATTAATGGGTTTCACCAACAGAAATAAATGTAGGAAATGTTAAGACAAAAAGAGTCTAACACAGCGAAGTCCTTAAGGCAGGGACTACCTGTCAGGTCCAGTGATCAATACAGAAACTGTCCT
The DNA here is from genome assembly GCF_964188355.1 of Buteo buteo. Lineage (NCBI taxonomy): Eukaryota > Metazoa > Chordata > Aves > Accipitriformes > Accipitridae > Buteo > Buteo buteo. The sequence goes on along the minus strand of NC_134176.1, from coordinate 50,343,985 downwards.
CAGTCACACAGACTAATCAATTTGTCTGAATTGCAGTAAAAAGAAATATCTGTCAAAATGTTAAATGCAAGTGCCTTGTTTTCATGCCTGCAAAGGTGTCTAAATCAATGCACAGTCAAAGGTTGCTTTCAAGTAGTCTCATTTGTATAGCTTTTCAATATTTTCAAGTGCTTGGTGCTTTATTTAAAAAAGACAAACATACTTAGAGCTTGCCTAATGCTTTCTGGCTGTAAATCTCAAACTTCTTCACAAAAGTAGATATAAGTAGTCTTGCCCATCTTTTACCTAGGAGAAATCGAAGGGCTTTGACAGGCAAGTTGTGACAAATCTTGCTGTACAGCCCAGAGAAATAACTCCAATTCGTTCTCCCTCTACAGGACACAGCTGTCTCTGCAGCAGGATTGCCAGAAGGGAAGGTGTGGCTGATGCTCTAACATCCCAGTGCCATGTCTCCTGTCTAACTGGCTGAAGACAAAGATGTTTTAAAGCTAATTCATCAGCCTGCACTGCTGTGGATGCTGCACAAGCAGGCTTTTCTCCTGCTGACTCCCCTGTGGAGTTGGTAAGTGCTGGCAGGCAGATAGGCAACCGTTCGGAATTCCTGCACCCTGAAAATCTGCGGGATTTACCTGCAGACTGGCTGGGGCACAGAGCTTTTCTCTTGGTCACCATGTAATCTACATCCAGTTCAATCAACATATACTTGATGTCCTATCTCTACTGCATTAATTTAGAAGCCAAGTCCTGCATCTTCTAATTTGGAAAAGCATAAGCATCTTTATCACTAGGCATTTGCTTTTTCTTATGAGCATTAGGATGCTGTTGACATTGTATCAGCTTCTCACCTTGTGACATGAACATATGGAATTAAAGGAAAAAGGCGCAAGCAAAGCTCCCTGTTTATTTTTTATTTTTTTTTAAATGCAAGACAAGGACAAATTATTATTTCTTTTCTAGAAAACGGAAAAAAATCTGCTTTGATATTAAATATTTTCACTCACAATGCAGAGAAATTTTAGAGTGAATTTTAAAATTATAGTATTATTGTTGCACTACAGGCCTTTAGAATTCTTCCTAGTAGCTATTTCAAATAAAGACAACACATATAATTGCTGGTACTGAGCAATTACAGTTCTCACAGAGTGGAGGCCAGATTTATTTCTAGTCTTTAATGCTGTGGTTTATTTAATCAGAGTGCGATGAAAATACATAGGAATGTTATAGTTATTTTCCAAGCTCTCTAAAAATGAGTTCCTTCTCTATCTGCATTATAACATCAGTTTTAATTTACATATCATTTCTCTGCCCTATGGCTATGACTTTCCATTCTGTTCACAAGTCCACAATATTAATGCTTTCCATTGTGAAAGATATCCCTCCATTTTAGAGATATCAACAGGAAAAAGAGAGAGTAAATACCCCCATGGTAGTAGGATTCCATCTCTAGTAATAGGTATGTGAATAGCTACTTAGAGGTGAAGAATTGGTACTATGTTATGCTATAAATATTCTTAGCAGAAATCTTTGCTTGCAAGCTATATTGGTAACAATGCATACCTCATTCTTAAAGAAGTAGTTTTGTTCCTGTATATATATATATATTTATATATATATTTAAATTTTGTCAGAATTTCCAGAAGTTTTCTGGTAGAGGAAAAAAAAGGAAAAACAAAATACAAGAGGAGTTTCCTCACCTTTTTGTTTGTTTTTTTCTTTTCAGGATTGCCAGCCATTTTCCATCTCTGTCTCCCAACAGTTTAATGTCAAACATCATCACAGATAAGCTCTTTCAGTATACAGCAGGAGAACTTCCGGCGCAGGGATTTCTGGTGCTGGATACGCAACACTATCTTAAAAGTTTCGTATGCATTTTCCTTACCTTGCCTAGTAAGAAACAAAAAGAGAGAATACAAAGTTCCTAACTTCTAACCTTTTATAAGCAAGTCTCAAAGTACATAGGCTACATAGAGCTTATGGTCTACCAACAATTATTTTTTTCCTATTCTGTATATGAACTGTGAAAACCTTTGCTGTACCCATAACATAAATAACAAGAACCAGTGTGTTATTTTATACATGGGGTATTTTCCTCATATTGCCTTCACTAGCAACCTTAAAAATAATGACTACTACCTGAAAAATGCTACAGCAACATAGTGCTTTTTCTTTCAGTCCAGTTGTTACAGCTGGAAAACATGGACAAGAATTGGTCCCCACAAGCCCTTCTTCAGGACAGCTGCATGTGTTTGAGTTACACAACTCCTGGCTTGCAGTGCTCTCAGCAGGGGTGGACCCTTGTGCCTATTTAAAGACTTGCTGGTATCTAACTGCAGCTACCTCATGTCTGGCACCTGCATTTAATGAGCACGAAAGGGCCAAAGCAGACATTAGAAGCACCTGAAGCAGCTACTGTTCAGAAGCAGATCTTTATGTTCTAAAGGTCTCTCTATACTTTTGAGATTGTGTTAGAGCAGCTACATTAGCACAGAGGCTTTCTCGCAGCATCTAGTGAGTTTTTCAGCTTCCATTGGTTACTCAGGTTCCTGAGCATTTTAACTAGCAAAATGCTTTTCTTTTGATGCAGCTGGCTCTATGTCAAGTGTTTTGCTAGGAGAGCTAAACTGGTTAGAGAACATGGTGTCTGCTTATATAGCAAACATTTTTATGCCAGCAGTGTTTCACATTTCAGGCCAGTTCAATCTTCCTGGTTGAGGAGGCTATTATGATTTCTCTAAGTTTGTCACTATTTTTATGACTAATAAGTCCTTAGGAATCTACATTTCCTATTGAAGTTCAGAGGCTTTCTGCATCCTAATAAAGGATCAGCTGGCAGTTTAATCAACCTGTGTTTCATTCATTGTCAGTTTTTTGCTCCATCCATTTTGCAACCATTTTTCTCCCACGCTTTGAATGGAAAGAGAATCCATCTTGTTTACTGCTCAGTTTCTACATTGGTCATCACCTCAAGGCTAATCAGGACATGCTTGATTCTCACTTTTTGAGTCAGGGTGCCAAGACACTTGCTACTATCTTAAGCTCCAGGGCAGTTTTTAATCATATTTAAAATTGAAGGCCACTCCCTTACTAGATATGGGAAGCGTCAAAATTGTCTACAAAGTTTTGTCAACATGGCAATGCTAGCTAGAAATATGAAGAAAAAAGATCATACCTCTGCTGACAGCACCTCCAGCATGGACGAGAGCCTGCCCCGAGCCGAGTGATGCAGGCAGTCTGCAGGCAGGTAACCCGTGGGCAGGAAAAATGCCTCTGACCTGGGCACTCTGCACCTCCCCTACCGGGCTCTGCTGACATAGCTAAAAGAACCCACGTTTTGTAGCCTGAGGATTATAATCCTGGATTTTAAGCTTTTATGCCTGCTGGTGAAATGCAGTCTCTCCCTGCCCTTAGGCACAAAAGCTGAGGAGGACTGTGGTAACCTCTGGTGACTGATGTTCATGTAGTGGGTTAGGTGGAACAGAGGGACCACTTCTGCTGGAAAGCTCATTTTAACTGCAGCAAAAGGAGTGAGGACAAGAATGTGAAAGGTGGTTTTCTGCTAGTAAATTAAACATGCTCTGAACCATGTTCTGGCCCAGAAAATGGGTATAGGATGGTTTGCAAGTGCTGCTCAGCTCTTGACCTCTTGGATAGGGTGGCCACATGCACACTGCTCGTTGGGGTTGCTTCCTAGTCCATGCCGACTCCTGACCCGTACCCTGGAGCTGCTTGGGAGAGTGACAGTCAGTATGAGTGGAAACCATGCCAAGAACAGCACTAGCAATTTAACGGTAAAGGCCTCGGGATGTTCTCTGCCACTGTTTAGTTTACTAATGTTGATGCAACCAGACATCTAGGGGGAAACGTGCCCTCCTGGTGGTATATCTAAGCATGATTGCCAGTAACAACAAGAAGAAACTTCTGCCCTAGCCCTGGCATGGGAAGACTGACGTATCCATCAATATGTAAGACAGTATAAATGGGACTTTAGAAAGTTGGAGACATTTCAGGAAAGTCCTGGTTGGAGAATATGACTCCAAATAGGCAGCTAGTACTAGTAAACCCAATCTTGCCTGCATGCTCTATGAAGATTTCTTTCCTCTCATTTGCTCTTTGTTGCTAAAAAAACACCACTAAAAAAAAAAAAAAAGGCAAAAGTAACTGAGGAAAAGATGTCTCTCACACTTTATCTTGCTCAATCTCTAAACCAGAATCACCAAGTATGGAGTTCTTTCCTTCAGGGCAAGAGAACAGCTTCACTTTTCCTTGCAGCACAGAAATTGCACACACCCAGCAGGGTGCGGTTGTAGAGCACAGCCCTGCCTTGCAGCAGAAAGCCCATAAGGAGGAGACCATTGTTCTGCTGCCAGATGCTCCAGTGAATACAGGCTACTCTGCAGGGAAAAACCTAATAGTTCTTCCCATCAAATCCTTAATATCCCAAGGCTTTCTCTCCCAGGGAGCCTTGAAGGGCCAAAGTGAGCTAGAACTGTGTGCTTCTTCCCCTGGAGTGTAAAAGATTACAGTTCTCCATCCAAGAATTGTAGGAAAGCTAAATTTATTCCTTTCCTTATTTACTTCTCAAGGGGGTGGGGGGAGAAAAAAAAAAGGACTAGCTGGAATGGGTTTTGTCAAGTTATTTTCTTGCTTTTTTATGCTTTTTTTTAACCTTGAATATATTAGGAACAGCAAGACTGCCTTTGCCTCACAACACAGTCCATCTACATTTGTTTTGGGCTCTCACTTTAGTTGATGGACTATAACAAAGATGACATTTTTGCAAAGTGTTTGTCTGTCATTGGAGTTATATCTCTATGTATAAAAACACAGCATATTTTACACTGATTTATTGAAATTCTTCCATTCAACTTTCCATCTCTTGATTTTTGCCTTGCGGTGTCACAGAATTTATTCTGTCATGATAGCTGACTTCTGTGGAAGATAAATACTGCATACGTGAGATGCACACAGTTCCTTCAATGCCTCATCTATGAAATACACACAGTTCTTGCCCTCCTTTTTTTTTTCTTCCTTTTGGCAGTCCCTCTCCATCAAAAAAGGCAAAGGACACAGAGACAACTTCCCTCCTGATATTTTCCAGGTAGGGGAAAGTTTAAATCCCTCAGAGTCCAGCAGAGAGAGATGACAACAAGGGAATCCCCCCTGGCTATTCCTCGCCAAGTACCAGTAGATACAGAAAACTAGGACAACTTGCTATTTTAAGTGAAAAGGCAAATGAAGAAGTATTCTCCTACTGCAAGCCCTGGGAGGTCCCCAACTCCCACCAGAAATGTTCCACCTAGCCCTCAGAAGTCATCCCTTCCTGCTTCACCTCCCTTCTCATTCATGCAATTACCAGCCAGAGTCCCTGGTCTTCTCTCCCCATATGAAATACCAGTTCTGGAGGCTTTTTTACATGGCTGGTAATAGAGGTCACAGACAAGAACAGCAGACAGCAGGTAAGTATACAAACGCATACACCCACATCCCCATGTCCAGGAGATCCTGAATTTAGAAAGTTATCAACAGTATTTAAGGGTCTCATAGTCCAGAGACTGCTTACTCACCCAGCCCCCTGCAGTGCTATTGCCCACGTGTTTTTTATATAGACATATCTGCACTACTGCAGGAAGGACGATTTACAGATACCCCAGGCTGGCTCAACCAAGACAGAGAGAGAAATCAGTCAGTACTATAGCTGTATCACCCCAGCCTGGGTGCAGGCAAATTTTCCCAACTCAGAAGCAGAGTTTAATTTTCAGACTCAACAACTGGACTAACAGCAGTTTAGCTCTTTAGATCCAAGCCAATTCCTGCACATAGTGCTATGCAGATGCATCTGCAGGCTCAGAACTCACAGCTGAGTCCCACTGGGTGATATAGACATAAAATCAGAGAAAAAAAGGCCTGTGAGAAGACCTAAGGATGTCATCCAATCCATCTCATTCCTCTAAATGTTTGTGGGGTTTTTTTAACTCGGAGAGAATTGCCTCTCGCACAGCAGATAATTGAACTGGTGTTTCTCAAAACTTCCTGATAAGCACACTCATCACAGGGCCAGCCTTCCTTACATGATGCGGTCTCACCCTTCACCCCTTATAATCTGATTTTGGAGGTCTGGACCTTGAAGACAGCTACAGGCAGTACCAAAGGAAGAAAAAAAGGAAAGGGAAAGGGAAAGGGAAAGGGAAAGGGAAGGAAGGGGAAGGGGAAAGGAAGGGCAAGAGGAAAGGAAGGGCAAGAGGAAAGGAAGGGCAAGAGGAAAGGAAGGGGAAGGGGAAGGGAAGGGAAGGGAAGGGAAGGGAAGGGAAGGGAAGGGAAGGGAAGGGGAAGGGGAAGGGGAAGGGGAAGGAAAGAAAGATATACTCGCCCTCAGATAAAGCATTTTACTAAGCACTTCTGTCAGCTTCTGACCATGATATTAAATCAAACCTGTCATTATTTCCTCATAATTAGAAGGCTCCCAGAGTGAGGAAATGGCAACAATAGGAGGTGGACTGGAGAGCGAATTCAGTACGATGCCAGCTGTGGTTACTGGCAGGCAGCATCTTTGTTCTGAGTATGTGACTCACAGGTAAATATTCTCTCTTGCCACATACTCCTGTGATAGTCAGCAATGACAGTTACCTACACCCCCCACCCTGCCTTTTGCATCTTTCTCCACGTACTTGTCTGACAAAGTTATTCTGTACAATTAAGTCCTTAACCTAGGCATGGATCACTCTGATTTTACGTAAGTCTTGTAAAGTCATTGCTTTAGAAAAGCCTGGAAAAAAAACCAGTGACACTCTTCCCCAGTTGGATACGGCATTTCAGAAATTTTACTGCTTAGAGAAATTCTGCTTACCTCTGACTGTAGAAAATGCTAGTTTTATTGGTTTGGGAACAAGACAAGCAGGCAAATTATAAGAGGTCAATGATGCAATTACAATATTAAGAGATATGTGACAATCCCTATGTTTCCTTTAGGCTTACTTGCTCAGATTGTAACACAGTGTTGTTTTCTCATACTCTTTTCATTCTGTTTATCCTTTAACAAACACTAACCTAACTGCTGATGTTAATAAATGCCCACATTTATTAATGCAGGACTTCATGTTAAATGGTTAGTTACATTACCTTCCTGTCACTCAGGTGACAAAAGTGACCTACCTTGATTCATCTGAAAACTGAAGCAGGGTCAAGACAACATTATTCCAGTTTCCTAGCTCTTAAACACTGACTTCTAACCCCTGCCCCTTTTTTTTTCCTTTGGGATGCTATTGTTTAGCCCACTAACTCTGTAAACCTTTCATTCTAGAAACGAAAATTAGGATCCCACCATCCTTCCCTTCACTTTCTGGTCTATTCCAATGTGTAGTTTACAGATACTGCCATATTCGTGTAGGTAGAAAATGATCGCTGTGGCACCAGTAGAAGAGAGACTGTTGCCAAACCCTTCAGATGCTCCTCAGGAAGGAATAAACAATGCCACCTGTGTGGCTCGTTTTACTCTTCTGATCAGAGTATTGCATTGTATACTACTGTCACCTGGATAAGCAGTTGCCATCCACAAGACCCGCTGCCCACTCAATCCTGCCACCTAAATGCAGCAGCACACCACCTCTCCCAGGAAGACCCCATCATGAAGAAGAGCCTGGAGGAGAGAAGGCTCCATGGAGACCTTATAGCAGCCTTCCAGTCCCTAAAGGGGACCTAGAAGAAAGCCAGAGAGGGACTTTTTGCAAGGGCATGTAGTGAGAGGACAAGGGGTAATGGCTTTAAACTGAAAGAGGGTACATTTAGGTTAGATGTAAGGAAGAAGTTCTTCACTGTGAGGGTGGTGAGGCACTGGAAGAGGTTGCCCAGAGAGGCTGTGGCTGCCCCATCCCTGGCAGTGTTCAAGGCCAGGTTGGATGGGGCTTGGAGCAACCTGGTCTAGTGGAAGGTGTCCCTGCCCATGGCAGGGGGGTTGGAACTAGGTGATCTTTAAGGTCCCTTCCAACCCAAACTGTTCTAGGATTCTATGACTCCACACAGCAGACCCTCAGCTTTACCTGATGTGCTGCCTGCGCTGGGTTAGATTTGTTGCTGATGCAGTGCTAAAGAAAGCAACACAAATACATGGCAGCTCTCCAAACTGATCAATCACACTGATTAATTTCAAGAGGTCCCAGATGGAAAACTCATACACCAAAATAGTTCCCCCAGAGCCTTGTTTCCTGTTGCTAATGAAAAATGATGGAAAATAAAATCCTCTCCCTTTGGATTCTTCTTCCCTTTAAGGTTTCCCAGCATGAGAGAGGGAAATCAGCTCCTATGCAAGAGGAAGACCTTTTCCCTGCCAAGCTTTTGAATCCCAATGCAAAAAGCATTTACATATTTGCATTTCTCACCTTGTATTATTCTGCTTACAGAACAACATAAATGGAAATGAGGATGGGGTTTGTTATGGGTTTGTGTGGTGGGGTTTTGGTAGCCGGGCAGGGCCTGCAGGGCCGGCTCCTGTGAGAAGCTGCTGGAAGCTCTCCCGGCCCCAAGCCGGACCCGCCGCTGGCCCAGGCCGAGCCCCTCAGCGATGGCGGTAGCGCCTCTGGGGAGCAGATGCCCACCTGCAGCCCGGGGAGAGAGGAGCCCACGCCGGAGCAGGGGGATGGATGCCCCCCAAGATGGCCGCTGCTCTGTGGGGAAGCCCGTGCTGGGGCAGGCTGTGCCTGAAGGACTGCAGCCCGTGGGAAGGACCCACGCTGGAGCAGTTTGCGAGGAGCTGCGGCCCGTGGGAAGGACCCACCCTGGAGCAGTTGGTGGAGGGCTGCCTCCCGCGGGAGACACCCCCCGGCGGAGCAGGGGCCGAGCGCGGAGTCCTCCTCCCCCTGAGGAGGAAGGAGCGGCAGAGACAAGGGGTGAGGAACCGACCCCAGCCCCCGTCCCCTGTTTCCCGGGGAGAGAGAACCGGGAGTGGGGCTGAGGCGGGAGGGATGGAAGGGTGGGGGGAAGGTGTTTTAAGATTTGGTTTTACTTCCTGTTTTGATTTGATTTGTAGTAAATTAAATTGACTTTGTTTCTTCCCCAAGCTGAGCCTGTCTTTTGCCCGTGACCGTAAGTGGGGAGCGATCCCTCCCTGTCCTTGTCTGAACCCATGAGTGTTTCCTTCTATTTTCTCCTCATCATCCTACCGGGGCCCGGAGTGGAGGAGCGAGCGAGCGGCTTCTGGGCTTAAACCACAACAGGGGTGCCATGATGGAAGTAGCAATGGGGAAAGATCATAGATTACAGAGGCCCTGGAACCAGATATGCTGGGAATTACACAAGACAAAGAGAAGACTATTTCTCTCTCAGAAGGAAGACTTATTTAAATGCTTTACAAAGTGAAAGATACAGAGTTCGCTAAGATAATGGTCCCCATCATTTCAGCAGCGCCACGATAAATGTTTTGCCTTTGGTCCCCACTGACTGAAAACATAGCACTTACAGCTGAATTCTGCATCCAAGGCAGAGATTTGCACCGGCAGTAAGAAACTGAGCAGATCGGAGAGGGCGAGGCCAGTTATTTAGCCCACTACCCTGCCGGGCTCCGGCCGCAGGCACACGCACTCCCACACGCTCGACAGCGGGCGGAGGTCGCTAAGCCTTCAGTCCGGCGCCGGGGACGGAGCCCGCCATAACGCGAAGTCCTCCCTCACGGCAGAACGACAGCGCCCGGCCCCGCCCGCCTCAGCTGACAGCGCCAAGATGGCGGCGACGGCGCCTCAGGGGCGGCTCGGCGCCCGCCTCAGCTGACAGCGCCAAGATGGCGGCGCTGCGGCAGGGGGACTTCGCCGCCCTGCAGAGCCTGCTGAAGGTGAGCGGGCCGCGGAGCTGCTGGGGGACGGGAGCGCCCGGCCCGGCCCGGCGGCGGGGGCTGCCGCCTCTCCCGGACCGCGGCTGAGCGCTCCCCCCTCCCCAGCTCCCCTCTGCTTTGCTCCCCGCCAGGCGCCGTCGAAGGACGCCGTGCGGCTGCTGTGCCGGCAGTGTTTCTCCAGCCCGCCCGCCGGCCTCGGCCCGCTGGCGCAGCGCGCCTGCCTCGACCTCACCGCCGGCCCCGAGGAAGCGGAGCAGGTAGGGCCGGGCGGGGCAGCGCCGGGTCCCTGGCGGGAGGGAGGGAGCCAGCCGGCGGGGTGCCTCGGCGGCGCCCCCTCCTCCCGCTGCGCCGGAACGCAGGGAAGGAGCGGGAGGACGGGGCCTGCCGGCTTGCGTGGGCCTCGCCGTGCGGGAAGGAGGGAGGGGAGGATCTGCCAGGAGCGGCCCGGGCCCTCGGGAAGGTTCGTGGCGCCACGGGGCTCCCGCGGAGCGCGGCGGCCGCTGCTGGAGCGAAACGTGCGGGGCAGAAGCGATCCGCCCCGGGGGGGGCTCGCAGGGAGGCAGAAGGTGAGTGCCCGAGGCGGGCGTGCTAGAGGACAGCGAGGACCTCGGCTCCTTACCTGTTAAGGCTGTCGGGCTGTACGGGGATGTCCGAGGCCCTGGTGGCGTCCAAGGCTTCTGTCGCTGCAGAAGCTGTGTCTGTCCTGGCTGTGGAAGGCCTGTCCCGTGCCGTATGTAATGCTTGTCACCCCAGCGGACCCCTTTCTCCTCTTCCTTTCCTACAGCTAGTATCCGCTTTGCACAGCCTCACCAGGCATGTCGTGTACCGTGGCTTGACGAGGGCAGAAGATATCCTCTCTCTCTTTCCAGAAAACTTCCACCAAAATCTGAAAAACCTTTTGACTAAGATAATCTTGGAGAATATGTGAGTGCTACCCACCTGCCCTTTGCTTTTAGCAGGAAAGTTAAAGCCTATATATCTGGTTTGATACATGGATAGTTGGCAGCATGCGAAGTCTTGTTTCTATGAATTTTGTGCATGCCTTGGGCATAATCACACAGGTTGGGACGAGCAGAGTTGAGTGAAATACATCATCTGAGTGGAATGGCAAACAAAACATAGCCATGGGCACAGAGGGTTTTCCCAAAACTTTTGGAATGGGTGTGGGCCTCATTCATATAATGCAAAGCCCCTTTTATCCTAACAACTCACCTGTGTGGTAGAAAAATGCTACAGATGATGATAAAACGTAGAGGGTTAGATTTTGGCACTACAAAATCTGGTTGGGTAGCATCTAGATGCCTGTCTGCTTACCACCCTGGCTTAGGTGTGGAGGCAGTGTATACAGTAGAGCATATGTGAGGTGGTGGCAGAGGATGGCAGTTCTGCTGCTTGTACATCTCACTGCTTGGTAGCCCATTGCTTTGATAAAACCGGGAAGACAGGTACATGCCGTAAGCGAGCTGTACTTACAGAAGAACCAATAGTTGGTCACCAGTTTGCCTACCATTGCCCATCAGTGACAGCCTTTCCTCGGCACTCGGTAGTATAGGCAGTCTCTCTGCCCTGCTTACTGCTGCAGCCCTGGTGACCCTTCTGTCAGGGATAAGCCACTCTGAATGCTTTCCCTACCTTTTTTCTTTTTTTTTCTTCTTTATCAAAGTACTGCTGATACTGGTTTTTTTTTTCTCTCCACTTTTTCACAGCTCTGCTTGGAGGAATGAAGCACAAGCAAGTCAGAGTGAGTAGTCGTTCACATCTTGAAGCAATTAATGTTTCCTGAGGTCATTGGAGTTTGGAGTTTAGAATAGTGCATCACAACGTGTTTTCATAACGTAGCATAGGAATACCCCCATTTGCCTTAGATGAAGCTGTATGGTTGTGGCATCAGAGAGCTTAGCAGGGGCCAACAAGCTTGTATTCAGATCTGTGCTGCTGTGCTAAATTGTTTCCAGTCCTCAAGCAATTCTATTTAATGTTCAGTTTGTTGCTACCTTGCAGAGTGCTGTGTATAGCAAGTATTTGCAAAACTTTTCAAAGTGAAGCACTCTGACTTCCCCATTCAGGTCATTAAGTGATGTCCATATTCAATAATTGTGCACTGTGAAGGATATGTATATATTGGGAAATACCTTATATCTGCACATCTAGTCAATTCTTTCTCTTCCATGCATCAGGAAGTACATGGCATATATTCATAACTCTTCTTTTTCCTCACAGTTCTAAACAGTGATGTAATTAAGGAATGCAAGCTTTAACAATAGCATCATAGGCAAGGAGTTACATTCCAGTTAGGCGTTCCATGCAGCTACAACACTTTGTTTTCTCTGCAAGAGGCTTTCTTTACAACTTTAGTACTTAGAGGCTTACAAATGAGAGCTGATACGTAGCAGAATACTTTGAGGTCTGCATGGATCCTCTTTTACACTTTTCTTTGCATGCAGATGAGAGAATGTCCACAGCTAAGCAGTACGGCAAGACTTGGAAATAGACTGTCCGTCAAAGTTTTAATGGAGTATAAATAGCGAGAGGGAAGAAACTGTTGTGTAATGCTAATACAGTAAATGCAGCAGTTGCTTACACTAAACAATGTTCTAATGTTACCACAATGCTTTTTCCTGTGTCCTGAACACTGTCATGCATTGAGAGCAAGCATGACACACCAGCATAATACACTAGCTAGGTCTTCACAAACCAGAAGCGAGGCTGGGTGTGTGGCTCTTGGAGCCCCGCCTGGGAGCTCTGCTCTGACACTCGTGTCTTTGTATTCATTTGATGAATATTTAAGCCTGTTGGAATGAGATTGTCTTCTAGGAAATGATGGATTATTTTAGTATTGTATTCACGAAGTATCTGACATATATTACATAGGGACCGAGGCAGTGATTTAAAGAACAGACATTCCAACTGAAACGTGGATGGTTTCCTGCCTCTCCCAGTCAACCTTAGCAAATTAACATACAAGGCTAAACAGATGCATTTTGTGTTGTTGCAAATGCTGCCAAGTGCTGGCCCTGACAGACTGTAAACTGGAATTTGTTCCAAAAGCAAGAGCAAGGCAGCCTGTTCTGCGCGGCCCCTGGAGCTCTGCTCAGGGGAGCAGGAGGACGAGGGAGAGCCTTTCCCCAGATAGAAAGAGAAAATTCTGTAAGCGCTCTTAGGAGGCACCTTGAACAGCTGGGGTCAGTCGGAAGGCTAGTGATCAACCCTTGGTGAAGAAACTAGGCAACTTATGATAGGCAGAATCCAGACAGGCTGCAATTGCCTATTGAGACAGCTCTTTCCTTAGCACTCAGCAGAGGTTTAGTCTTTGCCTCTGGTAGCCTTAAATAGATGTCGGGTAACTGCTGACAACCCGGTTCAGTAAGGCTTTGCAAAGACATTCAAACCTACCAAGCACCACTGCTGGGATTTTAAATTGAGAATAAACGATCACCTCCCTACAGATCTTTTATGGGGTTGGTCCTACCTTTCATTCAGACTTCTTTGAAAATCCCTAGCTGACATAAACAGGAACAATGTTTCTTGAGGCACCCTGTAGCCATGTATTCTAACATAGTTACAGCAGTTAAGCCCCTTAGCTGCAAATGCCTTTTTCAAACCAGAAGGGTTTGTCTTTGTTTCCATGTCCTTAGTGTGGACTTTATTCTAGTAGGAATTTACTGGTTTCTTCCCAGGAAACTTGGATGCTGCACTTTCAAACATAGGAAGTATAGCTCAGCTTTTACCAGAAAATGGAGTTGAAAAAGGTGCAAGAGGTGTTCCCGACTCTTATAAATGCGACAGTACCAAAGTGGGAATGACTTTAAGTATGCCCTCTTAAACTGCACCTTACAACTTGTTTTCTTTACATATATGTTAAACAAGGAATTTACCTTACAGACATTTTCCAAATTTCTGGATTCTGGTGGTAAATTGCGCTTTACCACTGGGCAGCGAAGGGTTCAAGCCTCATCTTTTAACACTTGCTGTTGTTATCTGGTTGGATAAGTAATTATGCTTTCCTCTGGTTTGCAGTTTGTTTGGGAAAACACTTGTAAATCTGAGGTGAAAATGTCAATACTATTTCTTTTTCTGGGTTAAAATGTTTGGGTTTTTTTTAAATTAAAGTAGGAAACTTTTTTTTTGTTCAAACAAGGGGGAAAGATACCTGCATGCCACCCATCTAAATACCTGCCTTAGTTTCACTTGGCTATATTCTTCAAATGTTCCTTGTATTTATTACTGGCAGCTGAAAGACACTGTTGAAAAACATTATGCTCCCAGGAACTGACAAAAAGCACTTGCAGCCAGCCTGTTGGTGCCAGAGTTTTGTTGGGAGAACCTTAATCTCAGTTTTTATGCCAGTTTGCACAGTGCTTAGGGGCTCTTGAGGGTTCATAGTGCAGTGAGCTCCATTAAGTGCACACTATCGTGAGAGACTATCCCTATCTCCTCTCTGCAAGAGGTAGCTGCACAAATTTCTTGGCAGGGCAGCTAAGTCAGACCTGTCCTCTTTCCTTTGGAAGGCTCATGGGGTCTCCAGCCCAGAACTATTGATGTCAGTATTGCCCCAGACTGTTGAATGATTTCTGTTAGGCTACATCTAATTAATTAGGATGATATCTTCAATATTTTTAACAAATTGGCAGGACATGTGAAGATTGCAGTTTACCAGTACATATGCTGTACTGCAGGATGCTTTGATTCACAGGTTGGGGAGCCTGAAATAACATGTTTTATACTGCTGGATTTTAAGAGCATTCCTGTGTGCTTTCTTACCCGTTACAGAACAGAGCAATAAGCATGTAGGTCCCAGAGCAACTCATGATGAAAAACGCTAGTTGAGTGTTGCAGGCAGCAAGGCAGGGGATGAAGAGGTGGAGGTGACATCTTACTGGTCTCCTTCTCCTAGCTGCTTTGTGAATTTACCTATGCTTGTCTTGCACTGTGCCACCCTTGCATGTGATGATGGGAGAACCCTGTTTGTCCTTCCTGTGTCATGAGGAGGCCTTCAGAGACCGGCTTATTGTAGAGTAAAAATGGTGTGAAACCATGTAGTAGCACTAAAGCTGTACACTTCCCAGGGCCAGAAGTGGAGAAGCATGTACATGGTGGTAGTCACAGGTTTCAGTGTTTGGTGTCATCATGTGCTGCTGGGCGTAACAGACCCATTTTTTAATCCCTCAGTCTCCCTGCCTCGGCTGGTCGACATGGACTGGAGGGTGGACATCAAGACGTCTTCAGACAGCATCAGCAGAATGGCAGTCCCTACTTGCCTGCTCCAGTTAAAGGTAATGTCAGTGGCCGTAAAGGATGCGGGATCAAAATAAACAAGTCCAACACCTGACTTGCCAGTGATAGTGCAAAACAGTTCAGACAGGCATCTGGTGCTTGCATATTGCCTGGTGGGCAATTAACAGACTTTCTCAGAGATGATCTTTGAAATACCACAGAGCCTGGGAATGATGTCTGTGCTGGAAGCCCTTTTTCTTGCAAGGGAGAGTTTTCTTTGCATGAGGATATGAGAAGGCAGCGTATTTGTTCCTGGTCACCATTGTTCTCTAGAGAAGGAAAGAAGATAAATAATGAAGTCATTGCCCTTTTATTCTAAGCCACTCATCAGCATGTTTAGCTGACTGTATTAGTTGAGAGATGACTTTTGATTACTAATAACTTCCTTCACTGGCCACATCTATCAGTTGGAGAGTATAGCTAAACTTACTGCTTATATTCTATAGAGTTCTGGATCCCCCAACCAGTGAAGATGGGATGGGTGGATTTCAGAGTAGGAGGAAAAAAAATCTTGCACTCTGTCAATGGGACCACACTTCGCTAGTGAGGCACACAGCTTAGAAAATGTGCCGTGGTCCTTCAGGATGGAG
Source organism: Buteo buteo (assembly GCF_964188355.1). Classification (NCBI taxonomy): domain Eukaryota; kingdom Metazoa; phylum Chordata; class Aves; order Accipitriformes; family Accipitridae; genus Buteo; species Buteo buteo. The sequence continues at coordinate 50,328,304 of NC_134176.1, read as the reverse complement.
CTTGATGCCAAATTTAAGGCGTTTTTCTTAATCTGTGTATTAAACACTGACTTTTGTAGCAGCACTGGAAAAACACATGAATGAATTTTTCTTACAGCTAATGTCCGTGTTCCTATTTTCAGATTCAGGAAGATGTTGCCTTATGTGGAAATAGTCCTGTTGTTTCTGCACTGACTGTGGAACTGAGCAAAGAAACCCTGGACACTATGTTAGAAGGTCTAGGAAGGATCCGGGACCAACTTTCTGCCGTTGCAAACAAATGAATACGCCAGGGCATGGATTCCAGCAGCAAGGAAGGGAAGTATTCTCTACCTACAGCTCTCATAAGTTGCAGCCTAGTGTAACATGTTTTCTGTTTTAACAAAACAAAATTAAAGAGATTTCTTTACTGAGTTAGTAAGATAGCTTTTGAAAAGCTGACACTTAAACATTCCTTTGGTCTGATACCAAAAAGTGTTTTCCTACTATGTTGTTGAATAAAAGCTGGTCTCTGTTTCAGAAAAGCACTTGAGGGCTCAGAGCTTGGCTTAATCACAAGGGTCATAACTGGAAATAGCAAATAGCTGCAGCCAATGAAGCAAGTACTATCTCTCTGCCCTGAAATTAGGATCTAAAAGGCTCAAGCTGGTTAATGGGCTGCCTTCCAGCATTAGCAGACAAGGAGGGTGCTTCTCTCTGGAATGTGCATGTACTGAGGTGCATGCTGGATGTAGCACTGTCTCCCTCTCAATGAAGCACAGCCATGCTGCAGATTGTTATTACAGGATAATGCTTTGAAATAGGGCAATTATGCTACAACGCATTCCCTTCTGATCAGCTTCATAGCACCATTTACAAAATGACTAGCCTGAACATCTTTAGCAGCAAGTAATTTCCTCCTCCTCTTTGAAAAAAGGAGTTCAGATAATTCATGTTTGGGTTTATTGTACTCTGGGCTTTGCCTTCCCTGCACAAAAACCCAGCCGGGACAGTAAAGAATTGATGGCCACTGTCTATACTGTAGAAAACCGTTCTGTGGCAATACGTGCCTGTACTTCCCCAAAGTGTTCTGTTGTTTGTTTGTATAAATCTTCATTTGGTTAAAAAACAAACTGCTAATTGATTTTGTGAATCCTTTTCAGTCTCGAAGAGATGTTGTCCTGGGTTACCTCAGCCTTTGTGATGGTGCCTAGTTTCTAGGCTGGTTTAATGGATGTTCATGTTTGTTGCTGAAAAGGAATCTTTTGTTTCCTGTTCAAATGGATTTATCTTTTAAACTGTCTTCTCTTCATTATAATACAGTTTCAGGGCACCTTTTTCCACAGCCACCGGCTCTGTACAGTATCGCAGATGATGACCCTGACCTAAAACTTTGTAAATATATGTGCATTGAAAGTGTGGGAGAGTAAGTGCAGTAAATGGACAAAATTCAGACTTTTCTTTCTGATGAGCTTCTATAATGCTCCAAACTGGAAGACTGGATCCAAATGCTTTGTTTATGGCGAAGTCCCACCTTTCATAAAACATTTGGCTCTCCTTCAAGACACAAAACATTGTCTCTTGTGTTTGGAAATGTGAAATCATTCAAGATGTATGCATAAACTATAGAGCTTTGTTAATTAATTTTGTATGTCCCCACAGAGTGCAGGCTAGAGTATAAGTGTAAATGAAGCTTGTGCCTTTAAAAGATACTGGTGTAATACACCTTACGCATCAAGATGAAATGTATGACAAGTCACTTGTTCAGGTCTACTTTGAGTAAAGATTGTAACGCTTAGTACAGTATCAAGGTAAACTGGTAAATTTCATATATAATAGGGAAATCTGAAAGGAGAAGGTGGATATTCAAGAATCTGTTCCATAAGATTCAGGCTGTGAAAAACATCTGTAATAGACTTCTTCAGTTTGAGGAAGTTTTGTTGCCTTTAGAGCATAGCCTTAACAAAAAATCTCAAATAGTTTATATTGTACTGTTTACTTTAGAAAGTAAGAATCATTGAGAAGGTAAGTAATGCATAATGAAGTACTCATAGCGTTAGAGGTGCTGAGGAAGTCAATACACGGAGGGAATCCTTGAGGTAAATACTGAAGTTATAGTCAAAATGTTGTAGGGCCTAATGAAATGAAGAATTGATAGTTGCATAGAGTTCTCATACAAAACCACTATACAACTACAGAATAGTTGTAAAGAAAAGGAAGACTTAAAACTGAAAAGGCTTTTCCTGTGTCAGAGTGGCATTATCTGCAGGTAGCTAAAAGTTGCTCATGGAGACTTTAATGAAGGGGGCTGTCCACTACATCAGGGGCATGACAAACATCTGATGACTTCAAGGGGTACATCTCAAGTCATTCTGCAAGAAGATGCTGGTATCTTCTAGCCCAATATTTAGGAGGCTATGAGAGCTTGCCTTCAAATCTTTGTCTAAAATGTTAGGTATTTTCTTGTTTGCTCTTACCACGTTTGCCAGAAGAGCTGAAGAAAAAGCTATATAAAAGAAGAGAGGCTGAGTAGGAGTGTCATTACCTGACCAGCAAGAGTGCTTCACATTGAAGTCCTACTTAGGGAGACTCTTACACAGAGGGAGAAGAATATGCCTGCTATTGCAGTCAATAATATGTGATCTTTTTCATAAAATGACTGGTGTCTTAAAATCAGTTAGATTTTTATCCTCCCTCCACAAATTGCTGCTATTTGGTAGGCTAGCCTAAACGTATTCAGCACTGCTTTATTATCAGCTCGCTTCTGTGCCAGCACCGTCCTCTTTAGCTTACTTCTCTCCTACCTTTCCATTTTCCCTCATACTTATGAAGCAGTGAAATTCCCTTCCACTTTTGATGACTTAGCCTAGTAAGCTCTATATTCTGTGCCTTTGAGCATCATAGTGGCCATTCTTCACTTACAGTTTGCATCTCCCTTGAATGGGGTCACCACAGTTGTTCATTTCTGGAAAAGAATAGTCCATGGACATTAATAAAGAATAGAGCTGTCATAGTATGTGAATCACCTGAATGAACTCCTCCTCCCAGGAAACCACAAGCCTTCATTGTGAAGTGGAGCTCAAAAACTCCATCTTCATTCCAATATTTGAGGAACAGAGAAACCCATCTCCTACATGTACACTGTTTATCAAGTGGTAACTCAATTATGCTAAGCAAAACAGTGATAAATTTATTTGTAAAACACAAGTATGCAAGTTAAATTCAAATTGTAGTTTCACAATTCAGACATTGTGTTGGATCTGACTGTGTCAAGGTGTTGAAAAAGCATTTGAAACATTAAATCCTACTATGTATTATTGAAAACAAAATTTTGCTTCCTCTTACTGCAAGAAAATGTGTACTTTAGGGTGTTCAGGCTAAAAGTTGTATAGAAGTTGTGAGTGAGAGCAAGAAGAACTTAGGAAGAAAATGCCTTTATGATTCCTAGCTTCCACTTCAATTAACGATCTTTAACTGTTAGTTTAAAACAGTAGAAGACTTTACAAGACTCATGATGGATTGGTAAAGGTATAATAGTTACGCTGTGTTTCAGTGTGGGGTTTAATGTGTGTTCAGGGTCTTGTAAACCTATCGTCTATACAGAGTTTTTGCTTTGTTTATAACTGAGGTGTTTTATTATTTCACTTCAAACAAGTTATTTCATTACTACTAATCTGGTTTAGAATTGTTTTGACCTAAGTAAAAAATGTTAGTTTCAATTTGTTTGGTATCTAATTTTCACTGGAGATAATAGAGTTTATATTTAACAATATATATGGGACCCCTGCCCAGATTAGGACTGAAAAAGGCTTTTTTGGTAACAAATCTGTGATAGATCTCTTGTTAAGTGAACAACATCATCTCTCTTAAAAATCACAACAGCCCAGCTTAATCTCAGTTCTTGATACTAGGAACAACATATCTAGCAGTGTAATTTCCTCAGCTGCTTTATAACTGTAGCTATTCTGAGTCATAATAACCCCTACAAAAGTAACCAGTTTAATGAATTCACCAATCTTTCTCACATACCCTTTAAAAGGTTCATCTCACTAAGCTGTAGAGAGGTAAAGTAGGTGCTTACAGTTGCAATGAATCAGTGGCAGTACTGGCTGTTCAGGAATCCCACCTCCCTAGACCCTTTTCTGACTTCTTGACCCCTCAGTCAGAAACTTTATTCCGTGACACAGCAATTACACTGTCACATATTTTTCCCCCACCTACACCGACATTGTGCACGTAGTTGCTGATTTTTCACTCTATTTTTAATGTAAGAGGTTAATAATGCTTGGGACACTTGTGCCTTGCTTATTGAGTAACTGTCACCTCCAACGTGTAACTTGATTAACGTTACGTAATTTAGTCTCCAGTTGTTTTGCCACTTTTCAATAACCACATCAGGAATATCACTACTAGCACAGCCCTGTAGCATTACAGTGCAACACCTTGGCTTACCCACTGTCAGTATTTGGTAATCCTGCCCAGCATTTTCAAACAAGTCTCACGGTTTGCATTCATCCGGTCCCTGCTTGAAAGCGCTACAGCTGCATTACAAACACTGGTGAATTAGACCTCACAAACTACAGCAGGGGGATTTTTGTAGCAAGCCTGATGACAATGTGCAAAAGGTCCTGAATTTTTCAGTTACACTCAAAAATCCATAGGTATCCTTAGAAGCCTCACTACAGGCATCATTTTTTGAAGAGACATATAACTATCTGTGAAAACTAAGGTGTTACACTGTGACTAGTCAGTAAGTTGATCATGTGCTGTAGCTTTCATAATGTCCTTGTACTCCACAGGGCATATGCGGCAGTGGCTAAACAGTCCTTGCCATTTTAAGTACAGGAGGAACCTGACTGTTCCTGCATCTGCTCAACACTGTAAACCTCTTTTCTGGGGTTATTAATGCGTATGAGTCTTGCTACTGACATTGCTGCTGCTGAAGTACATATGAAGCATATAACAAAAATGCCAACCCTTTACCTGCCCTGTGACATAAATTCACTGTCGTCTTATTTTACCGAGTCCCACAGGAAGAAGAGGGACCACAGTAGGGTCGGAGCTGGCAGTGCAAGCCGGCAAGCTTCCTAAGCTTTCTTCTACAGCCTTGGTCTTTCACAAAGAAGAGTGAGAATGAAAGGAAGGAATGAAATAAACTTTCCTGGAAGCGTAAATGCCTTTTCCCCAGGAGATGGCGAGCTTGGTCTCCCATTTCTATTCCCTCACCAGTCAGGAAGCGGCAGGCTGGGCTGACCTTCGCAGAAGCTGGGAGCAATCGAGTGCCTGCAATAGCCCGAACAGAACCATGCACTTCTTTAGCAGCAAAACAGAAAGGGGATAATACTCACTGGTTAGCAAAAGGTCTCTCATCTGCTAACACATTCGTGGGCTGAGGCAGCTGGGCTCATTTTAGGGGAAGCTGGCAGAGATGGTAGTAGCAGACGGGTCTCTGCAGTGTGCCAGTCATTTTAATCACAAAGAAGTCGGAACCCTTCCTTTTTTTTTGCCAGGTTAGATGCAAATTCCTCCGGGGACAGCTTTGGCACCTGCAAGCGAAAGAACACGTTGTATTTAAAGGGATGCCGACAACTTGGAATGTTGCCAGACTGGCCCATCTCATACAATGCAAGTTTTGCATAGATTTGTCTTTAAATAGCGGTGAGCAGGGCACTCTCAACATCATCTCTGGAGAAGGGGGTGGGCAGGGAGGGAGAGTTCCTTCTCCTCAAGCATGTTACAAACCAGTTTTAAACAGTGCACTAAGCACAATGGCATCCTATTGATCCTATATTTGATCTTTGTTCTCCGTCTATATACAAATTCTCTGTTGCTTTTTCACTCACTTTTGTTGCTGCTGTTAATACAAGGCCGGCAGGGGATGACAGCATCGCCTCTCGTTGCTGACCGTTCTGCACCCCCACCTCCCAGGAGGCATCATCCTGCCAGTCTGAGCGAGGAAGTGCTAGTGCACACCAGCAACACTGACACGCCACGAGTGCTGTCAGATATGCAAAGAAAACCCACTGAACAGAGACAGTTAAATATGATCCTGTTCACATCCTTACTCTCGTCTAGTTACTGCTCTTGGAAAAGGCTGGTTTGGAACAATAGTAGGGATTGCTTTTTTTTCCTCCCCTCTAAGGAAGACACAATTTTTCAAGTTGACAGCCTCCCTTTATGCTGATGAGATAGTGAAGGTTGAGTGCCAACTAGCAGCAGAAATATAATAGCATCCATTAGAGCTGTTAGCTAGAGTCTGCCAGTGCTTCTGTTTGTAATTTAGAGGGTTATAACTCAGCCATGCAAATAAGATGCAGGAGAAACTTTACACTGACAATCTGGACCTTGCAGTGGGTTTTGTAGTTTCTTACAAAAAAATAGATAGCAAGTTTGCTTTGACACTCTGGACCATGCTGTAATGAAGAGAGAAGAAACCCAAATGAGAGGACTGCAGTATACCAATGCCTGGCCTTTGCACTGGCAGGGAACTGGGCTAATTGGAAATGCTGACATCTTTACAGCTGTGTCAGTGACTGTAGGTCCAGGGGTGTCCAAACCCGCGTTCTGTATCAGAGTCTTGGGGCAAATATTATCACTTCCAATCAAAGCACTATACAAGGCAGCGAGGCTCCCTGAGCTGTGTCCCTGCTCCACACAGCAGCAGGGCTCAGCTCACCTAAGGTTCACTGGAGATTTATGACCAAAATCGCTAAGTTATGCACTGTCCAAAGCATTTTGGTTCCTTAGCGCTTTGTGGCATTTAGGCATTGGTGCCTTACTCCCAAGCCTGTTTCTGCATTTATATGCCTGCACAGAGACATGACACTTACTTACTTTTGATATTTATTTTTTTTTAATCCACTAAGGCAGTATTATTCCATGCTCTACTAAACCGGAGTGGCAGAAAATCATGGATAATCTAGAAAGGTTGAACTGGATGTCGACAGACAGCTGGTATGCCTTTGTAAAGACATGTCTGGTGACAAATAATCAGAAGATCAGACTGAAATCAAAGAAACACAAAAGCATGACTGAGTGCAGTGCATTTAGAGACAACTTTTTTTTTCCACTCTGAAAAGGACAGCGTAAAATTGTACTTGGCCATCTGCGTCTCAGGATGTTTTCCTTTTCCTGGCCACAAAAGTTCAAACACCACTATCAGTCTCATCTACCACATCAGTCCTGTAAACAATCTTATTTACAATTTCTACCCATTGCTTTCCAGTGACCTCATTTCTCCCTTTGGTGCTTAGAAGTTGTGGCTAATACTAAAGGCACTAAAATAGACATGTTGAAAGCTACCCTTGTGGGTGTGGTAACATAGTTCTCAATAAAGCAAAGACCCTTTAAATGAAATGGAAGCCAGACACATTTTTGCCTTGTCCTCAGGCAAAAACTAAATTAAACCCCTTTCCTAGGCTGTCAAAAATTAAAATAAAATAGCTAAGCAAGGTGTACCTGTCATTCCCTCTTCCGTCCTAGTTTGCCTACCACCACCTCTCTGGATGGCACGTTCTCTGAGGCAGAGACCCTGCCTTCGCAGCCCCATGTAGGTGGCCGACGCTGCCACCAGCACTGTCATCAGTAACAGCAAGGAGCCTGTCCCTTGGTTGTAACGCATCACCAAGATAATTTAGTTATTTCAGGATCAGATTTCAGGCTTTCTAGTTGCTTGACACAGCAGTGGTCTTATCTTTTCCTGCATAAGTAAGGCTGATCTATGCAGTTTAATGGGTGGATTGTGTCCCCAGTGACAGCTCGCAGAGAAGCGGTCCAATTTTCAGAGGTGTGGAATACTTTCTTTGGGACTTCAGATACTTCTGATACCCCTCCCTCTGGACCCATCCAATCTGCAGTATCAGAAAGGATCCCAATTCAATTTTCCCCAAGAGAAGCAATTTTTGTGGCATTTTTGGTTAAAATCCCTTCTTCCCCTACATTTCCTTTTTCTTAAATTATTCCGTGTCATACATACTATCATCTTCCACTCCAGAGCAGCCTGCACTCTGGCAGTGAAAGAACAGGTATTTCAAGAGTTCAACAATAATAAATGAAAAGGACCAAAGTTAAAAAAAAAATAATTTACACAGACTGTCTTAATGCCTCTGTTGAAGCAATGAAGAGCACTAAGAAGTCTGCTAGTAACTGAAAATGAACTCAACTTTCAGGTGATGAAATTCAATTCATTGGTAATTCGCTAGAGAGGGGGAAAAAGCTGTGGGGATGATCGCTGCATACAAAATAAATATCCTGGTCACTGATGATACTTAAGTACAGGCAACTTCTTCTCACTAGCAGCGTTCTGGGGAAGAAGTATCATCTACCATAGGGCTGTTGTAACCGTAGGCACCGGTGCAACTCTGGAGCACAGCCTGGTTTTGCTTAGACCTCTGCATGCCCTACAAGAAGTCAAACCTCTCACGGCTCCTCGGACGCAGAGGGACAAAGACAGCACAAGAGAGAGCAGCTGCAGCTCTCCAGGCTCATCGGCCGTGCCCGACCCTGGGCTGTGGGACCGAGTTTGCTGTAAATAGCAGAACTGGAGGCCTTGATGTCACCTCTGGGACCCCAGTAAAACTGGAGCAGGTAGCCTGGGTGGGGGTGAGAGCGAGGCCTGGACATGCAGACTTCTGAGCTGTGCGCTTGCTTCTGCCGTGACTCTCGAGCATCCTGCTTTACCTCTGCCTAGCGGGTCAAAAGGTAGGTTACACCTGTTTTGGGTGAGATAGGATAATTAACCGATCCGCTTGGTATTAAGCCTCTTGAGGTATGTAAACAAAGGAATTCACAAGTGTACTGAGCATATTGCCAAGAAAAAGATGTCAATGCCAGAGTATCGTGTTCCATATGACAGCGCAGGCTGAAATGATTTTCTGCTGCCTACAAAGAAAATAGTGTTTTGCAGAATTTATCACACTCTCCAGTTCCTCAGGAGCACAGTACTACACAGCTCTGAAAATACAACAGGGTTCAACTCCTGAACTAAAACCTGAATCACTATTACAGTGCTCTTCAGAGGAATCGCGTCCTGCTGGGGTTTATAGCTGAGAGCAAGTCTTCACCTCTCCCTGACCTGCTTTAAAAGTTTGTCCTTCTCATTCATATGAAAGGCTTCAGAAGGCAACTCTGAATGGAGGCCACAATGAAAGAGCAGCTCATCCATTTGTTTCAGAAGAACACCCTTCGCTTTGTCTCAATTTCAGACCTTCCATGTAAACTGGCAACTGTCGAGATGATTCCCCTGGGTTTGTCCCCTTCCCTTCTCCCCCTCTCCGGCAGCACCTTGGCCCTTAGCCTTGCCTCTCCTGTCGTGTAGCTGTGACTGGGGGTATGAATTTTCTGGGAGCAGGAAAGAAATTTCACGTATTTAAGTTCCCCTCTGTCTGCGTGATGCACATGCCCATGCAGAGCGAGGAAAGGCTTGTGGCACTTCCGAATGAATCAAGCCTGGATGGTTCTGATCAACTTACTGACATGAATTTCGTTTTCACAGCTAGCCCCCTGTTGCCCAAGGTGTTTTGTTTTTGTCAGAGTCGCCTGGTTTCCAGTCCTTTGCTGTAGGATTTGCTGCAGAATAAAGACAGCCTGGAGGGCCGTAGAGCCTCAGCAGACCTTTAGGGGGGTCTGCAGAGCTTGCAGATACCAGCCATGTCTCATGGGGGGGTGATGTATGGCTCAAATAAACCTGAGATGAAGCAGATGCAGGGGACAGGGAAGGGTCCTAATAAGGTGTGCTGGTTCTGGCTGGGACAGAGTTAATTTCCTTCACAGTAGCTAGGATGGGGCTGTGTTTTGGATTTGTGCTGCAAACAGCGCTGGTGACACAGGGATGTTTTCGTCCCTGCTGAGCAGTGCTCACCCAGAGCCAAGGGCTTTTCTGCTTCTCCCCCCACCCCACCAGGAGCAGGCTGGGGGGGCACAAGGGGTTGGAGGGGACACAGCCGGGACAGCTGACCCCGACTGACCCGAGGGATATTCCAGACCATGGGACGTCATGCTCGGCATGTAAAACTGGGGGAAGAAGAAGGAAGGGGGGGACGTTCGGAGTGATGGCGTTTGTCTTCCCAAGTCCCCGTTACACGTGCTGGAGCCCTGCTGTCCTGGAGATGGCTGAACACCTGCCTGCCCGTGGGGAGTGGGGAATGGATTCCTCGGTTTGCTTTGCCTGTGTGCATGGCTTTTGCTTTCCCTATTAAACTGTCTTTATCTCAGCCCACGAGTTTTCTCACTTTTACCCTTCCAATTCTCTCCCCCATCCCACCGGAGGGGAGTGAGTGAGTGAGCAAGTGACTGGGTGCTGCTTAGTTGCCAACTGGGGTTAAACCACGACATAAGGCTTCAGCCATCCTAAGTGAAATATAAATACGGGTGTTTTTTTTTTAAGCTGAAATCAACCAGGGTTTTCATCATTGCCATTTATTGCCTTATTAACCCACTTTCATTACAGCATTCATGAAGTTTGGACATCTCACACCTGACAGAAATGCCTGCAATGAACTAGCTATGGTCAGGTGTTGTCCTTCATTAGGGGGGCCCTCACAAAGAGGTTTATGGGTCCATTACTATCCCCTTGAGATCTACTGTATGTCAGCTTATGCAGAAAATGGCACAAGCTCTTTTATAATTATAAAACAGCCCCTCAGCCAGTGTTCCTGCCTCTCCTCCTGCCCTCGCAGCCCTCAGGAGCCCTCCGAATGCATCACCAAAAAGATGACTTGTCTCTAGAGTCTCCATCATTACATGCAGCTATCGCATTACCACACAGTCCTACTGCGCTTCTGAAAATAAAATAAAAGTAAACCCAAGCCATGTCCACAGATTCCCCCCCTTACCCCCCAGCCCTTTTTCAGGTCTTGTTAACACCTTCATGTCCAGTTTGGAGCACAGTCTGAAGCGCAGGTCTGTGGCTAGGACCCAGGACACCAGATTAACTCTGGTGTTAATCCTGGCTTTGCACGCCTCTGACATGACTGCAGGCAGCACAGGGCTCTGGAACTGCCCAGGCGCTGTCAGGAAGGCAATGACAGCATCAATACTGTTCCAATGACTACAGCTTGCCTTTTTTATTTGGTGCTAGGAGCATTACAGAAAAAAAAAAAAAAGGAGGAAGCGAGGCGGGGAGGGGAAGGATCAATTTTACTATGCTCTTTGCGAGCAACAAGACTGGAAATGTTCACCAGTCAGCCTGAGGATGAGAAATGGCAGGCTGAGATTGACCTACACCACGGTCCTATTTTAACACATGTTAACTGATTGCTGACTAACCTAGCTCAGATTAGACTTAGCAAAAACTTTGATTTAGAAGATCAATACCTACATTCACCTGGAAAAAACAGCCTGTATTAAAAAGATATCTACTACTTCTGGCCTGACCCAGAAAGGCTAGATTCCCCCAAGCAGTGCAATGTTTAGAGCATGTAGTGGATGCGCCTGGTCCTGCAGATTTCAGTGCTGAGTTCAATCAGTTGTTCAGTGAGCCAGGCCGGGTACAGCAGTAGGAGCAGTTCAGAGGGGAGATTTGAGAATAGACAGTGCTTTAAACAGACAATCGTCAGTCAGTATTTGCAGTTTAGCAGGCAGCAAGCAGGAAGGCCTCCAAATAAGAGAATTAACTGCTACATAAGGGCTTTGTGCTCTAGCTACTAGCTGGCAACAAAATTTTTTGCTGATTCTGATGCAACAAGCTTTAATCCTGCTATGTTATCGACACTGTGTATTTCCAGGTTTAAATACTCCCAGTAGATAAAATGTCCTTGAAAACTCACTGTCTCTTTTAATTCCCAACACTTTCCTTGAAAACATCGTCCTAAATATCACATTAACCAATGGCTACAGCATTCTCCATCCACTCCGGGACCCTTTTCTAATTGATATCTACCACATTATCACAATCCACTGAAGTAGCCTCTGAAGTGCTGTTAAGAGACCCAGTGCAACTACTGCTGAAGTCAGATGACGGATTGCCCTAAAACTACATATCCTGACATTCAAGGAGACAACTAAAGAAGAAATATCTCAGGAAAGACAGAGTCTTTCAGAGGAGCAAAAAGATGGACAGGGCACAGTAGAGACATTGTCACACGCCTTCGCCTGATCACAAACTAAGACTGATTGTGAATGAATCCTTAAAGGGTAATTTCATTTTACGGTTTTAAGCTCATGCAAATCTCATGGTTTGGCCACACAGTCAGCCTACTACCATTTAACAAGTTACTGCATGTCGGCTGAGCCATGCTAACTCACTTGTGCCTTCTGCTTCTGAGAGCACACACAGCTGCACTAACATAAACTGCAGCAATAGGCAGGTTAACACCTTTCACCTTACATTTACCTCATTCTGACAGGACGTGGTCAGGCTGGAAATGCCAAGTTAAGGCCGTACTGTATCCCCTTCTGAACAGTTGGGGCTAGTTGTCTCATCACGTGCTAGGCTTAAATGTGTTTTGCTAGAAAAGGATTCACAGGCGATGAAGCCACTCAAGCATCCATTCACCTGCTCTGCAAGTTTTCTGAACTGAACCCCTGAACTAATTTTTGTGACCGGTGTCTACTCCAACGGCCAGCTTGGCTCGGAGCTCTGCAGTGCTCAAGAGATGGAGTGTAATTTTGCAGCACGAGCCACCCAGCCCTCTGTTACAACAGAGACTCCTTGGCTTGCACGGACAAGCTCAATGATGATGAGTCAGGGATGTGGCTCTCATACCAACATTTCCTCTTGCACACTCTGTCCTCCTCTGAAGATTTGCAGCTCTGCGAGTCTCAGTTACAGCTCTTGCCTTGCAGACAGGCAGCAGCCTGGAATGATAATTGGGGTTCATAACCTCAGCGAGCAGATCCCCGTGGCTTTCGCCTCTGGCTGTTGTGCCTTCAGCATTATCAGGAGAAGTCAGAGAAAATCAGACACGACGGCATCAGCAGTTAGGGCAGTGGGCAGGAAAGAACGCAGAAAAGATTTAGGGAATCTGGGATGGGGAGGTCTGTGTTTGGTATTTAAATAATGAGGCTAGCAATTTCAAGATAAACTCTCATGGGTTGCAAAAGGCCTCAAATCAATTCCAATACTCCTCTCGGTCTCATCAGCCTATTTGCTTGTCTGCTGCTTCACCCAAACGCAGTGCGGTCCCCATTACTTAGGAACACTAGCGGGGAGGCTGGGGGAGGGAGGTCTTGTCCCCTCGCACAACTTCTGCTGACAGGGACAGCATCCGACCCGAAGGAGATGCAGGATCTAGTTGTAAGTAAGCATTCGACACAACCACTTCCAGCTCTGGGTATAAATTACACGTTACTGAGCAAAGGTACTTGCAGACCTTGGATTCACAGCCCCGCAGAAAAAGACTGACCACAGCCAACATCAGGACGAAAGCAGAAGAAACACACGCTTATGAAGTTATCAGCAGGAGGGACCGATACTGGGATTTTCAGCTCTGCCTGCAGGAACTCCCACCAGTCAGACGAATAAATAAGACCCTGGGATCTGGGAGTCCAAACAGCATGTTCTGTCAGCCTGAAAAGGGTCAGCGTTTCCCTCCTTGTGCCGTCTCACTCTGCTCATTTGTACGTGCTTGACAGTGAAAGGGCTAACTTGGAGAGTCCCTCGATACCCTCTTCTGAACGTGATGGAAATGTCAAGTGACCCCTCTGGTCCAGCGTGTTCACTCAGACCAGAGGCTGCTTCCTCATTAGCAACAATAAATTCAAAGCAGATGGGAAAACTGTGCTCCATTCTCTGATCCAGCTTTCAAAGCCCTTTGATTTCAGAATCCCTTGGCTGCTCTTTGACTTTTCTCACCTGTCAAATTCCCTGGCAAGATTGATAGGGTCTGGACAGGAGGACATCAGTGAGAATTCTGGTACCAGTCCTCTCCCCTGCTGCATTGCCCACATCTGACCATGGTAATTGCAGCTTCTCTCCCTGCCTTTGATGTAAAGACCCTTTGATATTTTTTTTTTCCTATCCTTCCTCTATCACTGGTTTATTACAACACTTTGTAAGGGTCAGTGGCTAACTCCTTACCACGTCTGCGTTACTTCTTTCATACAGAGACTGTTGCCTGCATGTCACCAGACCAGTCTAGGACCTGCTCAAAGCGACAGCAAGTTTCTTTAGAGACCGCGCTCTGCTTTTTCCACACCACAGGCTGAAAACCACAAAGTAAAGGGGAGTCTGGAAAGGACAGCAAGATAGGAACCTAAGTACTAATGTCTAGAGAAGACTCTGCAGCAGATGTAACGCCAGGACAGGGGCAGTGAACAAGCGAGATGTCCCCATGCCACAGCTCACAGAACGCCGGCTGGGCGAGGGCTGCAGAGCGACGGGCGCATCGCCGCTCCTGACAATTCTTTCCCTCAGCTGGCGTGAGACCTTTCTTGCAGCCCAACCTGTGCCTTGCTGCCTTTTTCCACAAAGACATTTTTCCCAGTTCCCAGCCTGGATGTGAATTTTCAGCCAACCGCTTCTCATCCCACCTGGGCGGAGGGAGACCGAGGGACCCTCTCCCCGCTCCCCGCCGCCGTCGAAGTCCCCTCTCGCAGCCCCTGAGGCTGCTCGAGAAGAACCTGTGAAACGAGGAGGTGCAGAAACAGAGCGATGGGGTCCCTCCCTCCCCTCAAAGCTCAGCCTGAGCAGGGCAATGCTCCTGATGAGGCTCAGCAGATACCCCATCCACCATGCCGGTCCCACCACGGACGGAGACCGGCTCTGCTGATTATCCAGCTGCAATGCTGCAGTATGCCATTTCCACCTTTGATAAGGAAACTCACGCTTCCCTGTGGATCCGCAATCTCATCGGCAGAGGTTTGAGGTCCTGGACGCTGCAGATGCTGCTCCTCGCCCGTGATCCAGGACAGGGGGTCGTACGCCATCAGGGGCCATGAAGAAACCCTCCTGAAAACTGGGCAGGTCCTAACCATCCTGGAGCTGTCCTGTCTGGCCCTGGCTCTTCAAAAAGACCACAGAAAAGTTTGCATAAGGAAGGTGAGCTGAAATGAGGTTAAAAAGCTATCACATGGCACACAAACCTCTAGAAAAACCTCAGTAATAAAACCAGCCTCAAATCACATTAGCCTGAAGTTTTGACCTCGCCCAGAGCTGCTGACCCAACAATCTTCCAAAGTACAGCAAAATTCACTTTTATACATCACCGTGATGACTCCCTGCTCTTCGCAAAAACGTAGCAACACATTTGCTTGAATGTTCACAGCAACCCAAGCCTGAATGCTCGCTAGAAGTAGCGAATGGCTGCTGGGACGCCTCAGCTGCCACGGCACGTGGCGGGCTGCGAGAGCAGGGGTGAGACACCGAGACCTTTCCTTCGCTAAGAGCAGCTCTCTAGTCACTGTCAGCAGCATCGAGCTTACAATGCACAGATCAGCAAAAAGCTGATTCCATGTAATGAAAAACCGCCGTGTGTTAATCGGGTTTTTGACTAGACATTTACCTACGCCCGGTGCTTGATAATCCACCTTTTGTCCTCAAAACTATTGATGGCAATGTATATTTTCACACATGCTGTAGTAACACGGAGCTGTGCCAGTGGCCCCATCCCGACTCACGCAGCAAGCCTTATGCTCAGGCTGTTTCACCTGAGCTTTCCTGCGAGGCATACCAGGATAAAAGCCAGATCATAATTTCTTCCTAGCTTACACACAGAAGCTGAAAGCCTTTAGTTCTCTGTAGGGGACTGCATAATAGCCTGCGTAAGGATTTCAAGCCAGGACGGGGCGATGGTTGTTTTGGTTCTCTCCAGAGACAGCAGCGGCTGCACGCACACAGCACTGATGTGTGTCTGCACGAGAGGAATCTGCTCTTGCTTAAGTTACATATTTATTATTTGCGAAACCTAGTAGAAGGCACGAAGTGATGCTGAAGTTTCTCCCTGAGACTGAGCAGCTGCCGCGGTTGTTCTGGCACAAAACGGAGCAGCAGTGAGCTGGGCCATCAGGGCACCCACGGCTCCTACTTGTTTCTGCTGTGGGAGATGTGATCGTAACAACTTTAACGATCAGAGAGAAAGGTGCAGGAGGGATCTTGCCATACAGCAAGGGGAGGTGCAAGATGATGCTCAAAGGCTGCAAAAGTGTCTTTTGATGATTATGGAGAGACTGAAGGCTGCTTTGCCTTCCTCCTCCTTTCAGGGTGCAGTCGCAGGCACAGGAGAAACAAGGAAGCATTTTGTTCACAGCGAACAAAAGCCAAGCAAACAAAACTGTTTTCTAGTTCAGCAAGTCAGAAGAGAGAAATATTTGGCTGTGTGTTAATGAGGCTGCTGTGGAGACTTTGGCCAACAGAAGAGCACAATTAATTTTTACTGGAAGTATCAGAACGTCAGACGCTGAAATACCAAAGCTTTGGAGATGTGTGTGTCTCAGGTATTGATTTACTTGTTACCTCCATGTAGTCAAGTGCGGGTGAGGGAGTGAGTTACTCTATAGCTAAGTGTACTTTTAAAACTCATCCCTTTCCTCCCAGCTTTGGCAGTGGGACCTGAAATACAGGTGTCACCTCACTCTTCCCACCCTGAGGGACTTCATCTTAGTTTAAGTAAGTGAACCACTCGTAACTTCCCAAAGTGCTCAACCCCTAGGTAACTCCTTCCAGTGCCATGGTAGGGGCCAGCAAAGCAGGCTGGAACAAACTAGGACAGGGCAAGTGGGCGTAAAGGGGAGATGCTCCACTGCTGCGGCAGCAGAAGCCCTGGGAAGTGCAGCAATAAAACCAGTTTAGGGTTTTTCCTCAGCCTGCGGTCTTGGGGCAGATTCCCCTCCCTATTTTTCCTTTGGACTTGAAATAAGTAAATTATTTGTTTTTGTCATTCTCTCTCCTCACGGCAGCTTATAAATCTTAAGTCATAGTGTTCGTAAAGCAGCCTGAGATCCCCAGAGAGAAAGTACCACTGAAAGGCCAGCTAGCAGCATCCGCCAGCCCGCCGTCAGGGAGCACAAGGCAGCCCAGCGATGGTGCAGAGGGAGTAGAAAGAGGGGAGCGATGAGGCAGCCGGCCCAAGGACCATCCTTCCCAGCCCCTTTCCTGACTGAGGGAGAAGGTACTCGGCTTGCCCCGGCACAATCTAATATTCAGAGGGTCACAGTTTCAACTTTTGCCTCAGGCCTTCCAGACTCTCTGGTACAGCATCTCAAATTGCATTAGTTTGGGAAAGAGGCAAACAAAGAAAGTTGTATTTTTTTTTCCCAGGGATTGCTTGAAATAGAAAGCAAACAAATGTCGTTGCTGACACACGCAGCCCCGGAGACAGCCGTGAGACGCACAGACACAGACGCCTGCGACTGGCCCCTGTGCTCGATCAAGACTACAATTCCCTGTCTATCACCCCCAACATTTTCAGGATAGAAAATGTTGGGGTTTTTTTAATATCAGATTATGAGAGATAATTAAACACCTTTCCACGCATGTGCTGGGCCATTTGGTGAATTACATGAATGTTGTGGTGGTTTGTTCTCAGTTTTCCATCAATTTCTTTTCCCCAGTCTCCTGCGTAATTTGCTCTGTCTGGCTATTTCAAAGCACATCTTTATGATGTCCTTTTACCTTATTCAAATCACCATCTGTTTGTTTCATTAGCAGTCTCACTTGGGGGGCGGGGTGTATTTAGGAGGGCATTCAACATTCAAAAATTAAAAGCCTTGGAACTAATGTTATTCAATTGGAAAATGATAAAGTGCTGCTCTTTGGCATCTTTCAGAAGCTTGTCTAAAAGCGCCCCAGTGCCAATTTCTTGATACTTTCCCCTTCTCTTTTACCTTTAACTGAAAATCACTGGTTTACTTGCAGACTAAAGAGGACTAAATGCGTCACGCATTTCAAAGAGGGGTTGTTAAATAATCAGGCTAGAGCTCGATGGGTTCGCTTATTTATCTGAGTGGCTCTCAGCAAAGAAATCTGACGGTACCGGACACAACCCCCTTGCCCCCGAAACCACCCGCCCCTTCTGCCCTGCCTTCAGTGGGGTCAAACCTACAGGAGATTGCTCTAGACTAGCAGTTCATAGGCCAGCAACACATTTGATTAACGAGAGGGCCGCCACACAGCTTATCTAGAAAAATGCACAACGCCGTAAAATAAGCAGGCATAAAAAGGGGAGCATTTGTCACCCACAGTGCCAGTGCCACACGGAAGACAAAGGATCATTTTTCATGTCTCTACCAGGGAGCGCAAGGTTGTTGGGACGCAATGGCAACTCATTGATCTAGGAAAAAATCTGAGTGATTTCTTGCTGAACCAGAGGGGGAGCAATGAATTCAGCTTCGTGTCTGCATGCTCCCCTTGTTCTGTAGCACAGGATGAAAAATAAGTCCAGCTGGAGAAGGAAAAGGAGGTTATTGCATTGCATTTGATTATATTGCATCGCATTGGATTTTTGGGTGATGAGGGTAGCTTGGCTGCAGGGGGAAAGCGGAGATCAGGCAGACTAGAAGCATGAAGGGTCACACAGTGATTTGTTTCTTCACCAGGCCATTAACTCAGCAGTAACCATCCCAGATGTTTTATTGGTTTAGATCCTGGATTTGAAAGGTTCTTCCTTAAGTTGTGACTCCTAGACTCACCAGACTACAGCCGAAGCCATAATTTCTGACTGGAAAAAAACAAGACACTCGAAAAACACAAACACATCGTAACTAATGCACTGCTAATCTGCCCAACTCCAGGGTCCTGCTTACAGCGAAGAACGCTACCGCTTCCATCTGCCGACTGAAAATATGACTGCATTAGAAGAGGGCAAGTGGTGCTTCAGACGCCGGGGATGTCTGGTGTTCCCAGGCTGCTGCTGGCGTACTGCTAGGGAGAGACTTCTCCAACCTGCCGCCTCAGAGGAGGGACGCTCGCTGAGCATCTTCCCACGGGCCGCCTAAAGACAGCGAGCAGATGTCCAAGCAGTTGGTCAAGCCACCGGCGGTGCAGCCAGACCTGCTGCGTGCTGGAGAGCTTTGGGACAAAACTGTCAGAAATAGTATCAGAAACGGTGCGGCCAGCAGGAGCAGGGAGGTGATCGTCCCCCTGTACTGGGCACTGGTGAGGCTGCACCTCGAGTCCTGTGTTCAGTTTTGGGCCCCTCACTGCAGGAAAGACATGGAGGGGCTGGAGTGTGTCCAGAGAAGGGCAACAAAGTTGGTGAAGGGTCCAGAGCACAAGTCTTATGAGGAGCGGCTGAGGGAACTGGGGCTGTTTAGTCTGGAGAAGAGGAGGCTGAGGGGAGACCTGATCGCTCCCTACAACTACCTGAAAGGAGGTTGTGGTGAGGTGGGTGCTGGTCTCTTCTGTCAGGTGCCTGGAGATAGGACGAGAGGAAATGGCCTCAAGTTGCAGCAGGGGAGGTTTAGATAGGATACGAAGAAGAATTTCTTCACCGAAAGGGTTGTCAGTCATTGGAACAGGCTGCTTGGGGAAGTGGTGGAGTCACCATCCCTGGAGGTATTCAAAAGACGTGTAGATGTGGTGCTTAGGGAGATGGCTTAGTGGTGGAGTTGGCAGTGTTAGGTTTATGGTTGGACTTGATGATCTTAAGGGTCTTTTCCAACCTAAATGATTCCATGATTCCAAAACCCATCATACAAGAGGGTACAAAACCCATATAAAATGGCCTCATCCAATTGTGATAGGAATTGCTGGCAGATGTTGGGATGTTAAAGTACCCCAGAAAAGTTCAGAGACGGCCTTTAATTCCTTGAATTACCTTCCATCAGCAGAGCACTGTAAAGCAGTCACGTAAGCTGAAGAGAAAGCAAGGGCAGAAGGCAGTCCTCAGGCTGAGCATCCACAGAAGCGCCAGACCTTCACCAGAGGGACACGTAACATGAAGCCGACAGAAGAAATCTAGCCACAGGCACAAATAAAACAAGAAATTCTTCAGGGCATCTTAATAAACTCCCAGGCTGAACAGAGATAAGGGCAGACAGACCCAGTGGCGTTTTCCCAGCAGCAGAGACAGTGGTGGGGGAAAGCCCCCCCATAGCCTCAGGGATCCCTCGCAGGCCCCCGCTTGGCTGACGGTGCGAAGTCAGGCACTCTCCAAAGAGGACAGCACAGTAGCGTTTCCAGATGAGGTTTTGCGTTCTTACCCCTCCCTCCCCTTCATCTCCCCTGCCTTTGCCTCTGGACCTGTCACAGTCCATTTGGTAAAGATGAACTGCGTTGCTTCTGTTTAAGGGGATGCTCGGATCCCATAATGTGATTTAAGGGCTTTCAGACAACAGACTTGCTCCTGGGGCTGCCGTGCAGGCTCAGCTACCATCCTCAGTCCCTGGGAAGAGGGCTGAAGCCCAAAGCCCTCATCTTGACCCTATCGAGCAATCCAAGATCCCCTCTCACATGGACCTAGCCTCAGTGACCTGAAAAATAAAAATCCTAGGAGTGGTTAATTCCTTAAAGGCTCTCTTGCTTCAGAAGTAGGACAGCCACCATCAAAAGCCCACTCAGCACAGCTCAGCCAGACAGGAGATGAACCAGCGACTACAGGTGATTGTAGAAGCTCAGATCAGGCTCTGTGTCCACCGAAATCAGTGCCCGTTTCTTCAAAAGAACGTGAAACCATCAGGTATGCCTATGCCGGCAAGTTCTGTGTCACTGAGAAATACCGGATAACCCCTGAAGTGGCTGGTGCTACCCAGCACACCCCGCAGCAGCATTGACCTCTGCGCAGGGGTTATAAGCCTCATTACCTGGCAGCTTAATGGAGGCCCCCCCGACACAGCCGTATTGATTTCAGCTCTCACGTTAGCTGGGATCTCGCCACGCACGTGGTCTACTGACACCCCCAGGAAAAAAAAACGAGGGTGAAGGCAATTTCTGCCTTGATGCCATTAGTAGGCAGCAATGCTATTAGCTCTCCAGCTCCCTGCCTCCCTCCTTCGCCCCAGCCAGGGCCTCGTCCTCCTGGGATTTTGCATTCGGTCCTCCGTCTCGGTGTCACATCACGCCTTCCCCTTACAGCCCAAAGCACGAGCTCAAAGCCCACCTTGCTGTGCACAGTAAGTGCTTCTCTACGCTGCACCTAGCCTATGCTGGAAACACAGCTCCTCCGCTTACTTTATCAGATTAATACAAAAAAAAATGCTATCAGCATAGCAGCAGGCTCTTAATAATGATTAATAGCTGCAACCTAGGTGTGATTAACAAAGGAAAGGGTTAATGTCAGCGTTTGCGTGACTGAGGCTGTCAGTGGGGATTAGGGGAAACAACCATCACATCTCCAAGTTCTTGTTTGCTTCCACTTCCTTTCAAACAGAACATATTTTGGACGGTATTAATTTGGCTCATTAATTTTTTATGGTTTTCGTTTGTCTTTTGCAGATCATGGCTTTTTTTTCTTTCTCTGGTCATCTTCACCATGGGAAATTAGCTCCTAAAGTCCTACCCACTCTTTGATGGCAGTCTTTAATGGCCTCGGATCTCACATGGCATTTCAATCATCTGGCGACCGCCAGGCTGCCGGAGCACTGGGGTGCTCACCCCCCTGCACCCCCTTCCTCAAAGCAGAGATAAGAGCGCAGCTATTTTAAAAGCAGGAGGTGAGATGAAAGCGTCTGCTTCAGATCAGATGCTGCTGCCATACCATAATTAACTTCACCTAAATTTTCAAAGGAAGAAAAAAAAAAACGTCCAAAAATCATTTCAAACCACTCGCTCCCCCCCCACGTTAGTCATCTCGTTTTTGATACCGATATCAAGAAAAGAAAGTGGGGACTTTTTTCCAAATAATATTACCAAGCCACCCTTCAAAGCACTATCTTGAGCTCATTTTTCAAATGCCAGCATAAAAGGCAGCCAGGTCGTTCTCTTCTCTCTGTAGTTCCCTGTATCACTTTGCGCTACCTATACGCTCAGGGTCAAAATGACATTTCTCCCTCCCACTTCCTCCCCTTCCTTTCCCAATTGCATAAAGCAAAAAAAGTTGGTGCCGGCCATCTGACAAAGAGTTCCTACAGCCCGTGTAGGAACCTGTGCCCCTACCCTCCACACACTGCAGCTGTAGTTTGCATCTTTAAACCGGCACTATTTATGGCACGCCACTTCCAATACACCCACGTACAGTCCACATATTTGTTAACCTGTTGAAACCTACAGAAACACCTACTCTAGGTTAGGTTCCAGCCTGGAAACTTATTCTACAGCAGAATCCTCCTTCACACAAAGAGCTATACAAAATAACTGTTTTGGTAAGTCTGCAGACATAAATAAGGCAAACGAGTATCTAGAGGCTAGAAGAAAATATGGAATTCAAGTATTTGTCTGCTTTTCAATCACTGCCCAAGTTTTTGCAAAAAGGAAGAGAACTTAAAACAATTACCTGCAGGTCCAGACTTACCTCCTCTTTTTTTTTTTTTTTTTCTTAAATCTGCAAAAATATTCTGTTAAATTGAATGGATTTAAAAGATTCCAAACGGATGGATAAGACATCACTACCCAGTGGTCAGAAGGCTGGATCTTGGAAGATGCAGGTTCTGTTATTCCTGAAACTCATCATAATGTCTCTCCCTGTCTCAGGCGTCCCCACTTAAAAAACAGCACAAACCTTCCTCCCATCCCTACAACTGATAAAAAGGAAGAGAGAGAGCAACAAGAGCGATTAGTTGCTGGAGAAACATGGCTTCAACAAAGCAGCCAGAGGATTTCTACCTAGCCTCCTGAAGGAAGGTGATAATCTGTCTAGAATGATCGTCACATATTGCAGGCATCAGACACCAGTCAGGCCAACTCACAGCCGTAACGGCCATCGCTTTCAACTGGGAGTGCTGCAGCAGCACCAGCTCCACCCGGGCTCAGGGCACAGGAATTTCTAACTCTGACCTGCAGCCAGCTCCCAGAGACTGGCTTTGCTAATGAAGACCTGCTGCATCTCAGGGTTGTTGTTGGTTTCCCCCCCCCCCCCCCCCCCGTAGAAGCTCAGGTATGATTTTATCATACGTAATCCATGCCTTAACGAGCGTATCTAACACGACACCTTGAAAGCGGGTATTTAAGCCAGCTCCATTATTTCTGAAGCAGAGCACTTTCCAAATCCACTTTGGATAATTCATTGGTTCTGCTAACTCCTCTGCTCTGCACAGACTGCCAAGGGAGAACAATAAATACAGCAACAGATGCATGGAGAATTTTGCTCTTGACTTCGCATCATATTTGAGTAAAGAGAAACTAGCAAAAGAGCAGCCAAGTATGAACCATGTTTCCTTAGTCTGCAAATGCACTTATTGTGCAGCATTTAAATATTTCTTATTCAGGTATAACAGCTGGAACACTTAAGAAACCTCCAAAGGGGTTATATCTGTATCAATCAGCCAACCTTACTGTCCGCCCCTTACCCTGTGCCTCTATAAGCTAGTGCTACTTTGGATGCAGTGTTGGGCAAAGAACATTTTCTAAGATAACTGTCACAAACAAATGAGAGAAAAAAATCTACTCTGTCAAATAAAACATCATATTTCTTCATCGCTGCGCTGCAACATGACTTGGATTTGTCAGGAAAATAGCAGATATTCCAAATAAATGCAATAGACCATCCGTTCATTCAATCAAATTGACGCTGCCAGGGCTCTCCTCTAGAAGTGAGCTGGTTTGGGTCAAGCTGAGCTGTTACTCCTATTGTTCTTACACAGATGAAGGCTCTTGTACTTTTGTGCTGAGAAATGACCATGGTTTAAATTTGAAGGAGTTACAGGCTGTGCTGTCAAGTAATGAGATATGAAATTTTTTACCTCAGGGTAACTGGTAGGAACTAACCTTAGGCAAGAGCTACTAAATTAAAAAAAAAATAAAATTAAAAAAAATAAATTCAAACTCCCTGAAACCCCTTACCTGTACAGTGGCTGTTGGGAAGCACATAGGAAGTGATGGTCCCAAATCAGTTCTCCGTGAAAAGGGGTTTTCTGCATGGTATCCAGCACCAAAGCAACTGCACCACTGAACCACTTTGTGTCCATTCCCACAGAAATTCTAAGGGCCAGATCAGCTGCAAAACTGGTCTACCGTCTCATCTGCAGTGGTGCCCTCAGTAAGGCTTAAGGAATACTGTTGGGATTTTGGGAAGCAGAGAATCACATTTTGGTATATCTATTCACAGTATGTTTGGCAGATAAACAGAAAAGTTAGTTCCCCAGAGAGATCAATCCAGTACTTTTTTAAAGTGCTTTATGCAATATGCCTACCCTCAACTTTGCTTGGAAAAGCAAAGAGCTGTGAATTTCCACATGAAGATGCCTTTACTTCAATTAGTAAGAGCACATCATTTTGGACTACAGCTCCCCAAAAAAGTGAAAAGCTGCTTAGTTCTCTCACCAATAGATAACTGAGGCTGAACGATTAGGAGACTGCAAATCAGCAAGAAAAGATGCTGCACTCGGAAACCACTGCTGAAATAAACTGCGTATTTAATTTTTAAGGTGTAAAAATTAAGATCTTTAAACAAATCGAAGCAGAGAGAATAAAAATGATTAATCAGGGAGCTTAGCTGGAGAGTATGCTATTTATTTTCACAAGCGGCTGTCTTCTGAATCAACATTTCTCAAGCATAGCTCTTGCTGGGACATGACTGAAGGAGCCAGCTCCGAGACCCCAGAGGTCCCTCTCCTGCGGAGAGCCCCTTGTGGCAGCCTCAACAGCTCCCTCTCCCTTGCTCCGCTGGTGTGAATTCTGGATCCACAGCTATTTATTTTGGGGCAGTTTGCCAGTGCCAAAGATAGAGTACTATCCGAGAGTTTCTGTGAGGATATGTGTTTTAATTAACCAGGGTAGCGATAAAACTGACATGCCTTTGTGAGAGTAGCAAGTGGACATGAGTCATGGAAGTGAAATATGTCAACCTCTATATACTTATATAGATTGAGATATTTAGATGTAATATTTGAACCTGCTCTCCTTCGTCTCTGAAAATAACTTTGTAACGTAAGGGTACTTCTTAGCGCTAGTCCTTTGAGTGACAGGATTGTCTCTAATGAAGTACCTTGACAAGAAGAGTGGACACGGTCCAGACGTCAAGTGGGTCTGGATGGTTCCCGCGATAGCGGTGGTGCCGGCACCAGGCATCTGCCGGGGAAAGAGCCCCGACGCACGACTTCAGCCAGACACGCAGCCTCCACAGAGCACCTCACCTTGAATCTGTCTCACACGTCTGGCACGCGGACCACGGACCCGGAGGTCAACTGGGATGTGCTGGGAACGTAAGTGGTGGGAAAGAGGCAGGTGGAAAGGGGGAGGTAGAAGCTAACGCTGAGCGCCCCTTAGCTCTGCTCGTAAATCTGTGTGCAGCCACCGGCACAGAGCACCAATCTCTGCTGGAGCCTCTAGAGCCTTGCTACAAAGCAGACAACAACAAAACACGACGCTTCAGATGCCTCGTCTTTGATAGTACGAACACAATGGTAAAATGAGAACAAGAAATTATGAAATGAAGCAATTTTCATTTGTATAAATATGGAGACATATGTAGCAATATATTTTTATACACACATGTACATGAGGGTTTCCAGTTATCACTTCTTTTTAAAAATATGTTTAAAACCCACAAAGATTTAACAAAACTTAACATTGAATGCAAA
Organism: Buteo buteo; assembly: GCF_964188355.1. Lineage (NCBI taxonomy): Eukaryota > Metazoa > Chordata > Aves > Accipitriformes > Accipitridae > Buteo > Buteo buteo. The sequence goes on along the minus strand of NC_134176.1, from coordinate 50,302,798 downwards.
AGAAGGTGGAAGGAGCCTCGTGTAGGAGGCTATAAACTAAAACAACTGAGACTTCATGAGACAGGGGACATCCTCACTTGTGAACAGTATTAAAACAACCAACTTTATTCAGGAATACAGAATACATTTTTGAAGATTTCCAGTTTACAAAAGTTTAAGACAAGGTTGGGTTTCAAAATACTACCGCCTTTAAAGCTTTTATGTAACACCTCCATTTCAAGTTGACAAACCCCCTCAAATCAGAAAAAAAAAAAAAAAAGGACAAATGAAGGCCACAGTCCTGTACTAGGATACACTCAGGCAGAACCCAGCACAGTATTGAAATTCTTTCTGCAGTCCATATTTTAGTCCATGGTGCAATATAGTCTTGTGTTAATAAAAAATATTTCCGATCTCGTATGAACTGCAAGAAGGGCACTTGTCTTACCATTTTAGTTCCAGACATTATATGCAAAGTAGCTTCCGATGAGCAACAGTTAAAAACAGTACTTGCTATCCGATCACCATGTTAAAAACACAGCATTAAATTCTTCCTTCATTTATACAATTTTAAATATTCATTAAAAATTAAATTCAGAATCAGTGTCCCTCTATCCTTTTCATCGTTAATAGTTTTTCTTATCTACTAAAACCATTTGTCTTTCCTAAGATGTTTAAAAAGTAAAGCGCACAAGATTAACAAGCTGCAGCATTAATTAAAATGAGAGTCATCATCTCTTTCCTCCACCCAGCTTCTAAATCTATCACAAGGGCCCTACTAGCTGTATCAAAGTGAAGTGGTGTAAATAAAACTGATTTGACTTAAAAGAAGAGGAAGAATGAATGCAGAGTTATTTAAAAATCGCAATGCAGTCAGTGTTGTCATGTATGTCGCTGTAGACAAGAGCCAAGAAAATTATTCACAGGCTCTCTTTTAAAAGCATTACTACCAGTTTTCCATTCACACAATACCAGAGAGGTAAACTGTAATTTGCCTTACAAGGAACTTCAGATTATTATCAAGCGGATTCACTAATTTTAAATACACAGCACTCTGACTTCAGCAGAGGTTACAGACACTCAAAACTGCTGAAATCTGTTTATTTTTAAATAACCCAAATCTTACTGCCAACAGGCTAATCCACATTCCTTCATTTACCTCAAGTAGCCATTTCTTCAAATTGTTTTGTTGGAATCAAATACATTAATACCTTTACTGAGGAGAACTACTCATTACAGTGGTCACCATTCAATACAGATGTGCAATCAGAATTTGGCTCTGGAAGAAAACTTTAATTGGTTTTACTTTTGTAAGAATAGGTCTTTGAAATAACATCCATTTGTTTAAATATTAAGTATAAAGCAAAGCTCCTGGAAGACTGACCTCAAACTAAAAGGTTAAGAGCAATTGCAAACAATAGAATGATCAATTCCAATTATACTGGCACTGAAAATAAGTCCTACCACATGGTATTTCATGAACATTTAACTTCAGTCTTAGAAGCTGCAGGATTTTCAATGAAATATTTAATTTCATCAGCACAGTTGTTGCTACCGTGCTTTCCCAAAGATTCCACTGAATAATGCAGTATAACGCTGTATTAACACTACTAGAAGTGACACGTTATAAACAACTTCTGTGTGATACTAACAGCAATTTCCAAAGAAACCAGCTAGCAAATCTGTTCTACAAACCAGAAAACTGGAGTAAGATGAACACTGCCCCCCCTTAAACGTTTCTGCATGTCTTTTTGGAACAAGATACTGAACTTCTGCACTCCTCAGAGTTCAGTGGTCCCCATAAGTAACAACAAAGAGGAAGACAAGACTTGTTTCTCTTTTTGGATCTCTAGACAATGATATGTAACAACACCCAGAAATGTAGTTAACAGCCTCCCAAACCAACATTAAATCAGAAAGGCACAATCTCCTTTTGTAACTCCTGTTCCCAAAAACTAAAAGATTCCTATACAAAGATAAATACACCCTTAGCTGGAAGGGAAAATGTCACACCATTTAGAATGTTTTTTCCTTCTTTTTTTTTTTTGTAAAGTCCAAATGGATTATCTTAATGCAAAAGTTACACAAATATATACAACCTGAAAGAGTATCTTTTTTTTAATATATATATATGTACATATATGACAGTGACTGACAGAGAAGGCAGAAGAAGCAGGCTGTGTCCACTCTTTTCTTTCTCCTTAGCAATGCAAGGCAATGTTTTTCAGATGCCATAGGCAAACAATATTTGGTTTGCCTGCACCCTGGTGTCTTAGAATACAGGTGGTGAAATGCAGTCCCCCGTGGAGGCTTGCGTGAGGGATACGTGCCATGTAAGTTACACTGGAGACAATTATTTAGTTTCACTAATACAGCCTTAGGCAAACTTAAAATTAGAAGGATGTCTAATTCTAATGAAACTACTGCAAACTCAACAGCATGTTTTAAAGTCCAATACAATGTTTTAAAAACTGCAACAGAAGAACATTATGGCTAATTCTGATACAGCATTACATAGCTCTCTTACAGAGGCCGAGCAGAACCTTAATGAAAGGCAAGAGGGACAGCAGGGCCCAGAGCTCACAGGAGACACTCCTGCACCCACCTTTACTATTAACTCGGCTATGTACCTGAGTTTAACCTACCTGTAAAATAGAGAATAACTGTCTGCTATGTGACAATGACAACAGTCTACCTATCAAGTCGGACGGAGTCATTAATTAGTCAAGTCCTGCTTTGTGAAGGACAGCATAATTACAGTGCTTGAGCTCGCAGCAAGGATGAAATCTGACCCAATCTTTTACGCTGCTTTACAAGGACCTAGGAGCATCTTCACCAATGTACTTTAAGACAGGCTGCCTAAGCCTGTAATGAAAGGCTGCCATTAATCTGCTTCCAAAGTCAGCCAAGCCCAACAGCATTAGAATTCTCCAGTGCTCCCCGCTGCGTCATCTCAGTCCTGGAATGACCTGTGCTTGTAAATTCATCTGGCCCCTGCCTCTTACATACCACAGCAGTAGACTCCAGAGCTGGAAATGAAAAAAAAAAAAAAAAAAAAAAAGCCACAAAAAAAAATTCAGGTGTGTGTGGGAACTGAGACTGAACTTGAGTTGTTCCCCTACCTACAATCAAGCTCAAAAATTCTTGGGTTCTGAGCATATAACCTTTGGGCGAAAGAAGTTACCTTAGAAAGATGGGGAAGAAGAAAGCAGAAGGTGTGGGCAGTCAGCTTCCTTCATTTCCATTAAACAGCAAAGTCTGTTTAAGGACACTGTTCATTATGTAGAAGAAGGAGAGGAAAATGTGTCTGACAGACAAATATAAATAATTTTTCAAGGCCAATTTCCCTCTGGACAAGAGGAAGACACTGCATTGCTTTCTGTATACTGAGCACAAGCACAGTACTGCAGTGGCATTTAAATTCACAGCTTACCTTCCCTCTTGCCACTCTGAATACCTTTACCTCTGAGATGCTTTCACACAGGTGATTCAACACTGTGCACTGAAACACACTTCACAGGAGACCATTCCAAGAGTTAGGACAAACCAGACAGAAGTAATTCTGGTTTTCTGCAGAAGCTAAGATTTCAACCAAACGAAAACAAATAATGGCAAACTCCATAAAAACCAGTGAGAGTATCGTAAGTGAAACTGATATTTTAGAGTTCTACTGGTGCAGTAGAACTAAACCTATGCAATACACTACTTGCATACATACACACAGTATTAAACACGTGTATCCACGCATGTACAGATACATGCTGTAGACAGGGCCAACAAGCCCAACACCTTTCACTACACGACCTGCTTTCAGTTATAAAACTAGGCATTCACACTAAAGCTTTCTGTGACCGGTGTTTGCCTCAGGCTCGTTTTGGTGTTCAAGATTTAGCTGAAACAGTTTGGGTTTTTTTTTGTTGGGGGCTTCTTGTTTTGTTGTGTCTTTTTTTTTAAGAAGGAACACAGGGAGTGATGTTGTTTTGCCACACGTGAAAAGAAGTCTTGTGCTGGTTTGTTGAGAAGCTTCAGTGCCTCTATACTCAGCCTTGAAGTTTGACAGATATGCCAACCTTTGTTGTGTTCCTGAGAAAACCCATGCAAATTTGGCCTAGAGATTAGCATCTGGGAAAAACCCCTCATTTGCTCAGTTAGAGTTGTTGCATCCTCACAAGCTTAAACTTTAAAAATTACATTCACAGTGAGAATGTTCCAGGCCATGAGGAGAAGGGTCAAGAAGGACATTTTCTGCAATTTGAGCACTGCCAGTGAGCTAGCATTGGGCACCAGACCTCCAAGCAGAAAGACTGCCTCTGATGGGCTTCAGTGACCACCAGCTGGCACCAGGCAGTAAGAAGAAAGAGCTCACATGTTGACAGGACAGGAGGCAGTCCAAAAACAAAAGTCCTTCTGGCACAGTTTTTGTGTGCAACATCTGTATATATTATACATGCATATATATACATTCATATACAGTAAATAGTCCAAGAAATATGTCACGTCAGTTCTCTGACACAGCACTGATGTTGCTCTTACTACTCTGAACGGGAACTTGCTCGCAGCAATATTGCGGAAAGCTGATGTGACTCTAGGTTTAGCTCTCATAGCTCTGTCTTCGATGAGCCCAAAATGCTGAATTCAAATATTAACTGAGTGTGGATTCAAATCAAGTCATCATTCAGGCACATGTCCCCCTGAAAACTATTAGCCACAGCAGATTAACCCACACGGACTCAAAAAAGTAAATGCCTTCCTGCCCATCCCATATACCGGAGCGGTTACACTTCTCTTTCAGCGATGTGGTTGACCAGAGAATCGCTTTGATCTGCTGTCCTCTCAAGAAGAGTTCTGTGGCCATCCATGCTGTCATGGATGTCTCTTGTCCAACTGTCAGCTGTGCCCAGAGGACTTCCTGCCATCGGGGTGTCTGTGCTCACCAGGCTTCCCGTCCGAGATCGGTAAGGAGGAAGATCTGGCTGATTAGGGGATTCAGAACAATAAGGTGGTGGAGGAAGGTCAAACCAAGGTGGTCTGCTGTAAGATACACAACATAGTAAGAGGTTACTGAAAACAGTGGTAGGGAAAAAAGTACGTAGTTTTCCAATAATGAAAAAAAACAAACAGTATTTCTTAGCTTTTCCATGATGACACCTATCAGGAGATCTCAAACAGACCTGCTTACATTATTCAGGTCATTCCAAAACATCCACGCCACCACTGGGCACCAAGGTTTCTGGTCAAGATGCAACATAGCTAATTACATCCTGCTTAACCCCTACACTCCGATTTTCATGGGTGTGCACTTCCAACAAATCTCAGCTTACCCTCAAAGACGGCTGCAAGAGGTAAGAATTTTTCCTGTGTAACATTTACACAACCTGAGAAAGCCCTTTAAAAGAAATAAGGCATGTAGTGGATTTACACCTATGGATAATGCTGTAAACACAAGAAAGCTTTGAGGAAACCTCCCATTAAGTGACAGAGATAAATGGCTTACAGTCTACAAATAAATAACGAACTGAATTCTCCACATGACAAATCACTTCTGCTGTCATGGTATCACATGCAGAGCAACTGCTAAGCAGGCACAGACGAGATGAGTACTGGATTCAGGAAAACTGTTTTTTGGTTCTGATAGTAAACAATTAAAGGGACTGAAGGGTTTAGCAGATTTATAACAGGTCCTGGGAGCAATTAGCTCTGAAATTGCTGATGGTTTGTATCAGCTCAGGTGAGAAGTGATTACAATCTGGACAGCTGCTTATTTAGTTGTCCTTACTAATGAAAAGATAATCATTATTATGAATGTCAACATTAAGACAAGGGAGCTGCTGCCAAATGCAGCAGAGAATAGGAATGTAAATGATTATACTATCATTCTTAGATCCCAGAGTTCATACTAAAAAATACCGACAGGGTGACAGTGAACAATCCGGATCATTAGAGTTCATACTGTGCCCTTTTTACGTACAGAGGATGTCAGTCTAGGAGTTTTGTTTGGAAAGACTTTACAGACAGAGGTTAAAACAAAGGTTAATTATCTACAAATAAAACCAGTGTCATAACTACAAAAACGTCATAACCCAAACCACACCCAGCCACAAAACTTCAAACTGCTTTCAGCTATTTAAAATAAGAACTGCGCTTTCCGTTTCAGAGTCCTGTTCTTTTCTTCTATTGCTAAAGGGAAAGTAGTGCAGAGCAGAGGGACCATAAAATTTCTTTATGCAAGAATTGAAGATGTCTCATCTCTATATACACATCACACATGACCAGGGTAATTTTTTTAAAAATAGCGTGACCTAGCTGTTTTTTGGCAAAACTCCAAACGTAATTTTCATGTTTTGATTCCAGACTGGCACAGGATATCACTACTAGACAAGAGATACATTTCTTTGCCTTCTCCTGCCGTCCTCAAAATCTCTACTACCAACCACAGGTGCTAAGAGAGCATGACTTAAGTTTGCCTTAAATCCCTTCAATACCAGTAACAGCAAGGGGACCTGAGGACCATGAATTTTTCATATGCAGGTGGAGCTCAGATTTGCCCTAATTTGGCCCTATGCACGTGACCAAACTGCAACACCGTGCTTCTGTCAAAAGCGGTGATAAGGATAAATGGGGAGCGGAAACACAGATTAACAGAGCTGCAAGCAATAGTGTGAAACTTTGGTGAGCACAGAATTAGCTCCTTCCCGTACATACCTTTGGTCGAGCACAGCCTCTGAATAGGATGGTGGAGAGTCCAGGTCCACCGGCCTATGGTAGGCCTGGTTGGACATGTACTGGATCCCGTTGTTGACGTTGTAGGTGACGCTGCAGTGGTGCGGGTGGTCGAGGACCACCAGCCGGGACAGCAGGACAGGGTGCTGCAGTCGATGCACTGGCAGGGTCATGAGATTGTTGCGTTTCCGTTGGTGATGCAGGACTAAGGCAAGAAAGGCCACCACGAGTACAAAAATGACAGAGCTACCAATTATAGCGTAGGTAATACTAGGGTAGTAAAGCAGCTGATTTTCTGAGGTCACGTAATCTTGGCCGCTGCCAGCCTCTGCAAGACAAAAGGAAAAGGAAGCCTGAGATTTGTTTCAATATAAAACTGCTCTTAACCTGTGCTGTGTGGTCTGCTAACGCATGGTGTGACAAAAGCAAGTTTTTCTTTTTTCTTTGGATTGTGGAAAATTAGCTTATTAAAAGCATATGCATGCAAATCAGAGATTGGCTGACTACCACTCAGTCCATCCTCACCCGCGGTAAGTGCCAGCAGATAAACCACAAGGGAGACACAAACTGGGAAAGAGGAAAATACACACTGTGTAGCAGGATGCATGTGCACCATCATGGGAGTATCTCCCCCATCCCTACCTATCAGTCACAGCTTTTTATTTCCAGAGGTGAGACACCCAGTTCCGAGGCATAAGCACAGTACCTCAGCTGTACCCAGCAAAGCACACTAGAATCAGAGATGTAAAAGGCCTCATCTTTACTTTTAATGATAACTTACAGTGCAAAGTTTACATGGAGTTTATCAAAAAAGGCAGCAACTACATCCTGTGATCCACAGATCTAACAGTCCAAAATAGGTACGGGAGAAAAATATAGATAGCTGCTCAGTAGAGGGTGGTTAGTTGGATGTTTGTGATCAGGAGACCTCCTGCTGGAAAAAAATTGAAAAAAAGAAAGGGTGTTGGAACAGCAAAAACAGCGATGTAAGTCTGGTAGGTGTGATACCAGTAAGAGATGTGAAAGTCTAAAAGCAAAGAGTGCAGTGAAAGAAGTGAATGGTAAAACCAAAACAAAACCCCCAAACCAACCAAAAAAACCAGGTTAGGATAGAACAAGATGAGGAAAAGAAAAACATGAGCTGCACTGAGGCCACGAAAGATCACATAAGTGAGCTTCAACTTGAGATGGAAATGGTGAAGGGAATGGTTGGAAATGGTCACTGAGTGGCAGGGAGCAGGAGCAGAAGCACGACCCTAAACAGCAGTATTAGAGGGATGATGAGAAGAGATAAGAAGACCAGATCAAAAGAGGTATTTCAGATACCATATAGCATATGTTTTATTTGCAGGAGGCACTGAGGAATCAGCAGTTACCGAGAATTGTAAGAGAAGTTACTCTGGATTTGTTCAGAGTCATGATACAGGAGAAGGAATTCCTGCTTGGGCTCTGAGCCCAGAGAAACAAAAAGTTAATGGAATAATGACTTTAGACAACATCTGAACAGATCTTGAACTGCATGCAAATCTTATGAGAAAACACAATAAAAGGCAACAAAATGCAAAGGAGGAAAGAGGCTCAGAGAAGCAAAATGGCATAAACACACTGATGCGACTCTGCCACACTTGAGGCCAGTGCTAGCACTGCAGAACTGTGTTCCCCCGCCTCCATTTCAGCCCCATGTTCACAAGGTCATAGAGCCTTTGAGTACTGTTTTCTTTTTTGGGGGAGAATTTCTATTTCTGTGCAGGCTGTAACTCCTATAGCCTCAAAAAGAAAACTACTATTCTGACACAAGACATTCATCTACCTCAAGAAAAACAAAAGGCCGAGTAAAAAAACAAACAAACCAAACCCAACCCTTGACCTCCAAAATCCACACAATTACAAGAGCACTATCCATCCAAATTCTTCATTTCCTACTGCAGAAGGCTGGGACAGTAAATCTTAACATACCATTTTCCTTTCTTTCACCTACCAACTAAAACTGCTTTTTGGTCACTCAGAATTGCAACTGAAACACAAATTTCTCTAGCAGCAAAATAATGAAATATACACCAACTGTATCTGGCATAATAGAAGAGCTTTCTTCAAGCACCCATTGTTCTGCATCAAGATGCTCTGGGTATTTCTCTCACTATTTGATTTTGGTAGTTCACTTCCATGGTTAAACACCAAACCACATTTTCCAGCATCACTAAAAATAACTTATGCATTAGTTAGGTAAGATAATACAACATAAAATGGCTAATCCTTTAAACATCTCCATTTTAACTCATAGATATTTTAGTAAGAAGGGATGAGATGGGAAAGAAGGTACCAGGAAGAAGAGAACATGATTATTGGTCCTGGTACTGACTATGAAAACTACCACTCTTAAATAGATCTGTTTTACTGATGACACCACTACAACCACAGACCAGAGCTTTGCAGGCCAGCTGCAAGCCGCACAGTTTTCTTGATACCTAGTGTCACACCTCAGTGAGGATCCTTACTAAATTTATTTCCCCTTGCAACTGTGTTGGAGAGAAAGCAGAAATCATTGTTACCAGTCAACACTAGGTCTCCGGCTCACTCAGTAAAGTGAACAAAGTCTGCATGAAGAATATAAATTAAAACAGAAGGGAGGAAAGGAATTGACATGCATTAGTAATTTTAATTACAGCTCATCACATATTGCTGTGATATTCCCTAAATTCACCAGCTGAGAAATGAATTCATGTCACATAACATGGACGAGGGCCAGCATAGGGAGTATAGTGACAAGCAGATCATTTTTATGCAAACATCAACAAGTTTATTTGCAAGGAACGATCCATAGATGAATACCACTACCTGCAATTTCCAGTGCAAGGAAGGTAAATATATTATGACATGCCAGTAAAATACCACAAGACTTTCATCCAACTTGGCTCACTGGTTACAGCACATTGGCATAAGACTGAGAATAGGATGCCTTTGCAGACCTGATGAGACCTAATTAGTTACCATGGGATCATTCTGCAGCAGCACAGTCCCTTCTCTTTATAATCTCCATCTTATTAAAAAAGTGGAAAAATGAGAGAAGTGAATTATGCGTCAACTGCTTTTAAAAACTTTTAAGGTTATCCACCTGTTTAGGATAGCATCTCCAAGTCCTGCACAAAAAGCCTCCATAAATCCAAACAGATTAACCAGATTGCTGAAGAAAAAATATTGTGTCGAAAGTCAGATGGGATCTGATGACCAGCTGTAGGACAGTCTGAAACAAAACATCTATTTTATCTGGTTTTGTGATCCTTTTCATACCACAACAACCCACATATCTTGCAGAGATTTTAGATAAATTTGCAGTTAACATGCCGTTTTGGAGCGTTGGGATTATTGTGGCTAATGAAATAGCATTTGTTTACCTGTAACTCTCTATTCCTTTTCAGGTTTTTAGATTTGTTGCTTGCATACCTATTTAGTTTACTGTATCTCTGAGAACAAGAGCAACCTAAGAGCATGCTTACACCAGGGACTACAGGTCTGTGTACAGATCTCTGAACCAGAAGTATAGCTGTGAAGGTGCTGGTTTGAACAGTGCTATCTGGTGCAGCCTTTGAACTGGCCAACACAGCAATATGGCTTTTGGGGTCTGAATTAAGATCTCCGTCAGTTCAGCTAGTTCTAGCCTGTGTGTCTCTAACATGGAGCTGCACCGAGGAGTAGAGATACATCCTGTGAAGATGAAAGAATTTGGTTTATCTGTCAAGTGCTCCTTCTTGTGACCTGGGCAGCGTTGAGTACTTTGCATGGAGACACTCTCTCTCCCCATGCAAAGAATCCCGCTCCCTAAACACGCATAGTCTTTATACCTTTACAGGAACAGACATGGAGCGCACCGTATCTTTGAGACAGAGTTCTGCCTGGGAAGATTCAGCTATAATCGAAACAAAGTCGTCTTCCACCACCATAACAACTTTATTCTTGCCTTACAGGTGGGTTTTCTGGGCCAAGAAGACACAAACTTAAGGTCCCTAGCAAAACACGCTTACAAGTGAAGTCCAGTGGTATTTTGCTTCTGCTGTGGTGTAGTTTAAACCAAGAAAGACCAACCTCCATTTAACCTCCTTTTTCTAGCACAGTCAGTAAACCCAAACCCACAAAAGAGGCTCAGGTAACATTAGTTTCATATCAATACTGCTTGGCTTGTAGCCCTAGAGAGGGCACTTCCCGTTCAAGGAAAAGAAATGAACTGCCCTTAATGGGCTTCCAAAATAATGCTCCAGCAAGAAAACTGCTCTATAGCACAGCTAAAACAAAAGTAGCAGAACTATGAGACAGTTTTGCATACAAGAGACTTTTACATCAAGTTTTTTCTTCATCTTACTGTATATCTGATCACGTTGAAATGAATAACTTCTTGGTAATTCGTTGGTAACATTCTGGTTCTTTTGTAGAGCCAGGGGAGTATACAGAGGTGTGGAAAGGAATGACGGGTACCTAGCTGAGACTGCCTGATGAACCTCTATCCATTTTGTGCACACTGTAATAGGGAGAAGGTGAGATATAAGAACATCCAAAAAATCTTAGCTGGACACGCACGATTACTTTAGAGAGAAAAAGCCACAACTCTTTAGTTCTGCTCTAGTAACTTTCAGGAAATGTTTACACATCACAGAAGTTATTGAACTGAATTTCTTGATAATGCAGTCATCTTCTCCCAGAAGAAGCAGGTAGTATCCAGGCAGATTTAAAAAGTTCTGCCTGCTCTGCTAGTAAATGCAAATTTACAAAAAAGGCGAGTGGGCAAGCTAATTTAGCTTAAATTCATGGAGTATTTATTCCTTCATGCTTTTTCCCCCCCTTTAAGAAGATCTATGTTTTCTAATCATGCCACATACAAACAGTTTATCAATGCCACTTATGCCTATTAAACCTTATTATCTGGGAAATGCTGAATTCGCAGATTAGAGATTTTTGGAGTGTAAAAAGCTTTGTGAATAATTTAGGAAAAGACTAATAAAGAAAACATAACGGGTTGTGCTCAGAGGTCTATCTTATTGACTGAGAACAAATTTGCTGTCTCAAAGTTTTTAAAAAGATCTGAGAGTAACTGCATTAAGTCTGCCAGACACAGGGATGAGGGGTTATTATTTTATCTTTTGCAATCCTCTGCTCAAACCTGGCTTTTCACAATTAGTCAGAGAAAAAGCTTTTGAAATACATAATCTGAGCAGGCATCTGTAGCCTTAATGAGCACGAGTCACGGTCCATCTCCAACAAAGACGCTACTGTAACACATTTAAATTCCAGCTGGTTAAAGAGCAGAGCTGCAGCTTGGAAGGTTAAAGATGACAAAAATCAAATAGAGACAAGGCAGAGCCTCTGCACATTATTTACTTTTTGTGCTAGGAGTTCCTAGGGCATCCAGCTAAGTCTCCAAAAGCTCTTAAATTTCTCATCCTTGATGATTTTATGTCCCAATAAAACAAGTCTTATGTAGATTTTGTGCACTGGACTTTCAGAATATTCTTTATTCTGGTGATGTCCTTTCTAACGCAGTTATCTTTTTTCCCTGCTGCCCTTCTCCAAGCTACAAACAAGATCTAGCCCAGACAGCACAGCACCTTGACTTCATGGAGTTTCATGCTCAGTTATCATTTGTTCCCCTCCCCAAGCAGCTTCATACTTCCCTTAGACACCCAAGACAAGGATTTGTTTTCAACTGCATTCAAAGCATGTTTCTACCCTGCTTTGTTTTTCTCCATTTCAGGCACAGAAGAGAGATTTGTTAATAGAGGCATTACACATACTAAACAGAGCTTATCTATGGGAATTGGCCAAAGTAATACAATATGATTACATCTTTGCTTACCAGGTACTTGGTAAATGGATAAGATTTCTGGGAAAGCAGCAGGATGAAACCCCAAGCTCCTTCCAGGTATGTCTAAAACAGTGATGGCTTCACATCCAGACAATATTGATCTGCACAGATGTCGTGGCTTGAAACGGCACCAGGTTATTCTGTATTTCACCCTGTGCTAATCACAAGTGTCCCTAATACCCATGGACCAGAACCGCAGCAGCCAGCACAGTCCTCGAGCTAAGAAGCTGGAGCAGAGGGTGACTCTATTCCCAGCTCTTGAAGTTGCCCTGTCAGGTTATTTTCTCCACCTCTGCCTGGCTCCCTGCCCTGCTATCCCCACCTGAGAACTAGATAATGATGTTCCTGGGCTGTCAGGACACTCTCCCAAGCTATTCTGTACCGACGAGAACTACATTTTCCTCAAAAGCAAATATTTCAAATATTAATCAGAAATCTATATACCACTGGGTGCTCTGTCTTTGCCTATTCTTTCAGATGACTGAAAAGACATTCATGATCTTACCTGCATAAACGGAGTAGGACATCTCAATATGGAGAACTTGTTATCCATCCATCCACACATATAGTTTTTTTAATCATTATTGGTATTAGTGTGACACCTTGGAGCTCCAGTAATGAAATAGGATTTCTCTGTGTAATGTACTGTATAGGCTCTGAGCAAGATGACAGCCATTGTTCCAAAGAATTTAAAGCTAAGCATAAGACTGGGAACTATATATAGTTACAAGTCTATACAACTAGTCAGCAAGACACAGATAAACCTCAAGACAGCATTAGTCAGCAGAATTAGCAGCAGTCTCAGCACGTCTCATTCAGTGGATGAGAATGAGTGCGTTACCTGTGCCTTCCTCCCCAGACTTAAACCCCTGATCCTGACCATGTGTTACAGGAGCAGAGCTTTCAAGTCTTTGTGGCTGGAAGAGCAGCTGAGTCATCAGACTGAAGATCAAGAGCCTCACCTCTCACATGCCCTCCTTTTTATCTTCTGCAGGGTAGGATAATTATTCCATGCACTTCACACATCTCCTTTTAAATGTAAAAAAAAGAAAGAAAGAAAAAATGGGAAGCAGCAAACTGAGCAAGTAAGTAGAGAACTAAGAAATACTTAGCAGTAGCCATGGCAACTAAAGTTCTAAAATTAACTTGGCAGCAATGTAAAAACCTGCAAAGCCAAAATCTGCCATCAAGCACGGAAACAAAAAGGTCCAGGCTTGGCAGCTGGATGGAGGCCAAGGAGGAAATTAAAGTGTTACTCAAATGCAATTCAGGATGACTCCGACATTGATCTAAGCAGCATTTCCTGGACACGTGATAGCCCAAAAGGCTAGTGGTATAATTTGATTAATTCACAGCCAGTACAGAAACTAAGCCCAAAAGCAGGGGCAGAACATAAAAAGGATGAACTTTCTCCGAATAAAGTTGTCTTCTCTAAATAGAGGGGTTCCATTCTGTTTTGTCTCCTCTTTCTCCTTTGCAAATGGAGGGTCACCATCAAGGAGACCGCCAAGAAATTAGCTACTATACACTTCTCATAACATTTTATGACAGGAAGATGCCACTCAGCAAGAGCCTGATGCACTGAAAGCTCTAGGGGCTCCCACAACTATCATCTTCCTCCCCGTCACTAAATTAAACCTGTTCTACAAAATGAAAATCTCAAATAGCAGCACCACTGAAAGACTCTTTGGTGGACCAAGCTTATAAAATAAAGCAAGAACGTGCTCCAAAGAAAGAAAAACTATATTGTCTTCATAGCATAAACGTGCTCTTGGTGGTCTTGCCAAGACCTATGACTACTAGCGGCATCCCAGGCTCTAGCCCCAGCGCAAGCGCTGTGCCTGAGTTGGAGTAACAGCCACTGATCTTGTACCACAGCCTGCTCCTTCCCCCTAATCTCCCAAGAGATATTCTAATCTTGCTTCATTCCAGTCACAAACACTGTTCCCCAACGGCAGGAAAAGTCCTGGTTGCTGTGTAATCCATCGTGTACAATTAATAAGTAGTATTATATAGTCTTGAAAGTTAAAACAAAAGAATGTTTTAACGGAAAAGTTAACAGAACTGTGAAATTCAACCAGCAAGAAGCAGGCAGACTCACAGTTAGTCTCCAACATCAGATTTATCTTCACTCCTTTAACTAATGGCATAACAAATATATTTTCTACCAAATACCCTTGGCAACACTGGCAAATTTATGTGCGAGTGCACCGTCCTGTCTTCTGCAAGGGTTAATTGGAACAACAGAGCTCTGAGGTAGGTAGGAGCCTGCACATGGTATCAGCTCCCTGCCAGCGCAGAAGCATGCTCTACCTTGATTAATTCTGAAAGGTCTTAAGCAGTTTCAAGTGAAAAGTATGAAGGAAAATAGATTTGTCAAAGGCCATGGGCAGCTTTACCTTTCCTGTTCCCTGAGAGTTTAGAATCAAAGTTTCCATGACATGCTTGGCTAACATTTCTTGGAATCATTTGAATATCTAGGAGGAAAAAACCCAACTCAAACCAAAAAGTAAACTAATTAAAATGAAAATCAGTGGATGAAATGCTTGTGTTTTTATCATCTATCAACGCTGAAACTAAATTACACCACATTGCAAAACTGTTACCAATTTATCTTGGGTGATCTACATGCCTGCTAAAATACATGCTATTTCAATATAACGTCTGGAAAAAGCTGAATGTGGGATGCTGTACAGGACAGACAGATGAATAGCATTTTTACAGAGTTTATTGTGGAAGTCGGTAAGAAGAGACACATACTGTTCAGCTAGAATGTGTACATTACCTTTTTCCTAAATGCTGCATTAGTGGTATGGACAGCTGGTGTGTAAGAAGGACACTAAGGCTTGAAGAGAAGCGGTGCAGGGTTTACGGAGCCTGCAGTCAGCTACACTTGGCCAGAAATACTGCTTAAGTGTGATTTAGAAATATACCATGAGGTAAGTTTTTGATCAGCTTTTAAATTTAGTCTAATCATTCAAGGACTGTATGGCTTTTTAATGGCTCTGCTTTTTGAAGAAGTGTTAGTACAAAGTCCATGCCCTGTCTTATATGTTACTAGTATCAATCCTGTTTTTTTCTAGAATTGTGAGAAAGAAGACATGGTGTCAGATACGCAGTCCACATAGCTTCACTCGTTCAAGATGGTGTCCTAACTATTTAGCAGGTTGTGATCTTGAGTAAAAAAAGAATCAAACCAGAAAGCAGAGACAGACGAGACCTGCTAGGTCCCCTAATCCCTCTCCTAGGGTCACATTTCACACCATCCATTCATACCCACCCAGCGCCCCTTCGCTGACTGCTTCTAGGATGCAACAGAGGAAACAGGAGGCAAATCCATTCCAGCAATAGCCCTGCAGGCTGCCCGCTCTGCCTCTGGGAAGCAAAAGGAGACTGGAGAGGAAAGCAAGATCATGATGACTGAGAGGATTTGGGTAGGTGCGCAGTTCAAACCAAGATGGAGCTCAGTGCTTGGTTCCACCAGAGAAAGAGCCTGCGTGAAGTTATATTGTGAGATGCTTTGCTTCTTAAAGTTATCCTGACTTCGCATTACAATTGTTTGACATACCAACTAACGTTTCCTTCCAGCTACAAGCTCTGTAAACTCAGTATAAACAGCAAGAAAACTTGCCAAACTGTGGCCTCAGTAGCTCCACTATGTTCAGGTTATACCTTTGGGAAGGTCTTAAGAAACATCATACTTGTTTGCAAATCAAACTCTAAATCTTTGCTTCAATATGATAAAAAAAGTAATAAAGCATAAACCACAACAGCAATGAAGACAACAGTTGGTTGTGAAAGTAACTATTGCATAGCCCTGTTTGGTCTTCCTTATCACAGGACTCAGGCTATCTAATGCCAGAGAAAGCGAGGGGGAAGAAAAAAGAAAAAAAGACAAGCAAGTGATGCAAAGAAGAAAAAAAGGAAAAAAGCTGCATTTGAAAGCTAGTGTACACAAATGGGACACCAATGAGCATCTGGAAGGCATTAACACCAGGAAGAAGATAAACCCGTCCTTTTCATCCTCTGCTAAAAATCTCACTTGATCAGAAAATACGGCACTGAAAATAGGGAGTGGGAGGGAGCCATGCAAAGGCTGTGGCTGCCAGTGGTTCATTAGAAAATGGAAAGCTTTTCAAGGGGGCCCAAAGGGCTCTGCTCTGAATCTGATACTATTCAATAACTACCTGAATGACAAAGTAGAGAGAATATGCTTATTCAGCTTGCTGTTAGGCAACACAAGCACCGTGCTAGACAAGATTAAAATTCAAAATGATCAGAAAATAGCAGAGATGGTCAGGATCACATGTAGTCAGGTGCCAGCAGAGAATAGGGTGTTAACTGGCAGTGAAAAATGCAACCCCAACAGTACTCAGCCCTAGCAAGGTGTCTGCTGGAGTATTTATTCAGTTCAGGACATCACACTTAAAAAAAAGCAAAGATGAATCAGAGCTTGGTGGGGAACAGCATAAATTATCACATGTCCATAGGACGCTAACTACCAAGAAAGGTTGTAAGAATCAGAGTTGTTTGGGCTGAAGAAAACATTGCAAGGAAGCTTTTAATATTTTTAAACACAGAAGTTTGAGATGAAAGAGGATCAAAACAATGCCTGCTCTGACCAGCAATACAAACTCAGTGCTTTCAAAAGCTGCAGGAAAGTGTCCCAAACTACTAACACAAGAGATCACAGCCTTATTTCATACATCTAATTGATTAGAGCTGCTACCTTTGTCTGCAAGTGAACAGTAGTAGCACCACCTGACTCCATGCCTTTAGATTTCCAGTTACCCTGACTGCTCTGATGGTTTTATCGTAGGGACTATCATCCCTTTATGTCCTCAGGAGAGTTTCCCAAAGTTTTTCTGCAGAATATTAAAAAACCTACAAATTTTAAGTGACTACAAGCCAGGCTGAATCTGAACCACACACCCCCAAAGGCAAAGCACCACAACAACTTACTATCAACTTCCCAAGCCACACGTGTAGCTCTGGTGTTAGATGCAGCTTGCTACGTGGCAAGGATAACGAAGCACTGGAAGAGATTGACTCAAAGCTAACAATGGTCTAGACACCTCTTTGGAGGTAACCCGAGAGCTCTGACAGTTCTGAATGTATATGCTGGCCTACAGACCAAAACCACCCCCCAAAACCTCCACCCCTGTCAATCAAATGACCCAAAACACCCCATAAACCCCAAATTTGGGGTATTTCTCCAAGTAAGCTGACAAACCTGCCTTAGTTTCACCTAGCCTGTCTTCAGATAAACAGAAAAAAGACCAAACCCACCCTCTCTAACAGTGAGGATGGACCTCCTATTTTAAAGAATTTTATATCTCACTTGTTGCACGATCCCATTCTACCGCCAAGTTCAGTAGAAGTTCATACTTCATTGACAAATCTATAAATTCTGCAAGCCTTAGAAGCTAACATTCATAAAGGAAGAAGGAGCTCATCTCCTCCTTCGGTGTGCAGAGGAAACTTGGATAGCTTTCCTCTGTGGATGGACTCGGCATAACATTTCAGACAGTAAATCAAGTTGTTATAGTACCTGGGACTTTATCCAGAACTCTCATTCCTCTTTTTGACATATGCATTATAAAAATTTTGGTCTCACTTCAGCAAGTTTTCATATAAATAAATTAAGCAAAAAATATCTTTAATTACAGAATGAAGAAAATTGCTGCACTTGATGAAATGTTGTTTATTCAGCACTGACAAACGCAGCCTAATGAATGTGAGAGTGCCAGATTTTATTCTCGCTGAAGATGCAGTCTTGCTTTTTGTTTCCACAGAGATTGTGGAAACATTTATTTTCCCTTTGACCCTGGCTGACTGACTGAACTAGTCATATTGAATTGTGCAATTCTTGATATGAAAAGCATGTGTACAATGCAAGAAAGAAAAAATGTATTTTAAAATTTGTATTAAGAGGCAAGAATCATAAATTATTAATCACTATGTCAAGATAATTACTGTATGCAAGGACAAATGAAGAGATTTTTGGTAGCATACTTATAGTTCACATTCTGCATGGAAAGACTGGAGGCAAATAATAATGATTAGTACAGCTAAGCATAGTTTAAAAGGCACTGAATTAGCTAATGTGTCACATGAATGAACCTTTATTCACAGAATCTTGGTCTAAGGCATAACAGTGGTAAAGAAGGTTAATAGAAAACTGGCTTATCACAAGCAAAGGACATTAAACATATTGTTGCATTATTCTACAAAACCCCAATGAAACCACATTTGAACACTGGCATCCTATTTTGGCCAGCTTATTTGAAGACAGACAGAATTAGGTTGGTGAGAGTACAGCATGAGAAACAAAGATTGATAAATGAGGAAACAGGGCTTAAATATCAAGAGAGAAAAAAGTAGGATTTATTCAATCTTGAGAAAAGGTGATTAAGAGGAGAGATGATTGAAGTATTTATAATAGCCATGGGTTATAAAAATTAAGCTCAGTGACTCATTTTTAGATTGTTGGGCAGACTGGAACTAAAGGCAACAAGGGTAAAAGGGAATAGATGCAGGGGACAAATTTAATGATACACTTCTGTGCTGGTTCTGGCTGGGATAGAGTTAATTTCCTTCACAGTAGCTAGGATGGGGCTGTGTTTTGGATTTGTGCTGGAAACAGTGCTGGTGACACAGGGATGTTTTCGTCCCTGCTGAGCAGTGCTCACCCAGAGCCAAGGGCTTTTCTGCTTCTGCCCCCACCCCACCAGGAGCAGGCTGGGGGGGCACAAGGGGTTGGAGGGGACACAGCCGGGACAGCTGACCCCGACTGACCCGAGGGATATTCCAGACCATGGGACGTCATGCTCGGCATGTAAAACCTGGGGGAAGAAGAAGGAAGGGGGGGACGTTCGGAGTGATGGCGTTTGTCTTCCCAAGTCCCCGTTACACGCGCTGGAGCCCTGCTGTCCTGGAGATGGCTGAACACCTGCCTGCCCGTGGGGAGTGGGGAACGGATTCCTTGGTTTGCTTTGCTTGTGTGTGCGGCCTTTGCTTTCCCCATTAAACTGTCTATCTCAGCCCACGAGTTTTCTCACTTTTACCCTTCCAATTCTCTCCCCCATCCCACTGGAGGGGAGTGAGCGAGCGGCTGCGTGGGGCTGAGCTGCCGGCTGGGGTTAAACCATGACACCTTCACAGAAAGAAGAGAAAATAGGTGAAATGATGTTTTGTGACTATATTTAAACAAAAGCTGGGTGACCATATAGAATTATGTGCTGGGGAATAACATCATGTGGGAAAAGCTTCTAGAAAGCATCTTTGGTAATAGCTGACACATGTTTCCATACACACACACATAAAAAAACAATTTTAAAAATCATTCTTAAAACAAAAAAGCTTAAGAAGTTTACCTAATTTCAAACAGAAACAAAAACATTTACTATTACAGCTTTATAGTACAGATGCAAAAACTAACTATACTATTTCTTTTATAGTACTCTTCCTTCAAGTATTTACAGACAAATCACAGAAATGTTACAATACTCCAACAAGATAGGTAAACCTACTCCTTACCTAAAAAGCCAGGCTTAAATTAATAAAATGATTCACCTAAAGTTGCAGAGCTAAAAATTGTCAGCTAGGATCAGAAATGGGAGTTTTTGGCTTCCATGGGCCATATACTGCTCTCCACACACACACTTTAATGGATTATTTATTTTTTCTTTACTATCATAAAGGAGATAGCTTTATTGCTTTACTCATAAGGTGCACTTAATTATCCTTGAGCAACTCAGTACTGTCCTCCCCAGCACTCTGTGGTATTTTAACAAGCCATCTATGGCATCCATACATTCAAGACAGACTGATTTAACATGCCTATGTATCAGCTTAAAAACTTGACTAAAGACTTATCAGGAAAGAAAATTAAAAAAAGAGCAAAATCACACTGGGTTCTAGATTAAGTCGAACATACCAAATGTCTAGAAAATATTGAATAAAACCCCTAAACAAATCACATACACACACTTGCTCCTCATGACTCCCTACTCCCTTTACAAACCATTTTTCTTTAATTTTTCAGCTAATTTCTGCTTCTATAGATAAGGACCCCATAAAAAGGACCTCTGGAAACTAAGGGTCTGACTCTGATCTTAACATCACTGTGTACAGCACTGACTCTTGCCTCGTGGTATTGAAAACCAGGATGGTTCCTCCGCCTCTTGCTCACCTGTGCAACTCTACATCTTTCTCCTTTGCTTTGCATTTGTGTGGTGGGGTTTTGGTAGCGGGGGAGGGTCCGCAGGGCCGTCTCCTGGGAGAAGCTGCTCGAAGCTCCCCCGGCTCGGAGCCGGACCCGCCTCTGGCCCAGGCCGAGCCCCTCAGCGACGGCGGTAGCGCCTCGGGGAGAAGAGATTTCAGAAGGGGAAGGCCCCGTGAGGGAGTCGGGGGAGTGGGACGTGAGAGGAACCCCTCTGCGGATGCCGAGGTCAGGGAAGGAGGAGGGGATGCCCCCGCAGCCCGCGGGGAGGCGGCAGGCTGTCCCC